>NW_025764892.1:793456-1534706 GCF_003918875.1 Haliotis rubra
GAGTGTATTATTACTATACTCATGCCAATAATGGTTGTCACCCCTCCCCCACCCCAACCGCCTACACACCTCATACCCCCACCCTACACCCCCTCTCCAATTAAAACAATTTAAGGGGGTGACAACCATTATAGGCATGAGTATATATTGTTTACAGTGAATGAGTGAGTTTAGTTTTACGCCGCACTCAGCAATATTCCAGCTACTAGTGAGTGAGTGAGTGAGTTATTATTTAACGTCACATCGGCAATATTTCAGCCATATCGTGACTCCAGCTACTAGTATATGGCGGCGGTCTGTAAATAATCGAGTCTGGACCAAACAACCCAGTGATCAATAGCATGAGCATCGATCTGCGCAATTGGGAACCGATGACAAGTGTCAACCCAGTCAGCGAGCTTGACCACCCGATCCTGTTAGTCGCCTCTTACGATAAGCATGGGTTACTGAATATCAATTCTAACCCAATATGGTTTAGAGAGCGATCTCAGAGGAGCAGACTGATAATGTAGTGTGCTGCCTTTCTTAAGTTAGTTTGCATGTGCGTGCGTGCATGCGTGCGAGATGGCGCAGAACCCATCAATGGACTTCACCCATTTTACGGTATCGAACCCTGGCTGGTTGCATGACGGACGGCCATTTTTAACCACCCTGTCATATAATAGATATAAGATAATAACACGTATTTCACTTAGTTAACCGCGCCTGACGCTTCTCTTTATCGGTAGGGAGTAAAACCCCAAACTTAGCAGTGCGGGGCGAGATGGAAATGGACGTCTTCGCTAACTAAACAATGGATTGAAATTCTAATTTTTGGGCGTAAGCTACGTAGGTGACCAAACTAGGCTTATCCATGAAAATTCTTTTAAAGTTAGAACTTCGTGGAATAACAAAGTTCTTAAGTTAATCTCTGCATGGAATCTTCCAGTGTCTAGTCGTTCAACTATTTCCAAATCCTAATTTCAGAGAGCAAAGTCTTGTTTATTAATATTTGATGATCAAGAATGGCTTACCTCAATTATGGAACGATATAGGCCAAGATTTCAAATGGCATAATCTCAGTACCGAGCCATATGTAAGTTCTACCATTGATCGATATCAACGCAGTCATCTTGTAAATTGAATTGTGGGACCTCCCCTTACATGTAGGTTTGCTCGTTCCAAGGTTGCTTTTTTAGATGAGAGAAATATTCACTCACCATAATACACAGTGTAGAAGACGAGGTTCATTTTCTCGTCGTTTACCGTTATGTTCACACTTAGTTATGAACTTTGGCTGAAAATAATCATCCAGCTCAGACCAGCTACCCAGCTTATTCATCTAATGTCCTCAAGCGAATCACACAAGCCGCTTTCTACTTCACTTATAACTCAATGTTTAGACGCAGACAAAATATTAAAAATCTTGTCGCGTTCTCTCGCCCCCTGACAGATCACCCTGCATTTCACCTCCCTCTTATTTTATGCATCATATAAATGACTGTGTATTTTAATGACAATAATTAGTGTCTCGTAGACCGTGATGGCCGGATGCTCACTTTATGTATATATTTATATATTTTATGTCACTTTTATTAATGATTTTATTGTAGAGCATGTGACACTGGAATAAAATATCTTCTACCTATCTATCCACTAATGCACCTTTATCACATGCGTTAGTGAGTGGGGTTTATTTAATGCCTTTTAATGAAGGATTTAGATTGTAAACATGGCAGGTAAGTAAGGGTTTCATTAGATGTTAGCCTACTTTATCTATGCTATCTCCAGCTTCCAGTGTACATCTCGGCGGGTAATGAAGGTCTGCCATTGTATTCGTATACCACCGGAATAAGTCGCGTGTAAAGTACCGGACAAAAGAAAATATCCACTGAAGTTTGACGGTAGCTTAATGAAATGTTTAATCGATGGTGATTTATTTACGGGCGCCAAAATGTGTTTTCGAACATAATTTTTTTCCAGCTATGTACCGTTTTGATAACGTTAGTAAGTGTTCGGTCAAATCCACAGTGGATGTTGAAGTTTGTCGGGTGGCATACAGCTCGTGCAACACTTTTAAGTGGAGTGAGTGAGTTTATTTTACGCCACTTTTACTTAATATTCAGCAATATCACGGCGGAGGACACCCGAAATGGGCTTCACACATTGTACCCATGTGGGGAATCGAACCCGGGCCTTCGGCGTGACGAGCGGACGCTTTAACCACTCGGCTATCCCACCGCCCCCAACACTTTAAGAGTTACAGCACTTTGAGGATGTATCATGCCTCGTGTGAAAATCACGATAGTTTCACAACAGATAACTACTTTCTTAACACGGAGATTTCAATGTAAAATGTGATTAATATGTATCAGCACAAATAAAGGGTTTGTAGTATTTACATCCTGTTGGTGACCTCATCGAGTTGGCTCTCCAGCAATGAAAATAAGGCAACAATGATTTATATAAAAGCAACTGAAACGGGAAAGAGCAAGTTGGGCACTTCCTTATGACAGTTTAACATAAGGTCAGCGAATTGTGCCGTGGTTATTTCCCGTAATCAGAGTGAGGGAGGGACTCTACATTTACGCCGCTTTTAGCAATATTCTGGCAATATCACGGCGTAGGACACCATAAATGGGCTTCACACATTGTGCCCATGTGGGGAATCGAACCCGGCTAACACTTTAACCACTAGGGCTACCTTAATCGCCCCTAACCCTTAATCAGACCAGTGACTGGTATCACGTACACATGACGAAAATATTTATGACCTTGCACAAACAGAATCCACAGCAACCCTGGACCCGGTTGATTGTGTGAAGGTCATACAGCTGGCACGTGATGAGTGCTGTTTGACTCGGCATACTAACAGATTTATCCAACTGCTGATGTTTACACAGTAAAGGGAAACGGAAAATGTTCAATTGTGTGAGTTTGAGGGTGTTGTGTTGTGAGTGAGTGAGTGAGTGAGTGAGTCTGGTTTTACGCCGCTTAGGGCCTGTGAGTTTCGCGAGGCGCTTCTTCCGGTACTAAGCTGGTTACCGACTCCCTTTGCCTGCGCCAATTTGCGATATGCGAGACTGAGTCCAGTTTACTTCCGGTACCAGATTTACGGTGACAAGCATATATGTAGAACCATTCGTGGTTCCAAATTGCGCGACCGCCAAATATGACTTTACTAAACCGAGTGTACAACCATCTTTGGCTGTCACAGCTGCTGACAGTCGTAATAGTTGGCTAATTTGGGATGGTTAGATCGGAAATTTGTTATTCCTGCAAGGATTTTCGGTTCTCTAGGCCTACTGTCAACTGGACAAACCATGAGACCACTGGAAAAGGTATGAAACGTTGTTTGTCACCGAAGCACTAACGTCTCGAGAAGGACGTGGACCGCACTTCACGGGACCTTACATTCCAGCAATATCACGGCCAGACACCGGAAATGGGCTACACATAGGCACTCATGGGAAGTCGAACCAGGATCTTCTATGTGACGAGCTAACGCTTTAACCACCAGGCTTCCCCTGTTGTAAGTTCTGAGAAAGATGGGGTAGGGTGATGTGGGTTATGTTGCCAGAGACTGATGGGCTTGTGTGTGAGTGTGGTTGCTGTGTAGTGTGTGTTTTCGTGTGAACAGAGTGGGACGTGGCAGTGAGCGCTGGGGCTGGGTGATAGTTTGAGGTGGTGGTGCGTGCCTCGGCTGGGTTTGAAGCTGTGGTGTGGTAGTGAGGAACTGGCGGAGCCGGGCATGGTGTGAGGGTCCTGGGTAGATGGATTTGAGCGGGGCTGGGAGGGCTGATGTGAGTAGAGCCTGCGGTGGAGTGTGTGGGGCCTCGGTGGTGGGATGTCAGTGGGGCTGGGAGGATTGATGCCGTGGAGTTGGACTGGGAGCGCTGATGTGAGTGGGACTGAAGGGCTGATGCGGAGTGGGGCTAGGTGTGCGTGGGTACGAGTGGGGCTGGGTGGTGGGCTGTGAGTGGTCATGGGTGGGTTGTGTGAGTCGGGCTGGGTGGGCTGATGTGAGTGGGGCTGGGTGGTGGGGGGTTGTGAGTGATCCTGGGTGGGTTGGGTGGGTGGGGCTGGCTAGTTGTGGGCTGTGAGTGGGGCTTGGTGGGCTGATGTGGGTGGGCTGGGTGGTAGGTTGTGAGTGCTTTATGGAGGTCTGGTGTGGGTGGGCTGGGTGGGCTGGTGTGTGGTGGGGCTGGGTGGTGGGGCTGTGAGTGATCCTGGGTTGGTTGGTGTGAGTGGGCTGGGTGGGTTGGTTGTAAGTGGGGGCTGGGTGGTGGGTTGTGAGTGGTCCTGGGTGGGCTGGTGTGAGTGGGGCTGGGGTGGGTTGGTGTGAGTCGGGCTGGGTGGGTTGATGTGAGTGGGGCTGGGTGGTGGGCTGTGGAGTGGTCCTGGGTGGGCTGGTGTGAGTTCGGCTTTGTGGGCTGATGAGTGGGGGCTGGGTGGTGGGTTGTGAGTGGTCCTGGGTGGGTTGGGTGTAAGTGGAGCTGGGTGGTGGGCTGTGAGTGGTCCTGGGTGGGTTGGTGTAAGTGGGGCTGGGTGGTAGGCTGTGAGTGGGGCTGGGTGGGTTGATGTGGGTGGGGGCTGGGTGGTAGGCTGTGAGTGCTTTATGGAGGGTTGGTGTGGGTGGGGCTGGGTGGCTGGTGGCGTGGGGCTGGGTGGGTTGATGTGAGTGGGGCTGATGGATGGATGTGAGTGGGACTGGGAGGTTGATGTGAGTTGTGTCTGGGTGGTGGGCTGTGAGTGGTCTTGGGTGGGTTGGTGTGAGGGGGCTGGGTGGGTTGGTGTAAGTGGGGCTGGGTAGTGGGTTGTGAGTGGTCCTGGGTTGGTTGGTGTGAGTGGGGCTGGGTGGGTTGGTGTAAGTGGGGCTGGGTGGTGGGTTGTGAGTGGTCCTGGGTGGGTTGGTGTGAGGGGGCTGGGTGGGTTGGTGTAAGTGGGGCTTTGTGGGTTGATGTGAGTGGGGCTGGGTGGATGGATGTGAGTGGGACTGGGAGGGTTGATGTGAGTGGGGCTTGGTGGTGGGTTGTGAGTGGTCTTGGGTGCGTTAATGTGAGTGGGGCTGGGTGGGTTGGTGTAAATGGGGCTGGGTGGTGGGTTGTGAGTGGTCCTGGGTGGGTTGGTGTGAGTGGGGCTTGGTGGGTTGGTGTAAGTGGGGCTGGGTGGTGGGTTGATGTGAGTGGGGCTGGGTGGGTTGGTGTAAGTGGGGCTGGGTGGTGGGTTGTGAGTGGGGCTGGGTGGGTTGATGTGAGTGAGGTTCTGAAGGCCTGGGTTGTGGGATGGGGTGGGATAAGCTAGGTAGGGTAGGTTGGTGTAAATGGGGTCAGTGGGAGTGGTGTGGGGAAGTGTGGGCGGTCTGGTGGGTTGGTCAGATCGGGGTGGGGTCGGTTGAGTGAGGTTGATTGGAGTTGAGCGTAGTGAGTCAGTGAGTGAGCGAGTGAGTGGAATGAGTCCTCACAAACACTATATTTTATGTTTTTGCATACAATGTTCAGCAATATATTTGAAGCCTTCGTTCGTACCTACTGTCTGCTGTGAATGCAGAACGCCTTTCAGAAAGTGGTCAACATCAGTTGTGTTTGGATGAGTGAGTGAGTTTGGTTTTACGGCGGGGGACACCAGAAATGGGCTTCACACACTCTACCCCATTCTCTTCCCACAGAGGTTACTCCTGTCATATCTTCCTACGTAACCTCTGTTCTAATACGGCCATATTTCCAGGTTCTCGTAAAATCCCCTAGCGGCAAAAGATCGCAACACGAATTATCTCCCTTCTTTCTATCCAATCAGAACACCTGTTACATCGACTTAGATTCAACTTGACTAACACAAGCAAATGTGAGGCCACAGATATCCCCCATCTGCCGGGGACTTGTGTTGATGTTATACACAAGACGTTTAATGGCTAGCTTGTCCGTTGTCGACGAGGGCGATGGAGACGCCACTGACCCGCCATAACATGACTGAGTTCTGTCTAGAAGAAACGTTTGCGCATCGCGCAGGGGAAGAAGTTTAGTTTTCTCGAAGCATACGGAAATTACCGAGGCCTTTGCGAATGATCACTTTTGAAACAACGTCGCTGATTGCACAACTAAATCTGATTGTCTCCAATCACGAGTCTTGAACGCTCACACTATGAAAGGGCCGTATTAGAACAGAGGTTACGTAGGAAGATATGACATGAGTAACCTCTGTGGGAAGAGAATGACTCTACCCATGTGGGAATCGAACCCAGGTCTTCGGCGTGACGTGAGAACGCTTTAACCACTAGGCTACCCCACCGCCCTGTTATGTTTGGGACTATATCGGGCGTGACACACAGTAAAATAAATCTTGTATTGTGAAGCATTGTGAGTCGGGGGTCATCTCAATTTTTAATCTCAATCTGTAACCCTCGCAACGACACGACGGACTGTGGTGTGATACTGTTTGCTTGTGATACCACGGTTGTTGCGGCGGACATACACTTACAGTACCCGGACCGGGAAGTTTTCAGCGCTTGTAGAAACTGAAACAACCGTCTATGATGTGTCAGCTTAACTCACGAAACATTCCTCCATACAGGCAGTTGGTAGTGATCATTTAAAATAACTGAAACCTTCCTTGTTTATCACATGCAGAGCAAATAAATCTTTGATATTTCCTTTTTGAATAAGATGTCCTATCTTCATACCAACTCATGACAAATACATCAGATGCACTATGTAAGTGTGAAGTCTTTATTCGTTGTTAGTGTTTAACTTCATCATATGACGGAAATACGCTAGTAGTGTTAAATGCTTTGAACTAATATTCAGAGAGAAATAAGGGTTTGAAACATCAATACTACATTTAATTAAAACAATGATATGTTACCAAAGGTTAAAAGAACTCGGATATATATTGAATAATTTAAATGTATTTAATGTAATGATTGTAGAAGTGGGTTCTATTCCCAACATGATTACAATGTATGAAGCCCATTTCTGGTGTCGTCCGCCGTGATATTGCTGGAATAATGCTAAAAGCGGCGTAAAACTATACTCACTCACTCACCCCAGCTATTTTTATGTCTAAAAACCGCCACGTAGTCACCCCATCTTCAAACTTAGATCAGCCTTTATACACCGATATTGACAACTGTTCATTTATTCAAATGAATTGTGAACTGTATCATATACCATTAGGCCCACATTAAAGCTGTCTGTCTGTCCTATTGACACCAATAACAGTTTAGGGACAAAGATCGATTTACAAATTTACGTCCCGTACCAGGATCCGATGACGGTTGAATGGAATGCGCATAGTTTACCATCACCATGCCTGTGTTCGTGGGATTCAGCTTTTATTTGTCGAAAGAGAGGCGACTAACGCGATCGGGTGGTCAGGCTCGCTGATATGGTTGATATATGTCACCTTATCCCAGTTGCGTATATCGATGCTCAAAATGTTGATCACTGGATTGTCTGGTTAAGAAAATGTTACTTATTATTATTTACTGGCCGCCGCTATATAGCTTGAAGGTTGCTGAGTGCAGCATTTAACAACAAAAAGAACAACAAACAAATAACACAAAGTATCTAATAAAGTGTCCAGATCACAATAGGCGTTCAGATAGTCTGAAGGAGTAGAAGCCAAAAGACACGTCACTGGTTGTCACTGTATTGGAGATGAAATCATGTGCTCAATCAAAGATATTACATAGAAGCGACAAACCCCTTTCCACATTCATGAGAAATCTCTGCTAAAGCAGAGTCGATTGTACAATCGTGACTATATCATGAGCATATATTTGTTTCAGCAGTATTACATCGGTACGATTTCGTTTGTGAACAAATCTAGTCTGGGCCAGACACTCCAGTGATTGTCACCATGCGATACGGTGACAGAGCATGTGTTTATGAATCGCTACGAAATGACTGACGTGTGCTTTTTGTAATTACTTAGATGGAAATACTGCAACGTCATCACCGCTCCTAACGTTCACAACATGGGCAATAACTGGTGCTTGTGCTGGTGCAGTTTCCCTGATCCTGATCATTACAGTCATCTGTGTGTAAGTCAACCAGCACTTTTCTGGTTATTTCCGACCGCCTCCGTGGTGTAGTGTTTAGAGCGTCCGCCCGGAGAGCGGAAGGTCGCGGTTTCGATCCCCGACCGCGTCATACCTAAAGACGTTAAAATATGGTACTTGTTGGTCCCTGCTTGGGGCTCGACATTAATGGGTACAACAAGGACTGGTCGACTCCGAGTCAGTATAATGTGTCTGAGTGGGGTATTCATGCTTCACTGCGGCATGGTACCTCAGTGGGTTAGCACTATAAAACCAGCCTAAGTCTGGGCTAGTACAAGCAGCCGCACATACATATACACACGCATGGACGTCGTCATATGAGCGAAATATTCTAAAGCACGACGTAAAATCCAATTTCACCTCACCTCACCTCTGGCTATTTTCTCCAACTGTGGTAGTGTTATGTACGATCAACCTTAATTGTGAGGCCGCGTTGCAATGAACATCATGGGACACCAGAAATGGGCTTAACACATTGTACCCATTTGGGGATTCGAATCCGGATCTTCAGCGTGACGAGCGGACGCTTTAACCACTAAGCTACCCCACCGCCCCTATCATATTGATTTAGTGTACATACGAAGCGTATTCTAGTCGTATTGAATATTGGTGTAGATTACCTTGATTATGTGAACATTTTACAGTGAAAAAGTGAACACACATACCCTATTTAGCTCAAGGAAGAACCTGCTTGCATATATATCTTGTATCCATTGGCGGATCCAGATGGGATGGGGTCCCCATTTCTTTTTTTTTGTCCTCAAAGTATATTAAATGACCTTTGAAACTCGTGAAAACGGGTGAGAGTGAACCGTGCTCCCCCCCCAAAAAAAAAAAAATCAGAGAAAGCTGTATCCGCCCCTGTGTATCTACAACTAATTAAAAGTATCTTAGACATTTATCTTACGTCCTGAAGTATCCCATATTTGTAACGAACATGTTTACAACAAACTGACGGCTATAACGAACTGTCACCGCTTACTGCCTACTTTAGTCGAACAACGTTGGACGTACAATCGTCCTTTTTGAGTTGGCAATAAACGTAGATGTAATTACTACATGGCCTGTATTGTTGCAATGTATGTGCACACATATGCATGTACTGCATATAAATAAACTGTTGCTGAGGTAGCTTACCTTTGTACATGAATGATGTCATTCTTGTGTTCTTTTTCTTCTAATATAATATTCTCTATTGTATGTTTCAGAATATGCAAGTCAGCTAAAATATCGGTATTTTGCGGACATACCTATACACGTCCTCTACAAGCTGTTCAAGTAGAACCCATGGAAAATGAAGAAACTCGAATGTAGATACCACTGGATAACAAGGAACTTCATTATTCTACGCCGTGAAAATCTGTACAATCGACTCTTGCAGCTAAAGGTTGTGGAGTAGATACACGGTGCATCTTTACAACATACTCTTTTAAACGTTGTACAAAAACGTAGTGTGAGTAAACCAAGCCTGAATTATAGCATGATGTGTTATGCTTTGTCATTTAATGGGCATGGAACTGGCTCCTCTTTCAAAGGGGAAAAGGGGTGGTCCAGTCGTTTAAAGTGCAGAGTTGCATGTGTTCGAATCCGGGGTGCCGTTGTACAAAGCGATCTTAGGGCTAAGGAAACACCCATACCTTAACATTAGGGGTGGGTATTGCAGAGAATTTTCATATTGCGATACATTGCGATGCGAAAGCATACACTAGACGCCAAAAGAAACTTTAGTTTCCTACCTTTATAACTTACCGAAAAACTATCAAAGATATGTTAGAAGGTTTTAGTTTACAAGAAAGCTTAACAACACAGCTTTATGGAAATCACGAAACAAAATTCTCAAATGCATTCATATTTAGGTGAAATGCATCTTTTTCAGAAGAGTTACATTGTCCTATATTCGTCCATGCCGAAAAAACCCCAATAACAGTAATTTTGATGTCCAAAAGAAAGGTTGAAATAAATTTCTGTTTTTGGACAATGATAAACCATTGAAAGTCACCATTTGTCAACTATTATAACAAAAAACAACTGTTGTAGAGTGTGTAAAATTGTAAAATAACCATTCCTATGATTTCAGTCTTTTATAACATTTTCTAAAGATTTTCATTAGTGAAAACAAGTAAAACGTGTCTTTGATATTGTGAAACAATGTTTAGGAACACCTAAAATTATCTTTGTTAACATTCTTGCTTGCAAAGTAACATTTTCCCATTTTCTGTTTACACATAGCAATATCAATCGCCAAAACGCAGCAATATTCAAGCAATATTTGCATCCATTTCACATGTAGAATGATTCTATAGGGTATGAAGAGAGCCTAGAATACATGAGTACGAGAAATATCTCACGATTAACAGCTGAAAAGAGAGAAAGAGCAATTGGGATGGTGCAGATGGGGTCGACATACAATGCCAACGCCCTCGGATGCCACCATATCACGGTTATAAGACTTATTCAGGGCTTCAGACAGACTAGGGTCACCGTAGACAGACCAAGAAGTGGACGTCCACGCATCAGAACGCCAGCTGAAGATAGGTACCTCCGTCATTAAGGAAGGAGGGTAACGTTTCTTTTGGCGTCTAGTGTATATTGCGATATGCATTGCAACATATTGCAAGAAGTATTATTAAACGAAAAACTACGTATAATCGAGTTAATGCTTGATTTATAAAGCATGAACACAACAAAATCACTTATTTTAATAAAAATGTTTATTTAATCATGACAAAATAAAAATGTACAAAATATTTGGCACAAATGAAACAAGGAAATATCCGAAGATTTCCGAGTGTTACGAAGTTTTCCGAATGAAAGTCAAAATACCGGTTTTCGATCAGCGTATCGCAATACGTATCATTTTCATGTCTGAACTGGTAAATACTGGTAAACCGGTTATATTGCACAGCCCTACTTAACATAGACTTACGACTGCCGTAACGCTAAAGTTGATTTGTACAGTGACACCCTGGTTCACCATACTTGTCATCGTAAGTTTGATCAGAGTTTCCGGAATCTTAGATCTCCATCACCTCGGATGGCACAATACGCCGACACGTCGTGATATCACTGATATGACGTTTATGCCTAAATTATTCACTCATTCATCCTTCAGATCTGGACAATATAAACAGTAACTACAAATCTCCCTGAAAACGAGAATGCTATATGTTTGCCAACAACCGACGACCGACCCAATCTGGATTGCTGAACTTTGATGCATACTGCCTGATGCATGTACACCTGTCACAGGGGCGGTGGGGTAGCCTTGTGGTTAAAAGCGTTAGCGTCAGGCCGAAGACCCGGGTTCGATTCCCCAAAATGGGTACAATGTGTGGATCCCGTTTCTGGTGTCCCCCGCCGTGATATTGCTGGAATATTGTTAAAAGCGGCGTAAAACCAAACTCATTCACTCATATCTATTACACCCCGATGAGGAATACTCACTGATGATAATGATTGAATGAGCCTGAGGTTCAAGGTCATTCTTTGTGGACATCATGTAGAAATAACATAAAACCTATGTACACCATAAATTGAGTATCTGTAACTGGAATCTGACGTTACTTAGAGTTTGTCACAATCAGGGCTTTGGCCTTGATCGCACCGACGTTGTATGAAACACCTGTAAAGTCAAGGTCACAACCATGATGAAAGTTATTTTATTCCTTAGAATATAAAACACCAATATATGTCATTGTATCAATCTTTCAGAAAAAATACCTCTTGAAATAGAAAATTTTATGTCGGTTTGCCTGTTGAGCCGATTGTCAAAGGTCACAGAAATGTGCGTAATGTTTCACAGAAACAGTTTTGTAACACCATTGCAGCGCGCAATTATGGATATTCTCGAAGGTGATCATTTATTTAGTGTCAGTGACAGCTAACAGGTAGAAAAATCAGTTTCCTAATTGAGGGGCGTATGGGCCTTTATGTTTCACTTTCTACTGCATAATAGCACACAACTGATCGAACTTAACCGGATGCTCACATCACTTTGATTTAAAGCCGTGAAGGGGCATATGATTGTTTACACAATACACATACTAGGTGTGACATCATTCAGCCGAAGGTGCATTATCCTTTCTAATGAACTGAAGAAGGGGAGTTGTCTTAAAGGCAGAACTGAATTAGACAAATCTTGAATATGGCTTTACCAAAACAGTTTTGTGAGACTGCCAGGAAACATGCTTATATTTTTATACAAGCGTAGAGGCATGGACCATTCTGTTTTCAAATAGCAGTGCATTCAAAACACACTCGTTATAAAAATGAATGAAGAGACAGCCACTCACAAATCCCACCACAAATCATGGAATTACTAAGGATTCCATTCGGGGACAAAGGCCTGAGCACAACGCTCCCCAAGACCCCAAGACAGTAGCAGACACGTTGACATCTGTTACTACATTTTTTTGTACGGGAAATGTTAAATATGTAAAAACAACATTCCTTTACCACACCACCTTTGACGGTTCTTCTTCTGATGCGTCAGGATAGGTCGTATGGCGGAACGACGTGGTCGACTACGGATACGCCGATGTTCCCGAATGGTCTGGACAATGGTCACTGCAGTCTGGAACCTTTGTCAAATGTGGTTAAGCCAAATCTGTATGTCCTGTCTTGGCGTTGTGACGCGTGGACGTCCTGCGATCGGTAATTTCATTATTGTTCTGATCACATCTCAACAGTGCTTGAATGGTGATTGGGCGATGGAAATACGCAACCACCTAACGTTGAGACATCTCCACGGACCATCCCAATAGTCGCGTAACGTTGTGTAGCCGTTGTAAGTCGTCGCAGTCAAAGCGATTGTCAAAATATTTCGTTCTTTGAAAATAGTCACAAAACACCAGGTGTGTACTTTCTTTTATACAGCAGTTTATTTTTTATTTCCTTTAATGGCTAGGATATAATATTTACCCCAGTATGTCTGGATCAGCCTGAAAATAGTAGATCCTACTTTCTGGATACGAAGGTAAATGATCCCTTTTTCCTTTTGGACAATTATGTTAATTTCAGAAAAAGTGCGACAAATTCATTTCGATAATTATAATAAATATCGAGTAAAAGCTCGGTCCTTTGCCTTATTTCGACGTTAGAGATAGGAAATCTGGAACTCATTTCACGAATGTTAAACCCATCTTATCAATCTTCGTTTAAGAATCTTCTTCTTTTCAAGACTAACATTTACATGTATAGTACAACATGGTGTCTTCAAAGACACCGGGCCAATCCATTTGAGATTGTATTCAATGCAATGTAATTTTCAACATCGGACACATGGAGACAGTTCGTATTCTTCCATTGTTTTGTCACTTAACAACAGGGGAAAAAATTATTTCCTTGTACGCGTCATATAAAAGATGACCCCACCATCACACCGAAGAAAAAGTTTCTATTTCCATTTATTGTTTTACATACTGTCATGTCATAAAAAATTATCTACAGGAAACAACAGTGGTGTTTCATTTTGCCAGTATCTGGTGGACGCTTGATCAATTTGTGGAAGTGTACTTTGGCGCAACACAATGTTTTGGTAAGTCACCGAATTTTAACCTCGATCTTGCTATTATGTTTTACAGATTTGTTTTTGTTTGCTATTATATAAATAGATATACTCTCCCAAAAAAGAAACGCATCATGAAAATAGCAATTTCATGTAGCAATGAATTAAAACGTGATTCATTTTACAAAAGGTTTTGCTCTGTTTATGAGTCCTATGGTGTTTATGTTTTGAAACATCACAACAAAACGCACCATCCGTAAAATACCCGTATTTAACAGCATGATTTTCAATTTCGGCGTGTAGTGTCACAGAATACACAATTCACATGCAATGCACGTGAAAGTTGAAGATCAGATAGTCTCAATGATGGGTATAAAAGGTTGATCGCTGTCTGTCGATTATTCACTGTATTTGGAATATTGTTGACGAACGCAAAATGCCACGTCTAAGTGAAGCCAACCGTCATATCGCCATTGGTTTGCTTGAAGCTGGCCAGTCTCAACGTGCAGTTGCCCGACGCATGAATGTTCACCAAGGCACCATTTCACGGCTCTGGGAGAGATATCGCCGGCAGAATGCGGTAGCAGATGCCCCTCGTAGTGGGCGACCTCGAGCGACCACTGCGGCGCAGGATCGCTACATCCGGGTACATCACCTGCGTCATCGAACAGCTGAGGCGACCAGTACCGCTCGACAAATACCCGGATTGAGGAGGCTTTCTGCACAGAAAGTCAGGAACAGGTTGAGAGAGGCTGGTTTACGTGCCAGAAGACCTTATTTTGGCCCTGTGCTTCAACGACACCATCGTCGACATCGAGTTCAATGGTGCACCAACGTTCAGGCCTGGAACCTACCGAATTGGCGTAGAATCTGGTTCAGTGATGAATCACGATTTCTATTGGAACGACGCGATGGAAGAATGCGGGTGTACAGACGTCGACGTGAACGTTTCGCCGACGCTTGCGTTCCCCAGGTGGACAGATTCGGCCGGGACAGTGTTATGATGTGGGGAGCGATCACCTGCTGTAGGAGAAGTGATTTGGTGATGATCCAGGGCAACCTGACAGCTCAACGGTACTGTGACGAAATCCTACGCCCACACCTCCTTCCAATCATTGATCGCCAGAGGGAGTTGTTTCAACAGGACAATACCAGGCCCCACACAGCACGTCACACTAGAGACTTCCTCCAGAACCACAAGATCAATGTGCTCCCCTGGCCCTCAAGATCACCGGACTTAAACCCGATCGCACATCTGTGGGATGCCCTGGACAGACGGGTGCGACGCCGTAACCCTCAGCCCCAAACACTTCAGCAACTCGCACAGGCACTACAGGCAGAGTGGGCTGCGATTGGGCAACACGAGATTCTGAGACTTATTCGTTCAATGTCGAGGCTATGCCGTACAGTTCTGAATGCCAACGGTGGTCACACGAGGTATTGACTTCAGCGCCACCACACGTCTCCATGTGACACTCAAACTGACTTTCCTCGAGTTGGTGCCAAAGACGGATAAGTCTGCATTCCCAGTGTGCAATTTCGCTATATTTCATTGACTCATAAAGCCTACAAGATGTTTCAAAATAAACATAAAAATACAGTTGAAATTCCTATATGCGTTTCTTTTTTGGGAGAGTATATTATTATTAATATACAATATACATTTTGGCATAATTCGCGTTGTGGTGGATACAAAAACAGTGGAGTGAGTGAGTAGGTTTACGCCGCGCACAGCAAAATTCCAGCTATATGGTGCTGACGGTCTGTAAATAAACGAGTCTGGACCAGACAATCCAGTGATTAATAGCATGAGTATCTGTATACGCAATTGGGATACGATGGCATGTGTCAACCAAGTAAGCGAGTCTGACCACTTGATCCCGTTAGTCGCCTCTTAAGACAAGCATGGGTTACTGGAGATTAATTCTAACCCGGATCGTCACGGGTCGTTAATAGACGGTCGCTAGAAACCTGGTCCACCTGTTTATAGGGGCTACTATCAAAAATTTAATGTCGGTTATTGGTGAGTCACATTCGCTCGTTTTAACTGTAATAAACATTTGGTTTCGTTGACTTGTGCAAGCGAATGCGTGTACGTGTGTCTATCCTCGTGTCCGTGTGTCTGTGCGTGCATGCGCTTGTGAGTGTATGTGCGCACGCTTGTTCTAGCCGGCACTAATGCCTGGTTCACAGTGCTAGCCCTCGAGGCTATGCTGTAGGTTCGAATGGATACCATATACAGAGACTGTACAATGCTTCGTAGACGATCAGTACTTCTTCATCCCCTTGATCCGAGAGTCAGGCAGTGTGATATCAAGTACAAATTTCATAACAATAACACTGTGTATGAGTCAAAGATTCTTTGCATATCAACTTCTTTTTTTTTATTTCAAAAGAATCTTTGAGTTATGTTCATCACTTCTAAATGCCCTCCAAAGACAACACTGTGTTAACTGACTGGCCTGTAATTCGTAATTCATATATTTCTGTATGATATTTATGTTTTTACACATATTACAGCATTTAATGTTTCTACAACATCATCTGTTTTCATTAATTTATTCCAATGGGTTTGTAAACGAAGTGTAAATGTGTAAGTAATGTCAAAGCCTCTCAAAGAAACAATATTTTTCCCAATGCAGATTTCGTTAATACAGTGCTATTAGGTTCATGTAACAACTGACCCGTGAAGATCCGGGGTAGAATAGGTCTTCATCAACCCATGCTTGCCACAAAAGGCGACTATGCTTGTCGTAAGAGGCGACTAACGGGATCGGGTGGTCAGGCTCGCTGATTTGGTTGACACATGTCATCGGTTCCCAATTGCGCAGATCGATGCTCATGCTGTTGATCACTGGATTGTCTGATCCAGACTCGATTATTTACAGACCGCCGCCATATAGCTGGAATATTGCGGCGTAAAACTAAACTCACTCACTCATGTAATAACTGAAACACTACTAAATTAAACCAGTAACAAAGGACTCATACACAGTTTTACACGAAAAAAGTACCAAGAGGGGAACATCTTCATTTAAACGTAATTACAATTCGACACATGTCTTAAATAGATGGTCCCGAGTGATAATGGTGAAATATCATTCAGTTAAATCATCTTTCTTTCTATTTCAGGAACACTTTGTGGATATTCTGTATGTTTCTTGTTGCTGCGTACCAAGGTATTTCCAGGAAATTCCTTTTTGAATAAAACTTTGTTTTTACAATGGACTTGTGTATTTGTGTAAAGTTGTTCTCGTCACGCCATAGTTGAGGAGTTTTACTCACCTTGCTATTTGAAGTAAAACGTTTAAAAAAAACCCATTGTTTCATAATTTCATTCTGTTAATAACCACTAACAATGATGATATGATTCAGAACAGCTCAGTATATTTATCATGCATTTATGCTTAGAACATCTTGTTAAAATGACTCGAATTGCCTGCGCACTGTTATGTACTCATATTTTCCTTACGTAATGTGTAATGGGCCGGTGGCCTAAAGCAATAATAAATGATGATGGTATTCCTGAAATATTCCCGAAACGTCCTTGAATCATAACCAAGGTATCTGTATCAATAAACGTGTTCGTGCCTTCAATGATCTTCCAAAATACCAATGGAAGCGTAGTACACGTCGTAATATAATGATGTACTCCATGGGACATGAAGCATAAACCATAAAAATGTTTCTATTATCGGATAATCCTCTAACAATCGAGATCACTTAATCAAATTGTTACGACGCTGATGTAAAACCCAGTGTAATAAAAATTATATAGATTGTACATTAAGAGCATATATCGTTTTATTCCCATTTAACCCACGTTAATATAAGTGACATTCTTCACATAATTTGAAAGGGGAGGTTTGACACTGACTCAGTGTAAAAATGCCATTGCTTTCATCTGCTTTTAAACCAACAGGACACTGCCCATTCACTATCACCAATGTCCACAGATATATTTGTCTGATTTGCGCTCCTACAGGCCTCATGAGAGACTGCACAGCAACAAACATAACTACGAAGACAGTTCCAGCGGCTGTCAGTCCACCAATCAACGCTGGAAAAAGCTGTCCGGTCAACTGTTTGAGAGGAACCTGTACATTTCTTGATGATGGAAATATTGACTGCACAGATGGGTGTAACGATGGGTACATGGGGAAAATGTGTGACTTCCCGTGCATGAACAAATGCTCAAAATGTGATCGAAAGAATGCACGCGTCTGTATCAAGTGTGATCACGGATACTTTGGTATACAATGTCACAAATGTCCAAAAGCATATGGAGGACAAGGATGTCTTAGTGATGGCAGCTGCAAGAAGGACTGTTCAGCCAACCATGTCTGTGGGGATAAATGTTTGCCCGGATGTGAGATATGTAATGAGAAATTAGGTAAATGTCTGAAATGTGCCTACAATCTAAGAGGAGAGAACTGCAAGACATCCTGTTCCGACAATTGCCACTCTGTTTGTCCAACACAGAACTGCACGTCTCCGTGTGATAGGGACACGGGTCGATGTTTACATGGATGTAAGCCTGGTTTCTGGGGAGAGCTATGTGCAGATCCATGTAGCCCAAGATGTCTAGACCAAAACTGTAATCAAACATCGGGACACTGTGTTAAATGCATAAAAGGCTACCATGGTCCTAAATGTCATTTGCCATGTGTGAACTGCAAGGACAGTGGCTGCCTTCAATCATCAGGCACATGTAAGAAATGTGATGCTGGTTACTATGGACATACCTGTACACAAACCTGTTTCAACTGTTCCCCTAACGTCTGTGATCGAAACAATGGACTTTGTATCAACGTATCCTTGACAACGATGGAAGCTGCCATGACTACAACAGTGTATGGTACGTACAGAAGTAATATATTTTCAGTTACGATCCTTTGAAGTTGATCGTATTATATGTGAAATTACAGTCATGTATATTTTTAAGACGTAGCCAGCTATGTAAGAACAAAATGGCTGAAATATACACACGAGCACTTATTAAGCACCACCTGCAGTTCAATTGGATAAATTTTGGTCCACACAGGCGATCATACCGTAGCATACTGAAAAACACACTGAACGGACGTGCTTCACGCAATACATTGTATCCCAATTGTTATGGATCACCTGCTGTAAAGGCACCAAGCAGATTACGGTATAAGTTCCTACGTGTGCTAAAATTTTCTGAACTGATTCGAAACACGACAGTACTAAACATTAACTTTTCTTGACATGGGAAGACGTAGGCAACGATGGCAAGTTATTGTCATGTTCGATGTTTACATGGATGTAAGCCTGATTTCTGGGGAGAGCTATGTGCAGATCCATGTAGCTCCAGACGTCTAGACCAAAACTGTAATCAAACATCGGGACACTGTGTTAAATGCATAAAAGGCTACCATGGTCCTAAATGTCATTTGCCATGTGTGAACTGCAAGGACAGTGGCTGCCTTCAATCATCAGGCACATGTAAGAAATGTGATGCTGGGTACTACGGACATACCTGTAGACAAACCTGTTTCAACTGTCCCTCTAACGTCTGTGATCGAAACAATGGACTTTGTACGAACGTATCCATGACCACTATCACAGGTATATGTATTAATCTCTATCGAATGAAACGAGGTTTAAAGACTGTTATTTGGAATTCGATATTGTACACATTTAGAAACCAGGATCGTTACATACGGAATTGTATGCTGGAATGTTTGCCTATTTTAAAGTAACTTAATTAAGCACCCGTTGTATTTTTGCAATGATATGTTTCCATCACTTATATAAAATTTCTCGTGGTGACCACGATAAAAAAACAGTTTTTCTGACACATATGGTCCTTTGACTCATACAAAACGACAAAATGATTGGAATCCATGTTGATTTTATAATAATTGCCTATTTAAAAAGCAACAACGAAAAACACACTGATTTCCATGCAAAACGATGTCTGTACAAGTATGGCCTGGAAGGTTTAATGTTGAAATAATTGGTGAATGTAAACATTCAAAATGTCATTTTGCGTTTCTTTTACACGATTCAAGGTCAATACCGATTGTAACCTGGGTGGTTATGGCTGTATGACAACCATCACTCCTAATCCTCTGAAGGGCCATTTCTCGGAAGGGAAGAGTTCGCACGAATACATCATGCATCATGCATACATTCAGTCATAAAACGAATGACAAGCGTTCACTTGTTTTCTGAATACAGCAGCTATGGCTAGGTTAGCGAGACGTGTTGCTGCTGTGTTCAGAAAACAAGTGAACTCTTCCCTCTCCACAAACAAACACATTTCTGACCTCAATCTCAAACAATAATTTATTGGGCAAAACAGGCTATCCGACCACAATTCATGGTTTCCTCAAACTTGACTTTTAACAAAACAGGACTGGTTCAAATACTCAATTGATACTTACATGTCATCTCCGATATTACGACGTTTCTTTTGCCTTTCAGTATATTTGCACACTCATGTTACAGAATTGGGCAACACAAGTAATCCGACTGTACCTGGACACCAGTTACTCACTATATCTCCAGTTACATTGGCATTGGCTGTCTTTGATGCGGTCTCCTCCATACTGATCATCTTTCTTGTTTGTCGGTAGGTAAACTATAGGTGTCTTGGCATAATTCGCATTGTGGAGGACACAAAAAACAGTGGAGTGGGTGATTGAGTTTAGTTTTGTGCCGAGCTCAGCAATATTCCAGCTATATGGTAACGGTCTGTACCTAAATCTGAATGCATGTCCCTTACCAACACATTAGAAATGAAAAGTGTATGTGTAAAAAGAAGAAAACATATCGTTCCAGAAAGGTCGAAATTTGTGGCTTCAAGGAAGGACAGTAAAATCTGTATTAATACATGACATGCCAAGGCATGACATTGAGAGACACAAACGAAGAGCAGAATGAGTGTTAAGAGGTGGTCACATCTTACGGTCATGAGTGAGTGAGTGAGTTTAGTCTTATGCCGCACTCAGTAATATAGCAGCTATATCGCGAATTACGGTCATAAACGTTGTTGACCGTAACTCATTTGAAACGGTAGTTTAATCGTAGTGCCATGTTACCACGGTTTACTACGGTCAACACAACGGTGCAGGAAGGTCAATTACGGTCTCCTTGGGAGAACTAGGGTCAAACACGTTCATGCGGTAACAATAGGGTCTTACGATTCAAGCCATACAGCCGTAGAGACATTTTGAGCGTGTTGAAAATTATTTGGTCTAACCACGGCCAAATCGTGGGTTTGCTGAAGTTCAAAGTACGGTGATCTACTCTTCAACTGCGCTTAAATACGTCCATCTATGTTTAACTAAGGTTTACTACGTTCATCCCTCACTACGGTCAACTACGTGCGTGTCCGTAACATGTGAGCCCTGCTTCAACCATTTACCGTACTCTAGTTGAAAAATCCAAATGCTTGATATTCACAACATTACCAATTTACAAGAAATTCCAATTTGTTTGCCTCCAAGTATAGTCTCTTTATGATTTATTTATGTGTTGATTTCACTAAAGCCACTCAGTCTTTGAGATTAGTAGTGAATATGTTACAATTACATTCTGATAAATTTGATAAACTCAATGAATAAATTTCAATATTTCAGATTAGGAAGAGTTCAATCCAGTTTGATCACGAACAGAAGTGGTCACCAGCCAGCTGCCCGGAATGTAGTATACGGTAATAATGAATACGATGAGATTAACGAGGAAATGATGGACCCAACTTCGGGTAACACAAACAGCGATGAACCTTATTACAGTTCCCTCGTTCATCTTGAATGATAGAACACGGCTTTAGCTGAAGACCAAATGTCGAGGCAGTTTCCAGAACATGCATCGTGGATCATTCCACACTGGTTTTAGTTCCGGTGCTATTTGAATCCTTTGAGCACCATATATGTGCTATTACTGATGTCTGACTTGGAATATTAGCTGGTAGTAGCGCCCTCGTGGAGGAAAACTCGTCATGTCTTTTTTTGTGTAATATACTTCAAGCAAAAAGTATGGGAACACCCTAAAATCTGATAGTCATAAATAAACTTAAACGTGTTGAGGTCAATTACAACTTTTTGTGTGCTTAATGGGCACTTAAACCGACATGTTGGAATATGCAGTGAAGCAACTGATTCAATATTCGTTGAGTTTGAGTGAAAGGAAACATTGTGAAAACAGCGAAAAACAAGGGTGCTCAAACACACCAACACCATGTTTGACTCAAACGCCCAAACACAACATCCTAGTGCATGTGGAAGACGGACTTCCCATGCAGCTTGTGGCAACTGGGCACAGGCAGTTGTGAATCAGTTCCGAAGGTCTTGGAGCACAACATATTTGCCCTTGATGGTTTCTGGGTCAAAAGATGGTGCTGGAGTGTCCATAGTACCCAGTATCACATTTGCTACATGTGCCTGATCATTGAAGGCAGCCATTGTCCTTATGGTTCACACATGGCAAATGGCGTTTCAGACCATGGTATTGACGGAAATTGAACATGCAGCTGAACTTGATATCAATACCTTTTACAAAGCTGTCAGAAAACAAAGATCCACAACTGATGTTATAACCACGCTTAACTATGATTATGAAAATGAGTCAAGACCTGCTGGTATATGTAGATTGTGGGGCAAATATTCCTCGGACTTAGCTCAGCCACACACCTCACATATGTTTGATGATGAATTTAAAGATGAAATATGTCACAGGGTTGAAGGTATTGAAGCATTAGATGACTATTTAATCGATGAAGGACTGGAAAGGGATTTTACAGATAACGAGGTACTGCAAAAAAAATCTCCAGGCCCAGATAACATTACAATTGAGCACAATTGAGCAGTGTCTCAATTCACACCTTTGTGACCTGGTTCACAAAATGATCAAATTTCGCTGTGTGCCTTTTAATTATAAACTTGGTATGGTGATACCAATCTGAGGAGGTAAAAAGGAAACATCCGATCCCCGAAACTATAGGGGAATTACTCTGACGTCATGCCTTGGAAAACTTTTTGAGAAGCTATTACTTAAACAAATAGAAACTAAATTGCTTGAAAATAATGCTTATTTCCCTGACATACTCCAATTTGGATTTAGAAAGGAACATGGGGCAGGTATGGGCGTTTTTTGCTCTTATTGAATGTATCAGATATTACATTGAGAAAAATCTCTTCAGTATGTGCTGCCTTTTTAGGTAACTAAAAAGCATTTGACAGAATATGGCACGATGGTCTATTTTACAAGTTACATCAACTGGACATCCAGGGAAACATCTGGAAACTACTGCACTACAGTTATACAAATACAGTATGACGATCATGACATTTAGTAAACATTGATATTTTCACACAAATACATTAATCCGACATTTTCATTAATCCGACATTTCAGTTAATCCGACATATTTCTCTGCAACCACAAGTGTCGGATTAACGAGAGCTGACTGTAGTTATGCTTTTGTAAGATATAAGGGTGAAAACTCTGACAGGTATCCTGTTTAGCAAGGTGTTGGCCAAGGCAGTGTCATGTCGTCCTGGTTCTTCTTAGTGTTTATCAATGACTTGATTTCTTCTCTGAGACAGGCTAGTAATGGCCTAAGTGTGTATGGTCTGAATGTTCCGACTATATTGCTTGCTGACGACACAACACTTGTTAGTACTTCACCAAAGGGATTTCAAATTGCTCTCGATACTGTACGTACATATGTAACAAGTACAAAACAAGTGTGTAACAAATACAAGTGTGTAACAAGTACAAAATATACAAATTGTAAAATGTTCTGGGAAAGCAATCTATTTTAATATGTCTTGTTTTATGTTCCTGTTTGGAATCAATTCATAACACCTTAAACAATAATACAATTGTCAGTGAAAAGGTTTACATTTTCACAAGTCCGTGATTTATTTATAGTCACCACTGGGTCATGGGTTGAAAGTAGTTCCTATGCAAATTAGCCAAGTCTTAATGAGGTCAGGTCTGTTGTCTTGTCCTTGGTTTTTATTGGCTGAGTGAGTGAGTTAAAATTTATCGTCACATCGGCAATATTTCAGCCATATCGTGTCGAAAACAATTAATTGGTACACATAGTAAGTAATAGTAAATTATAAAAGCCTGCCTACGAAGGACAGTAAAATAACTAGATTATCACAGAGAATAATTTAAAACTAGTAATTAAATCTAAAACAGTTTAACTATAGTTGACAATACAATATAAAACCGGGCTATAGATTGCCAACAACTTTTTATTGGCTGAAGATGTGCAGCATCTTGATCGGATGTTGAATTTAGTTGCATTTGGAAAATGTGAAGTTTGTTCACTTGCTGTCTTTTCCCCAACCTGGCAAAGTGGTTTGAAAGTCATTTATGGAGGATTTTGACTTTGGTGAATTACAGGTCCTTGGTGTTTTGTTGGTGCCTCACAACATGTGGCCAGTTTGAAACAAGTTGTCCCATAGATGACTTGTATCATGTATACAAACTACCGTAATAAATCCGGACTACAGCCTCAACGGAGTTGTGTTGTTGAGTCAGAGCCACCCCCGTTACAAATTTGGAGACCCCATTGAAGAATGTTGTGAGCTGTGAGCACCTTGTCAACCACCTTGGACCACCGCTTCAGAATCACCATGTGAACTACCACCAGAGACTGTGAGACTGACCATGACATAACCATGAACTTGTGATAATGTGATTGCCACCCGTACTCCCTTTAATTCAGTTGTATTTCTGAATACATTGTTTGGGAGAAAGACAGTAAGTTTCCAGGCTACCGACATGTTGTGCCTGTGAGCTATTTATTGCTCCTGACTGTTTCAGGCATGTAGTCTTGTACCGAATTTTATTCATGTATAAGTGATATGCTGTATGTGATTTCTTGAAATTGTGATTGCATTTTGAGGCTGTATGTATTGATGTGTTTTTACCTTTGATTTTGTTATATTTTAGTTGTTGTCAAGTGAAACATATAATCAGTTATTTGTGGAGATATTGAGTCTGTGCAAATACAACCTTAGAAACTACTTATATACTCATTTATACAGTGGTTCATCCCCCCCCCAAAAAAACAACAAAAAAAAACAAAAAAACAAACAAACAACAACAACAACAAAAAAACACCAGTGGAGACGATTTGTAAACAGACATGTTCTTGAATGTGAAGAACAAATGTGGCGTAACAAAGTATCACTTAATGCAGGACTGTCTCGTTACATGCGAGCTCATACATCACTGATATATCACATACTTTTGAACTTAGCATTTTTATACCCTGAACACAGAGCAGCCTTGCGATTGTGTTTGAAAATTTCATAAAATCTCAAAAGAATGTTTGCTTTGTAACAAGCACGCTTATGATTATGACAACCTTGTGATACTACACTGTGAAAAATTATTACCTCTCCGAAATAACCTTTTCTCATCTCTGATTGATCTACTTGATGTTGAAACCTATGTTAATTTTGAAATGTTAGAAGACGATGAAATGCTGTCAACTCTCCAAGATGCAGATACACAGTTCACACGATCCCTAGTGCGGGACACATACCAGGTTGTCATTATAAACTTTGCAACATATGTCTATCATTTGAAACCATATCTTGAGTTTGTATTTTAATGGAGACACTCTGTGTACAAGTGACGCCATCCCTTTGTGAATGTTTCATTATATCTCTGGACATAACAGTTATCAACTGCGATTGACATTGTCCTGTATGTAAATACTAATGTGTTTTATGTTTGATTGAATTCATGCATCAATAATCTTCGGATTGATTTCTGGATGAAATAAAGAATCTCTCTCAGCATATTTTCCCTTGATGTTTTTTCTGGGTCTTTTTCTGGAGCTACATTGATCTGCACATAGCTCTCCCCAGAAACCAGGCTTACATCCATGTAAACATCGACCCGTGTCCCTATCACACGGAGACAGTTCTCTGATGGACAGACAGAGCGACAGTTGTCGGAACAGGTGATCTTGCAGTTCTCTCCCATGAGATTATAGGCACATTTCTGACATTTACCTTATGTCTCATTGCATATCTCACATCCGGCCAAACATTTATCCCCACAGACATGGATGGCTAAATAGTCCTTCTTGCATCTGCCATCACTAAGACACCCTTGTCCTCCACATGCATTTCAGTGTAAGTAAACTTAGGCTCAGTATTATTCGTTACACTGCTATACTGAGTCTAACAAACCCTAGTAAAAGGTCGCGTCAGCTAACCCTTGTGTGGCCTTTGTCCGTCCAATCAAACGCGAGACGACCGAAAGAATTGAACCAATCACTGAACGGCTACTTGTTTGGGGTTCGGTGGGACGTTTTCAAAATTTTCTCTACCCTGATCACTGACACTGATCTCTCAACATAAAACACAGATATGTGACCTGCAGTACATATGCTTTGGGGTTTCTAATGACATGCTTACTATTCCTCACAAAAAGTTAAGCAACACAAATTTGTAGTCTCATTACATTTTTATTTTTCGAAATTGCAAATCATGGAATTTTTTTACAATAGAAAGATGAAACATGTGCACACACGATTAGCAAAATGAAATGACATGGTATTGAGCAATAATCGACTTACAAATCATCAAAAGCATGTACCCGCGAAACAGTCGTGCAAAATGTGCTGCATTGATTGAGCAAAATGTTAACATTAAGGTGCAAGTCAGTGTTGGACAGTGAAGCAGTGTTCAGTAACGTGTATGGGGGAGAACATGGAGACCGTAAACACGACTTCCAATATTGTCCCAAGCATGTTCAATGGGGTTAAGATCAAGTGACCTTGCTGGCCAGTCCATATGTGTGATTTTGCTGATCTAAACAACTTCGTTATCAACTCTTTCTCGGGCATTATCATCCATGGACGGGCATTATCATCTATAAAAATGAAGTTAGGACCCGCTTGTTGTAACAGAGGAATGATTACAGGTAAGTTTACACCGATCAGGGCGCATTTCGCATGTTGTTTCTGAGGGTGGTTGTGTTTGGGTGATGTTGTCAATTTTATCCGATAAATCAATTTTAAAAGTCACTATGTATTCTTTGAATATTTACCTTTCAGTAACAGTTCGGCAAAAATCGCTATTGAGATTGATAAAGATATTACACTTAAACTACTTGTTGCTTAATTGTTTGTGAGGAGTATATTATATTTCCGCAAGATGACATCCTTGAATATTGACAAACATGCGTTCTCCATGTGTATCACTCGGAAGCGATCGTGCGGAAAATAGCAATCGGAATCGTTCGAGTACAAACTTTTTCGAGGTAAAAGTTCAAAGGGTATGTGCGAATGTTAACTTTCGCGATTTGGTAAGCCGTGTTCTGATTGGTCGCGACCTTCTACTAGGGTTTGATAGACTCGGTATAGCAGTGCAACGAAGAATAAAGTTTACTTTGACTACATACATTTGGACATTTGTGACAATGTGTACCAAAATGGCCTTGATCACATTTTATACAGACGCCGTCATTCTTTCGATCACATTTTGAGCATTTGTTCCTGCACGGGAAGTTACACATTTTTCCCTTGTAGCCATCGTTACACCCATCCGTGCAGTCAATGCATCCATCATGAAGAAATGTATAGGTTCCTCCCAAACAGTAAGCCGGGCAGCTTTTATCAGCCTAGACTAATGGACGGACACTTGCCTCCGAAGTTATAGTGTTTGTTGATGTGCAGTCTCTCATCATGCCTGTAAAAGCGCAAAGCAAATATACAAATATATAGGTAGACATTGGCGGTTAATTGATAATGGACGAGAATAAAATGTGTCCTGTTATTGCATTTTCAGAATCTTTCAGTTTCAAACGTTCCTTTTTCTGTAAACAAGGCCACACATAGGCAGTAACATGATTAATTAAACTATAATAAAACGATACATACGCTTTATATACATCCTATATATTACATTAGATTTGTCATCAGCGTTACATCAATATGAATCGGAAAGGACTGGATCTACACGATGTATATGTTACAGGGAATGTGCGAAACCAGGGATTTCATGTAATCCCTAAACGAGTCATTGATTTCGTGAAATCACTGTAACCCCAGGGATTTCATGTATTCCCTAAAATTTCAAGGGATTTCATGCTCACCTTTTCACGAACAGCTGGTTCATCACTATTCCATAGTGATGCATGTACACGTGCTCTGTCATCGAATCGCATGGTGACAATCACTAGATTGTCTGGTCCAGACCCCGATTTGTTTACAAACAATATCATACAGCTGTAATACTGCTGAAACAAATATCTGCACATGATATAGTCACAATTGAACAACCGATTCTACTTTTGGCAGAGATTTCTTGAGATTTCTTGAGATGAATGAGGAAAGGATTTTGTCGCTTCTATATTTATAAACAGTCCCTTTTACGGTATCAATTAACAGGCAGGCAAACTTTCACAACAATTACATCGTTTATATTTCCGTGTATTAGGCTGACTCAATGTCAAAACTCATGAGTCTCCAGTCAAGACTTTAACGGACAGGAAGCAGCACAGTTCTTTATAGTGACTACGTCAGTATCTCGTGAACGTAGGATTAGTTTGTGGAAGTGTACTTTGCTGCAACATCATGGCCTGGTAAGTCTCAGAACTTTACTCTGGACCTTGCTGTTATTATCTTACTGCAGGCGACTGTCTCGGTTTTAGGCCTATTTAGATGTTTCTAAATTTGAAAATATAACAACAATGAAAAATTTCCATCTAAACTTCAATTGGTCGACATTGATATCTTACAAAGACGGAAGAACAGCATGTTAAATATTCGTGACAGTGACGTTACGAGTCCAATTGTGGGGCAGGGGTCAAGAAACTAGCTATCACTAGCGTACGCATACACGACCTTTAATAACATTAACACTTTATTTGAGTCAAACATGGTTTGAATATTAACTTTGTATGTATCTTTTATGATCTACACTTCTAAATGTCCTCCAAAGACACACTGCGTTTTCGTAGATGCGTTCTTACTGAAAATCGATTATATACGATATATAATTATGAACGTACATTACAACATTTGATGTATGGACATCGTTAACGTATCATCAGATCTGTTTGTTTGTTATATAAATCATTCAAACGGGTTTGTAAATTATGTAAATGTGTAATTATTGTCGACGTCTATCCAAAAACCATGTTACTAGAAATATTTTTCTCAATGCATATTTCGCTCATACCGTGTCGTTAGGTTCATTTAACAGGGAATAACTGATTGTACCAACAAAACTGGTCCACGAATAGTTTGACACAATTCGTAAAGAGACGGTTCTGAGTGGTAATGATGAAATATTATTCAATTTTTTTTTCAGGAAGACTTTGTGGAAATACATGTACTGTATTATTTTTGCTGCTGCATACCAAGGTTTGTCCAGAAATTTATGTTTAAAAATTGCTTTGCATTACACTGGTCTTGTGGAAATGAATATCCCTGGTCTCGTCCCTAAATGGCTGTCGCTAATGTCGATACAGTGCAACTCATTCACCTTGCATGCTATTTTCTCAGTTAAAGAAATATTCCTGAAACGCCCTTAAAGCATATTAAAAAGGATATATGTATTAATAAACGTTTCGTTCCCACAGTGATATTTAAGAAAGCGAAATACACATCATTAATTTTAATGTAGGTGACAGGACATGATGATGTATTGTCGGATAATTTTCTAACAGTCGAGATAGTTTACTTTATTGTGCAGTTCAAGTCCCTTTCAATTCTCATTCATACAAAGCTGATGTAAAACCCAATGTAATAAACGCATGTATATCAAGCGTATATATCGTCATATTCCATTTCAACTCATGTCATTATCAGTTACGTTGCTCACAGAAAGGGCGGGTATGAAAATGGATCAGATTGAAAATGCAATTACAGGACACACTATCAGTTTACCACCAATGTCCACAGATAAATTTGTCTGATTTGCGCTCTTACAGGCCTGATGAGAGACTGCACAGCAACAAACATAACTGCGAAGACAGTTCCAGCGGCTGTCAGTCCTCAAATCAACGCTGGGAAAAGCTGTCCGGTCAACTGTTTGAGAGGAACCTGTACATTTCTTGATGATGGAAGTATTGAGTGCACGGATGGGTGTAACGATGGGTACATGGGGAAAATGTGTCAAGTCCTGTGCATGAACAAATGCTCAAAATGTGATCGAAAGAATGACGGCGTCTGTATCAAGTGTGATCACGGATACTTTGGTAAACAATGCCACAAATGTCCAAAAGCATGTGGGGGACAAGGATGTCTTAGTGATGGCAGCTGCAAGAAGGACTGTTTAGCCATCCATGTCTGTGGGAATCAATGTTTGCCCGGATGTGAGATATGTAATGAGACATTAGGTAAATGTCTGAAATGTGCCTACAATCTCATGGGAGATAACTGCAAGACCTCCTGTTCCGACAATTGTCGCTCTGTTTGTCCAACACAGAACTGCACGTCTCCGTGTGATAGGGACACGGGTCAATGTTTACATGGATGTAAGCCTGGTTTCTGGGGAGAACTATGTGCAGATCCATGTAGCTCCAGATGTCTAGACCAAAACTGTAATCAAACATCGGGACACTGTGTTAAATGCATAAAAGGCTACCATGGTCCTAAATGTCATTTGCCGTGTGTGAACTGCAAGGATAGTGGCTGCCTTCAATCATCAGGCACATGTAAGAAATGTGATGCTGGGTACTACGGACACACCTGTACACAAACCTGTTTCAACTGTTCCCTTAACGTCTGTGATCGAAACAATGGACTTTGTATCAACGTATCCTTGACAACGATGGAAATTGCCATGACTACAACAGTGTATGGTACGTACAGAAGTAATATATTTTCAGTTACGATTCTTTGTAGTGGATCGTATTATATGTGAAATTATAGTCATGTATATTTTTAAGACGTAGCCAGCTATGTAAGAACAAAATGGCTGAAATATACACACGTGCACTAATTAAGCACCACCTGCAGTTCAATTTGGTAAATTTTGGTCCACACAGTCGATCATACCGTAGCATACTGAAAAACACACTGAACGGACGTGCTTCACGCAATACATTGTATCTCAATTGTTATGGATCACCTGCTGTAAAGGCGCCAAGCAGATTACGGTATAAGTTCCTATGTGCGCTAAAGTTTTCTGAACTGATTTGAAACACGACAGTACTAAACATTAACTTTTCTTGACATGGGAAGACGTAGGCAACGATGGCAAGTTATTGGCATGGACTTTTTAACAAAACCAGGACTGGTTCAAATACTCCATTGACACTTACATGTCATCTCCAATATTACGACGTTTCTTTTGCCTTTCAGTATATGTGCACTCATGTTACAGAATTGGAGCGAAACACTGTGTATTCCGACTGCACCTGGACATCAGTTACTCACTATATCTCCAGTTACATTGGCATTGGCTGTCTTTGGTGCAGTCTCCTCCATACTGACCATCTTTCTTGTTTGTCGGTAGAGTAAACTATAGGTGTCTTGGCATAATTCGCATTGTGGAGGACACAAAAACAGTGGAGTGAGTGATTGAGTTTAGTTTTGTGCCGAGCTCAGCAATATTCCAGCTATATGGCAACGGTCTATGTAAAATAATCGAGTGTGGATCAGACAATCCAGGGATCAAAGAGCATGAGCATTGATCTACGCAATTGGGATACGATGACATATATCAGCCAATCGTCAGCGAACCTGACCTCCCGATCCCGTTAGTCGCTTCTTACGACAAGGGATGGATCATTTCTAACTAATCTTCACGGGTCCAAAAAACAGTTGGAGATATAAGTAGATAAGTGGTAAAGTTCTCCAAATCACCTGCTCAGAGTATTTGTCGCTGGCACAGTTAGACCTGCGATGACGTATGACAACATACCTCTATATAGATAATATATTCGTCCAGTTATACCCTAAATCTGAATGCGTGTCGCCTTACCCAACATTAGAAATGAAAAGTGTATGTGTAAAGAAGAAAACATATCGTTCAGAAGGTCGAAATTTGTGGCTTCAAGGAAGGACAGTAAAATCTGTATTAATACATGACATACCAAAGGCAAGGACATTCAGAGACACAAACAAAGAGCAGAATGAGTGTTAAGAGGTGGTCACATCTTACGGTCATGAGTGAGTGAGTGAGTTTAGTCTTAGGCCGCACTCAGTAATATAGCAGCTATATGGCGGATTATGGTCATAAACGTTGTTGACCGTAACTCATTTGAAACTGTAGTTTAATCGTAGTGCCATGTTACCACGGTGTACTACGGTCAACACAACAGTGCAGGAAGGTGAATTACGGTCATTTTGGGAGAACTAGGGTCAAACACGTTCATGCGGTAACAATAGGCTCTTACGATTCAAGCCATACAGCCGTAGAGACATTTGCTGAAGTTCAAAGTACGGTGATCTACTCTCGAACTGCGCTTAAATACGTCCATCTATGTTTAACTAAGGTCAAATACGGTTTACTACGTTTATCCCTCACTACGGTCAACTACGTGCGTGTCCGTAACATGTGAGCCCTGCTTCAACCATTTGCCTACTCCAGTTGAAAAAACCAAATGCTTGATATTCACAACATTACCAATTTCCAAGAAATTCCATTTTTTTTGCCTCCAAGTATAGTCTCTTTATGATTTATTTAAGTGTTGATTTCACTAAAGCCACTCAGTCTTTGAGATTAGTAGTGAATATGTTAGAATTACATTCTAATAAACTCAATGGTTAAATTTCAATGTTTCAGATTAGGAAGAGTTCAATCCAGTTTGATCACGTACAGAAGTGGTCATCAGCCAGCTGCCCGGGATGTAGTGTACGGTAATAATGAATACGATGAGATTAACGAGGAAATGATGGACCCAACTTCGGGTAACACAAACAGCGATGAACCTTATTACAGTCCCCTCGTTCATCTTGAATGATAGAACACGGCTTCATTACACACCTTTGTGACCTGTTTCACAGAATGATCAAATTTCGCTATTATGTAAAATGCTTTCTTGAATTATAGAATTTGGTATGGTGGATTCAAATTCATTATCATTGGGATAGAAAGGTAAAAGGAAAAATCCGATGCCCAAAGAAACTATAGGACTTGAATTACTCTGACGTCATGCCTTTGGGAAACTTTTTGAGAAGCTATTACTTAAACGAATAGAAACTAAATTGCTTGAAAATAATCCTTATTTCCCTGAGATACAATTTGGATTTAGAAAGGAACATGGGGCAGTTATGGGCGTTTTTGCTCTTATTGAATGTATCAGATATTACATTGAGAAAAAACTCTACAGCATATGCTGCCTTTTTAGGTAAATAAACAGCATTTGACAGAATATGGCACGATGGTCTATTTTACAAGTTACATCAACTGGACATCCAGGGAATCATCTGGAAACTACTGCACTACAGTTATACAAATAATATGCTTTTGTAAGATATAAGGGTGAAAACTCTGACAGGTATCCTGTTTAGCAAGGTGTTGGCCAAGGCAGTGTCATGTCGTCCTGGTTCTTCTTAGTGTTTATCAATGACTTGATTTCTTCTCTGAGACAGGCTAGTAATGGCCTAAGTGTGTGTGTGGTCTGAATGTTCCGACGATATTGCTTGCTGACGACACAACACTTCTTAGTACTTCACCAGAGGGATTTCAAATTGCTCTCGATATTGTACATACATATGCCAATAAATGGCGCTTAACATACAATCCTGCAAAAAGCACAGTAATGATTTTTGATAAAAGTAAACGTAAAGTTAAAACTGTAAACTACACTCTTGCAATGAAAACATTGCATCAGTAGATTCCACTACTTACGGCGGTATACTTCTAACGTCTGATTTAAAATGTAAATCTAGAATTGAAAAGTGTTGTCAGAAAGCATGACAGAGTGTTAATTCCCTTAAATTCTTGGGGCTAACTAACACTGACCTACATCCAGCTACCAGTGTTAAAATATGGCAAACAATGATTCTGAAAACAACTTTTATGGCTGTGAACTATTGTTTGACATTAAAGGGCAACAACTTTGTTTGCTAGAAAACACACAGCGGTACTTTGCCCGCAATGTCCAGGGACTAGATAAGAGATCTCCGTTTGAATCCACCATTGCAAACTTAGGATTGTGGACTACATTGATAAAAGTAAACTCCCGTTCTTTGGCTCTTTATGCAACACTAGTTGTGAGAATCTCATAAAACACTTATTCTGTGCTTCCATGGCTAATACGTCCCGAAAATCAGTTATTTGTGGAGATCTTGGGTCTGTTTTGTGCAAATGCAACCTTAGAAACTACATATATACTCATTTATACAGTGGTTCATCCCCCCCCCCCCCAAAGACCCCAAAACACCAGTTGAGACGAATTCTAAACAGACATGTTCACGAATGTGAAGAACAAATGTGGCGTAACAAAGTATCACTTAATGCAGGACTGTATCGTTACATGCGAGCTCATACATCCCTGATATATCACATACTTTTCAACTTAGCATTTTTATAGCCTGAACACAGAGCAGCCTTGCGATTGTGTTTGAAAATTTCATCACGAAATAAAATTTCAAAAGAATGTTTGCTTTGTAACAAGCACGCTTATGATTATGACAACCATGTGATACTACACTGTGAAAAATTATTACCTCTCCGAAATAACTTTTTCTCATCTCTGATTGATCTACTTGATGTTGAAACCTATGTAAATTTTGAAATGTTGGAAGACGATGAAATGCTGTCAACTCTCCAAAGTGCAGATACACAGTTCACACGATCCCTAGTGCGGGACACGTACCATGTTGTCATTATAAACTTTGCAAAATAGGTCTATCATTTGAAACCATATCTTGAGTTTGTATTTTAATGGAGACACTCTGCGTACAAGTGATGCTATCCCTTTGTGAATGTTTCATTATATCTCTGTCATATCAATTGTCAACTATGATTGAATTCATGCATCAATAATCTTCGGATTGATTTCTGGATGAAATAAAGAATCTCTCTCAGCATATTTTCCCTTGATGGTTTTTCTGGGTCTTTTTCTGGAGCTACATTGATCTGCACATAGTTCTCCCATGAAACCAGGCTTACATCCATGTAAACATCGACCCGTGTCCCTATCACACGGAGACGTGCAGTTCTGTGATGGACAGACAGAGCGACAGTTGTCGGAACAGGTGATCTTGCAGTTCTCTCCCAACAGATTGTAGGCACATTTCTGACATTTACCTTATGTCTCATTTCCGGGCAAACATTTATCCCCACAGACATGGATGGCTAAACAGTCCTTGCAGCTGCCATCACTAAGACACCCTTGTCCTCTACATGCATTTCAGTTTAAGTAAACTTAGGCTCAGTATTATTCGTTACACTGCTATACTGAGTCTCACAAAAACTAGTAGAAGGTCGCGTCAGCTAACCCTTGTGTGGCCTATGACCGTCCATTAAAACGCGAGACGACTGAAAGAATTGAACCAATCACAAAACGGCTACTGTTTGGGGTTCGGTGGGACGTTTTCAAAATTGTCTCTACCCTGATCACTGACACTGATCTCTCAACATAAAACACAGATATTTGACCTGCAGTACATATGCTTTGGGGTTTCTGATGACATGGTTACTACTCCTCACAAAACCTTAAACAACACAAATTTGTAGTTTCATTACATTTTCATTTTCGAAATTGCAAATCATGGAATGATGCAATAGAAAGGTGAAACATATGCACACGATTAGCAAAATGAAATGAAATGGTATTGAGCAATAATCGACTTACAAATCATCAAAAGCATGTACCCGCGAAACAGTCGTGCAAAATGTGCTGCATTGATGGAGCAAAATGTAAACATTAAGGTTCAAGTCAGTGTTGGACAATGAAGCAGTGTTCAGTAACGCGTATGGGGGTGAACATGGAGACCGTAAACACGACTTCCAATAATGTCCCAAGCATGTTCAATGGGGTTAAGATCAAGTGACCTTGCTGGCCAGTCCATATGTGTGATTTTGTTGATCTAAACAACATCGTTAACAACTCTTTCTCGGGCATTATCAACAATGGACGGACATTGTCACCCATAACAATGAAGGTAGGACCCGCTTGTTGTAACAGAGGAATGATTACAGGTAGGTTTACACCGATCAGGGCGCATTTGTGAAGAGTGGAGCACATTCATGCCACACATTTCGCATGTTGTTTCTGAGGGTGGTTGTGTTTGGAATATTGACAAAAGGTCATGCGTTCTTTGATGTTTATTTCATTTCGGAAAAATCGCTATGCGGAAAATAGCAATCGGAATGGTTCGAGTACAAACGTTTTTGAGGTAAATTATTGTCCGCAAATGTTATTGAACTTCGCGATCACTCGGAAGTAAAATAGCTGTTCTGTTTTCGTTGCGACCTTCTACTAGGGTTTCGCGATTTGAAGAATCGCTATAGCGAGTGCTGAGGGTTTGATAGACTAAGCCAGATAAGTTTACTTTATAAGACTACTGTACATTTGGACATATGTGACAATGTGTACCAAAATATCCTTGATCACACTTCATACAGACGCTTGCATTCTTTCGATCACATTTTGAGCATTTGTTCCTGCACGGGAAGTTACACATTATCCCCTGTATCGTTACACCCATCCGTGCAGTCAATGCATCCATCATGAAGAAATGTATAGGTTCCTCCCCAAACAGTAGGCCGGGCAGCTTTTCTCAGCGTAGACTAATGGACGGACACTTGCCTCCGAAGTTATAGTGTTTGTTGATGTGCAGTCCTCATCATGCCTGTAAAAGCGCAAAACAAATATACAAATATATAGGTAGACATTGGCGGTAAATTGATAATGGACGAGAATAAAATGTGTCCTGTTATTGCATTTTCAGAATCTTTCAGTTTCAAACCTTCCTTTTTCTGTAAACCTTTTTCATCAGCGTTACATCAATATGAATCGGAAAGGACTGGATCTACACGATGTATATGTTACAGGGAATGTGTGAAACCAGGGATTTCACGTAATCCCTAAACGAGTCATTGATTTCGTTGAAATCACTGTGACCCCAGGGATTTCATGTATTCCTAAAAATTTCAAAGGGATTTCATGCTCACCTTTTCACGAACAGCTGGTTCATCACTATTCCATAGTGATTCATGTACACATGCTCTGTCATCGATAAAATATGGTACTTGTTGGTCCCTGCCTGGGGCTCGGCATTAATGGGTACAATAAGGACTGGTTGGCTCGGAGTCAGTATAATGTGTCTGAGTGGGGTATTCATGCTTCACTGCAGCATGGTACCTCAGTGGGCTAGCACTATTAAACCAGCTTAAGTCTGGGCTAGTACAAGCAGCCGCACATACACATACACACGCATTCACGTCGTCATATGAGCGAAATATTCTCAAGCACGACGTAAAACCCAATTTCACCTCACCTCTGTCATCGAATCGCATGGTGACAATCACTAGATTGTCTGGTCCAGACCCTGATTTGTTTACAAACAATATCATACAGCTGTAATACTGCTGAAACAAATATCTGCTCATGATATAGTCACAATTGAACAACCGACTCTGCTTTTGGCAGAGATTTCTTATGAATGAGGAAAGGGTTTTGTCGCTTCTATATTTATAAACAGTCCCTTTTACGGTATCAATTAACAGGCGGGCAAACTTTCACAACAATTACATCGTTTATATTTCCGTGTATTAGGCTGACTCAATGTCAAAACTCAAGAGTCTCCAGTCAAAACGTTAACCGACAGGAAGCAGCACAGTTCTTTATAGTGACTACGTCAGTATCTCGTTAACGTAGGATTAGTTTGTGGAAGTGTACTTTGCTGCAACATCATGGCCTGGTAAGTCTCAGAACTTTACTCTGGACCTTGCTGTTATTATCTTACTGCAGGCGACTGTCTCGGTTGTAGGCCTATTTAGATGTTTCTAAATTTGAAAATATAAGAACAATGAAAAATTTCCATCTAAACCTCAATTGGTCGATATTGATATCATACAAAGACGGAAGAACAGCATGTTAAATGTTCGTGACAGTGACGTTACGAGTCCAAATGTGGGGCAGGGGTCAAGAAACTAGCTATCACTAGCGTACGCATACACCACATTTCATAACATTAACACTTTATTTGAGTCAAACATGGTTTGAATATTAACTTTTTATGTATCTTTTATGATCTACACTTCTAAATGTCCTCCAAAGACACACTGCGTTTTCGTAGATGCGTTCTTACTGAAAATCGATTATATACGATATATAATTATGAACATACATTACAACATTTGATGTATGAACATCGTTAACGTATCATCAGATCTGTTTGTTTGTTTTATAAATCATTCAAACTGGTTTGTAAATTATGTAAATGTGTAATTATTGTCGACGTCTATCCAAAAACCATGTTACGAGAAATATTTTTCTCAATGCATATTTCGCTCATACCGTGTCATTAGGTTCCTTTAACAGGGAATAACTGATTGTACCAACAAAACTGGTCCACGAATAGTTCCACACAATTCGTAAAGAGACGGTTCTGAGTGGTAATGATGAAATATTATTCAATTATTTTTTTTCAGGAAGACTTTGTGGAAATACTGTATTATTTTTGCTGCTGCATACCAAGGTTTGTCCAGAAACTTATGTTTAAAAATTGCTTTGCATTACACTGGTCTTGTGGAAATGTATATCCCTGGTCTCGTCCCTAAATGGCTGTCGCTAATGTCGATACATTGCAACTCACTCACCTTGCATGCGATTTTCGCAGTTAAAGAAATATTCCTGAAACGCCCTTAAAGCATATTAAAAAGGATATATGTATTAATAAACGTTTCGTGCCTTCAGTGATATTTAAGAAATCGAAATACACATCATCAATTTTAATGTAGGTCACAGGACATGATGATGTAATGTTGGATAATTTTCTAACAGTCGAGATCGTTTACTTTATTGTGTTGTTCAAGTCCTTTTCAATTCTCATTCATAAAACGCTGATGTAAAACCCAATGTGATATAGCGCATGTATATCAAGCGTATATATCGTCATATTCAGTTTGAACTCGCGTCATTATCAGTTACGTTGCTCACAGAAAGGGAAGGTATGAAAAGGATCAGATTGAAAATGCAATTACACGACACACTATCAGTTTACCACCAATGTCCATCGATAAATTTGTCTGATTTGCGCTCTTACAGGCCTGATGAGAGAGACTGCACAGCAACAAACATAACTACGAAGACAGTTCCAGCGGCTGTCAGTCCACCAATCAACGCTGGAAAAAGCTGTCCGGTCAACTGTTTGAGAGGAACCTGTACATTTCTTGATGATGGAAATATTGACTGCACGGATGGGTGTAACGATGGGTACATGGGAAAATGTGTAACTTCCGTGCATAAACAAATGCTCAAAATGTGATCGAAAGAATCACGGCGTCTGTATCAAGTGTGATCACGGATACTTTGGTAAACAATGTCACAAATGTCCAAATGCATGTGGAGGACAAGGATGTCTTAGTGATGGCAGCTGCAAGAAGGACTGTTTAGCCATCCATGTCTGTGGGGATAAATGTTTGGCCGGATGTGAGATATGTAATGAGACATTAGGTAAATGTCAGAAATGTGCCTACAATCTCATTGGAGAGAACTGTAAGACCTCCTGTTCCGACAATTGTCACTCTGTTTGTCCAACACAGAACTGCACGTCTCCGTGTGATAGGGACACGGGTCGATGTTTACATGGATGTAAGTCTGGTTTCTGGGGAGAGCTATGTGCAGATCCATGTAGCTCCAGATGTCTAGACCAAAACTGTAATCAAACATCGGGACACTGTGTTAAATGCATAAAAGGCTACCATGGTCCTAAATGTCATTTGCCATGTGTGAACTGCAAGGACAGTGGCTGCCTTCGATCATCAGGCACATGTAGAAACTGTGATCCTGGTTACTATGGACACACCTGTACACATACCTGTTTCAACTGTTCCCCTAACGTCTGTGATCGAAACAATGGACTTTGTATGAACGTATCCATGACCACTATTATAGGTATATGTATTGATCTCTATCGAATGAAACCAGGTTTAAAGACTGTTAATTGGAATTCGATATTGTACACATTTAGAAACTAGGATCGTTACATACGGAATTGTATGCTGGAATGTTTGACTATGTTTAAAGTAACTTAATTAAGCACCCGTTGTATTTCCTCTGAAGGGCCATTTCTCGGAAGGGAAGAGTTCGCACAAATACATCATGCATCATGCATACATTCAGTCATAAAATGCCGACTTGAATGACAAGGGTTCACTTGTTTTCTGAATACAGAAGCTATGGCTAGGTGAGCGAGACGTGTTACTGCTGTGTTCAGAAAACAAGTGAACTCTTCCCTCTCCACAAACAAACACATTTCTGACCTCAATCTCAAACAATAATTTATTGGGCAAAACAGGCTATCTGACCACGATTCATGGTTTCCTCAAACTTGACTTTTAACAAACCAGGACTGGTTCAAATACTCCATTGACACTTACATGTCATCTCCAATATTACGACGTTTCTTTTGCCTTTCAGTATATATGCACACTCATGTTACAGAATTGGGCAACACAAGTATTCCGACTGCACCTGGACATCAGTTACTCACTATATCTCCAGTTACATTGGCATTGGCTGTCTTTGGTGCAGTCTCCTCCATACTGACCATCTTTCTTGTTTGTCGGTAGGTAAACTATAGGTGTCTTGGCATAATTCGCATTGTGGAGGACACAAAAACAGTGGAGTGAGTGATTGAGTTTAGTTTTGTGCCGAGCTCAGCAATATTCCAGCTATATGGCAACGGTCTGTAAATAATCGAGTCTGGATCAGACAATCCAGGGATCAAGAGCATGAGCATTGATCTACGCAATTGGGATACGATGACATATATCAACCAAGTCAGCGAACCTGACCTCCCGATCCCATTAGTCGCTTCTTACGACAAGCATGGATCATTTCTAACCCCAATCTTCACGGGTCCAAAAACGGTGGAGATATAAGTAGATAAGTGGTAAAGTTCTAAAATCACCTGCTCCGAGTATATGTCGCTGTCACAGTTAGGCCTGTGATGACATGTGACAACATACCTCTATAAGATAATATATTCGTCCAGTTATACCTAAATCTGAATGCCCGTCGCCTTACCAACACATTAGAAATGAAAAGTGTATGTGTAAAAAGAAGAAAACATATCGTTCCAGAAAGGTCGAAATTTGTGGCTTCAAGGAAGGACAGTAAAGTCTGTATTAATACATGACATGCCAAAAGGCAAGGACATTGAGAGACACAAACGAAGAGCAGAATGAGTGTTAAGAGGTGGTCACATCTTATGGTCATGAGTGAGTGAGTGAGTTTAGTCTTAGGCCGCACTCAGTAATATAGCAGCTATATGGCCGATTACGGTCATAAACGTTGTTGACCGTAACTCATTTGAAACGGTAGTTTAATCGTAGTGCCATGTTACCACGGTTTACTACGGTCAACACAACGGTGCAGGAAGGTCAATTACGGTCTCCTTGGGAGAAATAGGGTCAAACACGTTCATGCGGTAACAATAGGGTCTTACGATTCAAGCCATACAGCCGTAGAGACATTTTGAGCGTGTTGAAAATTATTTGGTCTAACCACGGCCAAATCGTGGGTTTGCTGAAGTTCAAAGTACGGTGATCTACTCTTGAACTGCGCTTAAATACGTCCATCTATGTTTAACTAAGGTCAAATACGGTTTACTACGTTTATCCCTCACTACGGTCAACTACGTGCGTGTCCGTAACATGTGAGCCCTGCTTCAACCATTTACCGTACTCTAGTTGAAAAATCCAAATGCTTGATATTCACAACATTACCAATTACAAAGGAATTCCAATCATTTTACCTCCAAGTATAGTCTCTTTATGATTTATTTAAGTGTTGATTTCACTAAAGCCACTCAGTCTTTGAGATTAGTAGTGAATATGTTACAATTACATTCTGATAAATTTGATTAAGTTTCAGTGTTTCAGATTCGGAAGAGTTCAGTCCAGTTTGATCACCAACAGAAGTGGTCATCAGCCAGCTGCCCGGAATGTAGTATACGGTAATAATGAATACGGTGAGATTAACGAGGAAATGATGGACCCAACTTAGGGTAACACAAACAGCGATGAACCTTATTACAGTCCCTTCGTTCATCTTTAGCTGAAGACCAAATGTCGAGGCAGTTTCCAGAACATGCATCGTGGATCATTCCACACCGGTTTTAGTTCCCGTGCGATTTGAATCCTTTGAGCACCATATATGTGCTATTACGGATGTCTGACTTGGAATATCAGCTGGTGACATAGCGCCCCCGTGGAGGAAAACTCGTCATGTCTTTTTTTGTGTAATATATACTTCAAGCAAAAAGAATGGGAACACCTTAAAATCTGATAGTCATAACTAAACTTAAACGTGTTGAGGTCAATTAAAACTTTAAAGGGCACTTTAACCGACATGTTGGGTTGTGCAGTGAAGCAACTGATTCAATATTCGTTTTGAGTGAAAGGAAATATTGTGAAAACAGCGAAAAACAAGGGTGCTGAAACACACCAGCACCAGTGTCTCATTACACACCTTTGTGACCTGTTTCACAAAGTGATTAAATTTCGCTATGTGCCTTTTAATTATAGACTTGGTATGGTGATTCCAATCGAGAAAGGTAAAAAGGAGAAATCCGATGCCCGAAACTATAGGGGAATTACTCTGAGAAGCTATAACTCAAACGAATAGAAACTAAATTGCTTGAAAATAATCCTTATTTCCCTGACATACTCCAAATTGGATTTAGAAAGGAACATAGGGCAGGTATGTGCCTTTTTGCTCTTATTGAATGTATCAGATATTAAATTGAGAAAAAACTCTACAGTATATGCTGCTTTTTTAGGTAACTAAAAAGCATTTGACAGAATATGGCACAATGGTCTATTTTACAAGTTACATCAACTGGACATCCGGGGAAACATCTGGAAACTACTGCACTACAGTTATACAAATAGTTATGCTGTTGTAAGATATAAGGGTGAAAACTCTGACAGGTATCCTGTTTAGCAAGGTGTTGGCCAAGGCAGTGTCATGTCGTCCTGGTTTTTCTTAGTGTTTATCAATGACTTGATTTCTTCTCTGAGACAGGCTAGTAATGGCCTAAGTGTGTGTGTGGTCTGAATGTTCCGACTATATTGCTTGCTGACGACACAACACTTCTTAGTACTTCACCAAAGGGACTTAAAATTGCTCTCGATACTGTACACAGATATGTCAATAAATGGCGCTTAACATACAATCCTTCAAAAGCACAGTAATCATATTTGATAAAAAAATAAACGTAAAGTTAACACTGTAAACTACACTCTTGGCAATGAAAACATTGCATCAGTAGATTCCACTACTTACGGCGGTATACTTCTAACGTCTGATTTAAAATGTAAATCTAGAATTGAAAAGTGTTCTCAGAAAGCATGACAGAGTGTTAATTCCCTTAAATTCTTGGGGCTAAATAACACTGACCTAGTTGCTACATCCAGCTACCAGTGTTAAGATATGGCAAACAATGATTCTGAAAACAACTTTTATGGCTGTGAAGTATTGTTTGACATTAAAGGGCAACAACTTTGTTTGCTAGAAAACACACAGCGGTACTTTGCCCGCACTGTCCAGGGACTAGATAAGAAATCTCCGTTTGAATCCACCATTGCAAACTTAGAATTGTGGACTACATTGATAAAAGTAAACTCCAGTTCTTTGGCTCTTTATGCAACACTAGTTGTGAGAATCTCATAAAACACATATTCTGTGCTTTCACGGCTAATACGACCGGAAAATCAGTTATTTGTGGAGATCTTGGGTCTGTTTTGTGCAAATGCAACCTTAGAAACTACTTATATACTCATTTATACAGTGGTTCACCCCCAAAAAAAAAAAACCACAAAAAAAAACGCACACAAAAACAGACACAAAAAACAAGTGGAGACGAATTGTAAACAGACATGTTCACGAATGTGAGAAGAACAAATGTGGCGTAACAAAGTATCATAATGCAGACAGTCTCGTTACATGCGAGCTCATACATCACTGATATATCACATACTTTTTGAACTTAGCATTTTTATAGCCTGACACAGAGCAGCCTTGCGATTGTGTTTGAAAATTTCATCACGAAATAAAATCTCAAAGAATGTTTGGTTTGTAACAAAGCACGCTTATGATTATGACAATCATGTGATACTACACTGTGAAGATTATTACCTCTCGAAATAACTTTTTTACTCATCTCTGATTGATCTTGATGTTGAAACCTATGTAATTTTGAAATGTTGGAAGACGATGAAATGCTGTCAACTCTCCAAAGTGCAGATACACAGTTCACACGATCCCTAGTGCGGGACACATACAATGTTGTCATTATAAACTTTGCAAAATATGCCTATCATTTGAAACCATATCTTGAGTTTGTATTTTAATGGAGACACTCTGTGTACAAGTGACGCTATCCCTTTGTGAATGTTTCATTATATCTCTGTACATATCAATTGTCAACTATGAATGACATTGTCCTGTATGTAAATAGTAATGTGTTTTATGTTTGATTGAATTCATGCATCAATAATCTTCGGATTAATATCTGGATGAAATAAAGAATCTCTCTCAGCATATTTTCCCTTGATGTTTTTTTCTGGGTCTTTTTCTGGAGCTACATTGATCTGCACATAGCTCTCCACAGAAACCAGGCTTACATCCATGTAAACATCGACCCGTGTCTCTATCACACGGAGACGTGCAGTTCTGTGATGGACAGACAGAGCGACAGTTGTCGGAACAGGTGATCTTGCAGTTCTCTCCCATGAGATTGTAGGCACATTTCTGACATTTATGTCTCATTGCATATCTCACATCCGGGCAAACATTTATCCCCACAGACATGGATGACTAAACAGTCCTTCTTGCAGCTGCCATCACTAAGACACCCTTGTCCTCCACATGCATTTCAGTTTAAAGTAAACTTAGGCTCCAGTATTATTCGTTACACTGCTATACTGAGTCTAACAAACTAGTAGAAGGTCGCGTCAGCTAACCCTTGTGTGGCCTTTGTCCGTCAATCAAACGCAGAGACGACCAGAAAGATTGAATGAACCAATTACAAAGGCGGCTACTGTTTGGGGTTCGGTGGGACGTTTTCAAAGTGTTCACCAAGTCACCGGGGCGGCGAGGTAGCCTCCTGGTTAAAGCGTTCGTTCGTCACGCCGTAGACCCGGGTTCGATTCCCCACATATGTACAATGTGTGAAGCCCATTTCTGGTGCCACTGCCGTGATATTGCTGGAATATTGCTAACAGCGGCGTTAAACTAAACTCACTCACTCACTCATCAAGTCACCGAGTCTGACCATCTACAGTAGCTTGGAGGGGTTAATTCCCATAAATCAGCCTTATGAAGAGGGGAAGTCACCATGCCCCGCCCTAGACCGTTCAATACCAATATATGAAACACGGACAATTGTGATCTTTAATATCATTATTGAAATACTTATGCTTCTTAAAATACGTACTCCAAAGGCCATTTTGAAACACATGTTCGCGAAGCACATTACTGTCAGTCATCTGACGTTATACATCCCCTGGGGCGGTGGGGTAGTCAAGTGGTTAAAGCGTTCGCTCGTCACGCCGAAGACCCGGGTTCGATTCCCCACATGGGTACAATGTGAGAAGCCCATTATGGTGTCCCCCGCCGTGTTATTGCTGGAATATTGCTAAAAGCGGCGTAAAACTTGACTCACTCACTCACTCACTTATATATCCCCATTATACTGTAGCTGTAGATTATTATCATCTGTTGAACCATACACATATAGAGACGATATTGAAGCTGAACGATCAAGGCTGTCTCCATACCCAAGTTCGACCCCCCACTCCCCACTTGTTTAGTATCTTGTGTTACCCACCGGTATTCCTGGAATAATACTAAAAGCGGCTTAAAAACATTTCTACACAGTTCACATAATAATACATATATTAGTTTTAATACCTTACCTATGCCGACATAGCGCCTAAAGGCTTGACATGTTTATAATGCTACATTAGCTGTCACTTATCTGTTCTTATGTCACACAGATGACTTGCTTCAGACCTGTTTGTAATGTACCTCATGATACATATCTCCTAATTTTGTAACAAACAAAATTTGCGTTTTCAAATGAGTTACACGATTTCATGATTTTTATGTCCCATATACTAGCACTACTGGGCATGTTTATCACGTGTTGAAAAACCAACAGCACATTTTTTAATCTCTTACGGAACATCCCTTTGGGTGTCAGTGTGTTCACTACATGAACATAAGAAGGGCAATAAGATCATGTTTACGCGTCCACTTCAAAGAAATGAACATAAGAAGGGACTCATATTCCTATTTTAGGAAAGGTACCGGTTCACTATTTTATCGATACATATATATTTCTAATTGAATGGGAAATTAGCCCTTCCCACATACAATACACTCATGTAAGGTACAGTAAAGGAATTTATCTAAATGAAAAATGTTTTGTTTTTGTGAAAGCAGAAAACGTGTAAGCATTCATCCATGCTTGCCAGATCACCGGATAAAAAGCGTGAAATGAAGCGTACATTTAACGACCACGTTTGTTCAGACCCCCCTGGGCTAATGCTTCACTGTGAGAAATCATACTAATATATCCCAAACTCCATACACCGCTCTTCAGAGAGACAACGTGGATACATTCTTACTTTACCAAGTCATAACATGAATTTATTATTTGAGTTCTGGTGATTATCATCAGCAAGTTCCCCTACAGTGTTTGACTGTGGGACTGATACACGTGTTTTTACTTGCAGTGGAAACACCGGACAGGCCGTGTCCCAAATGGAGACAGAGTTCCATTTGACATCGCCATGGATGGGAAGACAATGATAACAGTGTCCCACAAACCAGAGGGTTCTGCAGAAAACTTCAGAGAGACAACCAACTTGTTTGTCTTTAACAGGGTATGTATTAAATCCAAGCTTTTACCGACATTAAGGAACATTTAATTCATATATGAAAAAATATATTTTCGGTTAAATTATTATAAAAATTATAAATAATTAAAGTGAATGTTTTTAACCTTCTTTTTTTGTAACTTTTTTCAGAATCTGGTGGCAATTCGCGACAGTGTGGACAAAAGGTGTTACATTCAACACACAGACGCTACATATGCAGAGATGAAGGCAATGGTCAACGGCGATGCCCAGGTACCTTTGATTATTATGTACACACATCTATTCCTTGTGAATATTTGTGTCTTTTTTAAATGAGTTTTATACAGAGAGGTTCTATATGTCGATATGTCATTTCAAACGGCCATGGTTCTTACAGTTTCTTGCTTACCATTTCAAAAGTACGTTACATATTCAGCTACACATGCACATGTAATGAACTGACCTTGCAAGTGAAGTTATTCATCATGCTGTTGTATGTGTCTCAGTTTATATGCTAGTGAAAGTTTAGGGTTGTTGTTGTTGTTTTACGCCGCACTCAGCAATATTCCAGCTATATGGTGTCGGTCTGTAGATTATTGACTCTGGGCCAGACAATCCAGAGATCAACATCATGAACATCGAAGTGAAGGTTAAAAGTACTTAAGGAAGTACGTATATACTTATACAAGAGTTATCTCCCATGAAATTCCCTCCCCCCTTAATCGTTAGGGTCTCTTCTGTTCCATTTTGGTTTGGTTTGGTTGTTTAAAGCCGCACCCTGCAATATTCCAGTTATATGGCGGAGGTCTGTAAGTGAACGTTAAGTACTCAGGGAAGAAGGGAGCACGTGGCCCAGTGGTCTATGGCGCATTTGTCGTACTGAGTTGTGTCAATGTGTTTTGGGATATGATTAAGGGTTCGAATCCCAGTGTCACACAGTGTCTTGCTTTGATGTTAACGTTTTACATGTGGCCCTGGGTTTCGTCAAAGACGTAAACGATTGTCACTGATAATTCGCCTTACTTGCCTATGAAAATTAAGAAACATTTTTCACAGAAATTATATAATTTTATCACAATCAATCACTTTTCTTACAGGACACAAACGGCGATGTAACTGGAGATGAAGAAAGGATTGATGTTTCAAGTCTCACCTGCAAACCCTTCACGCCATTTGCTGTCAAACTTCTCTTCGGTGACGAAATCGAATCGTTCTGTCGATTTCACGACGTGTACTTCCTTGATGACTCCAATGTTCAAGTTGTTGGAAAGGAAGTTGCACCAATTGGAGGTAGGAGGGATTTAACTCTTACATTCGGTGAACAGTAATTCTTCGTTTTGTTTACCTTAGAGAAGATAAATGATGTTTGTCGTTCACTGACACTTGATAATGATGTTACAGTATTTATATAAAGTGTCCAATTTGTCATGATTTTCAATTAAAACACCACAGTCCACCTTCATGATATATCCTAATGACGCACACGCTCTCACAGAGTTTCTCCCTAAAGCATTTACACACAATGTTCACCTGAACTTTCTCGCAGAAATCACGTCGAATTTAGCCGATTTTCACTTTAAATGTTTTAAATATTTCAGATGGCGCAGCTAACTTACGCCTGAGAAGAGACCTCGAGATTACGGTTACAGTTTCTATTGGGCCTATCAGAATTAAGGTGACCGTGAGAATTTAGTTATGCGTCACCGCATATTACTTACTGAGTGAAGTGTTGTTTTTCACACTGAAGAATTGTATTTAGGTAAATATTTGTTTGTCAGCATCTTCAGGAAACTTTATTGACTATGTATCAGTAAGACACACAGCTGTGGCCAGGTTTATATGTGCTTCAACAAAAGCAATCTGAAAATATAGGAAAATACTGATAATCTCCAAAACTCATGTATCAGCTTTACATGTTTATTTTGTTTGCGAACACCCGGTGTCAACACGTATTTTCCGGAGTATAGTGACATCGTTTTCACAGCTATCTGCTCGTCACGTCAGATGGAATCTGTTCCGAAGATAGTCAATACTTTTTAACTCTTTGTGTTGACGTTGTATTTGAAACCCAAGACTATTTGGCTCGTAATAAAGGAATCGTTGACAGTCCAAAGTATTCCTGATACATCAGTGTATGTCCGTCGAGTTTGCAGAATTGAAACGGGTATTTAATATTTAAATATTGTGATGTGTCGATTCAGTTGGTTTCGTCATTACTTTAAATGATTGATGAATTTGGTGTGGGTTCTTCACGTGTTGTTGTTTGATCATTTCTTACAATTCACTCAACACATAATTGATATATAATCATTCCATCCCGAAACGCTGTCACACCACAGTAAGTCATGTTCCAGTGTTGTGTACGTTTATATGTTTGTGTTTTTTTACTTTATTTTCCGATTGTCTGGTGTATTTTTATGAATAAAAAGATTGTCCTCCACAACTGTGTTCCAGTAATCCATGAACAACCTGTCCTGATTATTAATTAGTTTCGGATGAAATGTCAACGGCCACATTATGTGAATTTGTTTGTTTGGTTTTATGGTGTTTGTCCGTCTCCGGCCCTTCGCCAGCAGTAGTCCTGCTATATTATCAGGGGTGGGCAAGACTGAACTAGGAGTTGAGATTGATAATACGATGTGCCGTTGAGATTGACATCCAATGATCGAAGGAAAAACAAGCGCCATTTAGCTAGAATTATATGTTTCTGTATTACATATTCAGGGACCAAGCATTGGTCTAATGAAAAGCGAAAGAGGTTGAACATTAAATGAGAAAGGCACTCTATATCAGGTAATGAACCATGTATTTCATTTGCTTCATCACAGCAAATAAATATAATACTCTCCGTTATATTTCTGTACGACAAAACTGACAAGATGTCACTGTGATGTAACCATTTTCGTTAGACATATATATCTAATTTACATGAATTCAGCAACATCCATATATCCATTTTTAGTGAAGAGAAATTACAGAATACGTTACTGTTCCTTTCAAAATGTATTCTACCACCAAATGCAGGTTATCCATAGCAACGATCAATGCCAATATTATGTTATAATTTATAATTTACATATATAATTTCACATAAATATGTCTCTGTCCCGCATACAGGTAGCACTTTATGTCACCATGTACACGAATACATGGTGACCGCTCTGGTGTATACTTCAGTGTTAAGTTTTAAAAACATGTTTTTCATTACAGAGAGCATAACACATGATAGCTCACAAAAGTAAACGTTACACGTTGACAGGACTCATTTCTTACACAAGACACCTCCCAGCAAAGAATTACCTCCCCTTAATCGTTAGCGTCTTCTGCTCAAAAACGGAAGCTATTTCACTTTCTTCTACATGGTTAACGTTCCTTTCACATTTAGAAGACAAGTTAATCGCGGTTGGTTATTTCAATGATTTAGTATAAGTTCTTAAACTTTTTTCTCAAAAAAAAGATTAGTTTCATGCTACAAATAACTTTTACTCTATTACAGCCCTAATATTACATTATCATATTCTATCATTAAAAAGACAGCTTGCGTTGGTTAGTTAGTCTTTAGACAGGTAAGAAATTAACTTGGAGTATATTGAACCATTTCGTTAAAACCGTGGTACCATGCCTGAGAGAAAGGAGTCTACCAATTATCAACTACGTGGCAAAGAAAAGTATACCATGGAAACGGTCATCTCTATGGCGACAACCATGTTACTTGAGACGTTACCTGTATGTCACCTGTTCAGATACTCACTGATATGATGAATGTATCTATATATGACACGTCTATATCCTAACAGATCACCGCCGTGATATTGCTTGAATATTGCTAAAAGCGGCGTAAAACCAAACTCACTCGCTCACCTTACAGATCACCATCGAAGCTTTCGTTTGCCTTGCAGCTTACAGAAAGTACTTTATCACAGATATGTATTTCTTAGCTCCTGTCCATCTGGCGTATCATTTCATTACATTACATTCATCTTATTAGTGCTGCATATGCTTATATAATATTATGTCTTTCTCAATTCAATAATTGGGAGGGGTATTGGGGCACAAGCAAACACACAAATCAGCCAGGATTTTTCATGTTGAAGGAAGCACATGTAAAATAACTAACTGTTTGCACATACGTTATGAATATGACCTTGTATTTTGTCAACATGACCAGAACTCTATGTATTCTCCCTTCGTATGTAACCGATAACCTGTCCCTATTCAATCACATCATAAAACACTGTACGCTACTGGTCAAAACTACTGTTTGTGTGACGCCCAGCCGATGGAGACAATGCCTACAGTTACTCTTTAAAATTTGAAAATATTGTTCTGGAATAGTTGAGTTCAGCTGAGTTTGAATGAGTGCGTGAGTTACCAATTAGAATCACAGCATTTAGCGTTAAATGCTAATAATATATGCATTTAGATAATGCTGTCAAATATATATTGATTACCACATGCTGTGTATAAAACTAGTGTGTTGCCATGAAACGACATCACTATGGTAACGTACATGATAAAGAACAGGCTATTGACCGCCAACAACTTAACGGGGATCATGGGAACTTAAGTAACTTGGGTACCTGCATGGGCCCAGGAGGATCTGGTGTTTGAAAAAAACCCATTACATATATAGCTATGCCCTAAAACAAAAGCAACGGAAAGAACGGACGTGAATGTAGTACACTAAAACCCTATTATTGCAAATAGTCAGGTTTCAGCCTGGATCGTCCAGATTAACAGATTCCACGATCGACGAATCACTTAAAGTGAGAATACTTCATTGTGTGAGTAGAGGTATAATGACAAGCCATGAGAGTACAAAGATATAGTGATATGTCCTTAATTTGATTTGTTTGATGTTTAACGTCGAACTCAGCAATATTCCAGGTATATGGTCTGTAAATAGTCGAGTCTGTACCAGACAATCCAGTGATTAACATCATGAGCATCGATGTACGCAAGATATGTTAATATGCTGACACTAAGATGTTTGTATGAACGTACGATGGAAAATTAATTGTCACTGTGACACTGTCGCATGCATTTGGGGGCGGTGGGGTAGCCTAGTGGTTAAGGCGTTCGCTCGTCACGCCGAAGACCCGGGTTCGGTTCCCCACATGGGTACAATGTGTAAAGCCCATTTCTGGTGTCCCCCCGCCGTGATATTGCTGGAATATTGCTAAAAGCGGCGTAAAACCAAACTCACTCACTCACTCACTCACTCATGCATTTGACACAAGCAGGCTATGTACTAGTCATTTCCACGTGTCTCGGCTACATCTAGATTTGAGTATTGGCATCGTGTGGGTTCACGAAATAGCACTGTGTTATTTTTCATAAAGGTTTGGTTTGGTTGTTGTTTATCGCTGCACTCAGCAATATTCCAGCTGTATAATTCCGGGTGTGCGCTAACAAAGGGAAACAACCCCTTGTCAAACTCTGGGCTATGGGAATTATTCATGGGTGGATTGCCTCCCTTTGTTGTGCACAACGTTGAATTTACATCACAACAGAACAATCGTATACTATGTTTAGATGCATGAAGGAGAGCATTTACGATAAGATGAAAATATCTTCTCTCACGCTCTTTTTCCTTTTTCTAACAGAACGACAACACCGCCATATGGTTGGAATATTGCTAAGTGCGACGTTAAACACGAAACAAACAGTTACAAATAGTGATATTTGTCGTCCTGGAATATTGCTAATATAGATTGTTCTGAGACCTGTATGTGTCGATTTCCCACGCTGTTGAGCTGTTACAGCTATGAGAGAGAGAGAGAGAGAGAGAGAGAGAGAGAGACAGACAGACAGACAGACAGACAGACAGACAGAACGATAGAGAGAGAGGATAGCAAAATAGACTGTTGCACAAATTCGTTGATGTAATATTGATGTAATCGTTATGATAATATTTGAAAAGCAAATTAAAGGATTGTGAGTGTGTTCCGTGTCGTACTATATTATATAGACCAGATGTTATTCCGAAGATATACATTATCATTCATTTACAGGGCGGTGGGTAGCCTAGTGGTTAAAGCGTTCGCTCGTCACGCCGAAGAACCGGGTTCGATTCCCCACATGGGCACAATGTGTGAAGCCCATTTGTGGTGTCCCCCGCCGTGACATTGCTCGAATATTACATTCACGCACTCACTCACTCACTCATTCATTTACAAACGAGCATGGACGATAAAGGAAACAATATACGTATGTACAAGTAGAGTGAGTTATAAGTAAAACATATCAATCATAACAAAGCAACAGATGTTGTCTGATGAAATACACAAACAGTGCAAGTGTGATTATAATGTCAGTCCAGGATTTACCGGAGTACTCTCTATATATTCAATCGTGTAAGTATCACCTCTAACATGTCGTGTTCGTCTAGCATTTCAAATTTGACATAGGTTTCAACATATGGCGGGGAGATGGTGTCAGACATGAAATCATCTCTTGGCCGGCGCACACAGCGTGTCCCATTACAAAATGCACCACGGCGGTATGGCAGACGGAAACTTGTACCTGTCGTTCTTGCATGAGTGTTGTGTTGCGTGACGTATCCGAGATAACCTTGCTTGTCCCGGTAAATGATACGATCAGTTGCCTGAACAAATGACAAGCATTACGAAGTTTTCTTCTTGTTTAACGAAGGAACGGACACTTGCGTACACACGAAGGTTTGCTTACTTGAATAAATTAGGTTTAAACCCGTAGTTTCTTACATAACTGTTACAGTGTCTGTTTTATATCACATTTCTATTCTTTCTCTCTTTTGCAGGTATGCATACTAATGTAACCTCGCTATTCATTCAGAAACACGTTTTTCAGACAATGCTGACAGATCTTCCTATTAACCAAACGAAAAAGCGTATTTGCCAGTGAATGGCAGCATGTTACGACGTAAATTGTAATAAAGCGTTAATTGTAATACTTGCAGAAAATTGTAACCCTCGACGTAAATTGTAATAGAAACGCAAATTGTAATACATATTTACGTAAATTGTAATAACTGTTTTAATCCGTCGTAAATACTCGTGTGTTTATTTTCGTTGCATTTCATACATCATATAAGCTTGCGACCGCGATAACTCAAGAAAGAAATGAGTATTAAGGCTGATTAAAACAGTTATTACAATTTACGTAAATATTTATTACATTTTACCGCAACTAAAATTATTAAACTTTACGTCAATTTTTATTACATTTTGCGTATTACAATTTACGTTTTTATTACAATTTACGTCAAGGGTTATTACAATTTGCTGCAAGCTGCAAGTATTACAATTTACGTTTTTATTACAATTTACGTCGTAACACAGCATAAAACGATCGTTGGGTGTTGGGCGTTGCGGACACAGAAGGCGGTTGATTGGCACCATCCAATAACTATCAACCTGTTTCAATATTCGAATATTGCAAAGTAATTCTCTACCAAATGCTTCAAACTGAAGAGACGCTTTACCATATTTTGTCAATATAACAGTCGATTGACTGGTGCCTCCGATCCGGCAGGATATGTTCACATATTGGCGAACTATCTAATTAATATCTAATAATGAGTCTAAAACAATCGGAATCGTACATCCTTTTCTGCATTTGACAAAACTTTCCTATAAATATGGAAAAGGTTTATCGTTTTTATTTATAACGTTTATGAAAATAAACTCTCAGCAGTAGACATCCTTGAATTCAAAGTAAACGATATTTACAAATATCTGAATCCATATGCAACCAATCAGGAATACCTTTATAACCCTCGCTTGGTGTGTGCATATCTTTGTTATCATTAATATTATTAAAACGCCAGTGTTGGGGAATTAGCTCGCTTGGCAAGAGGTCTGACCATACCAACCCACACACAACACAACACCTGAGTAAAATAAACAAGGAGTTTATTACACAGCAGTCACAGGATTATCTTCACATAATCAATCAATAATGGTATGGTTTATAATTAATTATTAGAACATGTTAACACTGTAATCATCTATCAAAGTACATAAACATCACACTTGGATTCGTGACACATACTACATTAATCATGATACACATTCAAAAGTATACAACGTAATGTGATTCTTCAATACTCTACACACCAACCCAGTGGGCGTTCATACCGCACAAAACAGCATATTGCTCATAACGCAATGTACTAGTTAGGATACACACTCTATACAATCTAGACATCACCCCAGTGGGCGTTCATACAATGTACATTCTACAACAGTCAATAAACAACATAGTGTTTGCACGTAATGCAAAAGTAAGGATACCCGACACACTCTATACAATCTGCAATAGCCACAAAACAACGTAGACTTGATCATTATCAAATAAACAATCCTACACAGTTATGCCGAGTAATCGTGAGATATATTAAACGACGCCACGTTCCACATAGACCTAATGGTTGCGCCAAGGGTCGGAACATATAGTTAAGGTATCTACAATAGATTACAGTTAATATAGAATAGCAATGGTAAAGATTTGTCAAAGAAAGTAAAGTTTCTTACCTGAGTAAAATATACAAGGAGTTTATTACACAGCAGTCACAGGATGATTTGTGACTGTGTGTCGTCCCTGTTTTATAGCTATTCCAGTTATCACAGATAATCCCATTTACTGATAAAACTGACGATAAAGTTGTTGTTGTAAACTTCAGTTGCTGTATCTTAATCCTATTGCCTAGCTCGACTGACGATAACGTGCCTACTGCGAAGTTAAGTTACTCTATCTTGAAAGGATTATCTAATGAATTTGACAACGTATTGAAGACAGTGGTGTTGCAGTTCACGACCAATTCGATTAGCCTATCTCTATCTGCCGACACATACAAGATACTGGTCTCAGACGTTCGTTATCAATGTGACCCTTGGCAGCTTGCAGATTGTGAAACGTGGTCAGTTAGTCTGTAACATTTCCATATTTCAATAACGTATACTGTCATGAAATATTTTAAAACTTTGTGCGTTTCTCCCATGTTAATAATTGTTATTGTGCAAGGTACAACGGCTGAGAATTTCGCACAAATATGAATCACAGTGAATGTATGTTACCATTTGCCAAAGATGAATTTGTTCTCTTTGTTATCTAATGGTTTTGTTAATGGTATCAAAATAATACATTTTCAAGATTTGATATGATCTATTGCACTTGATGGGCTGATTTGTATTGAGCATTGCAGAATGGAGTTTGACGTAGCTCACGATTCAACAGCACCAGTCACTCAGTGGATCAGTGTGTCCTGATTACCCATTCATACCCGATTTGTTTACAAACAACATCATACAGCTGTATTACTGCTGAAACAAATATCTGCCCATGATATAGTCACAAATGTACAATCGACTCTGCTTTTGGCAGAGATTTCTTATGAATGTGGAAAGTTTTTTGTCGCTTGCATGAAATTGGCGCGTTTCCACAATCGTTATTCATTACACGTTCTGAATGGAATATCAGTCTCTATATCTGCAGAGAGTCATGCAACTTCGCCCCCAAAGAATATCACCACAAAATGAAACACTGACATTCACCAACCCACAACGCATTCCAATAGCTATGCACAGACACCAGCAGACTATACAATTACATAGATACCGTCACGAAATATCTGTGGTTGAGTGCATCTTGTCACAAATTGTGTTGTAGATAACTGAACAACTTACAAAAATACAACTTGCTTCGTGTTGGGTGTATTTGGTTACAATTGAATATTGCACAGCGTTAGCATGCTATATATAAGGACCTGTTCTGAAAACCACATTTCTCCAAGCAGTAGTGAGTGAGTGAGTTTAGTTTTATTCCAGCAATATCACGACGGGGGACACCTGAAATGGGCTTCACACATTGTACCCATATGGGGAATCGAACCCGGGTCCTCAGCGTGGCGAGCGAACGCTTTAACTACTAGGCGACCCCACCGCCCCTCTCCAAGCAGGAATCAATTACAGACGTACGTGCCTTAGTATGGTGATCTGTATAATTTGAACTCGTTGTTTCTAAATATCTCTCAAAGAAGTCATCAGATTTTTGTACCCGGTTTATGTCCTGGTGTAAATGAATGCAACGTTGGATAATATTTGTCTGACACGTAAATTAAATTATTGGGCATCTAACCGATGACAAGATATATAATATAGTACTGACATTTTGGACGCAAATTCCAATAGGAGGAGACTAAACCCTTTCCACATCTGTAAGACATCTCTAAAACCAGAGTCAATTGTTCAGAGTCAATAGTGTTTTTTTCGGCTGTATCGATCCTATGAAAGTGTATTTGGGCCACAGTGTATAATGCCTACGACATCTCCGTAGAAATAGTTTACTTTTATGCAGATGATGATTTTATCTACATGGAAAATACATTCATCTACGCAAATGATACTTGAATGTTAGTATATTATATAAGTATAATTTATTTAGGGGAAGGAATCATCTAGTATTGAAGTTTCGACTTAGTAGTCATTTAAATGTAAAATGAAATAAATGAGAGATGATAGCAAAATACACTGTGACAGAAATTTGTTGATGTAATATTGATAATATTTGAAAAGCAAATTGACGATTTGAACCATTGGAACTGTGTTCCTTGTCGTAATATATTATATAGACCTGTTTCGAACAAATGACCAAGTATCATTGAGTCCCTCATGCCAGTGCAGTTTACATGATCAATTGCTAGTTTCTACAGTGGGTAATCTGCTGCAAGATACCCTCGGACACAGACATACATTCGTTGAGCTTCAATTTGCATTGATCTCGTATCAATAGCATTTCTGCTAATTAATATTATCAGTTATTTTTAATCTATCAGTTATGTGTAACTGATTCATGTGTAGGCATGTGCATTAAGTTTCATCACAAGTGTGTTTTGTTACCTCTTGTATTTCCGCAATACTGTGGTATTATTAGGATACATGTTCCTAACAGCCTAACGCACATACACAGTCGGAATAAAGGTAATTTTAACAAAGATCCCTATGACATTCTAAGACGTACATCAATACGTTAGAAAACTTACACAAAACGCCCAAAGAAACACTACCCTCCATTTTAATGACGGAGGTACCTGTCTTCAGCTGATGCTTGGACGTCCACTTCTTGGTCTAACTGCGGTGACCTCAGTCTGTCTGTAGCGCTGAATAAGTCCTATAAGCGGGAATTAACGGTAAAATGTTCAGGACAATCTAGTCGTTGTATGACAGTGTAAAAAGCGTTGTGCGCGTGAATGACCTAATGACCCCGTTTTTCGACTTTCCAAAGGGAGTTAAGCAAGGATGTCTGATGTCTCCAACTTTGTTTGCCCTATATATACTCATGCCAATAATGGTTGTCACCCCCTCCCCACCCCAACCCCCACCCAACCCACACCCACACCCCACACCACCTCTCCAATAAATTTTTGAAGGGGGTGACAACCATTATTGGCATGAGTATATTAATGATTTAGCTATAGACGTTAACAATCTGGGAGACGAGACGGGGTGATGATGGACAATGTATGTGTTTCTATATTGCTCTACGTTGATGACGTGGTCTAGCCCCGACAGAGGACAAGTTACAACGTATGTTGAACGTAGTATCAGACTGGTGTGAGAAATGGCGCCTTAATATCAACCAAAAGAAAACTAAAGTTGTTCACTTCAGGAATACATCGAGGCAGAGATCAACGTTCATATTCTCGTGTGATAATAAGCATTTAGACTATGCAAATGCTTACAAATACCTAGGTCTATGGTTTGAAGAACATCTGAATATGATGTTCACTATTCGTGAAATCGCCAAGAGTGCTGGACGCGCCTTATCTCTTCTTATCTCAAAGTATTACAAATGTAGAGACATGGCGTACATCGTATTTACCAAACTGTACGAAGCGATGGGTTCAACCGATTTTACTGTACGGAGCACCGATCTGGGGACTGTATGGCCACAGTAAAATCAACATTATCCAGAATAAAGCGTGGAAGTTCTTCCTTGGTGTCCAACGTTCAACGTCTAACTGTGCAGCGAGAGGTGAAATGGGCTGGTACTCATGTTAAACCAAACAGAGACTGGAATGCTTTCGTTACTTCATAAAGCTCAACAGAATTGAACATGACAGACCGCTTCGTGACGTTTTAAACTACAGTAAACGAAGAAAAAGGTCCTTTTTTAACACTGTTTTAAAGATATGTAAATCTCTCCACATACATGATGTCATGTTATCACAAGGCACAGTCACACAGGTTACATCTACGATCTTTAAAGAACTCAAGAAAATTGACGAATCCAGCTGGTTTGCAGAACTGTGGAATGATACAAGAAACCCGCAAAATGGAAATAAACTTCATCACCGTTTGATAAAAAAAGATTTGGCGCCTGAATTATATGTTCAAATGATTATGTCCAAACAGCTAAGAAAATACACTGCAAGATTAAGATGTGGAACCCTCCCCCTTTATATAATAACAGGCCGGCACACCAGACCCCCATCCCTTTAGAGTTAAGACTTTGTAAATTTTGTACAGATGTTGAAACTGAAGTTCATTTTATCTCTGAATGTAAATTTTATGATGACCTGCGTAATAAACTTAGTCTTTACCTTTACCATGCACAGTGGCCTACAGATCTCTTTATCAAATTGTTAACTGAAAATAACCCAAAAATATTTAATGTATTTGTACTGTAATTAGAACCATGTATTTAGACGTCAATTATTTCTGTGGTTTTATGATAGTGTCTCATTAGCCATAAAATGGCTGATTGGTAAGATTTTTTACTTATGTTTTAATCATGATTTTATAATGAATTCTTAACTTGTGACACTTTAATAAACTATTTCTGTCTGTCTGTCTACAACCGTGATACGGGGCCATCCGAGGGCGTTTGCATCAGCACTGTATGTCGACCCCACCTACACCATCCCAATGGCTTTTTCTCTCTCTTCAGCTTTTAATTGTGGCATATTTCTCGTACTTGTGTCTCATATCATGCATTCTAGGCTCTCTTTATACCCTATAGCATCATTTAACACGTGAAATGGATGCAAATACTGCTTGAATATTGCTACGTTTTTGCGATTGATATTGCTATGTGTAAACAGAAAATGGAAAAATGTCATGACATCACAAATGACTCCATTAATATGCATTAGTAAACATTAGAAAATGTGAATGTATGTAGATTTAACCTTTGCTTAATGTTAATTGAACCCATAAAGTTTGACATTACAAGGTATATATATAAACGACAGGCCCTTCCCCTGTCCACTAGAAATAGCAGAATCGATTCTTCGTTACGGATATCATTATTTTGTATCGCGATTAAATGATGATACCTGATTTACGCAAAGAGATAAGTGAACCCTAAAACACTGGTGGTACCCATAACAAATCACACAAAGTCTACTTATTTGCTCATTTGAAAAGATCACGGGGATACTGTATAAATCAAAGTAGGGAACAGTATCCGACATTTCTGGCCATGATGTTTTTACTTTGATCGAGCAACTAAGCTAGAGTTGTATGTCGTTCTTTAAAATGTTAATTAAAACAACATGCTCAATTGTGACTCAAACTTTGCAAATGTAAAACACCAAACTTGATGCGTCAAACGGAAGGTTGACACTGAAAAGTTTAAGTCTTCACTCTTATCAGATTAAATACTCTTAAAAAAAGAAACTATCCATAGGCACAATTTGAATATTAGGAAAGTATTTGGCACAAACCAGTCCATGTTGAATCCCAACATGTGCCGACGACAAAACGTTTGAAAAAAGAAACGTTGAACGAAAACGTTAGGTTACACTCACGTCTGTAGTGAATCGCTAGCCGCACCCTATATGAAATGCACGTGCATCATGAAATTATGTATCATCCCGAGGTGAAGCCTATGACTGTCGGCTTTAAAATGCCACATCAACGGTACTCCAAATGCATTTCTTAAAGCCACTATAGACGGAAAAAGAATACAATGTCGACAGCCGTTCAACGACACAACACCATCGGCACCACGACAGCATCATCCACAACAATCCAAATGCCTTGACTGCTCCGAATCACCGACCAGACAGTGCGCAAGTGTCTAATGGAAGCCAGACTGTTTTCATCAACGTCAATGGTTGATCTTCCCATCATAACAATGCTCGACCTCACGTTGTACGTGTTTGACAGGACTTCCTCCAGCAATGTTCAGGTGTTACCTTGACCTTCTCGATCACCTGATTTGTACCCCATTGAACATCTATGGGATACTCTTGATCGACGCTTGCTCCAGCGTTACCCTCCACCTCAGACACTACAAGAACTGCACACAACACTTCAGCAAGAGTATCAAAACATTCCTCAAGACAGCAATCGGCATCTCCTTTTCTTCTATGGGTCACCGCTGCCAAGCTGTTATTGGTGCTAATAGTGGTCACATGAGATACTGACATTTTGCTCTGACCAAGTGGCTTTAATAGCTCTCTGGGGTTTTACCAAACACTTTCTGGATAATCATGTTTTAGAAATTTGTAAAATGATGATTTTACTGTAAATGAGCAAATGATATCATGTTTGAATCAGTTATATGCACTCAGTTACTAAACTGCAAAACAGCATGTCAAGTTTCTTCTCTTTTTTTTGGAAGAGTATAAAACAAGTAAATCGTGAACTCAAAGTGTGCTCACTCTTGTTAATGATGTCATGTTGGAATAAGGTATATGCACTTAGTAAGTAAACTCCAAAACAGCATATAGAGTTTCTTTGTCTGAGTATATAAATGTTGTCAGTCCATCATTTCATATATAACACGTCATAATTTAATTCGGAAAATTTCCAGAAATGTTTCCGTTAAGTCCAGAAACTCTCCTCGAATATATGCTGAGGATGAAAAAATGAAAACAGTTTTTTTCGAGAACTCAAAATTAAATTATCTCGCCCATGGCAAGAAGGCAAAAAGGGACCCACTGTTGCCAATCTGGATGCTATAGATGTTGCTAATGAGGTTATCCAGCATTCCACATATTGTTTCCTGAGAAAACTTTCGATTTGAACTCACTGTCCTTATCCTCTGACGACAGATGTGTGACTGTGTATATCGCGGTGCCTGTTTTAACTGAAGCCACACGGATCGAGGAACAATGTTTAATCTGCACGAATAACGGTACACCATAGCTCTAATAGCTTAGAATTGTTTAACCCTTATGGATGGTAGTTGCACATGCACACTGGGCCAGATCTAAATATAGCATGAACCCATAACAACGATACCCGTCACAGGTAAACAAAAGATTCTCCGTCATGCTTCACACTTGCGGAAGGAGGTCCTTGTGACACCGACACATATCAGTTAAGTTCTGGTATGTATGATAATATGGTGCTTGTGTGCCTGTCTGATTCTTATCAATCGTGCTTGCTTATGTATAAATCATGGATTATATAGTATTATGGATTGTTCGAAGCCTGATTCGTTGTAGAGCTCGTCTCAGATCCTTGCTTTCTTTTCGTGTGACAGACGCTGTAGCGATTATATGTTTTAACATTTTCGTGTCTCATAATTTCTTACCATATATCCTGTCATAGAAAACTTATTGAAGTCCGAAATCGAATGTTTTAATTAATATTTCTGTTACCTAGTTGAAGTTACGATACCCAGTGAATAACTTGCGTGTGTTTATTCTACAGCGTGAGTGTTATTCCCTCCTTTAGTATGTGGTGTCAGCAGGAGTACTGTAGGAGTAGCGCGTTGTGCAATGTCAAGCAACACTTACATGCTTAGGCAAATTATGAGAATTACGGGTGTTACCGATAAGGCAGGACGTGCTTGCCTTTTTCTAGGACTTTTAGTGATCATCTATATGCACATTGTGTCGAATGGAATCTGATACTGTGGATAACCAAGAGTGCATATTTTTGGCGTTGACATTATACTCATGGAAACAAATAAGGGAACACATACCTTATTCTTTTCCAGGTTTCTGCACATGGTCTGTATTGCACTGTGGGTGAAATTGTTGAAACAAATATAGATAGATAGATAGATAGATAGATAGATAGATAGATAGATAGATAGATAGATAGATAGATAGATAGATATGCCCACCCCATCTACATGCTTGCTCAAAGCTCTTCTTTGTTTTTACCCCGATCATCGGATGTCAGTCTCAACGGCAATACCAGCCTCCCTGGGGACCATGCAACTCCACGATTTCACAGCTTGGTGTACTGGGACATACAGTCTCAGTACTTTGTCCAAGTTTTACGGCACGTTGCTGAACCCGTAACTAGGTGTTTGCACGTATTCATGTGGCCACCATCTGGGCATTTACCAACGGGTTCGTGGGTTCTTTTAAGTGTACAGGGTTGTGTACTGTACACTAGGGGTTGTGACAACACAGAAAGAGTCTGTACACAAAGTTGACTACAAAGTTTTTACAGCCGGGCAGAGGTGGGCTCGATCCCGTGACCACAAGCTCGCTGGATCACAGTCAAGCTTATTGTCTACCCAAAAAGTAGTTATATATGTATTATCAGCATGACTTTAGATATATTCGTTGTTAAATTAATCTCCATAACATGGAAAGACATTTCCAGCTGTATGACGGCAGTTTGCAAATAATGGAGTCTGGACCAGGCAATCACGTGATTAACACCATGAACATCGACCCAAGCTAATAAGATGTCTCAACGAAGTCAGCGAGTCTGACGACAAGATCCCGTTAGTTGCCTTTTACGACAAACATGTTTTGATGAAGGCTGAAGATTCTTTCCTCGATCTTCCCGAGTAAACTATTAAAGCAGCTCCATGTACAAGAACATTGGTTTCTCATCCATGAACTGGCATGTGCGATAACACATTACAACATGCTGTTATCATTGGCTCGTCAATCTAAGGGGCAACAAATTGATGTTTGATACTAAATCACAGAGCAGCAAAACTGAGATACCCATACATGAATACCAACTGCGTGTGCGTTTTTCTATGGAGTCTTTGAATGGCATTTAGAATCTCCGAGATCAGGTTGCGTGTTTGATACCATTTTCATGGGTTCCATTCTGAGTTTGGGGAGGAATGTCTTTGCTCAGGTACAGTTGGAGATGTTGTCAAAAATATGCAATCAAAACATTAAATGAGTTTACAGTTATCCGTTTCTGCGAAGGAAAATTCCAAACTGACGTTTCTTTTGCTGCTTAGTTTTTATAGCTGTCTGTTTCCTAATTCTTTCATTCACCTGATGAGTAAGAATATACTTCGAAACGTCGTGTCCATCACAATAAAGAAGTTGACATCCATAAAAAGTCGTCTTTACTTTTTTCTACTGTTAAAACCTGCTGTGTAGAAGATTTGATCCTCAGTAGACGGTAGTTCACGCTGAGATAACCTATCCTTCAGCTTTGTTTGCAGGGCACATGAGATTGAAAGCACTGTAGATTTAATTACACACTTCGAAATCAGCCAACACTGAGGCCATTCTGACACGACCCGGCACCCGTTGCGGCTAATTTTAGGTATGTGCATTTCCTTATTGACATTGGTATGGGATGTTCAATCTCATAAAACACAACGATGCATATCTTAACCATTGTATCTACCGAGTCTCCTGATACAAGGGTGTTTTTAAAACTAAATAAAGAAATAACACAGTTCACTAACGGGAGCAAGGTAAAGAGACATCTGTCATTCATAGCAAATTATACGGTGACTGTTGGTGCATATTACATCGTTAGAATGACAAAACTCTTGTTTGGTTGTGGAGTACATTTACAAATTTGACACTTCAGTGACAGAATGATATGCGCGCAAACTTCTATGACCTCTTCCAATCCACTTAATAATGTATTTATGTATGGCGTGTGCTTGAAATTCTAAGTATATGTTACTGTCCAGGCGTCCTGTCATATCTCAAGGAGAGGTGATCTATGACTCAGCTTTGTTGGGAGCAATGTGACGCACACATTTACTCACTGTATAGATTGAGTTACACATTTGGAGTTGGGCCAAGACAAACACCCAGGTCATTGTGACATCGCCTTGTTGCCATTTTATGGGGTGCTTAATATAATAAAAAATGGTTCATAACTCAATTGTGCATACCTGCTCGTATGTAGCTTATTTTGTGTTATGAATCCGAATGTTACATGAAACAAATATGCTTGAAGCTGATGACTGCAACACTTGTGTCGTTTCGGTCGTTTGAACATGTGTATTTCACTGTCATAAACTTTTTCAACAATTTTTGTTGCCAATATCACACGACACAGATTCGTTTCAGATATAAACAAAGCTGTACTGAAATATTACACAGGGACGTTCGGGGTTTTGTTTGTGCCTGATGGTAGATGGAAATTATCACATAAAGACGACAAAGATAGACTTTAGCAATAACCTTTATTGAGTGGTGCTGGACATTTACACATCACAATTACAGTGTATTTACAAACTAAGGTTGTCATTTATTAGTTGCAATGACAAAATCACTCTTATGCCATTGGTGGAAGACAGAATATGCTCCCACAACTGCGTAATGCTTTCAAATTGTTATTTTAATCTAAAAAATCTTGCTATGTTGGTCGCCGACCTATGGAACAGAAATGTATTCCGAATGAGCCTTTGTCAGTGCCCATACAGATTCGTGCTTGTGGGCATTACAGACGCAAACCGTCAAACTGTGTATATTATATACTAGCCACATAAAGAAACTGTGCATTGTCAAAATATTATCCCAGTTGATAAGTACGATAACAATGTCAAAGGTACATATAAACTTTAATGGAGGGATCATGAGACCATAACAAGTTGGGAGAATTTCAATTGAAAAGTCAATCACAATGACGTCACGAGTCTACAAGCGGGACAGGGGTCAAACGACCATGTCACAAGCTCAATAACGGGTATGTCCACCATCGGCATTGAAAACAGCAGTGCATCGACGACGCATAGAGCCTATTAAACGTGCAAGGAAAGCTTGTGGAATGTCACGCCAGATTCTCTCAAGTTCTGTTGCAAGGTCAAGGACGTTATCTGGCGGATGAGGAAGACGGCGTAGACGTCGATTCATCTCGTCCCAAACATGCTCTATCGGGGAGAGGTCCGGTGAATTTGCAGGCCAAGGCAGTAAGTCAACGTTGTGGTGTTGCAAGAAATCCATATCAACCCTTGCCGTATGAGGGCGGGCATTGTCCTGTTGGAATGTTAACCCAATGTTATTCCACCCCAAATCATCACGGAACCACCACCAAAGCGATTCCTCTCCAAGACACAGGCCTGTGCATAACGTTCTCCCCACGCGTCTATAGGCACGTTGACGTCCATCACTATGGGAAATGTTAAACCTGGACTCATCTGTAAAAACAACATTTCTCCACCAACACAAGGGTCTGCGGACATGATTTCGGCACCACATTCGGCGAGCTTGTCGATGACGTTGTGTCAGGATAGGCCGTATGGCGGGACGTCGTGGTCTGATCCCGTGATGACGTAAACGTTGTCGAACTGTGTTTGGGTGGATACGGCGAAATCCTGGGATGGTTCGGGCAGTCATCACTGCAGTCTGAAACCTGTGGCGAAGATGGGTCACCCTTATCCACCTGTCCTGTCTTGGCGTTGTTACACGTTGACGTCCAGAACGTGGCCAATCGATGACGTCATTTGTGTTCTGGTAGCGTCTCACCAGTACAGAAATGGTGTTCCGGTGGCAGTGGAAATGTGCAGCCACTTGTCCTGGAGACATTCCCCGACGGACCATCCCAAAGGCCTCATTACGTTGTGCAGACGTGAGCCTTGGCATGCTATGCGTTTCAATAGCCGTTTAATTTTTTGAACGATCGCAAGGGCAGGGGTTGAGCTTTCCAAAGTTACAGTATTGTGTGGCATTCATTTGCTCTGTTTCTCTTTCCCGGAATGCACGTGCAACAACGTATTGCACGTCTCAAGGACGAACCCACTGACGTCACTGAACGTGGCACGTGCATGCATGTTGGATACATGTCACTAATCTCTGAGTTTGAATCCTTATGTGTCTACACAGGTTTGATAAATCTCGATTTTAAAGTTTTGTATGCACAGTTTCTTTATGTGCCTAGTATATATGGAAATCAATACTGCAACACTCAACTTTATGTATCAAACGTTACGAACTGGAATATATGATTATGAGATAATATTGAAAAATGTTTGGTTGGGAATAAAATGATGGTACCAATTGCTGTCATCACAAACTCTGATTTTCAGAGAAATGTAAACGTTTATGTAAATGAGAAAATGTTATAATCATGTCAAACGTAATAATCGTTTTAACAAGAACATTCAGCGTAGCAAATAACATGTATCATTCTGTATTATAACATAGCTGAAACATTTTGCACTTTAGGAAGAAAACAATTATACGTGTACATTAAAAAGTACTGAAACATAAGCATGAAGTTGTATATCATGGATTAAATGGCTTAAGTATACAAATTTGTCATGAAAATATCAAATTTTGAATCCTTGTTTTCCACGTCAGGTCGCATGTTGAAGCAAATAAGCATAAGTGAATATATACAAGTAAGCCTACACCTGTATCAAATAGGACTCTTCGCATAATACCGAACACAACTTTCCGTTCAGAAGATGACAAATTGAATGTATTTTACACATATGGACCTGCTTGGTGTCATTGACAAAAGTGGTACATTGAACACTAATACGTGCCAGCTGAACTAAGTATGACAAACTGACGGATATCTGGAGGTCTTTAGGCGTTAACTGATGTTAACACCTCCAAACATTAACCACGGAAGTAGAACTCGACATTGCGCTTTCATGTAAATATTCAGTCAGGCGCACACTGAAATACCTTTGTCAACAGTATCGTTAACAACTGACAGGTGTGTTGGTTTCTTAAATATTGTTCTATTCCTGTGATGACTCGCAGATGGTGTTGTGAACCACACGTCCAAACCATGTTGGTATGATGAGGGAGTCATTGTCAGACGAAGACATGCTGCTTAATGAAGTGTCGTTTACAGATAAATCACTCTCCTGTCTTACAAGTGGACTGTAATATGCCTCAGTCCGTGGTCGCTGACCTGCAGAAGGATCCATCTGTTCCTCGTAGATTTCATTGTAAGTGTTCCTACTGTACAGAGGTTGAACAGTGTTTACCGATCGCTGTGGAGTTCCCCTCGCTCTTGTCGACAGTTTGCGCAGTCTAAAGGAAATACATGCAATATATTATTACTTGCAATAGAGAGCCAGTGAATGTAGCTATTAGTTGGATACTTTGATGATGAAATGTTTAAACGAATCTACAAATCGATAATTAAAGCTTATTATAAATTAATACTAACATTACACAATATTAATACATCTACATCTCATGTACCCTCAAGGAATTTGTATAAAACAATATATCCTAACAGTCATGTCATTTGACCCAGCTTTCCTAATCTATAGTAAGGCTGTGTAAATCACGTTTCACTCTTGCCACTTTTACTTGTGACCTCCCTATCGTTCGATAGTGAAACTAAAACTCGCCTTGTTTAGAGGAAATCAAACTTGAAACTAACTTTTTTTCCGTGATAAGACAGATTAAACCTTTTTACATGAATTTTGAGTGAGTGAGTTAATATCGGCAAAATCTCAGCCATATTGTGACGAAAACAATTTATACAATAAATTAGTGCAGGGGCTTGTTTAATTCCGTGGGAATTACATGTTAATTTTTGGAACCAATGCTAATTGTAATCACTATTGTGTATGGATTCAGGAAAAACATGGTTCCATTTTTTCTGTTTGCTATAAGTGTCATTGTGGGGTTACTGAATATGAGTTCCCGAAATTGCTTGCCACACCATTTCGAGAAAATCATGTTTACATAAACCTATCACAACATAGTCATGTAGCATATCAAAAGGCAGCTTATGATGCATGGCATAGAGATAACCACATAATGTGCTTCTAATTTCAATTTGGTGACATAAAATATGACATAATCATATAAATTAATCAATTATTGTCTTTCCTTCATCGGACACCAACAGTGTAAGTATTGGTCTATATTAATGGAAACCATTTATTCAATTAATGTATTCTCCCACTTCATAATATATACTACCATGAGACACTTAAGCAGTTATAAAATAGTACCCAGATAAGGTTAATGTGACTATCATATATAGTCGTGCACAAGTGTGAAATCAGGCCTACCAGTACAGTCAGAATTGACACACTGGTACTCGTGTCTGGGTAATTAAATGACAAATGACATAAGCCAAATCTGCAGTCAATACAAACTGAATGTATTGATACAGGAGTGACAAATTATATCACAGTAAACAGATAACTAAATAGTACAAGCGGGGTATGCAAGTGCAATGTATAATGTGCACTAGTATATTTATTCACATTGTTAAGTAACTTGCAAGAACAAAATATGCTGTTTAAATACAAGCTTCGACATTATTTGTCTTACAACCACAAGCATGAATTCTTTTTTTCCCTTAATTTGGAAACTAGAAGGGCCTTCATTAGAGAACATGCCTTCGCTTTGCACAGCAATTTCCTTTCACTATTACATTTGTAAATTACTACTGTGTACTTGTATTTTCACCAAACCGTACGCAGATATCCCTTGTGTCATACCTAACTCCACCACGATGCATTCAAATCCATCCATACCTTTTTGAGTTATTATTCATATGCTCCATTTATTTAACATTGCAATTATTTTCAAAGTATCTCTGTGTACATGTACTTTAACATACACTCTTCAAAAAAAAAGAAAGAAACGCAAAACCAAATTGAAACAATGAAAGTTTGTACGCAAATGTCACATTAAACATGTTTTGAGGGTTGAATATTATTGTTGGTATGGTTTAGAAGAACATGTGTGAGCGAATGCAACCATAAACGATTTTGAATGGGTTTATCGATCATGATTGTCATGATGAGCTTGACTTGTATGGAACACAACCAAAAGCCGCAATTATTGCTTTTCGCGTGCAACTTGTGACTATAAAAGACCCAAATGCATCTCGCAAATTCATCCAAGACCCTTGCCAATAATGTGTGAAAAAATGGGACATCTCAACGGTGCCCACCGAAATATTGCCATTGGACGATTACAAGCTGGCGAATCAAAGAGTGTCGTGGCGAGGACCTTCAGCATTCATCCCAGCACAATAACTCGTTTGTGGGATCGTTTTGTGCATTCCATTTCGACAAATGACCATCCAAGACCTGGAAGACCGTGAGTCACCACACAGCCCAAGATCGCTACATCCGGGTAACCCACCTACGTGACTGCCATCGTTCCCCCCGGGACACAGCACAAAAACGGTTTGGAGCCCGGAGAATGTCCGACCAGACAATCAGGAACCGTCTCCGAGAGGTAGGTATGCGTGCCAGACGTCCAGAAGTTGCCTCCTCTCTGACATGATTTTATCAACGTCCGTGAGTCAGGAGGTGTAACGCGGTGCAGCCATGGAAACTTTGAAACCGGAAGCACATATGGTTCAGTGATGAATCGCGGTATCTCCTCAAGCGAGGTGACAGAAGACAACGTGTCTACAGACCACACAATGAACGTTTTGCATCTAACTGCATGGTTAAAGCATTGGCTCGTCACGCCGAAGACCCGGGTTCGAATCCCCACATGGGTACAATGTGTGAAGCCCATTTCCGGTGCCCCCCGCCTTGATGTTGCTGGAATATTGCTAAAAGTGGCGTAAAGCCAAACTCAGTCAGTCAGTTAGTCTAGCAGTGAGATGTGGCCATACAAGGTAGTAATGTCAACGCCACCTCGTGGACAGCAGTAATGACTATGGTGACTATCATTCTTGTGAAAAATTCACGAGTTATTGCTCTACATAATTTCAGTGGTGTAACGTTTATTTTCGTTGATTTACATTCTTGAATAAGACCAAATGTTTCATTGATATTTTGCCTTTGCGTTTCATTTTTTAAAGAGTATACTTTTCCAACATCTAATTAATTTGTCCTGGGGACATACGCAAGAGATCCAGAAAGGTTAATTGAAATCCATCTAGTAGTTTTTGAGTAAAGATGCTAACACAGAAATACACACACACAAACAGGGTTGAATGCATAAACTAGCATGTAAAACTAAAACATTTTTATTAAAGAAGACAATAAAATATAAAACACGGGCTATAGATCGGCAACAACTGATGGGAGATCACCATACTAGTAGTATATACAATGGCGGTACGGGATTAGGGCCTCCCCAAGGGCTCAATTTTTTAAATTGTATATACTACTCTTTGTGTTCACAGTACCATCTGGCTGGCTGGCTACATTATGTTGATGTCAGCGAAACAGTTTATCGTGAATCTTCTCCGATAATAATTTGTTTGGTTTTCGTGAGGAAGGCTTCTCGGGCCTGTTACCTCCCTTGTTTCACTAACTTTTTTCTCTCGTCTTTGCTGAGTTCGGAGATTTTACGAGACTTGTTTCGAATCTCTTGTTTCATTCTGTGGTATTTGGTGAGTTCCGAGAGCACCAACCTAAACTCTTCCTCGGATATTTTACTGTCGGTGAGCGCTGTTGAAATATGATCTTCTATCGTGTTGAGCTTCGCTTCGGTTAGAACTGTAATTTCGTCGTGTTTCAACACTTTACGTTGCAGTCTGCGAGATACGTACTTAAGCCTACCACTCCTGCCGTTATTTCAATGCCCAACACTACGGGCGCGGCCACTATGGTGGATAACAGCCCGACTCCTGCTGCGCCTAATTCCATACCTGTTGCCACCATGGCAGTGTCGACGCCGTCCACGTAATTGACGGCTCTGTGATATTTTTTATGCAACGCTCTACGCGCATCACGATCTTGTTCTAGTTGTTGTTTGATGTCGCATAGCTGTTGCAAACGAAACCCATCTATGGTTTCCAGCGTTTTCGCCACTTCATCCGCAACCGGTTACAGTCCCATTTTCTGTGTGTGTATATACTCTCTTACAAAATAGTATTTAATTGGTCCTCAGTCAATCGTTGGTGAATATACTTTAAGCTAATAAAATGGAAATGTTCGGATAAAAAATGGCCTCGAATGTAATGGTGTGTCCATCCTGAATAACCTTGACTCTATCGAGTTTTGTGGTGGGGACTGTTGTTCCTGGTTGTACGTTAATACGACAGCGTTGATTTTCATGGTGTTTGTACCAGCGTATGTATAACGCATCCAGAAGTTGCACTTTTTGTGCGGGGGGCATCTCTGAGAAAAACTTCGATAATATGGGTAGAACCTTGTATCGTACGTACCCACGAGTCTGCTGCTGTGAGAAAGTTTTTCAGATACATCCATTGTTTTCCTAATTCCAGACGGGCGACCACCATGTAACCCTTTTGATCTGGCAGTGGTGTAGCGTAAAATGCATTTTCCTCGAATGGAATAAACCTGTCCAGTAGAACCCCTTTGTTTTTTTAGTTCGAGGACATTACAACCCTCATCTGTGATAAGATAGGGGTAGGTGAGGACCAGGTGAATAATCCAGTTCAACTGAGATTCAAAGACGACTTCTCGTCATTTGTACGCGTTGTTTTGTAAGTGCAACACGTGCAAGCCGTTTTCCGTACTGGGTTGGTCGAATCCTCGTGTGTCACCGAGATCGGAGAACGCGATGGTGCCTTGCGGAGTCACGTTTGCACTAATGACTGTATCTGTATCTTAGGAAATAATTTTCAATTGGTTTTCGGATAATTTCTCGGACATGCACTTCAAGCCCATGAAATATATGTTGTTGGGTAGGAAAATTTTGGCGAGTGATATTGTGTCTTCCACAGTGACGGTGACTCCCTGCAGGCTGGTGTACGCATTCATGCTACCACAACGTAAATGAAGCAAACGTGGTGTTGTTGTTTCTTAGACCACCGGAGTTTGATCCCTCTCACGATTTCGACTTCGCACGATGGAGATGGTGGTTCGCCGAGGAAGGCTTTGATGGTCAGCGTGGAGTTTCAGTAGATTTTCCATGATGTCGTTCAATTCGTCGAATCCCACCACCATCTGCAAATTTGCTCTTTGCGTCCTGGGTTTCCCCGATAGCGCGTGTGCTAATTTATTTTGCGAGAGCAGGCTGAGGATCATGCTGCGTCTTGGCGTCGGGCCGTAAGCCAAGAGCATTATTCCCTCGTTCAGGACTTTCGTTAGGGCACGAGGACCCATTTGTTGTCGTCGGTGAACATGAAAGTGTAAGGCGCGTTTCAAGCGACGACCTTGGTCTCGACATCGTTCAGATCGAACAGCTTGCTGTCGAAGGCCCTGTATATCGTCCACTCGACGATAATTTCGTGCCAGTCACGGTGGTTTCCGGTGGTATTACATTTGACGTAAACCCGAGCATTTTAGTCAACAGCCGGCTGAGTCTCAAAGTGTTTTCTCCGTTGTTGACCAACACGACCGTGACATTGGAGTCGTTCATTTTGAGTTCGGCTCCCAGGGGTTTGAATACTTCGTCGTTGAGCGAGATTTCTTGCTGTAGTAGCCATATGTTAATTGGTTGCGGTTGTGGTTGACAAACAGCCTGTAGTTGTTTCCGTCAATGTTGGTCCATTGCGGATAGTAGGTGATATCGCAAAGCGCGACTTCAAGCTGAACCAACGTGTTATCGATGGTGTGCTGCAGTTGAACGGATTCGCCGCTCGTGATTCCCGGAAGCGTTGAGTACATATTGAAAAAGTAAATATGTATACTATATAACAAACAAATCAATATGGCTACACCGGGAATATTTTATCCTAAAAGCGATGATATAAGTGCTACCGATCTCACGGAACCGAAGATCGTGGTGGATCTAAAAGATGGTCCTCACTTTCGAACTCGATTCATAGATGTGTTTAAAAATTACGGATTTTCGGTCACGAATGTGAAAACGGTACATGCTTGGTTCCACAACCCGATGCAGTTTTGGCAGAATCAATTCAATTTCACCGTGTGGTGGGCGACCACCGGGTGTTGTGTGGCCTTGAATGACACTCGTCGCGATGTGCTGAGTCGGTCCGTGTCCGGTCCGTGTCCGATCAGACATATCCTGAAAGAAATCAGCGCCTCTATTCCTCAGGACGCGGCGTGGAATGTCGTAAACAATCCGTACGATTGACATGGCTTTTGACAACAGCAAGGATTACCACATGTGGAGGTTTGAGCAGGGACCCGCGGACAATTGGAAAATGTTCATGCTGGACACTTGGAAAGGGTTTACGTCAGATTGAACGATTCTATTAACACCTACGTGTGGGCCGTGCACAGTCACAAACGCATTCCGGCATCGTGGGCAAAGGGACAGCTTACGGTGTGCAGAAAGAATTCGTGGTCAACATCGAGCAGCAGCAGCAGCTGCCTCCGCACGTGCAGGCAAACAATCAGCGACACGTCGACCACAACATGGCCCTGGTGGTCGGTGGGATCGCTGTCCGACTGTGTCTCATTTGGTTAAAAATTTCTTAGCCGTGATGTACACCAGACACGGCACAGCGACGTCTAACGCCCAAAGGATTTGACCGAGCCATGTGATGGTTTTCGACAAGAAGCCCAGCAACCAGGACACGATGCTGCCCAAGATACCAGACAGTGCTTCGGTGGCTTTGCCGGCCAGTTTCGCCAGGGCTTCGCCGAGCGATTTCAACTGTTTTTTTATCCAGTCTCTGACGTTGCCAATTTCTTTGGGTGGTGGTGGTGTGCCTCTGCCGCCCATCAGCGATACGACCAGGGTTGATACGATGAAGCCCAAAGTCGTCAGAACGCTGGCGATGGTGATCCCTTGTTCCCGGAACAGAATTCGGATCCTGTCGGCCAACTTGGTGTCCGCGTTCAAGACTCGATCGATGGTTTCGTGCACGCGGCTAATTTGCGATTGGAGGGCTTCCCAGTTGGAGGAGGCGGCTTCCAAATGGGTCCGTCTCGCGTCTTCCAGGTCGCTCAACCTTTCCTCGATGCGACGTCTGCTGGTCTCGTCTTCCGCTTGTTCGAGTTTGGTTTACTCGCGAACCATTGGGTTGTGCTCGTCGATTTCGTTCAGTTTACCCATGTTGTTCACGAGTTCTCTACGCACGTTTTTCAAGGCTTCGTCTAGACCCTGAAGTTCCCTAAAAGGTAATTCAAAATCAGGCAAGGGTTCACTCCAGTACGTGTCCAATATTTTTCTATGTCGTCCGACGCTTCTTTAGCATGCTGGGGCATTTCTTTCGGATCGGTGGCAGCGCCAGCATCAAGTTCGGTCCTTGCGTTTTGCAGATCTTGAATGACCTTCGGGGGAAGTTTTATTTTGGGTCGTACGCTGCCGCTGTAATCTCGCAGGTTAGTTCATCGCATATCAGTTGACTACCACCACGGCGACTGCCTAGCATCGACAGGGCGAGCGTTTTTCTCGTGTGTTTGTTCATGAGATCGACCTCGGGCTGAGCTTTCAATCGCAGCGTCCCTCCGTTGTCGATTTTGAACTTCAGATAGTCACAACCCAATGGTTCGACATAATTTTTATCACGTTTTAGGGCTTCATAATAATCGTCCACGGCCTGCTGTAAAAGCTCGTTACCCACTGTGTCACCCATGAACGAGGTGTCCATGGCTGCTGCATCGTCGTCATCATTCAGCTGAGGCTGGAATTCGAAATCGTCCATGGGAATATTGTCTGCCATTTTTATATGAAACTTTTAATATAAAAAACAATGTCACGATACGGACGAAAGCTAGATCCTTTCCAAAGAGCAAGAGAGTCGCGCAGTGTCAAAGCCGTGCGTAAGTCGGTGACCATCACCAACAATCCGAGCACGATCGATCAAAACCTCATCCCCGGCACGGCTAGATTGGCTTTTCACATCACGTTGGAGTCCATGAACGACAAACGCACGATCGTGCACAACCTGGGTCACGCCATCTTCAAGAAAATCCCTATCAAATCAGTGGGAACGAGGTGCTGAGCATCGGTGACAGCGACGTGTTTTACTGTTACTCAGTCCTCTGTAGAACCCCGAACGAAACGCGATGACATGGTGTATCAAGGACTTTGTCGGGATAACTACCATGACAACTACCTACGCGTGGGAAGAGTTTACGCGTCAGATCAGCTCGACAATATAACGGCAGGAGAAAAAGCCGTCGCCGAGGCGTACGGGAATCTGTTTTGCATACCGCTCGACTTCGAGCTGCTCGAGGGGCACATGCCGTTTTACCAGGCCGAGCTGGGAGATCAGCTGGAATACGAACCCACGTTCAACGACTACAGCGAAGTCATCTTCACGCCAGACGGCACGGGGGCCAGCTACGTTGTCGACAACATCTCGCTGGCATTCGACATGGTCACGAGCATGGGACTGGGCCGGCAGATTCGCCAACAGTACTTGGGAAAGCTGTCCATCCTGTACGACTGCGTGCCGCGACATCGGACGATTGTCAAGGACAAGATGGACACGCAGTGGAACATCAACTTAAACGAGCCGGCTCGATCGATGAACGGCGTCTTGATCGTGCCTGTTTCGAAGGAACAGCCAATGCACTTGTAATCCCGAGATCACGAAAGTGGAAGTGACCATCGAGGGTGTGCCCAACCAGCTGTTCAGCCAAGGCATGCGAGCTCATCAGCAGTGGGACGAGATAAAAAAACTATTGACCATCAAACGACACTCACCGGAAGTCAACCTCGTCGCCAAAGACCTGGGTTTGCCCTACGTGATGCTCAATGCATACCTGGATATGTATTACGCACTGTGGCTGGACATACGATCTACGGACGATGACAGACTGCATGATAGCGGACATTGCATAGCCAACGGCAGCGAGGGGATCACCATCCAAATCACCAAGAAGGCGCAGACCCCCGCCGGTAAGTTGGGGTTATATTTGTATGTGATCATGGACGCGCAACTCAATATAGACAATGGAAGATTCGTGCAACCGATTTATTGATTTACCTCGCGATCCCCACTGCGCCATCATGTGCAGTCAGACTGGGTGCGGTAAGACGGCATTCGTGCTGGACATGCTGGAAGTCTACTTTTGCAACAATCGGAAAGGAGAATTGACATTGTTCATCCTGGACGACTGCAGCACCGACAAGGAGATGGTTAAAAAACGAGACGCGCTGTTGTAACTGGCCTCGGGTCCGCACATGAAGCACAGCGTTTTGGTGCTGACTCAGAAATTCAACTCGGTGCTGAAAGATTTACGGGAACAGACGCGATGGGTCGCCCTGTTTCACTGCAAGGACAGGGATTCGTTCAAGGAGTGCTTGCGAGAAAACGACGTGATCCCGAGCAAACGAGAACGATTGAAGAAACACCTTGCCAAAATGAAACGCGCCAAACTCCTGCTGAAAACCGACCAACCCGTAGAGTACAAAGTCTGCTAGCTTAAGCAAAATTCTAGCAAACCTAAGCAAAATTCTAGCAAACTTAAGCAAATCCTAGCAAACTTAAGCAAATCCTAGCAAACTTAAGCAAAATCCTAGTAAACTTAAGCAAAATCCTAGCAAAATTCTAGCAAACTTAAGCAAATCCGAGCAAACTTAAGCAAATCCTAGTAAACTTAAGCAAAATCCGAGCAAACTTAAGCAAAATCCGAGCAAACTTAAGCAAAATCCTAGCAAAATTCTAGCAAACTTAAGCAAAATTCTAGCAAACTTTAGCAAACCTCTAGCATAACTTAAGCAAAAAAATTATGATGTTTGAAACACTCGTCGAGTGCAACTTGACTTTCATCTCGCTGTGTTTCGTGTGCATCGGATTTTATTTTATTAGACTTAAAAATCGTTCAAATAAATGTTGGATGAAGACAACAATAAAATTGACAAGCGAGAGAGACTGGTGGTGCTCGCGGTCGGTGGCAAAGCCAAACAATACTTGGGTGGGGGTAGCGACCACACTCCAGAGAAGTTTAACAAAATGTCAGCCGAAGAAATCAACAAGCTGTACGCGAGATACGAAGCCAGACTCGGTGCCGAAATGACGAAAACCATAGGGTCTGTCATAACGCAGATCTACGAAGGCGTAGCATCATACTTCCTCCCTATTCCACTGGAACATCGACTTTACCTGTGGGAAGATCTCGAGAAAGATCCGTTCATCGACCATGCTTTGAGTGCAGTCAGTTGCATGCTGTTCCACAGATACGGTATGTTTTAAGCTCCGTTGACAGTGGCGATCATCACTGCAATGCATTATCAATGTAAAAAAGGAAAAAAATGATAATAATATACAACAACAACATGGACGCACACTCTCCATAGGAAACACCAAGGGCGGGGGAGGAGGAAATGCCAACGATACAACTTGTCACCACCAAGAAGAAGAAGAATCCTAAAAAAGTCGTTAATGGTAGATAAGGTGGTTTAGTCAAGCACCGCAATAAGAATAATAATACTCAGTGGATTGTCACAATGGCGACAGCAACGGGATTAAGCATGATGGCGGTCGTTGTGATGCTGCTATATAATAACAACAAACCATCACCAACACAACAACAGCAGCAGACGATGCCACCACAATTAGGAATAGATCCGCTTGTTATGTTATAAAATATTTTTTGAAATATATATATACACACACACGATGTGGTCTGAAGAAAAAACATTCATCAAGGATGGATATCACGCCGCCGTCATCGCCGCACTAACCGTAGGTTACGCTCGCTTGACGAAAATGGTTCTCAAACAGCCTACGATCAAACTCGTTTTCAATGTGCAGGACATGGGCATGCTCGTCATGGACTTAGGGATGGCGATGGCCACCAAAGACATTCTCGTGAAACAAGGAATTATACCAGAAAATATTAAATAGAAAAATGGCTACGATCGCCATGATGGTCGGTGGTGCATTAGTCTACGCCCTCGCATTTTCAGGCAGCAATTATCTCTTCTCCAAATTACGAACGTTAAACGCGGTCGAGGTGGAAGCGGAACGTAAACGTCACGAATTGGCCGTGGAGCAACTGCAAGCCGCTCAAACTGAGTACGCTAAAAAACACGTGCAGAGAATACATTTCATCAACAACCAACTCGTGCGTGAAAACCACGGAGTTAAAACGTTCGAGAACGTCGACGACGCCATGCGAGAATACTACTTGCTCACCAGCAAACGACTCGAACCTCTGGGCATCGACGAACCCTCCCTCTCACAGTTTTACACGCCTTCCCCAAAACAGAAAGACCGGGAACTGATTTTCATAGCGCTGGGTCTAGCCATGACGGTGTTGATCGCTAAACAATTAAATTAAAAATAAATATCTATTTATGTGAATATAGAACCAAAATTGGAAGGCATGCACCATATAACTGCAAGTACGTGCTGCTTGGAAAAACCAAAACCTGAGGCAGGAAATGCACCACCGAATATTGTGGCATACACATGATGTCCATACGAAAGGGTTCCGTGAATTACACGTGCGAAATGTGTGGCGTGGGCGTGAAATGTCATTATCGTCGTTGCAAAGCCCACAGAGGGGACGTGGTACGAGGTCATCTCATCTTCTTGAGGAAAAGAGACTACCTCAAGGAACACAACCGACTGCTCAAAATAAAAATGTGAAGAGCTATCTGTCCAACTATGTTAGCGAACAACCTATTAAAGATTTGACTCGCATTTGAATATAATATATTTTTTTTTAGAAAAAAGTTTCCACATATTGATATAGCAACAATGCCAACTGTTCGAGAACTGAAAAAGATTGCCAAAGAGCGTGGAGTGAAATGTTATTCCCGTTTGAGGAAACCTCAGCTGTTGAGATTGCTTAATGTTCCTCATGTCGACGAACCCACCATGAAACAACTCAAGCTCCGAGCAAAGGAACGTTGGCTCAGAGGTTATTCATGCAGGAGGAAAGCTGAGCTCCTCGAACTGCTGGAGGAACGCAAACCCGTTGAACTAAGGTTCGAGCAGACGATGTACGCCATGGGTAAGTATCTGAGAGGCTGGCGGATGGACGTCAACAAGGTCATGGACGTCGATGACATCAAACCCCTGATCGCTCACAAAGTCGGCGAGGAACTGAACGATCTGGGAATCCTCAAATTTCAACTCACAGTGAGAATGTCGTTGGAAAAACAGGAGACGGAAGGCACCACAGAGCACGTCCGACCCTACTTAAGAGGCAAGCAGCCAACGCACATTCGGACAGACTTTCCAGCTATCCCAAAGACGACGGGCTCGATTGGTGCGGCATAGACGAACCCACTCCCATCTCCAAGATCACCAAAATCGAAAAACAGAATAAACACATAGCCATCAACGTCTTTGGACACAAAGAGAACACAACAATCGTGCACAGGATCAGCCCTCTCCTGAACGACGACGATGGACGCAAGACGATCAATCTATTCTTGATTCATCGAGACGACGACAAGCGTCACTACGTGTGGATAAAAAGTTTCAGCAGACTGTTGCACGATCAATCGAAACACGACGGGAAAAAACACAACTGCGAATGGTGCCTGCACGGCTTCACCCGGGCCGACCTGCTGGAATCGCACAGGGAGGATTGTCGGGGCATGGGACAGACGTCCGTCCGAATCGACATGCCAGACAAAAGCGACAACGTCTTGAAATTCGTCAGTCATCTACGCCGACTTTGAAGCCCTCATCAAAAACATCGACACCGTCGCTCCGTCGTCCCCGGACAAAAGTTTCACACACAAAACGCAAGAACACGAAGCCTGCGGGTTCTGTTATGTGGTTGTTCGATGTGACGGACAAACGAACACTCCCGTGGTCTACAGAGGTCCCATCGCGGCCGAACTATTTCTCACATGTTTGCAAAACGAAGAGAATTTCATCAAGAAACAGTTGTACACCATCGCCCCCATTCACATGACGAAGGACAACTGGCGAACTCATAAGAAGGCTAAGAATTGCCACGTGTGTGACGACCCCCTGAATGGGGATGTTGTGAGAGATCATTGCCACGTCACCGGCAAGTACAGAGGTGCAGCACACAACTCGTGCAACCTCAAGCTCAGAATCGATCCCAAGACCATCAAATTTCCTGTCGTGTTTCACAATCTTCGCGGGTACACTGCTCACTTGATCATGCAGGTCATCTCGAAGGTCGACAGCAACCTGACGTGCATCCCCAACAACATGGAAAAATACATCTCGTTCTCCTTAGATGGTCTGAAATTCATAGACTCAGTTCAGTTCCTGCTGTCGTCTCTGGATAGCCTGGTGAACGCCAACGACCCAAACGACTTTGACATCACCAATCGATACACCGACGCTGAGACTCGACCTCTGCTGCTCCGGAAGGGCGTCTACCCCTGCGAATACATGAACGATTGGTCCAGGTTCGACGAGACGCGATTACCTCCCATCGACCTATTTCACAGCAACTTGACCGACTCGGCCATCACCCCCGACGATTAAGCCCACGCCCTCAACGTGTGGGACAAACTGGATTGCAAGACACTGGGTGACTACCACGACCTGTACCTGAAAACGGACGTGTTGCTGCTGGCCGACGTGGTCGAGATATTCAGGAAAACGTGCGAGAAACAGTACAGCCTGGACCCCACGTGGTACTTCTCATCCCGGGGTTTCTCTTGGGATGCCTTGTTGAAAAAGACGAAAATTGAATTGGAATTGTTAACGGATTATGACATGCACCTGCTCGTCGAGAAAGACTTGCGGGGAGACGATAAGCCGGCTAATATTGAAATACTCGTACCGAACTTGATGAACAAGTCAAAATACCGAATGAACATGGACTTGCGAAAGCTGGCCACCAGCGATTTCGAGAAATACTTGTTCAAACTCATGAACAACTCGGTGTTCGACAAGACGATGGAGAATTTGAGAAAACGCATTAACATGAAATTAGTCAGATCGAGCGAGGAAGAAAAACTCAGGAAACTCATAGCCAGTCCGGCGTTCAACCGAAGCAAGATATTCAAATTCAATTGGCCCGTTTAACTGGGGATGAGCATCCTCGACTTATCCAAACACTTGATGTACGATTTCTACTACAACAAACTTAAAAAGCATTACGGCAATAGGTGCAAAGTGCTGTACACGGACACGGATTCCCTGCTCATGGAAATTCGCACCGAGGATGTGTATGAGGACAGTAAGAAACGCATGCACCTATACGACACCAGAGACTACCCCAAAGATCACCCCATGCACAGCCAAGTCAACAAAACAGTGCTCGGCAAGATGAAGGACGAGTGCGCGGGCACGCCGATTGCGGAGTACGTCGGCTTGAGACCCAAGATGTATTCCATCAAGAAAGCCAACGATGGTGAAATCAAGAAGGCGAAAGGCGTGAAAAAACACGTGGTGAAAAAACAAATCAAGCACGCAAGATTTAAGGAAGCCCTGATCAAAAACAAAACGTTCAAACACCAGATGAACATGTTGAGCAGCTATGGACACAGCATATACGGACTGACGATCTACAAGACGTCGCTGTCTCCCATGGACACGAAACGATGGATCGCCGACGACGGAATCACCACCTACGCGTACGGACACACGCGCGTGCAATGAATAAATAACGTGCAGGTTTTTACATGATGGAGAAAATATACTACAGCCCGTGCGGGTACTGGAAAGGCGCGGATGCCATCCTGAAACTCGCCAAAGCCGCTCGAGTCTCGGAAGAGAAAGCCAAAGCATGGCTCAACATAAAAGCCATCTGGCAAGTCTACCTGCCGGCGCCTCGGTACGTCCCGAGAAGAAAATTCGACATTTCGACACGGAATTACGTCCACCAAGCCGACCTCCTGTTCCTACCCCACGACAGAGTGAGGCGCAGGGTTGTCGACGTCGCCAGTCGCTACAAGGAAGCCGAACCGTTGGCAACCAAAGATTCAAACGTAGTCACCAAAGCCTTGGAACGCATCTACAAACGCAGTCGCTTGACATGGCCTACCGTATTGCAAGTCGATCCCAGACGCGAGTTCATGGGAGCCATGTCGCAGCTGCTGGCCAAGCACAAAGTATGAGTGAGACGAGGCATAGCGGGAGCTCACCGCAGCCAAGCCATCATCGAGAGATTCAATTGCACACTAGCCGAACGCCTGTTCTCGCATCAGTACTCGCAGGATTTGATGGATCCCGGAAACAGAAACACGGAATGGGTCGTGCGCTTGCCCCAAGTGGTGGATGCCATCAACAACGAAGTCACCAGACTCGTGGGCAAGAGACCCGTCGAAGTCATTAAAATGAAATCCATCGAATCGTCACTGGCGGCGGCACGTTGCCGCGATAAAGCGGAGAAAACATTACCAGAAGTGTCAGCGTTAGGTACTTATATCAGCCTGGCGAATACGAGGGAGACAGCAGAAAACGCGCCACCAATCCGATATGGTCCATGAAAACGTACAACGTAGACCTGGTCGACATCAAAGACGGCGAACCGAACTTGTACTACTTGAAAGACGGGCCGCCGAGAGCATTCGTCAGAGAGGAGTTGATGATCGTACCTCGCGTCACAGTCCCTTACAGATCATCCACTGCTGAATAATTGTCATGTATCTCCTATCTGACATGCACATCAAACAGTAGTATATACAACGGCGATAAAGGATAAGGTCCGTACGGATGGGCCTGGGAAGGGCCTGGTCCCGTACCGCCATTGTATATACTACTATACTAGGAACCATGGGGACTTCAATAATTCTATTTATTTTGAAAAAAAGCAATTATTAAATGATAATTTACATTATAAAATGATCCTTAATTGTTTTGACACTAAAATATTTATCCCTTGTGATGGAAAAATCAATACAGTCAACATGAATTTTGAACTTTTAAAGGTATCATCATTTCCAAATGTAATAATAGATTGATTCAAGTTAGAACAAGCACCATTGCCCTTTTCCCTCCGATTGTCATAAAAATAACCCGACTGCCTCTGTCCTGAAATTGTGTTATACCTGAAACGTAGATCTGTCTTCCCCAGTAACCAATCACACACATGTTGTTTGATAAAAGCTATTTGTGGAGACTAATTTCCTCTTTTTCACAGTCCAAAAATGCCACATTCAATTATATCATTGATACTATTTCATGATAAGATGTAATAACGTGTAAACTGATAAACAGTAAACAAAAATGAAGGACACAGTACTTAATGAATATACTCTCTGCGTAACGTATTTTTTCAAGTAATATGTATGAAGATTATGATTACCCTTGACATGACAATGTGTCCCAAAAAACTCACATGGCTACAAAGACGATATGCATGGAATGTAATGCGGCATATTGCAAATACCGTTTGTTTTTTTAGAATCGGCTTCTCCTTTAATGGTAGATTCTATAGCGAACAGCAATTGAGCTGCTTTAAAATGGTCTGTAAAAAAAGTTACGTATTATTGCCTATCAAATATATAAAAACAACAAATCATGAACATATCATTAGTGTCTGTATTACGCTTCAGAAAACCCAGTCCAGATGACTTCAACTTACCTATGGCTAAGTATGCAGATCAGAATAACAGCGATGGCTCCGAAGATGATTAATCCGATTACAAGTGGGTTCGTGGTTGACTGGGCAGATGGAACCTTGGAAGTAGTTGCATCTGAAACATTACCATAATTGTGCAAATAACAATAAACTGCGGCTTTAATAGGTTAAATAATAAGTTTGATAATACCATGTTCGAATTTCTATTTTCTTTATTTTTCCTGATGCATTATCTTAAGTGTACAGTTATTCATGTGTATTCATCTGTTACGTTTTGTGCAGGATAGCATCACAACATAAAGTTAATATACACAACCGATCAGTCTGCAGTGAAAGATACGTACCAAAGGTTATCACTTGTAGAATGTCAATACAATGTCCACCTTTGCGTTCACAAAGGCCTGACTGGCAGTTAGTGCAGGTCTCTTTGCAGTCTACTCCATAGTACCCGTCCATACATTCAAAACAGAGGCCGGTTTTCATCTCACAAACATCATCTTTACAGTTGTAGCATCGCAGATGACACGTTTCCTTATAGTAACCATTAACACACTTCATGCAATGGCCTGTGGTTTGATTACATCTCATGTCTTGACATCTGGTGCTACATCCGTCTGCACATTGTTGACCACTAAAGCCATCTTTACACCCATTCAAACACCTGCCTGTGTGTTGATCGCATACAGATGAACATTTTCCGGTTGCACTCAGTTTAGGCTGGCAAAATCGAAAACAGTTTTCCGAACAAGGACTATTACATTGATGCATCCTTCAGGGCAGCCTGAACTTGAACACTTTCCCAAACAGTTGGTACAGTCAGTTTCACAGTTGTCTCCAGTGTAATGGGTGTCACATTTCTGACATACCCCAGAAGTGAAATTACAAAGTCTACATCTAGGCAGACATTTGTCACCACATACGTGGTTATCCGAGCACTGTTTCCTGCAGACACCATTCCTGTAGCATCCTTCAGAACAGGTAATCGGACATTCATTCTCACAAAATTCACCTACATGACGTTCTTTGCATTTCATACAATCATTTGCTCTTCGTTGGCCACATTTTAAACAGTTTGGTAAACATGGAATGTTGCATAGTTTCCCCGAATATCCATCTTTGCAGCCATGTTCACAGACAATGATTCCAACAGTAGTCACTCTGCAGGTTCCCAAAAGGCAGTTATTACCTGGTGAACACGCATGAGTTGAACTCGTCGAAGTTGTTGCACAGGGTGGTTCCCTACACGTATCACTCATGTTTAAGACTGAAACAGGACAAATGGGATAATCAGTATGTTGTGTTGTTTCACATAACAAGAATATAAAGGTCTAAACTCACATATTCATTTATAATGATATCGCCACTCAACAGAAGCAATACATGCTTGTGTTTGAGTTCCAAAACAATACGCCCCATGGTCCTATACCAATTTAAAGATTGCTGTAAAATGTTGATGACTATCTCTGTCGATCTAGAAACTGATCAAGAAGATAGTTAATGTGTGCATGTTCTCACTATGATAGGTAAATTGCGAATGCCCAACTTGTCATGCATTCTGATAAATCAATATAGAATTTGGACGGATGCTAGTACGTTTTGGGTCTAGATCATTCCCTTAACCAGCTTAGTACTTGATGTGTCTCCATGTTAGCAAATAGACTTACAGTTATTTTCAGAGTGCTAAACATTATTATTTCCTGTGTATCCGTATTCATTATAATGCATTTGTAAAAATATACCCAGGATGTAGTTTCACACTCTCATTTATGAGACAATACATACCCGTTTTCTAGATAGCTGCCAACGCAATACATCTCCATATCCCTGAAGAGTACCTGAAATATTATATATTGTCTATATATTATGACAACTCATGACCATATGCATACTGTTCTATATTCAAACCAGTTACACACCTGACGAAGGGTATGAGTGCTTCTGTACAATCTTAAAATAGTTGCACGGCTACTTTCCAGAAAGAAGTGAAATAAATGCCGAATATAACATTATTTCCACAATAACGGGACTAATTGAAAAGACTTACATTCTATACATCTGCTCCTTGTTTTCGACGAAAACGATCTGATGCTAAACAGGAAATATTCTCTCAACAGTCAATTTCCTTACAAATCAAAACGGAAAGAAGATCCGTGTATTTGCTCTTGGCTTGTTCTTCCCCCTCGGTGAATTTGTGTTTGTTTTTAAAATTATTGAAAATTCTCAAGACAGGAGGCAAATCATAACAGTTCTAACAATTCTAAACTAAACATTCTTTTCACACAACAACTTATCAGTATACAAAGGTATTACAAACTACTGACCATGTCAAATAAATATCCAGTTTCCAAACTCTCTAAACGACCTAGTGTTCTATCACCATGTTGATTGACTATAAAATATGATACATGTACATTTCTTGCCTTACATGATCTACTGTGCAAACTACCAATATCCTTATTGGCGACAAGATATGAAACGTACATTTCTTGCTTACAGATGCTAGCATGGCCTTTTGGAATCTACTGAATGCGATAATCATTGGACAACTGTGTAAGTATGCCGGAACGTATTGTATCATTGAGAACATGAGGCAGGTATGCTGACGCGTTAGCTCACCTGACAAAATGTTTTGTGAATTTATAGCATAGAGGATCTCAGTGCCTTAAAGAATTCACTTTCCATCCATCCTCATACTTAATTCAGAATGATGTGAGATAGGTTGGGGGTGTTTTAAGGTTTTTGCTGTAGATGAGGAAAAAACCAGACTTGCTTTATTGAAGGCTTCAACATTAAAGTTAGGGCTGGATGGAAGGGAAAATATTATGGCTCAGGGTCTGTCAGGCATTCCAGTTAACACGGTACTAATCACTCATTGAATGCACAGTTTTGAATTCAAATATATTCAATATTATTATATTCTTTTTGACAATCTTATATGGCCAAAACGTGTACATATAAGAAAATATTTATACTCCTGTGTTCAATAATTGTTCGTTGTTGGATAAAAACGAAATCATTTCATCAGGTCATGTCACTAAATAGGCCATAATTCTCTTAATTTGATAAATGGTATAAAATGCTGTATCTGTGACACTTTGACAAATAATCAGTAGAAGGATTTATATGATAACAACACAGTATTCTTCTGGATGAAAGAATAAACTGCTTGATGTTACAGCACATACCTTTAAGAACAAATGACACTTCACATACTAAATGGCTACTTGCTAGTGGTAAATTAACTGCATATGAACTGTTCTGGTTATGACTTTGAATGCCACACTTGTACAAGTCAAATATAATATAGTAGAATGGTGTGTTCTTGCTGTATCTAGTACTTCGTTCATATTTCATGCTTAGGTGTCTTCAATGTTGGTGGTTCCGAGTACAACTGCCTGTCTTTGTCGTCGTCCTTGACGTGTGGGGAATGTTATATTGGCTGGTATGGTGATTACTGTGACAAGGCATGTGACTGTAACCCTGGTGGATGTAACAAAGTAACAGGTGTTTGTATCCAGTGTCAAGCTGGCTATTACTCCACAAACTGTTCACAGACATGTCCACCTCAGTGCAGAGAGAGCTATGATGACCGTGTCTTCTGTGGCCGTACAACAGGAAACTGTCTGGAAGGGTGTAAACAGACATGGTGGGGGGATAAGTGTGAACACAAGTGTGGAAAACAGTGTAATGATTCAATTTGTTTCTTCTATGATGGTTCTTGTGCATCTGGTTGCGTACACGGGCTTACCGGGACTCACTGTAACAAATCCTGTTCAGCTGGATGTTTGGGAGGCAACTGCAGGCAGCTGAATGGCGTTTGCCCCCGTGGATGTAAAACTGGCTTCTACGGGCGTACCTGTGACAGACGATGTACTGATAAATGTCAGCATAAAGATTGCTACACGCGGATTGACAGAGACAGGCCAACCTGTACTCGTGGCTGTATACCTCGCTGGAAGCCCCCTTTCTGCGATATCCCGTGTCCACCTTACTGTTTATCCTGCACTGAAGCTGGAGTGTGTACATCATGCAAGAAAGGCTTCACAGGGAGCAGATGTGAGAAGAGATGCAACTGTCGATCTAGTTGTAGCGACGACAAACTGTGCGATGGATGTTCCGATGGGTGGCGGGGACAGACCTGTGAGTTGCCCTGCTCCAAAAACTGTCTGATATGTCAACAGGAAAGTGGTAACTGCACAGCATGTCGCCAAGGCTTCGCGTATGATGGACGAAGTCAATGCACCCCTATCATCCAAGGTAAATGAATTTATCAATATAACCATGTCACATGCTCGTTATCAATAGATCGACTGTCCATGAATACACAATGCCCTGAATAATTAATGATGTTTAAATCGTGGTCAATGCAACAACTGTTTATCTGAATATTACACTTTCCCAGTAAAGTGCAGTTTCTAGTACTTTTAGAGTTGTGTTGATATGTTTTTCGTGTGATATGGGAATATTTTTGTAGTAATAATAGGATATTCTTGTCCAAACTTCAACTCTGTTTTTTTTTTCTGGGATACTCCAAACCTGTTCCATTATTAAAGGCCTGCTGATTGCATTTAATTACTAAACACGAGTTACTAAATTTGATTATTGTGTTGGGATCTAGTATGTTTTTTCAGTATATATAATAGGTGTTTGAAAAATGAGCCAGGCATGGGTACCCTGAAAGAATTATATGATTAATGTTTCAAAGATCAAACATATTCCTAATTCAACTAAGAATGTCTAGTACAATTTACATTTCTGCACACATAAATGGCTTTTACTTTTACTGAAACTGCCTCGAAAATACAACACCCACGACCTGTATCTGGTCGTGAAAGAAAAGCATCGTGTGTTTGGGATAAACTAATGTACTTGTAGAATAGAAGATGATCTTTTTTCGCAGACACTCCATTGAGACATATTTCCTAGAATGTTGCTCTTTCATGCAGTCACAACCGACGAGGTCCCGATTCCAGGGCAAGATTCCAAAGTTCCTGTTCTGATTATTCTCATCATAGTTCCTCTCATCATAGTTGCAGCAGTCTGTATTCTGATCTATATCAGGTACGTTTATGATTATTTTGACCATGTATATTTCAGTATTCTTTTATGCCATAACGATGAAGTGTTTAAACATATTACGCGTTAGATGCCTGGAAATATGCTTTGACTGCAACAGATGAGACAAGAAAGTATGTATATCGAATAAATAACTGTCTTTGCATTTAAAATACAATGTACGAATGAATAGTATGTATACTCAGCAGCAAAAAAAAGTCATTACGAATTCAAAATTAGATAAGCACTGTAATCAAATCATTACAGAAATTGACATAATAAGCGGATCAAAAATATTTTTGCGTACAATATCTTGACACATCAATGAATAACTCAAGACAATTTCAAGACATTTCGTGAACGTTTGCAGTCTATTCAGACTCTTGACTTCAGTATCTAAAGTGACCACCACGAGCAGTAATAACTGCAGCACAGCGTCCATGCATGGAGTGCACCAATAAATCGGCTGTGTTCGGCCTTAGTATGACATTATTCAGTCTCCTCTGAATTTCATCCCAAAGATGTTCAATTGGGTTTAAATCAGGAATAAGGGTTGACCACTGCATAATGTTGACACCGTGTAACTCTGGCAGCATGGGCCCGGGCGTTATCATGCTGGAAATGTTGTTTCGGTGACGTGCGAAAAGTGGTTTGACTTGGGGTCTGAGAGCTTGGTCGATATAGCGCACCGCTGTGACGCAGCCTCCCTCTCCCTGGACCAAGGTTCTGGAACACCACAGAACCCACTCTCTGGTTTAGACCTATTCCACCCCATACCATGATGCTTGCACCTCCCCATGAGTCTCTTTCCCTAAGACATTGGTCTGATTAACGCTAGCCACGTCGTCGCCATATTCTTGTTCTGCCATCTGCAGTTGATACGCAGTACCGACTCTCATCTGTGAACAGAACAGTTCTCCATTGCCTGTATCGCCAGATTTGGTGTTGTAGGGCAAACTGTAGACGTTCACGCCGATGACGAGGGGTGAGGATAGGTCCACGGTAAGGTCTGCGGCAATGGAGGTTCTCGCTGTTAAGACGTCGGCGTACTGTATCAGTACTGATTGGTCTTCCGTGTGTTCCCACTGTCTGGCGTGCTGTTTTGGATGCCTGCATGAAGGGATTCTGTACATGCTGTCGCACAAAATGACACAAATGTCGTCTTGTGGTCTGCCAGTACGGGGGCGATCATTTGTGGTGTTGGTGGCCCGGAAACGTTGCTGCAGGCTGTAGATGGCCCGAACGTTGACCTGGAAGTGATTGGCAACGGCTTTGTGCAGTATGGCCAGCTTCAAGTCTTCCTAGCGCCTGATTCCTCTGAGCCGTCGTGAGTGGTGGCATCCTGCTGACGTTGTAATGTGAATGTTTCAACCAGGTTTGGGGGTGCATTTTATAGGGCTGGACCTTGTGAAGAGCACGTGCAGCGTGAGTTGCATGAAGAACATGGAGAACACCGTACCATCTCCGAGATCAGGTTGTGTTTTGAGACCATTTCCTGGGTTCCATTCTGAGTTTGGGAAGGAATGTCTTTGCTCAGATAAAGTTGGAGATGTTTTCAAAAATATACAATCAAAACATTAAATGAGTTTACAGTTATCCGTTTCTGCGACGGAAAATTCCAAACTGACGTTTCTTTTGCTGCTTAGTATATATTCAGTGGGGGTATCTGAAGGAAGCTCATAATTATACCTAACAAATCATCCTGACAGTTAAGAAATCGCTTCTTTCAGTTTTGAACCAGATGAGTACTCGTGAAGATCTGGGTTAGAATTGGTCTTCGGCAACCTATGCATGTCGTGAAGGGTGGCCAGGCTCGTTTATATCGTTGACATCAGTCAATTAATTGTGTAGATCGATGCTCAGGATGATCACTGGATTGTCTGGTCCAGTGAACGAAAAAACATGTCAGTAGCCATAATCAATAATCCATTTTTTCATTAGTTTTAGGAGACGAATGCATCGTCAGGAGACTTACAGGGACAAGTGGGTGCAAAGATTGGTAAAGTGCTAAATACTATCAGCCGCACACGCAAGAATATGTCTAGTAGGGCTATCCATAGTTTAGGGTTTAGGTTAACCGTTTGTGCTCATTGACGTAATCTATTCTAAACACAAGTTATATTTGCAATGCAAGCCATAGGTCCCAGAAACGTTCTAATTGTGATATATATGTTTATGTTATAGTTAATCAGACTCCTTTACTCATTGGCACCAACTATGTTCATGAGGTTACTCATAATTAAACAATATTAGTCATCCTGACAGTTAATATATTGCTTCTTTTAGTTTTGGTGACTAAAAACGTATTTTAGTCTATGAGTCTTGACGACAAGCCTAAATGTATTGATTTTTCCATCACAAGGGATAAATATTTCAGTGTTAAAACTGTTGGAGATCTTTTAAATAATGTCAATTATCATTTTATTATCGAACTTTTATAAGAAATTGAATTGATTGATACATTTTGAGTCTTGTGTTTTGTTAATGGATGTATTTTTTATAACTGCAAGTTTCAGTCCAGTTACTGAGATTGTTAGTGGCTGTATCCTCAAAGGGGTTTGAAGTAGCGTAAAATTATTGTCCTGCTGAGAGAATACATAAGTCCCAAAACATTAAAAGTCAATTTAATCTCTCCACTCTTTTAATCGTAGAATATGTGACATTTTAATGTATGGCTAGATTGCTCCGAATTGCAAACAGCTGAAGGGAAGGTGTAAATCCAGCTAGGGTCCATGCGGGAAGCAAATGTACTGTAAGTCCCCATGGTCTCTAGTATGGTGATCTACCTTCAGTTGTTGGCAATCTATAGCCTGTTTTATATTGTATTGTTCTCTTAAGAATAACGTTTTATAATAGCATGCTAGTTTTACTTTAATAATATCTATGATACACTGGTAGTTTTACTGTTCTTCGTCAACAGGCTTTTAATTTTAATTTTAATTTTAGTTTTATTCTTCTATAATACAATAATTATTGTTATCGTCACGATATGGCTGAAATATTGCCGATGTGACGATAAATTTTAACTCACTCACTCTTGACGACAGGGCTATTGGCGTTATGTTTATTTCAGATATAGATCGCTCATTACAGTCAGTTGCTTAGTAAATGAAAAACCATGCCAGAAGCCAACTGTCAATAATGCTTTTTTCACCCTTATTTGTAGGAGACGAATGAGTCATCAGGTTAGTATAAGAGGATACATAGGTGAGTAAATTGCTAAATAGTTTCATCAATAATATTCTAGTGGTGTTTTATTAAATGTAGGTTTTTATAATATACACATATTCCATTTCAATGTCCAATTTGTTCTCGTCACGATATGGCTGAAATATTGCCGATGTGACGTTAAATATTGACTCACTCACTCACTCACTATTAAATGTAGGCAAGTTGCAGATCTCCCTGTAAAATAGGGTAATCCTTTTGTTAAATGTATTCCATTCATCAGCACATAGTGGGTATTTTGTTGGTTAACCACGTGTCGCTATTAACTTACTCGAAACAAGTTCTAACTGCAATGCAAACCATACGTTTAGTTATGCATCATTCCAGAAACATTTTAAATTTTATGCATACATTTCTATTTTATTTAGTCAGACTCTTTATCATTGGCACGCACTAATTTCATGAGAACTGTGATTGTAGCGTTAGAGCAGGACATTTTAAGATAACATTACGTTTATAGCATCAGTTGTATTCACTCATTTCCCGTGATGTATTCATATAACGTTAGTCACTAGTTTCCCTTTCAGGCTATATAAAATTTCGAAATATTTGAGACTGATTTATTACTAGTCTGTTTTGCTTTAAACCGGCATAGCTTGTTAACTCCGGTTGTTTTCATTTTTTTAGATCCCGTCACAATGCCTCGCAACTTGGAGGAACAGCAGGAATTACAGATACACAGTATGTGCCTTGCAGTACAGAAGAGTGATTCCAAATCCGCCACCTCTGCGCAAACATCCAAGTCCATACAGACCACAACATGTATTGCATCCAAACAATTTCGACCAGAAAGCATAGAAGCCAAGGAAACTTCTAAAAGTCATCCACGTCAAAAGACCCCAACCTGCCATGAACAGAGGTTGTGATTATTACCTTCTAACACCGTCCTACCATCCACTACATACATACATTATATATACTCTTCAAAAAAGTAGGGGAACTCCATAATGATTGATAATAATGAATATTTGAGAGTGCATCACCACTTGCACTTCCTTATAACCATAGGGAAACTAGTTGGTTGTACACAAATCGCTCTTATTATACTGACTCCGAGCCGACCAGTCCTTGTTGTACCCATTAATGCTGAGCGCCAGGCAGGGACCAACAAGTACCATATTTTAACGTCTTTTGGTATGACGCGGTCGGGGATCGAGCCCGCGACCTTCCGCTCTCCGGGCAGACGCTCTAACCACTACACCACGGAGGCGGTCTCCTCAATACAAAGAAAACCAAACAGATGGTGACAGTCAAAAAGGAATATACAGCAAATACCAATACCTGTTACAAAATAATACCAACAAACACTGCACCGTTTACGTAAACTGAGGTCTTTTAATGATAGCAGTTTTATTTATTTTTTGCTTATTAAAAAACATCCGAGTCAGCATACATTGCCATTGCCTATAACTCTTTAAATCAATAGGCTTAAATGCTTAATGTGTTTGCCCCATGTACAACAATCTCTTGCTATGGTATCTCATCACAGCATCTGATGTGATATTTATTGCCATAGCCTTAAATCAGGAATAATAATCTGTATAGTTATGTTTTCGTTGAAAAGTAATACATGAGTTCTAAATAACTAAACACTGAAGCTGTCCTGTTATGTTTGGTTCGTGGATATCGTCAAAATGATCTTCAGCAATCACGGGTGCCATTCAAGAAACACTTGCTCGTTCACATACACAGTCAGTGCCCTCCAGTGTGTCGAAGATTATACATATACTTCACTTTCCAAGTGATGGGTCATGTAAAATGCAATTTCAATGCGCTGCAATTATAAAAAATATGTTAATCAGCATTAACACAGTCTATTGTTAACATATGAATGAACAATGGTGATTCACAGTTTATGCTGTGAAGGATCGAGTTTCGGAGGATACATCCAGAATATTTTCTGAAACAGGTTGCAAAACAGTATCCTATAATATCAGATGCTACGGACACATACCATATTATATTACAGTGAAAACACTCTCATTTCGTATTTTGGAGTGACCTAAACCATCCAAAACTGGCATACTTCCCCGTTCAACGTGTTTTACCACAGTTTAAAGGCTACATTCAGTAAAGCTAAGTCTATAAGTATACTATCATGCATTCATGTGGGAATGTAAGGTCACTTAAGCAAATTATGACTTTCTACCAAGAAAAAAGAATACTCGTCATAGGTCTTAATCTATTGCTCATCCCACTGGGGAACCATGCAGATAGTAGAAGCATTATAGTAGAAGTCCCGATGGTCTCTTGTAATGTTAACCACCTTTAGTTGGTACACAGCCTGTTAGGTTCTTTAGCCGATCTTTGTCTGATTCTTATATTTTTAGAATTAAGACACAGTTCCTAGACCACATGATGTATAGGTCTGTGGCGTGGTCCACAAGAATTGCTATAACTTTCTATATATGAACCAAACAGAATACTGATAAGAAGTGAGCGTAACCTTATGTAAATTTTTATATTGTTATATACAAATGTTAACTGGAATTCTCTGTTTTTACATGTTATTGTTTTAGGACTTGATGTGTGTGGGAGACGTTAAACAGAGAGAACTGAGTGCAACATTATGGTAACTTTGATATTATGGTATACAAACTGTTAACTGGAAACAATTTGTTTATGAGATGTTACTGTTTTATTAATGTATTGATGTGCGTGTTAGAAGTTCTTGTTGTTTTAAACAGAAACTAGACAGTATTCTTAAAACTATATTGAGAATGTTCCTGTATGTATTGAACCATATTTTATGACAACAAGAGTTATTTAAATGATCTCTGGAATATTCTGATTTTATAATCGATAAAACTGGCATAAAGCATGAGTAAAAAGTCACTATCACCAAACCTTGGAGGAAATCGAATTCACTTAATACATGCTATACATTCTTCATACTGAGTTTTACATCAGTTGTCTCGAAAACATTGCAATATACTTGTCTGTTAAACATACATAACATGTACTTTGATGTTTCGATATATACATGTACATTGGAGATTGGACGTTTTTATACAACCACATTATGTTACAATGAGACTATAAGTTTGTTTGAACATATACAGTCAGTTTGGGGTAATATGTCAATCACTCATGACAAACTGGGATAACCAAACCACTAACAAGCCATATGATATTCAATAATGTCTTTCGTATTATGTTGTATGACGACCATGCTATAAAGAGAACGTTCACATGTTACTAATGTTTCCTTTAAAGTAGATAGGAAACTCTCATTCTTATTATTTTATTATGTTTTTATGTTTCTACTTTGAAACAACGCTTTACTGATCAAGTTTACACTCGAGCATTATAACATATTTTGGCTGACCTGTAAAGTAAAACAAGAAAACTGTAATAGGGGAAAATCATATGATAATTTCTCCAGTGACTGAACAGGAAACGTGACAACCGCATTCAGGCAAATGAAACTAGCAGCTACTATGGACTTGAAATACACCAAAGGGTTTGTACGTAATGTCACACCATTGAATGTACAAGAAAACTGAGAGTAGATTTTCAGGGTTTAATTTCTCAAAGCACAGGGTTTAAAATCGCAAGCATTTCAGGAGCTGACAGACAGAATATCAAATGCTAAAAAACAAGTGTTCTTAATAAATGCATGTGGTTTCTATACAATAATCCACTTGTCCACATTTCAGTTAACCAGCAGAAGTCCCAAATAAGGCAACTATTCAGAATTTTATTTCAAAACAGACAGGCCTCTTTAGGCATCATTTGTTAACTTGGTCTATGTTCGTAAGTTTCACTATTGTTTGGGTTCCAATGTCGTTACATGCCGTATTTTATAAATTCTGTTGAAATACCAATTGCACTTTCAATACTGTTACAAAACACACTTTATTAGTGATACATTTTATTTCATAAACAGATTTTTACAGACGTGTGTAGACAGTATAAAAAATACTTTTATTTCACCTACAATTATCCTAAAATCCCATCTCCCGGCATATTTAATAGAACTATCACAAATTGGTCATGGCAATCAGAACAGAAGTACTTCAGCATGTAAAGGGAGATAACTTACAGTATTACAATAAAACGTCTCTACTGTTCATTGTTCTTATATGCTACTTTGCTCTTTTGATACAAAAGTGTTTTACTTATATCATATTTTGTATTTCTATAAATGGATATTTACTAACATTTACAACATATGTGATACATTTTACTACTAAGTAAAATATATTTGACCCATTCGGTTGCTCAGTTTTTGGTACCTGTAATAACACTTGACAGTAATTTGAGCATAAATGATGTTAAGAGTTCTCTTGATTCCGTTGCATAAATTAACAAAACGAAACTATTCTCGCAAGATCATTGGTCATTTGTAAATCATTTTGACGGCCGATTTGCCTTTCAAGCTTAATGAAATCTGTTTCCGCATGTAAGTTGCATAATCTGAGAACAATCCCCCTTCTTCATCACACCATCATGGCATCAGTTGTGTGTAGTGTGAAGTCTTCCTAGATCGGCGCCAAAACAACTTTTAATCCTCGATACGAAGAAAACCAAACAGATGGTGATAGTCAAAAAGGAATATACAGCAAATACCAATAACTGTTACAAAATAATACCAACAAATACTGCACCGTTTACGTAAACTGAGGTCTTTAATGTTAGCAGTTTTAGTTTCGTTTTCTTTTATTCCAAAACATCCGAGTCAGCATACATTGTCATTGCCTATAACTCTTTAAATCAATAGGTTTAAATGCTAAATGTGTTGGCCCCATGTACAACAATGCCCATGCTATGTATCTCATCACAGCTCTGATGTCATATTTATTGCCATAGCCTTAAATCAGGAATAATAATCTGTATAGTTATGTTTTCGTTGAAAAGTAATATATGAGTTCTAAATAACTAAACACTGAAGCTGTCCTGTCATGTTTGGTTCATGGATATCGTCAAAATGATCTTCAGCAATCACGGGTGCCATTCAAGAAACACTTGCTCGTTCACAAACACAGCCAGTGCCCTCCAGAATAATCACTGACACATCTGATAGACTTTGTTTTGTGATATATGTTACTTCGTTGTATTTGTTGTTGTTGTTATTTCTTTGGGTTTTTTTTATTGTTTCCCTTATGTTATATCATGTATGTTATATCATCTATTTGACAGTCCCACCTGTGTGTCGAAGATTATACTTATACTTCACTTTCCAAGTGATGAGTCATGTAAAATGCAATTTCAATGCGCTGCAATTATAAAAAATATGTTAATCAGCATTAACACAGTCTATTGTTAACATATGAATGAACAATGGTGATTCACAGTTTATGCTGTGAAGGATCGAGTTTCGGAGGATACATCCAGAATATTTTCTGAAACAGGTTGCAAAACAGTATCCTATAATATCAGATGCTACGGACACATACCATATTATATTACAGTAAAAACACTCTCATTTCTGTATTTTGGGAGGACCTAAACCATCCAAAACTGGCATACTTCCCCGTTCAAAGTGTTTTACCACAGTTTAAAGGCTACATTCAGTAAAGCTTAAGTCTATAAGTATACTATCATGCATTCATGTGGGAATGTAAGGTCACTTAAGCAAATTATGACTTTCTACCAAGAAAAAAGAATACTCGTCATAGGTCTTAATCTATTGCTCATCCCACTGGGGAACCATGCAGATAGTAGAAGCATTAAAGTAGAAGTCCCGATGGTCTCTTGTAATGTTAACCACCTTTAGCTGGTACACAGCCTGTTAGGTTCTTTAGCCGATCCTTGTCTGATTCTTATATTTTTAGAATTAAGACACAGTTCCTAGACGACATTATGTATAGGTCTGTGGCGTGGTCCACAAGAATTGCTATAACTTGCTATATATGAACCAAACAGAATACTGATAAGAAGTGAGCGTAACCTTATGTAAATTTTATATTGATATATACAAATGTTAACTGGAAATTCTCTCTGTTTATACATGTTACTGGAAACAATTTGTTTTATTAATGTATTGATGTGCGTGTTAGAAGTTGTTGTTGTTGTTGTTTTAAACAGAAACTAGACAATATTATTAAAACTATATTTAGAATGTTCCTGTATGTATTGAACCATATTATATGACAACAAGAATTATATTTAAATGATCTCTGGAATATTCTGATTTTATAATCGATAAAATTGGCATAAAGCATGAGTAAATTTTCACTATCACCAAACCTTGAGGGAATCGAATTCACTTAATACATGCTATATATTCTTCATACTGAGTTTTGATCAGTCGTCTCGAAAACCTTTGCAATATATACTTGTCTGTTAAACATACATAACATGCACTTTGATGTTTCGATATATACATGTACATTGAGATTGGACGTTTTATACAACTAAATTATGTTACAATGAGACTATAAGTTTGTTTGAACATGTACATTCAGTTTGAGGTAATATCTTAATCACTCATGACAAACTGGGATAACCAAACCACTAACAAGCCATATGATATTCAATAATGTCTTTCGTATTATGTTGTATGACGACCATGCTATAAAGAGAACGTTCACATGTTACTAATGTTTCCTTTAAAGTAGATAGGAAACTCTCATTCTTATTATTTTATTATGTTTTTATGTTTCTACTTTGAAACAACGCTTTACTGATCAAGTTTACACTCGAGCATTATAACATATTTTGGCTGACCTGTAAAAGTAAAACAAGAAAACTGTAATAGTGGAAAATCATATGATAATTTCTCCAGTGACTGAACAGGAAACGTGACAACCGCATTCAAGCAAATGAAACTAGCAGCTGGTATGGACTTGAAATACACCAAAGGGTTTGTACGTAATGTCACGCCATTGAATGTACAAGAAAACTGAGAGTATATTTTCAGGGTTTAATTTCTCAAAGCACTGGGTTTAAACTCGCAAGCATTTCAGGAGCTGACAGACAGAATATCAAATGCTAAAAACAAGTGTTCTTAATAAATGCATGTGGTTTCTATACAATAATCCGATTGTCCACATTTCAGTTAACCAGCAGAAGGCAATAAGGCAACTATTCAGAATTTTATTTCAAAACAGACAGGCATATTTAGGCATCATTTGTTAACTTGGTCTTTGTTCGTAAGTTTCACTATTGTTTGGGTTCCAATGTCGTTACATGCCGTATTTTATAAATTCTGTTGAAATACCAATTGCACTTTCAATACTGTTACAAAACACACTTTATTAGTGATATATTTTATTTCATAAACAGATTTTTACAGACGTTTGTAGGCAGTCCTAAAATCCCATCTCCCGGCATACTTGCATAGAACTATCACAAATTGGTCATGGCAATCAGAACAGAAGTACTTCAGCATGTAAAGGGAGATAACTTACAGTATTACAATAAAACGTCTCTACTGTTGTTTGTTCTTATATGCCACTTTGCTCTTTTGATACAAAAGTGTTTTACTTATATCATATTTTGTATTTCTATAAATGGATATTTACTAACATTTACAACATATGTGATACATTTAACTACATTTGGTTGCCCAGTTTTTGGTACCTGTAAAAGCACTTGGACATCAATAAAGAATTTGAGCATAAATGATGTCAAGAGTTCTTTTGACTCCGTTGCAGAAAATAACAAAATGAAACCATTCTCTCAAGATGATTTATCATTTGGAAATCATTTTCACGGCCGATTAGCTTTTCAAGCCTAATGGAATCTGTTTCCGTGGAAAATCGAAACCAACAAAATGGTTCCCTGTACAAGGAAATATATATGAGTGAGTGAGTGAGTTTAGTTTTACGCCGCATTCAGCAATATTCCAGCTATATGGCGGCGGTCTGTAAATAGAAATAGATATGAACTTATTTCATACATTTGTCAATTTTGAAACTGAAAGCAAACTATTTCCAGATGTATGTTAATACCAAAGACTGTAAAGACAATAAATGATGAACATGATGATACACTTTCGTGTGCGTATATTTAACAGTAGTATTGAAGCATACCAAGTCTTTCGCACTCTCATACAACTATTCCATTAAGTGTACGGGCCGTTGTCTCGCTATGATAGTGTTAACTCACCAAATTGTAAATTTTGTTTTACAATTCTTTTCATTTCATTTCGCATTCATTTCACACTATCGTATTCAGGTTAGATTCAGATAATAAACTATAATCAACCTCGAAATTATAAATGTTTTTATTTTTTGATTATTTTAAGTAAACAGAAAGGGCTGGTTATTCCATTTGGCTTAATTGTCTCCGATATGTACATGTGTTCACCCAAGTTATAAGACAGTCAAGAAGAGGAGAGACGAGATGAGGGATGTCTTTAATGACGGTTTCCCGACTGGATCCACTAAGGAGGGTCAGTGTTCAGTCGCAGGCGTTAAACGTGGTCTGCTAATTTTATACATCCACCCCGAGGAAGAGACGTCCCTACGCCTAACTCCAAAGACTCTAGAATGTCTAGAATTTGGAACAAGGCTCCCATACCTTGCTCTTACAGCCTAAACCTGTGAATATCCGGGTTAGAATTGGTCTTTGGCAACTTATGCTTGTCGTAAGAGGTGACTAGCAGGGGCTGGTCAGGCTCACTGACTTGGTTGACACATGTCATCGTATCCCACATGCGTAGATCTATGCTCATGCAGTTGATCACTGGATTTTCTGGTCTATACTCGATTATTTACAGACCGCTTAAATATAGCTGGAATATACCACCGATCAACTAAGCATACAACCAGCTCTTACAATCGCGTTAAATATACTTAAATAAGATGACAGGGGCGTTGCGTAGCCTTGTGGTTAAAGCGTTCGCTCTTCACTCCCCCGAAGACCCGGGTTCGATTCCCTCCATGGGTACAATGTGTGAGGCCCATTTCTGGTGTCACCCGCCATGTTGTTGCTGGAATATTGCTAAAAGTGGCGTAAAACTACACTCACTCACTATAAATGACGTTGCATTTTGACAAAAGTTAAAGTGTGTAGCAACGTTGTTTTGAGCCTTTACTGTTACCCCATGCTCACGTAGACATTGAGTTACAGCACGCTGTGACATTGTGTACGCGTTGTTTTGGTCAAACAAGTATTTTATGTGCACCTGACATCATAACAAGCATTGTGCGCTGCTCACATTCCCCCAAAAAACTGTTTCATGTTTCCAATAAACACATAAATATTCAAATTGTGCAAACTGTTTTAAGTTGCATTTGAAAATAATTTCAGAAAAAAAAATATATTTGTTGAACTTCAATATTTTTTCTGCAAGTGTACATCAGTGTGATGCTACGACAGTTTTGTGCACCGTGAGCGAAGTACAGCTCCAACTGGGATAGAGAGTCCTATTATGGCTAGTCATCCGTGAAATACACTTAAAATTGCACCCAATTGTATGTTTTGAATCGCTCATGGCGCCAGTCGCACAGCGTGTCCCGCCTTCCATGTGACTTACCCTAGAAAATAAGAAATACGTATCTTATTTGTTGAAGCATAAATTGGACTATCTTAACTTGGGATACACGTGAGAGATTTCAATCGATATGTTGACGTATGAATGGGTTGGTAGGTTTGAATTGCTCATTTTCGCCGAGTGTGGGTTTTTAATGGAAAGAGAATGTGTCGTACTATCTGTACCGTTATACCTATTGTGTCCATTTCTAAATTTGTTTTGTATATTTAATTATTTATGACAGTGGGCGTTCTCAATATCAAATATATCAATAATGGCGATTGCTCTCTAGAGCAAATACCACGAAGGTTGGGGAATCAACTCTGACAGTGGTACAACCACTCCACACACAAATAGAACAACACAAGACTTGAATGAATTAATCAGCCATGTGTCATTTATAAATAATCAGTCAACAATAGAAATACATGCATTCACAATCAATCATTAGAGCATGTTTACAATCAGTAGTAGAAATACCTGTATGCGGAGAACGTGACATAGATTCGTCAGACACGATACATACAGCATTACTACGTATTACGATACATGTTATAGTATACATACGATACAAGTATACAGCGTACAAGAATGTAAGTCAACAGTTTTCATGTGGTTGAATGAAGTATACCCGACAGAGTCTCACTAATACGTTATAGGGGCAGTGGGTTAGCCTAGTGGTTAAAGCGTTCACTCGTCACGCCGAAGACCCGTCTTCGATTCCAAACATGGGTATAATGTGTGGATATCATTTCTGTTGTCTCCGTCGCGATATTGCTGGAATATAGTTAATGGCAGCGTAAAACTTAACTCACTCACTCACTGACTATTACATTACCCGAGTAGGTATTCACACACTATATATTCCATTTCAGACACAATACTTTCTCCAAACGTAATCAAGTTTGCAGCAGTAGAACAGTGGGGATGTCACAAGAATGACATTTTTATTTGCCAAATAAACTTGCATGTATTCAAAAGTATACAGTTCGATAGAGTAACGGTTCTTTCCTTCGTGAATAAACAACCAATTTTGACAGCCACATAATTGCTTGTGAATGTCGTCCGCATTTATACCTAGTCCAGATGCTACAGCTAATCCTTTTACCTGATTGCGAACTTTAGTTACAGAATTTCTTAATAGATTTTGAAAAAGGTGTTAATTACGAACGTGCTTGTGCGTGAAGTTTAGTAAGAATATGTTGCTTGTATGCCAATGAGTCATACATGGTACTTGTGATTTTTTTATCAATATAAACATAACCGTAAATACAGATGAATATCTTGCCTCTTAGATCTGTTAGCTTAATTCTATCTGACCGAGGGGTGGTGGGGTAGCCTAGTGGTTAAAGGGTTCGCTCGTGATAGTGCTGGAATATTGCTAAAAGCAGCGTATAACTACACTCACTCACTCGTTCACTCACTCACTCACCGACACAAGAAAAGAAAAGATAATGTCCGGTTTAAGTCCGATGTTCCTTATCTGTGTAACTCTTTGCACTTTTAAAATAGTGCAACATAGTCGGTTATTTCAAATGGCGTAAAACGTTCTTAAATATTTGTAAAACTGTGTCCATTTTCTCGATGTTAATAAAACCATTCTTGCGTTAAATATTCAACCATGTTTTTTTCCATGTGGTTAGCTCTCTTACATACTGACTTAAAGAAACAATGTTTTCCCACGTTGCATAAGCGCACTTGTCTGTCTTTGTCACTGTATCTATCTCAATATTGCGTTCTACTTTCTCTCTCTAACAAATGGATTTTCTGTACAACTACCCATAAAGCCCCCTCTAATAGAACTATTACAAATTGTGATATCTGTCGTCCTGGAATATTGCTGATATGCACTGTTCTCAGACATGTATGTGTCGATTTCTGTTGAGTCGTTAAATTACATTGTGTAGGAACGGTGGGGTAGCCCAGTGGTCCAAGCGTTCGTTCGTCACGCCGAAGACCCGGGTTCGATTCCCCACATGGGTGAAACCCATTTCTGGTGTCCCTCCCTGGAATATTGCTAAAAGCGGCGTAAAACCATACTCACTCACTCACATTGTGTCACTGCTATAATGTGTTTATTTGCTGATAGATTTATCTTTAAGATGTTTTTTTGTGTGTTTAATCACGTTGTGTTGAGCCTTAGAATGCATATCTGATGATATGACTATGTATTTTTATGCTAGCATACTGTAATGAAGACTGTTCATATTTATTAAAAGGCGGTCGGGCCTGCAGAATGGGAGAACATTGTTTGTTAGTTAACTCTGCCTCACCAATGTTCCAGCTAACTTTCCTGTGGATAGTATAGTTCATGAAGTCAAGTCTGGACCAGACAATCCCATGACTGACATCATGAGCATCGATCCACGCAAATGGAATGTTTTGACATGCATCAACCAAGTCAGCGAGCCTGCCCTCTCAATCCCGTTAGTCTCCTCTTATGACAAGCATTGGTTGCTGAAGTCCTATTCTAAACTGTCTCCATATATTATGATTATGCAGATGTAACTGTTAATGGAACTGTGCAAATACAGGCCACTGGAACATCATTTTGCACATGTAATACTGCTTGTACGGGTCTTTAGGCAGCCAGGCCTTGTGATTCAGCAAATATGCCATCTGACTCCATTTCGTTGCATCTAATGATATGTTTCCATTTACAAGAATGATGAACTATATGTAAACATGCTCTGTATGTGTATGAGTGTACATTTACTGTGTACTGTTAACCCTCTTGTATAGTGCTGTCAGGTACGTTCAGAGAACAAAGCTTCCCTATGCGAATGTACGTGTGATGCTTTGTATGCGTTTTTGTAATGTGTATATGTGTTGATTTGAACATCTTTTTTATAGTTGTATGGCTATCTTGATTGTGTTAGCCACGGTTCGGTTTACAAATAAATACTTGGCCTCGTATCCACAGCATAGCTTACTTCTAACAGAACTATTACACACAGGTCACGGCGACACGGAATAGTACCGACTAGGTGTTTGTTTTGGTTTTGGTTGTATCCAAGAAGACATATGCTATCATAAGACTGTCCTGTGTTGATGGGTTTTTTATTTACCATTTTGTTAACGCAGTTTTAGGTACAGTACATGTTGATAGGTACAATGGTGCTGATATACAAGGTATACAAAACAATCAATGATATTTCTACAGAAAACGTCTGCAAATGCCATTAGATGGCACCATAATTTCACTTATGTATAGGTACAGTACATACCTTAGTAGTTAATGTGACGTTGATAGGTACGGTTGTGCTGATATACAAGTATATCTCAACTGTGTTGAGTTTTCTTTTACTTGACTTTCTGTAGACGTCTCTGTGCTTAACAAAGCGTCTCTGTGCTATACAATCAAACATCAATGCATTTATTAATTGCAATATGTGTGTAAACTTGTCAAGCTTTGATTAATGGATGTTGATAACAACGCATATCGCGTGTTTCATTGTTCATTGCGAGTATATGGGCTTGTCAAGCTTGGATTTGCTCAGATGATGTACAGGGGTAGGTTTGCTAGCTTGCTTAGATTTTGTTTAGACTCGTAGTTCCTTTCATCAGTAATTTTTTCACAGTTATTTGTATTCAATTGTGTAGATTTAGACACATAGTTGCTGGATTGTCTCGTCAGGACTCAACTGTAATCTGTGCTACAAATAATCAAGACCGTCGCGGCATTATATAATTGAAACACAGCTACGTTAGTTTACCTTCTGTCAGTGAAGTAGCGTGGTGTTTCATGATTCTGAATTATAACCAGAAACAATATGAATCAAGATCAACGTGTCATTGTAAAGGAGCATTATGGTGGAGCGTTAGTAGGTGATGATGTATTAGGTATATGGAATGCATCCTATATATGGTTGATGTGGTGGTGTGTGGTCCTGTGCATAGAGCTCAGGTCACATATCAGTTGAGCGGAGAGTCTTTGGATGGTGAGCCTGTTTGGCAGCTTGACTCCTGAGAGTTTCTAGGACTTAAGTACTGCCCCCACAACAAAGCACACGTGATGCATGTGGTCTCACCTTAGACAAGTGAGTTTGTTCAGAATTGATTCTGTTCATCCAGCAGAAAATGGGTAACCGGTGGGATAAGTTATTAAACAATTAATGTTTTAGCGCGTCACAGGCCGCTTGGGCTATACGGGCTAATAATGACCAGATTGTTAGCGCTTTGAACGTGCCTCTTCATGGTGCGAAATTCAGCGCATTATTGCATGTAACCTTTTATAAATTGAAGATGTAAAAGTTTGTATATTCCATGATGCTATTAAGAACTTGTGAGACTGATGACAGTACACGTCAAGGTGACATAATCGACGAGTGGCATCCCTTGAGACAGATGCTGCCTCATGAAACAATGCCATAACTCTTTGCATATATTTTTTTGATATGATATACACTGGTGAGAACATTGATTTTAGGAGGCTACTAGTTCAGACAAAGATATGACAAACATACGTATAACAGAAATAACCTAAAAAGTTGTTATATTTAAATGTTGTATCATATCTGTATATCCCATTTTAATTGTAGATGGAAACAACATTAGCCCTGATTTATTTGAAAAAATGAGGTGTGAGCGATGTATTGTGAACTGGTTACACTCACAGTTGTCAGATTATCTCTGACTGATGAACATTGTATAGTAGTTAGAAACAGTATATTATCCTGCATTGTCACATTTCACCTCAGAAAATTACAAATCTTGGTATTTCCTGAACACCACACTTTACAAACGCTATAAGTGCGACCATGCCCTATTAATGCCCTCCCAATTTGTTGGAGGTAAATATAAAAATATAAACCTGGTTTGTCCACCTTTATGACGTTATTGAGATAACGAGATGCTGATTGATCTATATAAATATACCTTGTATAATTTGAAATGTATGGCTAAAATGGTTTTGGAAGTTGTATGTTTCGCACATAAAATACGCTATTACACCATCGAATAACTATAGCATATACAATATCATGTCAGATTCTCAGTCTGTGATTCTGTACACATTGTTTCTAACTGAGGTGGGGTGTGTTATTCACGTGCTTTCTTCAAATAAACCATTGACTTGATTATGACGGATGCCACTGGTTGGGCAGGATACTCTCACCTTTTCGTGAACGCCTGAGAGGGATTTATACTCGTGCTCGCCCACGCTCTGGGGAAATATTTCTGTAGAAGTAGAACGAGTCCTATCTCCTTTTGTGTATATTGCTGTTACAAATAAAACTCATGCAAGCAGACACCCTTGAAAAGAAACGCTTTTTTCAAATATCCGAATATATATGCTACCAAGCGGAAAGACCTGTTACCCCTTTGCTTTGTGTATATTCATATTCAATTTGTATATGAATATGTATTACTAAGGAAATGGAATCCCAAACACACATTAAAAACGTTAATAAAATCAGTGTATGTTATCGTTTTATGCCATGCGTCAATGCATGACGCTGTCTGGCGTGTCAACTAAACTAGTCGTAAACTTTGAATAGCATACTGTGAAATTCCACAAACTTATGACGATTAACAAGGAATCGCCAATAGATATGCTTTCTTTAATGGTTATAGTCGATTAAATGCACATGTCTTTGTTCCAGCTTACAACTGTTGACATGTCAGTATATCAGCTGCTTTCATTAGCCCTATGCCTACAAGGTGAGTGTGTTTGTAAGCGTGCATTTGGACAAAATAAAATAATAATAACACTTCAGCTTTCCTGAATATTTACATAATTTGAACGAAAAATAGGGAAGAATATATGTTAGTCCGTAACGTTTTGACTTCAAAGTCACTGCTCCATAGAAGCAATTGACTGGCTTATATTCTGTCGATAAGCATTCATTCACACAGACGACATTTCGATTTGCAGAGTGATGACAAAATCGTAAGAGGGGACGTAAAAGTACATGATGTTTAACGTATCAGGTCATAACATGGTATCAAGACTGATCGGACTTGCGAGGTGAGTTCAAAGGTGATTCGTGAATTTATTGTCATATATGATGTACATCACTAGAAGAATATCAGTGTAGAATACATTGTTATTCGTAAGATATCTAATACGACTTTTCCATTACATCTCTTAAGCAACTTCATCGTTGATTGTGTGGGGAATCATTGTCTGCTGATATCGCCGTCCGGGTATTGTGAGGAATGTCATCTTGGCTGGTATGGAGCCTACTGTGACAAGGTGTGACAAAACTGTGACCCGGGAGGATGTAACAGAGTGACAGGTGTTTGTCTCCAATGTCCAGCTGGATATTACTCCACAAACTGTTCACTGACATGTCCACCTCAGTGCAGAGAGAGCTACGGTGACAGTGTCTTCTGTGAACGTACAACAGGAAACTGTCTGGAAGGCTGTAAACGGACATGGATTGGGGGATAAGTGTGAACATAAATGTGGAGAACAGTGTAGAGATTCAATTTGTTTCTTCTATGATGGTTCTTGTGCCTCTGGTTGCAAGGATGGTCTCTCCGGAACCTATTGTAACAAATCCTGTTCCATTGGATGTTTGGGCGGCAGCTGCGGTGAGCTGAGTGGCGTTTGCCTTCGTGGATGTAAAACTGGCTTCTATGGGCGCTCCTGTGACAGACAATGCTCTGGTAAATGCTTTGGCAGTGATTGCAGTACATTGGTTGACGGAGACAAACCAACCTGTACTCGTGGCTGTGTACCTGGTTGGAAGCCTCCTTTCTGTGATACCCCGTGTCTACCTAGCTGTTTATCCTGCACTGAAGCTGCGGTGTGTACATCATGCAAAAAAAGGCTTCACAGGAACCAGATGTGAGAAGAGATGCAACTGTCGTTCCGGTTGTGGCAATAGCAAACTGTGTGATGGCTGTAATGATGGGTGGCGGGGACAAAACTGTGAATTGCAATGCTCTGAAAACTGTCTCAGATGTCAACAGGAACGTGGAAACTGCACAGCATGTCGCCAAGGGTTCGAGTATGATGGACGAAGTCAATGCACGCCTATGATCCATGGTAAATGAATTTATTAATGTTACATGCTCGTTATCAATAGTTATATTTTCGTAGTAATGATAGGAAATGCTGGCCAAAACATTTTTCTAGGTTACACCAGAACTGTTCCATTATTAAAGGCCTGCTGATAACCGTTTGCATGTATTTACTAGACTCAAGTTACTAAATTTGATTATTGTGTTGGGATCTAGTATGGGTTTTTTTCAATATAGGTGTTTGTTTTTTACTAGGTGTTTTCAAAATGAGCCAGGCATGAGTACCATGAAAGAATTGTTTGATTAATGTTTGAAAGATCAAATATATTCCTAATTCAACTAGGAATGTCTCATACATTTTACATTTTTGCACACATAAATGCGTTTTACTTTCTCTGAAACTGCCTCGAGAATACAACACCCACGACGTGTATCTGGTCGGGAAAGAAAAGCATTATGTGTTTGGGATTGTATAACTATGAACTAATGTATTTGTAGAATAGAAGACTATCCTCTTTCGCAGACACTCAATTGAGACATATTTCCTGGAATGTTGCTTTTTGGCATACAGTCACTACCAGCGAGTTCCCGATTCCAGAGCAAGGTTCCAAAGTTCCTGGTGTGATTATTCCCATCATAGTTGCTCTCATCATAGTTGCAGCAGTCTTTATTGGGATCTATATCAGGTACGTTTATGATCATTTTGACTCTATATATTTCAGTAATCTCTAATGCCATAACGATGAAGTGTTTCAACATACTAAGCGTGTGTTAGATGCCTGAAAATGTCCTTTGAAAACAACAGGTGAGACAAGAAATAAGTTCATATCATATATGACTGTCCCCCCTTCAAAAACACAGATGAATAGTGTGTATATTCCAGGGGGGTATCTGAAAGATGCGCATAATAATACCTAATAAATCATCCTGACAGTTAAGGGACTGCTTCTTTCAGTTTTTGACCCCATGAAGATCCGGGTTAGAATTGAACGTCAGCAACCCATGCTTGTCGTAAAAGATGGTCAGGCTCGCTGACATTGTTGACACTGGCCATCGTATCCCAAATGCGTAGATCGATGCTCACAGTCATCACTGGATTGTCTTCTCCAACGAACGAAAAACCATGAGAGTAGCCATAATCAATCACTCTTCTTTTTTTCTTTATTAGAAGCAGAGGAAAGCGTGGTCAGGCGACTTGCTGGGACAAGTGGATGCATAGATGGGTAAAGTGCTAAATACTTTCAGCAGCACACGCAAAAATATGTCTAGTAAGGCTATACATAGTTTAGGGTTTAGGTTAACCATATGTGGTTGACTATTGCAATAGCCTCCACGCTGGATTGAACTCTATGCAAGTACAGAAACTCAAAACAATTCAAAACACGGCTGCCCGTATTGTATGTCTGAAATCTAAGCGAGATCACATCACTCCATCACTCATTTTCCTACATTGGCTCCCTGTTAAGTATCGTGTCAACTTCAAAATCCTGTGCCTTGTATATAAATGTCTCCACAGTCAAGCTCCAGAGTATCTATCTGAACTTCTTACACTGTACATCCCTGCAAAATGTCTAAGATCTCAGAATCAGCACTTACTCACAGTCCCTAAAGTCAGACTTGTCTTCCTATGGTCAGAGGACCTTTGCCTACACTGCAGCATTGCTTTGGAATTCACTGCCAGCTGACATCAAATGTGCGGAATCACTGAACTCTTTCAAGTCCCTTCTAAAAACCTATTACTTCTCCAGAGCCTTCTCTTAGATCTTTTCTTCCTTTTTAACTTCAACTATTTGTACTCTCCTGTCTACATTGTTCATAGATTTACCCTTTTTTTGTAGCGCCTTGAGCGAGCATTGAGAATGCACTGATATAGGTGCAGTTACACATACACACTATTATTATTTTATTATTTATTAACTTACTCGAAACACAAGTTATATTTGCAATGCAAACCATAGGTTTAGCTATACACCATCCCCAAAACGTTCTAATTTTATTAGATATATTTATGCTATAATTAGTCAGACTCCTTATTCATTGGTAGAAGCTATATATTTTCATGAGGATACTCATAATCATACCTGATATTAATCATCCTGACAGTAAAGAACTTGCGAATTTTGAACCACAAGCGTTTAGTCTATGAGTCATGACGACAGGCTATTGGCGTTATAAATCAGATATAAATCACTCACTGAAGACAGTCAGTTGCGCTGTGGACGAAAAACATGCCAGAAACCAACTGACAATATCCCTTTTTTCCCTCTTATTTGTAGGAGGCGAATCAGACTTGTTGGGTAAATTGCTAAATAGTTTCAGCAATAATATGTCTAGTGTATATGTGTTGTATTAAATGTAGGCATGTTGAAGAGGTTCCTGTTGAGTAGCCTAGGACAGTCCCTTTTGATAAATGTATTCTAGTCATCAACACATATTTGCTGTAAAGTTGTAGGTTAACCACTTGTAGTTATTAACTTTCTCGAAACACAAGTTATATATTAGGCTATATAGACTGATTTATTAATAGTCTGTTTTGCTTAAAACCAGTATGGCTTGTTAACTCCAAATTCTATATTTGTTCATGCCAAATCTATGTATTTCATATTTCCCATCGTTCCGTTATATATTGTTTGTTTTAAACTTTTTAGAAACAGCAAAATGATGTCCAAAAATGCATGTTGGGGGACCAGTAAGAATTACGGATGCACAGATCTTGCAGTACAGAAGAATGATTCCAAATCCGCCATCTCTGAGCAAACATCCAAGTCCATACAGACCACAACAAGTTTTGCATCCAAACAATTTCGACCAGAAAGCATACCAGCCAAGGAAACTCCTCAAAGCCATCAACATCAAAAGACTCCAACCTGCCACCAACAGAATCGTGGTTATTACCTTCCAATGTACCCACCTTCATACCTTCCACTATAGTACATAAATACATTATATGTACTCTCCAAATATGTAGGGGAACTTCATTTATAATTGAGTCAATCAATGTTGATATGATAATAATGAATGTTTTGAGAGTGCATCACCACTTGCACTTCCTTATGACCATTGTTGTGTGTACAGTGATCGCTCTTGAAAGATGACTGGTGTATGATGTGAAATTTGCATGTGTACGATTTTCATCTTCAAACAAGAAACGGCTGGAAACAAACACTAACAATTGTGAGATGCAAGATGACTGTCAAAATTAATGTGTGCGCGTGCGTGCGTGCGTGTGTGTGTGTGTTTGTCTTTAAATTCCCTCTTCACATTTCTGTACATCACATGCTTCATAATCACGTTTGTATCAACACACAGACATCTCATGTCATGTAAGTTGCATAATCTCAGGATTATCTCCCTTTTTCGTCACATCATCATGGCCTCAGTTGTGTGTGTGTTGCATGCACTCTTACTGTCTAGATTGGTGCGAAGACAACTTCTTAATCCTCGATACAAAGACAACCAAAGGATGGTGATAGAGTTAAAAACTTATCGATAGTAAACTGTAATTTATTAGCTTTGCTCGCTAGTTCTATATTCATATCTGTGATTCTCTAGTATTTTTATTGTCCATCGTCGACATGTTTTACTCTTTAAAATGTTTTCACTTTTTATTGTATAAATTGTTTTTGTCACGATATGGCTGAAGTATTGCCGATGTGACGTTAAATATTAACTCACTCACCCAAACTGAAATTTACAGCAAACGCCAATAGAATTTACAATACATTCTAACAAACACTGTACCATTTGCGTAAAATAAGGTCAATTAATGTTAGCAGGTTTACTGCTGTTTTGTTTTATTCAAAACATCCCGTGTTTCTGACTCAGTATACATTGTTATTGCATATGCATCTTTAAATCTTCATGTTTAATTGCTAAATGTGCTTTTCCAATGTACAACAATCTTGTGCTACATTATCTTATCACAGCATCTGATGTACAGTTTTCCCAGAAATTATTGAGAAGGTTTTTGTTTCCTAATACTCATAATAGAATGTTAAAATAGGTGTTACATTATGTAATAAGGTACTCAATATGGGAGGCAACTCTTGTAGGCTTCAAAACTGACCCTACTACATCAAGAGTTTTCTTCCAGACGGTAGCAGACGGCTTCCTTTAAATTGTTGACATGGCAGATTTCACAGCAGAAGAGCATAGAAAGCTGGTTCTAGATGATTTCGAGAGGGTTGTGACTAATGTAAAAGTGGAAATTTGAAAAGCGTTGAGAATATCAGAAATGAGATGTTTAAAATAGAGGAAGTCCTCAGGTATGTAATGAAACCCTAAGACAATAATTACAAATACTTAACTGAGTGAAAAAGCGTGGACTTCCTTCACCATTGATGAAATATAACACATAAAGGAAGACGTTCAAACAGATGAAAAAAAAGAATGGGAATGCTTTCTTTTCTGATGAAAGTTCTGTCTGGCTTTTTACGAACTGTGTGAAAATTGGAACAAAAGATGCCGTGAAACCTATCTACCAACACCCAAAACATAGCCCAAATTTCACATGTGGGGTGGGATATCATTACGTGGAGTGATGTCGTTTTACTTTTCACTGGAGTGAGGGAGTGAGTGTGGTTTTACGCCGCTTTTTTGCAATATTCCAGCAATATCACGGCGAGGGAAACCACAAATGGGCATCACACATAGTGCCCATGTGGGGAATCGAAAACGGGTCTTCTTTAACCACTAGGCTACCCCACCGCCCCTATTTTCAATGGAAATTTGACAAAGGAACGATATATTGACATCTTAAATGATCACGTCCTTCCAACGGTCTGAACACTGTATGAAGATAATTGCATTTTCCAGCATGATAACGACCCAAAAACACGCTGCGGGCTACACAAAACAATGGTTGTAGGACGAAATGTTCAAATTATCGGTAGTGTACTTAGGCGCATTCAGTCGTGTATTGCAGGGCAAGGAGGTCTCACAAAGTATTGAAAATACTCTAAAGCAGAGAGAGAATCATCATTACGTAAAACTTCTATAATAGTATACATACATTTATTAGATATTTTCCGAAACTTTCTCAATCATTTCTGGGAATACTATAAAACAAATTCCCTCTCGGACGATTTAGTTTTATTATTTTATCATTTTATTATAAGAATCCTTTTTTATGCTGTTTTCGTTCTGTTTTATTGATATAGCCTTAAAAGAGGGAGAATCTTAATACTTATGTTTTCGATGAAAAGTAACATATGAGCTCTGGGCAAATAAACACTAAAGCTGTTCTGTCCAGTTTTGTTCATGAATATGGTCAAGCTGGTCATCAGCAATCGCTTGTGCCATTCAAGTAGCACTTGTTTGATTTGTTCAAATAAACAGTTGGTACCCTCCAGAAATAATAACTGACACATCTGGTAGACTTTGTTATGTGATTTAGGTGTTTTTTCGTTGTTTTTGTTTGTTTGTAGTTTATTTTCTTTTTCTTTTTTTCCTTTTGGATATATAGATATACAAACGTTCACACATAACTTATGCTATATCATGTATATGTTATATCATCTATTCAACAGTCCCACCTGTGTGTCGAAGATTGTACTTCACTTTGCAAATAAGTTAAAGTGGATGGGTATGTAAAATAAACATTCAGAGACGAATGCAGTTACACAAATATGTAAGTCGTTATAATTATTAACACAGTCTATTTTTCACATGAATTAACAATGTGGGTTGTCTATGCTGTGCAGGATCGATTTTCGAAGGAAACATCCGGAATATTCTTCTGAAACCAGTTGCAAAACAGTACAATACGAATATCATAGTTCCAAAATACGTCCTATTTTCCTCTATCTTATGTAAGTAAATGTGACTTTATGAAATAGGACTACACAACACCTTGTGTGGATATTACCAAATGTTGCAGTACTAAATGTCTATCTCAGCGTTATGTCCAATAGTCGGCACTGTAGATTAGCAGCATTGTGATATTTAAATAAATGACAATTGAACGTGCGACCATATCATAACCCCTGGGAGCATAGGTGGTAAAAATGACGGCCTATATTCGGGGTATGTTCACTGATGAGAAACGCCGAATAAAGCCTGGTCATTAATAAATGCTTCTCTTGGTTATTTAATGAAAGTCATGTTAATTTCATTCATTGTATGTTTTTGAATTATGTGCCTATGTTCCTGTTTTCTTTCTTATCAAACGTACTCAACAGTTTACATTTGCAGTACTGATTAAGTACAGTAGTGAATTTGTAATTATATAATATATTATAGTGTAAAAAAGCGTATACAATAGAATATACATGTATTTACGGCACCCGTGAAGAGCCACCTCCTCGTGGTGGGTGCTGGGTAACGCTAAGCGCTCTTCGACCCCCCGTTGTGGACCCGGGGGTATATTTGGTCCACAGCACCCCATTGCTGGTCCTAGGACCGAATTGGGCAACCTGTTTGCCGTGGGTTGCGCCCCCTGTGTCGGTGGAGGACGGGATTCTGGTGGTTGAGGGCACAGGAGCCGGGAACAGTGTTCCTTTTGCCCAACACACCACTTCGACCCTTACTTAACCTAGACGGGTGGTAGAACGGGCCCGGTTCTACCAATCGGCTGGTCATGTCATGCCCTGTGCATGGTCAACTTCACATTATGTATATCTCTGTATCTTCTCCTCGAAATAATGTTGTGATACTCTCACGTTGAAAAATCGTTACTCTGCCTAGAGTCCTATGCCAGAAGGCGGTGGCTCATGGGCCAATCTGGCATTACTGACCTCCAGGTTCTATGTGTCTTCAGATAATAACCATGGGCGGAACCAGCCTGACCTTTATTCTGTTTGACAATTTTAGCTACCTGTGTCTGTATTGCTCGAGTATGACAACCCTGTAGCCCTGGTGTTTCGGAGTCGGTTTCCACTTCGACACCGTTCTTGTTGACACTCCATGGTGGGTGGGGAGCAGGGTTGTCGAATATCCGTTTTTCATTATGGCTACCTAAATTCTAACTGGTTCTCGATCAAAAACTAAAAGACGACATGTTGAAACAGATGCTTTATCATCTTCTGATGATGATTCTACCGCAGTCAGTATTGATTCCTGGCCACGCTTTCTGGTTGTGGAGGGAATTGATGGACAACCTTTGAAGCTTAACCCCTTTGCCATATCAAAAGCCATTGCTGGAATATGTGGTGAAGTGAAAAATGTCACACGTCTCAGGACAGGTTCTCTGTTAGTTGAATGTGCAAAGAGACAGCAATCTGTCAATTTGCTCGAAGCTCGTCAATTTGCGAATACTGGGATTACTGTCTCAATACATAAAACACTAAATTCCTGCAGAGGCATAATCAGTGATCGAGCTAAATGTCTCGCTGACATGTCAGAGGAAGAAATTGCTTCTGAACTGAAGGCCCAAGGTGTCACCTCTGTAAATAGATTCACTAGGAAAAACGGTGATGATATCATTCAGACCAATACCTACCTGTTTACCTTCTGTCTCACGTCACTACCAAAATCAATAAAAGCTGGGTATTTTAACATCGATGTGGAAGTGTATATCCCGAATCCGCTTCGATGTTTCAAATGTCAAGAGTGTGGACACGGAGCTAAGTCATGTCGCAGCTCCCCAGTTTGTTCCCGTTGTGGTTGGACACATGAAAACGTCAACTGCACAAATGAAATCAAATGTGCAAACTGCAACTGTGACCATATGTCATTTTCCAAATTATGTCCAGCATATGAAAGGCAAACACAAATTTTGAAACTGAAGCACACCAACAATATATCCTTCAATGAAGCAAAAAATTACGTACCAGTTAATAGTCGCATGTCTTCTACAAAACGTACGCAGCAGCCGTTTCTACTCCTTGCACAAAGGTTGATCAGGCTGTCAAACTGCAATCACCTGGGTCTCAGACGACCCAACTGTTTTGTACAGTGTTTCTGGTACCAGAAATGGTGCTGCCACTCAGACAGATACTGATATTGAAGCTGACCATCCGCTTCCAGCATTGTCTGACACTCCATCAGACTCCAAGAATTTGCCAGCACCTCAAATTCTTTCAGACCCTGAAACCCAGACAGCACCGGTAACCAAACCGAAACGTCTCACGAACAAAGAACGGAAACAACTCAAAAAAAAGAAATTAGGGCACTTAAACACTTAGAAGTGGCTCCTCCTTTTTCCGTCCCTATAGAGGTTCACAACACCTTTGAACCTCTGGACATGGAGGTCACTCCATCGCTGCCAGATCAGCGAAGAGGACCTTCTCCCCGTGCTCGATCTCCCATTGAACCACCATGACTTCCTCCCTTAATGTAATTCAATGGAATTGTAGAGGACTTCGCAATAACTTTAATGATTTTCAGCTATTAATACAAGATCTAAAACCATCAGCCTTTTTTTCTTACAGGAAACTTTCCTTAAAGTTACAGATAATTTTGACTTGAGATATTATAACTCATACCATCACTTCTCTCCTCCAGGTGATAAAGCTTCTGGTGGATCTTCTGTTATGGTGAGGCAGGGCGTCATTCCTCTAAATACCCCTCTCCAAGCTGTCGCTGTACGAGTAACCCTAAATATCGTTTTTACCCTGTGTTCTTTATATATTCCACCTTCGTTTTGCCTCCGACAGGTTGATCTTCAAACATTATATGACCAGCTACCAAAGCCATGTGTCATCATGGGAGATTTAAATGGCCATAACCCGCTTTGGGGTAGTAATAACATCAATACAAAGGGTAAAATCTTAGAGGAGTTTTTCTCAAACAACGATTTATGCATATTTAATGATGGTTCTCATACATATCTACATCCAGGAACTGGAACTTACTCTTGTCTGGATTTATTCATTGTTGACTCTAGTTTACTGAGTGAATTTGAATGGTCAGTTCGATGACCTCTGTGGAAGTGACCATTTTCCGACCATATTGAAATCTGTGACACCTTCTGATGTTCCTCCATCATCACGATGGAACTTTGCTAAAGCTAACTGGGATTTGTATGAAATTCGTTGTTCTACTAAACTAACACCTGGTGCTTTTCTTGATGTTCCCGACCCTGTAACACTCTTCTCTAACGAACTTCTTAAAATAGCTGATGAATGTGTTCCGAAGTCCTCTTCCAATCCACACATACGTAAACCATGGTTTACCGCTGACTGCAAACAAGCTAGGAAGGCCCGGAAGAAAGCTGAACTGTATTTCCGTCGCCATCCTATGGTCCACAATTTAAATAGGTTCAAAATTTTAAATGCTAAAGCAAGGCGTACTTTTAAACAAAACAAACGCCATTCTTGCCAAAATTATGTTTCAAAAATATATTCACGTACGCCAATGTCGAAGGTATGGAACATGATCCAGAAAATCAAAGGTAAGGGTTCTAAATCTAGCATTCACCATCTGAAAGATGGGAATCAATTATTGACTAATAAATCGGATATTGCTAACAAACTTGGTGCGACTTTGGCCAAACATTCTTCCTCATCTAATTATGTGTTTGCATTCCAAAAATATCAAAAAACAGCAAGAAAAGAAATCTATTAATTTTACTTCAGATAATGGGGAAGATTATAACGAAACCTTTTCGATACATGAACTTCACACTGCTCTTGACCAGGCTCACGATACTGCTTCAGGAGCTGATGGTATACATTATCAACTACTGAAGCACTTACCAGATTCATGTTTAGAGACACTTTTACATATTTTGGATGACATTTGGACATCTGGAAATTTTCCTTCCTCGTGGCGCGATGCCATAATTGTGCCCATCCCTAAACCTGGACGTGATCATACTGATCCCTCGAATTATAGACCAATTTCACTAACTAGCTGTGTTTGCAAGACCATGGAACGCATGATAAATAATCGACTTGTTTGGTACTTGGAAACCAATAACCTCATAACAGATATACAATGTGGTTTCCGTAAAAACAGAAGTACAATCGATCATTTAGTGCGTTTAGAATCTTTTGTGAAGGATGCCATAATTAATAGACAACATGCAGTGTCTATCTTTTTCGATTTGGAAAAGGCATACGACACAACATGGAAACATGGGATTTTAAAAGATTTACATGACTTTGGATTACGAGGCCGTTTGCCTCAATTTATATCCAACTTTTTAAATGACAGACAATTTCAAGTCCGAGTGGGTTCTACCCTGTCTGAGCATTACAATCAGGATCAGGGTGTTCCACAAGGCAGTATTTTGTCTGTCAAACTGTTTAGTATTAAGATTAACAGTTTATCAAAGGTTTTAAATGATTCAATTGATGGATCACTTTTTGTAGATGATTTTAATATTTCTTGTCGTGGTAAAAATATGCATACTATTGAACGGAAATTGCAGTTGTGTTTAAATAAAATAAATAAATGGTGTCTTGAAAACGGCTTTAAATTTTCCAAGTCCAAAACTAATTGTCTACACTTTTGTAGAAAATATAAGACGCATAAAAACCCAGAACTATCTTTAAATGGCACCCCGATCAAAGTTGTCAAGGAGGCCAAGTTCTTGGGTCAAATTTTCGACTCCCATTTAACTTTTTTGCCGCATATTAAAACCCTTAAAACTAAATGCCTGAAGGCGCTCGATTTGTTGAAAGTCGTTTCCAACTCGAAGTGGGGAGGGCATCAAGCTACCCTCCTCCACCTATATCGATCATTGGTCCGCTCGAAACTTGATTATGGCTCCATCGTATATGGTGGAGCCTGCAAAAGCAACCTAAAACTACTTGATTCTGCCCACCACCAAGGCCTAAGACTTTGTCTTGGGTCCTTTAGAACCTCTCCTATTGATAGTCTCTATGTTGAAGCAGATGATCCTTCTCTTACACAGCGCCGTATAAAATTATCTTTACAATACATTACTAAACTATATTCTCTAGCGAGTCTAACCCTGCATTTAACTGTGTCTTTAATCCCCTCTATGAGGATTTATACAACAAAAGTCTTCTCTTGTTCCGCCTCTTGGGCACAGAATTAAGCCATTTTATTTCTGCTGCCGGCATTGAGCTGGAAAATACAGCTCCTTCCCGTCTTCTTTCTTCTCCTCCTTGGCAACTGGTGAGGCCTGAAGTTGACCTAACTCTGACAAAGTTTAAGAAATCTGTAACTAATGAATTACAATATAAACAAGAATATAATCAATTAAAAAATAAATATAATACATACAAATCCTTATTTACAGATGGGTCCAAGGATGGTGGCGCGGTGGCATGTGCCACTGTCATTGGATCCCGAACAATATCTTCTCGACTACCAAATAACAGCTCTATTTTCACAGCAGAAGCTAACGCCATATTAACAGCTCTTCAATATATTAATAAACACCGTAAATATAAACAATACATAATATTTTCCGATTCTCTTTCGTGTCTTCAGGCTATTAAAAATCTTTCTTGTAAACATCCACTTTTATTAGAAATTATTGAATTGTATAATGAGCTTGCTACTGGCCAATGCGACATCGTCTTTTGTTGGTTACCCAGCCACGTTGGCATTTCTGGTAACACAATGGCTGATCTTGCTGCTAAGGCAGCACTCAACAAATCTGTGACACCACTTCTGATCCCATACTCTGATTACAAAGCTGCTATAAGATCTTATATCCGTGATCTGATGCAAAAGAAGTGGGACACCCAAGTAGGTATCAATAAATTACATGCAATAAAACCAACTATTGGCTACACTTACTTGGGTTGTCAGTCCAGATTTGAAGAGGTCATCATACGACGATGTCGTATTGGCCATACAAGATACACTCACAAATATTTGTTAAAAGGTGAAGATCCTCCGTTTTGTATCCCTTGTGATGAAAGAATCACGGTCAAGCAATCCTGCTTGACTGTGTTGAATATTCCATCATAAGGGATAAATATTTCAATGTTAAAACTATGAAGGATCTTTTTTAGTAATATTCATTCTCATTTAATAATTGCCTTTTTAAAAGAAATTTCATTAATGAATTTTGATAAATATTTTAAATAGATAGATATTTTATTATTGGTAGTTTAGATTAGTAACTTAGATTGTTAGTGGCTGTACCCTCAAGGGGTTGAAGTAGTGTAAAATTATTGTCCTCCTGAGAGGGTACGTGTCCCAAAACTTTCAAAGTGAAAGTTTCACGCCTGGATTTTTCAACGTAGTATTCTTGTCATTTTAATTTTGGCTAACATTTCTTACAATCGCCAGCAGCTGAAGGGATGGTGTAAATCCAACTAGGGTCCATGCAGGTAGCCAAGGTACTGTAAGTCCCCATGGTCCCTGGTATGGTGATCTACCTTCTGGTGTTGGCGATCTATAGCTTGTTTTTATATTGTATTGTCCAAATAGTGCTATCAATTTTAACTCTCCATACTAGTTTTAGTTGTAATTGTGATATTCTAGTTGTTTTACTGTCCTTCGTCGACAGGTTTTTACAGTTTACCATTACTTACTATGTATAAAATTAATTGTTCTCGTCACGATATGGCTGAAATATTGCCGATGTGACGTTAAAATTTAACTCACTCACTCACATTAAATAACATGCCGTTCTGTATATAGCCTTTGGCAAGTTACTGTAGTCTACATATAAAAGAAATTGTCATTATTATTCAACCTGCAATGTAATTTTTTTAATTAAGATTTGAAAGCGTATTATTATTATGTCATGTTGGCTTTACTGAAGCAAAGCCTATCAGTTACATTTTTTCATAAATATCAAAGATCATATGAAATTGTTTTAATAATTGGTAACATATATGCTAATACATGTGTACTCCTATTATTCGGTTTTAAGATGTATCCTGCTTGGTTGTAAAGCTTATATCCTTACGTTCTTCATAAATATACAACATTATGTAAGATTATGTTAGTAATTGGTTGCACAGATAGTGCGTTTCTTACTGAAGATAAATTTGCTTTCAATGCATTGTCCTCTGTTGCTCTGTATCAAAAGTATTTTATTTTCAGCATAGTGTAAGGTGCTATCCAAGGTTGTAATTTTGCTGATATTTTATCATGACATGTTAAGACCGATGAGATTCATCGAATATAGACTGGCCATCAATAGATGCTTCTCTTGGTTATGTTAACGTGTGCGGTCCCAAGCTAACTGCCCGACTCACTATAATTAGCCTTAGCCAAACATAGACCTTGAAAATGAATGCATAGGTTGATATGTGACATTTCAAATAATTATTCAAAATTAATGTTTGATTGTTATATTTTTTTCCATTATAATGCTGGTGTGTGTTCATGGAAGAAATGCACAGAGTAAATACGCATCTTAATGCGAAGCTTTAATGCACGTTTACGTTGGAAAGTGTCAACTTGCATGAAAATGTCATGGAGAGAAAGTGGTTCTCAATATGCACTTACAGTTCTGAGGAATCGGGAGCAGGAACATTGCTTGTATAAGGCCGTTTTGCTTTTATACAGTTATATAGTCAGCTAAATGAAAGAATATCGTTAAGCCGCGACTCACTGCTGTAAATCGAAACATTGCCATTGGACGTATGGAGGCTGGGGAGTCTCGATCTGCCGTTGCATGTCACCTCAATGTTCACCAGAGTACCACCAGCCGTTAATGGGACTAATATCAGCAAATAAATTGAACGCAAGGTCGGCCTGGAAGTGGTAGACATCTGATTACCCCTGCAGCGCAAGATAGGTAAATCTATGTACTTTATTTGCGGAATCGAACTATGACAGCAACTGCAAATGCAGTGCCTGGTTTGAGGAAAGTGCCGGTGCAAACCATTTTAGAAGCTGGACCTCGACCTTTGACCCTGTGCTGCGACGACTACACCGACGTCAAGGAGTCCAGGGTGCAAAAACGTTCGATTCTGGAATCTACAAGACTGGAGACGGGTATGGTTCAGTGACGAGTCACTTATTTTTAATCCTGTACACTGACAGAAGAGTACGTGTCTGGTCCCAGTGGTGGCCCAAGTGAGAACGGAGGCCATCACTTATTGAACTTTTCATAAGCTATACATGTTAACAGATATTTTATCTTTTATACCGTGAAATGTGGCTGCAACTGATCAGGAATAACATGTGTTATCTCATAGATTGAATTCATGAAAATACACTATGGCGATTCTTATTGGGGGAGAGTACATGTCAAAGATGTATATAAACAAAAGCGAAAAATATGCCAAACAAATGCTAAATGATGTCGTGTCTTCAGTATGGCCATCATATTCAGTAATATCTACAGCGAGTCCAATAATCAATGACCTCTAACATTCCACCGATCTGAATTAGGAGATAAACCTAGTGTGTTTGAAAATCAGAGACATGCTTTACTGAATTGATGGCGACTAAATTTCAATTGGAACCGAACGCGTAACACACTAGGGTTATCTCCATTCTACCATGAACCATTTAAAATCGAACTTCCTCGCTCTGCGGAAGACACTGCGTAATCCAGCATGGGACGAGAGGCGAATTGAACTCGTCTGTGAAGGGAGCGGTAGGTGCCGTTCGTATTTTTTAAACATTACAACATAACAATATTCTGTCCAAAGAAATCAAACTACTGTTTATTCAATGCAATTATGTAATACCCGAGATCTTGGGGTTTTTCATCCCAACTCCACACGACTAAAACCAGCCTATTGTTTTGTGTGCCGTGAAACTGTACCCCCCTGGCCACACTATAATGGAATCGTCTGACCTACTTATTTTCTTCGAAGTAGACAGTTACGCAACAGTTTGAAATGGCGGACGAGCCAGTGTTTACATTTTGCGAAAGGTTGAAATTTGAAGTGACAGTGGGCAATACTTGTCTGACTGTCGAATCTGAACCCTGCAGAATCGAAGAATAGATCCTTTCCTGATCAACCTACGACCTGTAACTCATCAAAGACTGTTGATTTTTATGACCGGCCGATCATGATTTCACGTACTGCCTCCACCCCGGCATGCGACAAAAGGGTGACAGTGCTGCTGCTTAGTGTACATGCGACTAACTTGTGATTCCTTGGAACTTTTCTTCGTTTGGGACTGGACTGTGTCCAAGTGTTTTTCAAAGTACATGAACATAACAATGACAACCTTGAGGGGAAGCTGGCAGAGAGCAGAATTATTTTGTGAACGATGCAACGGGGTATGATGGAGTATGACTATGAGTGGCATAAATGTGGTGTTTCGCCAGACCGTTAGATCTATCTTGCAAATTTCCCATTCTAAACGGAATTAAATATACCATTTACCAGGTAGGTAAATGTTTACTAATGTTTTGCTGCATATTTTGTATAGATAGGGATGTATTTTTACAAGGCTTTCTGATTTATATGTTAGATATTGTTTTGTTTTCGAGTTTAAATAAATGTTTTATCAACATTTCCATCACGTCTGTTGTGTTGATATTAGTCATGTTGGTGGTCAAGCTGAAGTAGTGCGGCAGTGTTCTATACGTGCGCAGTGAAGCGCAATGAAATCAAACGCATTTTTTAATCCAAAAATTTCCAATTGCCTATGTGGAATATTCGAAAGTCAGCGTCAAAATGCATGGAGTTGTTGTTATGATCCGCCATCATTGTGGTCAAACGGAAGTAGTTCTCACAATAAGATTTGTCAATGCGCGGTGAAGCGGCCTTACAATCAGATGAGCGTCAATCCACAATTGATGCCGTCTGATTTTTCTGAACAACCAATCAGAATCTAGTATTTTCTTGATTCATGGTAGAATCACACATAAAAGTACATGGATATAAATCGTGAATAATGTAGATCACGTAACCTGTGATACATATGTGATCACTCTAACCGCATTTTCAAAAAAACACACATTGTAGTTTTAATATGCACGCGAAATAGAAACATAATTAAATAGAGGTTTTCTCGAAAGCATTCCATTTGATCATCCAGAATATGGTCAGTCGGGAGATTTTTCATAATAAACCAGTGCGTTTTGAGAAGACCCAACATACCATTACTATTTAAGTTAGTGATAAATGAATATTAAGGTTTCCCGCGCGATATCTAACCTCCATAGGCGCATAAATATATACCCTAACGGTATATCATAACTTCTTTGAGTGGCATTTGAGAAGCTGGGAAGTACAATATAGACAAGCTTTATGGACAACAGCTTCTCCATTTCGTGAGTGCGACCTTCGATTCCTGCTTGACAAACTCGAAAACTCGCACTCACAAAATAAAGAAGACTGAAGTTTGTCTATATTGTACTTTCCAACTTCTAAAATGCCACTCAAAGAGTTGAAACGGCATTAATTTTTCTTTTGACCTAGTTTCAAGGCTGGAATTGAAAATACAAAACAAGAAACATGTCAATTTCAGACTGATTATGGCTCTTTTATGCGATCCCTGAATCAGGAAAATTCTACTCAGACGTATCGGGGTAGTTGAGTAGCCCAGTGATTCAAGTGTTCGCTCGTCAAGCAAAAATAGCGGAGTTCGATTCCTCAAATGGGTGCCACGTGTGGATCCCATTTCTGGTGTTCCCCGTGATATTGATGGAATATTGCTAAAACCGGTGTAAAACTAAACTCCGACCTTAGAACACTATTCAGAACGCGCACTATTATCCGTGAACACGTTGCCCTGCTTGTGAGGGAAGGTTACGGGAAGTGATGTAAAACTCGTCAATATCCTACATGTTTGGTTGTTGTTAAATGCGGCTGAATAAGTACACAACAGTTCAGTTTCATTCTTGAATTGTAATTTCAATCTCCACTCATTAACTGTCACTACTTCAATACAGGTAATTCAGCTTGTTACACATTTGTGTATTATAGTTGGATGTGAAAGCCTGGGTATAAAACAACACTATCTGTGTGGTAAACATATGGGCTACACATAACAATATGCAATACTTTGCTGTATAATTATTATACAGTGGCAAGATGTCACCGCGAATACGGGGCAGCAAGCGCTTACATTTAAGCGTCAAGGAGTTATCCCCCTTTGCCACGTACACGTACAGTGATATTTCCACTGCGATGTTACCGTGTGTTTTTGACAAGATCGAGGTTGCTGTTGGCATAATGATAACGTACTGTTCCTTACAGGCTATGATTTGTTAGTATAATTGTTTTGTAATAATCATTTGTCACTGTTTTACTTTACTCGAAAAGTCGGGGACTCTTCACGTCATGTATAACATTGAAATACAGCCAAGTGCCATTTACATATAATCAGTCAACAATTAAAATATTTACAATCAGTTCTTAGATGATGTTTACAATCAGTAGTAGAGAAACGTATATGAGAAGAACGTGATATAGATTCGTCAGACAAGATACATACAGCATTAATTACGATACATATAGTAAAGTGCACAACAGACAAGAATGTAATTCAACAATCTGCATATGGTTGAATAAAGCATATCCGACACAGCCTTACTAATACACTACCCGGGCTGTGGTGTAGCCTAGTGGTTAAAACGTTCACTAGTCACACAGAAGACCCGGTTTCAATTCCAAACATGGGTATAATGTGTGATTTCCGTTGTCCCCCCGTCGTGATATGGCTGGAATATTGATAAACGTGACGTAAAGCTAACCCAAATAACTCACTCACTCACTCACACTATATTACCTGAGTGGGTATTCACACAAGATATATTCTAGTTCAGACACAACACATTCTCCAAACATAATCAAGTTTACAGAATTGGCATACGGTATTTGCAGCAGTGGAACAGTGGGGATGTCACAAGAATGATATTTTCATTTACCAAATGAACTTGAAGGTATGTAAAAGCATATAGTACACGTGTAAACGGTGTTTTAAAACTAAGCTAAATATTTTATCGAAAATGTATTTCTTTTAGTGGTAACTGCATGCCAGCAGTTATGTCCTTCAGATATGCAGCACGTGTTGACAGGTACGCATGAGCACTTGAATTCGTTCCATGCAACCTGCGTTAAAACTATGCTTTTCTTGTATATTCAGGCATGGCAGAGCATCCAACCTCAAAAACCATCAGTAACCCTGATGTAGCTGGGAAGGAATGACCACACTAAATAAAACAGACAAGAATTAATCAATATGTTTAAAGCTGTTACATACGATAGTACGGAAGCGCTGAAGGGACATGATGAAAAATATTTTATCCTGTTCTATGTACTGTCTATTGCTGATTACTGCAGTCGTTATCTCTAGTTTTACTTGTCAGGCTTTTGCATGCGTTTTTTTATAAGTGTTAAATATAAAAAAAACCTGAGGCACATTAACTCTTGGTCTGGCGCCCGCTGCGTGTCTCAATTCAAACAGAACCCTTCCAAAATGCACCATGGCGGTAGGGCCGACGGAAACATGTACCCGTCGTTCTTGAGTGTTGTGTTGCGTTACGTTTACTTCCTGTATTATGACATGTTTGACAACGATACAAGAATCTGTATCTGAACGTTGCACTCTAAAAAGTAGTGATTGAGTGAGTTAATATTTAACGTCACATCGGCAATATCTCAGCCATGTCGTGACGAGAACATATTTGACATTGAACTCTAAAAAGGAGGGTTTTATCCATAAATATGTCAGTATTGTAATATACAACTTCTAAAGTGCCAGTAAAAGGCGTTTATGCGCACACCAGTTGTTGACAAGACACAGAAAACCCGAGCGCCACCTGGACTGTCGATTAATTTTATGACACGGGGGCAGGGGTCTTTAGAACATTCTTCATGCTTTGGAACATAAGTGACTGACAGTGTGTACATTCGGTGTACGAAGTCAGTCTGGTTTCTACAACTTTGGAAACGTTTGGACATTTGAGCACATGGGTAGGTTTACTAATTACTCGCATGAATTTTGTTTAAACTCGTAGGTTCTGATATCGATAAGATTTCTCACAATGTTTTGTAATCGATTGCGTACGTTTAAACATTAAGTTACTCCATTGTCTGGACTTGACTGTTTACAGGCTGCTGTTGTATGGCAAGACATAGGCATAACGGAAATTTGGATAATTTAAATGTTTTTCTCTGAAATATGATTATTTTATCTAAGATCTACCTTTTGTCCTCTCTACCTCGTTATAAAGATATATTAGAGTAAAACGTGTAATCATTTATCATTGTTGAGTTTTAGTTTGCAGCATTTATATAATCCTGCATGATCACATTTCCAAATTATAGTTCTCGGTATTTTGCGAACACCACTTCAATGTAAAAAAGACTCTAAACGCTGTAAGTATAATTGTTACCGCGTTGCCGTTTTAGATTTACGAAGGGCGTTCAAACAGTAGTCAGCCTCACAAAGAAATCATACAAATGCAGCTGTTTTTATGTTTTATTTTTCTACATATTATCTGTCCGCCCCAAGCAAGTTGGTTTTGCTATGTTCCAGCCTCATGATCCCCATTTTGTTTGCATTTTTATCTTGGTAACACACACACACACACACACACACACACACACACACACACACACACACACACACACACACACACACACACACACACACACACACACACACACACACACACCTAGGGTTTATATTGTTTATTTACTATTATTATGGAAACAACCTCTCAGCAGTAGACATCCTTGAATTGAAAGTAAACGATGTTTACAAATATCGGAATCCATATGCAACCAATCGGGAATACCTATATAACAGATAATAACAGATTTCTGGTGTGAAAGGATATCCTTATCAAAAAAGGCATGTATTATTCCTTGAGACATATTTATCCTGTGTTAATGTTAAAAAGTTTAGAATAGCACTGGCACGATTTTGGTTTTCTTTTCATGATTTGTTGATTGAAAGAGGCAGATGTATGAATGTAAAAAGAGACAATAGATTATGTACACTTTGTAATGTAAACGAAATAGAAGATGAATTACCTTTCCTCCTAATAAGTCCAATTTCATGGCCGGTTGCGAACCAAATATATTAAAAGATATTACTATGTCCATCCAAATGTGATAAAATTCTCCTCACTGTTAAGTAGTAAAAATCCAGTTCTTCTACAAAATATTTCAATGTTCATTCACTATGCTATGATTACCCGATCTAAATTCCTCTCTAATGTAACATAAAGGTGAGGACCCTCCGTTTTGTATCCCTTGTGAGGAGGGAATCACGGTCAAGCATGTCTAGCTTGACTGTTGATTTTTAAAATCACAAGGGATAAATATTTCAGCGTGAAAACACTAAAGGACCTATTTAATAATGTTAATTATCATTTAATTATTGAGTTTTTAAAAGAAATTGAACTGATTGGAACATTTTGAATAATTTGTGATGTAAATAAATAAATGTCATTTTAGACTTGGTAGATTAAATTAGCATCCAAGATTGTTAGTGGCTGTACCCTCAAAGGGGGTTTAAGTCTTGTAAAAATATTGTCCTCCCGAGAGTATGGTGGCTGATGAGGGTGCTTAAGTCCCAAACCTTTGGAAGTAAATTCCAGTCAGCCAAACCTTTAACCTCAGTATCTTTGTTGTTTTATGCAATGGCTAAATCTCAGTACAATCGTCAGTAGCCGAAGGGATGGTATAAATCCAGTTAGGGTCCATGCAGGTAGCAGAAGTCCCCATGGTCTCTGGCATGATGATCTACCTTCAGTTGCTGTCGATCTCTAGCCCATTTTTACGATGTGTTGTTGTTTATTATCTGTTCTTTTAAATACTATCAACTAGTTGTAACCTATAACTGTGATAATCTAGTTTTTCTACTGTCCATCGATGGTAGTTTTTTATTCCTTAGGTATTTAGTCTTAAGATTCAAATTCTCGTCACGATATGGCTGAACTATTGCCGATGTGACGTTCAATTTTAACTCACTAACTCACTATGGGTGACTATATTTTCAATACGATAAAACTCGGAATAAATTCCGATGATCGAGGCATGGGTGCATGATAGCGAATGCCAACAATGAATGTTTTCCCCACAACTGCATTCTCAGTTACATAGTATCATTAATATTGTATCATAGTTACAATGTTACACAATACTAACACATGGCAGTCGTAGTTTCACCTTGAGAGCCGAAGAAGGAAAGGACAGGAAATAATCCCCGTGTCAATTACGAATGTCACTACAGTTTTTATTCATTTCCTTATCTCAAGTCTCCCCCGTACAAACATCTGGTAGTGTAATATACAACCACTTTATGGTCACCCGAAGTGGGGTGCTGGTGTGAGCTGATCATACATTCCAATTTATCTGCTCTATAGTGTAACATCCTTACAACATCTACATAGAAGATACCTATAGTTAAGCATATTCTATAATTATAAAGTATTTAGGAGAAGGTTTAATCTGGTATCGACGTTTCGACATGGTAATCACATTTTTTCTGTCTGAATAAATATAATGATTTCTTTCATTTTCAACCTTGATGAGTCCTTATTTACGTATTATCAGAACTTTAAAAAGGTAACACTAAAAAATGGCAAAGGTCTAACAGACCAACATGCTCCCAGACATGGAGTGTGTAGCATATACCGAACCGACACAGTCATATACCGACACAGTAAAGAGCCGTTGGGGGCTTCGTATGCGACTAGTAGGAGGGTCGCCGAGAAAAGCGTTTGTTTAAACCATATCCAGCTAGGGTCGTAAATTCACAGCACACTCTCACGTTCTCAGTGACAATACGCACGATTACGATCTTAGTTGATACGATTTCTGTCAGTTGATCTGATTATCATTTCTTATTATTGATCTATCAGTTATATGTAACTGATTCAAGTGTGGGTATATACCTGTTGTATTGCCGCAATATTGTTACCTGCTGTATTTCCGCAATAATGTAGTTTCACATGTTTCTAACAACCTTACAGGCATACACAGTGGAAAAAAAGGTCTTTTTTACTCATGATCAGCAAGTCATTATGAGACATACACCCATATGTTAGGCAACTTGAGTGTTGAAGTATCAGCTACTTGTAAATTTGTGTACACATGTAGGTGGATGTTGTGAACAATTTCGTTATTCAGTCAGGCATTGTATTGTGCTTGACTAACGGATACATGTTTTGTTTTGGAAACAGGACATAACCTTTGACATTTCGGGTAATTGAATCTTCACACATCACGTGCAACTGAGAACAGGAAACCTGGACGAAAACCGTATACGTCTGAAATCGCAAAAGATGTTTCATTAAAGGTCAAGCAACCATATCATGCCTTAATCTTGAATAAATATTTTGATAGTCCGTCAGGCAACAAGCTGCTAACATATGGAAATTATCAAGACTTGATTAGTTGTTTACGTGACGAATGGGTTTGGGCAAATTATTGCTCAACAGTTAATATATAGTGAGTTTAGTTTTACGCCGCACTCAGCAATATTCCAGTTATATGGCGGTGGTCTGTAAATAGTCGAGTCTGGACCAGACAGTCCAGTGATCAGTTGCATGAGCATCGATCTGTGCATTTCGGAACCGATGACATGTGTCAACCAAGTCAGCGAGCCTGACCACCCGATCCCGTTAGTCGCCTCTTAAGACAAGAATGGGTTACTGAAGATCAATTCTAACCAGGACCTTCATGGATCAACAGTGCATAAAGGAGTAAGTCGCAGGGCACAATTAAGCAGTAGGAAGGTATTGAAGCAATACTTCCTGGTGTAGTGAGATCTCGCGAGATACCACACCTGTACAATCCTAACCAACATATCCAACAAGTTGTTTGCTCTCTCGAGTTGGGATCTAAATCAAACATATATAAGTCACTGCAGTTTATATTTATTGCCTCTGAAATCAATCGTTAACAGGCACCCATGAAGGGCCACCTCCTCGTGGTGGGTGCTGGGTAACGCTAAGCGCCCTTCAAACCCCCGTTGTGGACCCGGGGGGATATTTGGTCCACCAACCCGTTTGCCGTGGGTTGCGCCCCTGTGTCGGTGGAGGAAGGGATTCTGGTGGTTGAGGGCACTGGTTCCAGGAACAGTGTTCCTTTGCCCAACACACCACTTCGGCCCTGACTTCACCTAGACGGGTGGTTGAATTGGCCCGGTTCAACCAATCGGCTGGTCATGCCGAGCCCTGAGCACTAAATTTCATTGCTCTAATATTATTTGGCTTGGTCTTATTTGGTAACAAAATTGACATGTTTTGTTTTTGTATATCTACTATGTGTGTATGGATTTTCATATTTGTGAAAATTTGCCTAGATGCTGGTGCCAGAAGGCGGTGGCTCATGGGCCAATCTGGTGGAAAAATTACTTTTTGGTTTTTCTGCTTGAGTATATCATCCGAGTATCCTTGGTGCTGCAAGTCGGAGACCCGCTTGTTTTTAGCATTGTCCTTTGTGATACTCCGTGGTGGGTGGGGAGCTCGGATGATGAATTCTAAACACTTACCATGGCTTATGAAACCCCAACCAAAAAAAGCAAACGTCCTCTTGAAACTGATCCTGATGACAACGACCTCAGACTATCCAAACAAATTGATTACTGGCCCCGTTTTGTTGTCATTGACACCAAAGATAGCACACCCTTAAAGTTAAACCCTTTTGCTGTGTCTAAGGGTATTCAAGGCATTGCTGGCGAGGTAAAGCACATTAAACGATTACGTTCTGGTGCACTGTTGATAGAGTGCAGCAAAAAAGCACAGTCTACCAACCTGTTGAACACTGACACTTTTGTTGGCCTTCCACAGCCCACAAAACACTTAACACGAGCAAGGGAATCGTGTGAGACCGCGATAGATTGCTGGCTGACATGTCAGAACTTGATATCGTCTCCGAGATGAAGGATCAGGGTGTACTGTATGTCAAACGTTTCTCAACACGTAAAAATGATACAACCATTAAAACCAACACTTATCTGTTTTCCTTTTCTCTACTAAATGCTCCAAAATCACTGAAGGCAGGTTATTGTAACCTCAATGTTGAGACATATGTTCCAAACCCTCTTAGGTGCTTCAAGTGTCAAAAGTTTGGCCACGGCGTGAATATTTCAGACATTGTCTGTTGTGTGTGCTCACTGTAGTGAAAAGACACACACAACTGAAGATTGTGTCAGTAATATCAAAAAGTGCACCAACTGCGCAGGGAATCACCCATCTTACTCTAAGGACTGCCCCGTATGGAAAGAACAAATGGCAATTAATAGAATAAAATTCACACAAAACATTAGTTTTGCGGATGCCAAGAAGCTAGTCCACAGCTCAGAACAAACAGAAAGTTATGCTTCTATTGCCAGACCAACGGCTGAGGTACCATCAAGGGTAACTAAAGTGTCTACAAGTTGTCAGACAAACTTAACTTGGGTAAATACAGAATCTCCTAAACCTTTCTCGACTGCTACAACTACACAAACTGGAAACTCACCTCCTGGTCCATCTCGAATCCAGTCAGAGATGTGCTCCCGTGATCATGAACCATCTTCTCAGTCGTCAACAAAGTCTCAACAAGATATCACTAAACCCAAAAGTAACAAGCCAGATTTATCTAAAAGGCTAAGTGGCAGAGCCCCAAAAGGGTCGCAAAACAAAATCAAATATACAACAAATATGGATCTCTTGAGGCCATGGACGTATCTGAAAACGTCCATTCTAGGGCACATAGCTTGTCGCCCTCCAAACAAGTGCGGGGTAGATCCCCAATAAATCCCCCCAAAAGATAATGTCTTTTAATAATCTTGTACAGTGGAACTGCAGAGGGCTAAGGCATAATTTCAATGATTTGCAGCTATTAGTCCAGGACTTCACACCATCAGCCATTTGTCTCCAGGAGACATATTTAAAACAGACGGATACATTTGACCTACGCTATTTCAATGCATACCATTGTTTTTCACCTCCGGGTGATCGGGCAACTGGAGGATCTTCGATCCTTATCAAACAGAATATTATCCATAGCCCTGTTATACTTAATACTGGTCTCCAGGCGGTTGCAGTACGACTGACGTTACATGTTGCTTTCACATTATGCTCATTGTACACCTCACCGTCTTCAACTCTTCGGAAGACTGACCTTCAAAATTTATATGACCAACTCCCAAAACCTTGTATCATTATGGGAGATTTAAATGGCCACAACCCGCTCTGGGGTGGTACAACAACTAATGCTAAAGGTAAACTATTAGAAGACTTTTGTTCAGATAATGATGTATGCATATATAATGACGGTTCTAGCATATATTTACATCCTGGCACAGGAACTTATTCAGCTCTTGATTTATCGATTACTACCTCAGACTTATTGAGTGAATTCGAGTGGTCAGTCCACGACGACCTGTGTGGAAGTGACCATTTCCCAACAATTCTCAAACCCGTGAATCCATCTGATGTTCCTCCATCATCAAGATGGAACTTTAGGAAGGCTAACTGGCTTTTATATGAAACTTTCTGTGCTGACATACTCAAACCAGAACTTTTTCATGATCTTCCTGATGCCATCAACTGTTTTTCAGATGAGCTCAGACACATAGCTGACAAGTGTATCCCCAAATCCTCTGCAGTTCCTCATGTACGTAAACCATGGTTTAACGCTGAATGCAAACAAGCTCGCAAGGCACGAAAGAAAGCTGAACATTATTTCCGTCGCCATCCTATGGTCCACAATTTAAACAAATTTAGAATTTTAAACGCCAAAGCACGGCGTACTTTTAAACATAATAAACGCCAATCTTGGCGAAACTATGTCTCAAACACATACGCAAGAATTGTGACCATTTCAAGGGCGGTAATTTGTGGTAATTAATGAAGCATGGATAAAATAATTAGAGCATTTTCAAGGGAGGTAAATCCGTATGGTCTATTAAAGAAATTGGGTCAGTTCACTCATGCATGTGATTAACCACAATAAGTAAGAAGAACATCTGCACCTCTGTTCTTACAGTATGTATGTGTATATGTCAGTGTGCGTGTACCTGTGTATAATACATAGATAACAAAGAACAAAACTGGCACTTTAAATTTTAATATGTAACATAGGTAAATTGGTGTTTTGGGATGTAACAAAAATATCTTTCAACCAGAGCTGAGATTCAACAAACACGTACATACACATAAACGTCCAATGCCTTTTCTAAACATGAAAATACAATGTATGACAAAAAGCGCATATGTGTGCACCACATTTAACTTATCTAATAAAAATCTACAATACGTTTTTGACTTTTTCCAACAAAACCTTTCTATTCTTTGATTTGGAATGAATTCCATGCGACTTTAACATGTCCCGTAACTCAGCTAGAGGCATTAGCTCAGGATCAACCTGTGTTGACGGTTGATCGTGTATCTCTGTCACGATCTTAGCCCTTTTGGCCTGTCTTGCCTCTGCAAGTTCCTCCGTCCAATACTCAAGGCGCCTTTTGCAGTAAGGTCGCTTTTCTCTAGCTAAATGGCTGTTGTCTTCCATTCTCTTCCGAATGGTTAGGGCGTCAACTGTGGCATCCCATTTCTGAGATTTTCTCTGGTGAATCTTTTTTATTTCATCATTAGTTTTCTCCACAACTTGGCAGCTGAATGGCCTAAGGGATCCAAATCTGTCAATCATGTTGGGAACGTGGTAGGCCATACAGTGTATGTAGGGAGTAATATTCCTCCTCTGATAGCCGCCAGATTGAGGAGCCAAGGAGAGAAAAGTCTCGATCCAAGACTTGGCAGTTTCAAACACTACATGGCCAGATATTGATGTATCGTCACAAGTGATGAGGTCATGGTACTCGCTAAACAGTGTCCACAGAGTACATACTGTAGATTCAGTCTCGGGGCTAAGGATCCCATCAAGTCGTTCTGGTAGTTTAACGAGAAGTTTTTTCTTGTCACGACCTGACAGGGTTGTCCATTTTAGCAGTTTGGAGTCTTTGTCCTCCCACACCTTGAATGGTACCCCACAACTACAGATACAACGTATTAGGTCGTCTAGGTGTCTCTTGGGTTTCTTTTGAAAGGACATAGACTCGTCCAGCCTGATTGCCTCATTGATGAGATTTCTCTCAAGGACATCTGTTACTCTGAGAAGAAGATGGAGCTCATCAATGACATAATTCTCGACTGGAATGTCCAACAGTGGGTAATGGTGGGCGCCATACATCATTTTGTCGGCATGTTCCTGGATCGTTTGAAGAGTCCTTTTCATTTCTTCTTGAGAATAATATTCCATCGCAAAAGATGTGTCGTGCCTGTTATCCTTGTGCACGAGACATAAAGGACATGCATAATTCCCTGTTGCGCTTCCTAAGCCCAATATGGTCAGTATCATTTTCATATCGGAACAAAACACAACATCTGTTGCAATGGAATGTTCACCAATAGAAATACATCCAGCGTTAATTACATCGTTTATCTCTTCTATCAGTGGCTGAAGACTTGCTTTCAGAGCACCATAATCCTCTTTACAATTCACAATCGCTAATGTGCTCAGAGTTAACGAGGCTATTGTCTCTTCACTGCCCACCAGCTGAAACGACACAACAACAAAGTTTGTTACCCTGCTCACTTGGGTGCCGTCGCCTGTCAGCTGGACCGTGACGCGCTTCAGATCAGGATCGCCTTTTAGCTTCTGTGCCACTTTCTTCTGCAGCTCATGCTTGAAGCTTAGCATGGCCCCTGGCACATTCCCTGGAACTCGCTTCACTTCTGTCGTTGATGTCATGTCATTCTTCATGTTGATGACTGAATGAGATCGTGGAAGTGTTGGAAACAGTTGGGCAATTTCGTGATAGGCCGATGAACTCACTCCAAACCTGTCCAGCACAACAACTAAGGAGCGAAGGGTCTCCTTCTCAGCCTCTGGTAGCTTGGAGTAGCTACTTTTGCTATATGAAATGTTGATGTCCGCAGCATGACCATTCGACAATGTTAGCCGTTTGGGTGTTAACCCATATTCTTTTAAAAAAATCAGTGTTTTCTCAGACTTATCTCGAATATGCGTGAGTCGTCGTCTAGACTGTCGCTGGGTGAGATCATCACTATCTCCTGGGATGTTTACGGCGTCTTCAGCTAAAGAACACCATATTTCCTCACACTGAGCTTCCACTTCCACTCTCTTTGAGTCAAATTGTGACACACGTTCATCATTATTCATTTCCGAGGATTTCACCAACTCCCTTTCAAATACGGCCATAGTGTATATGTCTTTCTCACATTTGATTTTCTGTTTCCCTCCTTTCATTTTCTTCAATTTGCGACACACGTTTCCACATTGTGTAGCTAGCCTGTTTTCGATTCTATCATTCTGGTGAATCTTGATGTATGCAAGCTGAGAGTTGAGGATGTCAACCATTGTCAAATTGCCATACTCTTCTTTTGCTTTGTTTAAATTTTTAAGGAAGAGATTTGTCATTTGCAAAGACACTGCGAATTTATCATCTTTCCTTAGGTATTTTGAGTTGATACATGGGCTTGGTTCCCCTTTCAGAGAAACAGTGTCCTTGAACTTACTCAGTTGTAAGTTACTCAGGTTGTCTGACATTGTGTATGTTTCAAGAGCTTAAAAATAGTATGAAAATGACAAAGAAACAAACAACTCAACAAGGTGAATGTTCAAAACATTGTACATATATCAGAATGATTATTGTTTAATGATGGATCATGTCCAAGGTGCAAGCTCGTGTGCGAGCCTGAAACACAACTGTCTCCACAGGGATGCTTATCTTGGCGATTCGGCCGTCATGCACGGTGTACTTGGTCCTTTGTCTCAGGCAGGGTTTGGCCCTGACCGGAAACTCAACACATGTGCCTTCGCCGTGTTTGTCAATGTTATACCACCAGTAGGGTGGGAGACACAGATGTTCTAGCTCTTCTCTACCAAGAAGAGTTTCTCTGTCAGCCCTAAATAAGGCCCTAAACACGTTTAAATGACAGGGGACTGAAAACTTTAGGCCCCGAGTCTTCAGTCTTGACTGAAACGACTGCCCAACGTCACGGGAAAAGGTCTCTCGTTGACTATCTGATATCTCGGGTTGGTCGTACGAGCGTCGGATGCTGGCTGGAATGTGCTGATCCGGTTCCCAGGTCGACTGCTCAATAGGATACCCCTGCCACTTGACAAGATATTCTGTACCCTAAACAGAGGAGGAAAAACATGTATTAACACACGCTCCTTATACATTTACGACATGACGTTTTCAAATCGACGAGTGGGTTCACTTTGTTCAACGTAAAAACAACACTACACGGTGCTAATTGATTCCAAATTATATTAGATAGATCTGTAATTGTTATTCTATCTATTTGATAATTAACCACCTGACACACAATGAACTAAACGAACCTCAATCAACGATGTTAAGGCAAATACCGGAGTTAATCCTGCTTTTGTAAGGGAACCGTATTAACGTAATTAAGTATTAACTGTTTTGTTGCGGTAATGAAAACAGTTGCTACAATGACCGTATGTTCTGTCTTCATTTCCGCCCATTTCGATGTATTGTTCACTCACATTCTGACTATATCACACTTGACTGACAAAACACAAGGACAGAATTAACATGCTCTCACGTGTGGCAACATGCAAATGCAGTCAGCCGAATAAGACATTGATTTACCGAATTCATTTTGTTCTTGGTCTTAATTTTGTGTGTCTTGTTTTATTGACACCTGTGTGTCTGCCTGCCTGTCTGCTAGTGACAATATTCAATACACAACTGCGATCACTGACCACATGCAATTTGAACTTAACACCAATCAGGCTATACACCATAAACAAAACGCATTGATTTATGGCCCGAGTTCAGTCTCTGTCACATTATGTAATTACACAGACAGGCAGGTGTGATACTTGAACACATGACATGTTATGATGTCTGTTGATTGCAAAATGTTATACACAAAAAATGAGCATGTATTTACAAAACCCAACATCTCTATATAAACACACACAATTAGCCGTGAAGGCGGCATCTGCAAATGAACCAGCCGTTACACTTGAGTGCACACCCACCCGCTCTGACTGGGTTCGGTATCCCGGCTGCTTCGTTTCGAGGGAGGTAAACCGAAGTACAAAATATTGCACTTTTGATTTCCTATTATACGCTAATAATTTTGTTCATTTGTTTTTTCATAATCAGCAATGCATATTATATGTCATGAAGAAGTGATAATTGTGTTTTAATTATGTTTGATTTTTTGGTTGCATGTGACCTTTAAAGAACAGGCAATTCCAAGTCCGAGTGGGTTCAACCCTGTCTGAGCATTATAATCAGGATCAGGGAGTCCCGCAAGGCAGTATTTTGTCTGTAGCAGTCTTTAGCATCAATATTAACAGTTTATCAAAGGTTTTAAATGATTCAATTGATGGATCACTTTTTGTGGATGATTTTAATATATCTTGTCGCGGTAAGAATATGCATACTATTGAACGGCAAATGCAGCTGTGTTTAAATAAAATACATAAATGGTGTCTTGAAAACGGCTTTAAATTTTCTAAATCCAAAACTAACTGTATACATTTTTGTAGAAAATATAAGCCGCATAAAGACCCGGAACTGTTTCTCAATGGCACTCCCATCAAAGTTGTAAAGGAGGCCAAGTTCTTGGGTTTAATTTTTGACTCGCATCTAACTTTTCTTCCCCATATCAAGTCCCTAAAGACTAAATGCTTGAAAGCACTTGACTTGTTGAAAGTCGTTTCCAATTCTAAATGGGGAGGGGATCATGCTACCCTCCTACACCTATATCGATCATTGGTACGTTCCAAACTTGATTATGGCTCCATCGCTTATGGTGGAGCCTGCAACAGTAATCTAAAACTTTTAGATTCTGTCCACCACCAAGGTCTAAGACTATGTCTTGGTTCCTTTAGAACTTCACCTGTTGACAGCCTTTACGTCGAGGCTGATGAGCCATCTCTTACACAACGCCGTATAAAATTAACTTTACAGTATATAACAAAACTTTATTCCAATGAGTCAAACCCTGCATATAACTGTGTCTTTAATCCACTATATGAAGATCTGTATAACAAGAAGCCTTCTCTTGTTCCGCCTCTTGGTATAAGAGTGAAACCTTTCCTTTCTGCTGCTGGCATTGAGCTAGAACATATAGCTCCTTCCCGTTTTCTTTCTTCTCCTCCTTGGCAATTGGTACGGCCACAAGTTGATCTAACATTAACTACATTTAAAAAATCAGAAACAAACGAATTACAGTATAAACAAGAATTAGTCAATTAAGAAATAAATATAATACATACAAATCCTTATTTACAGATGGGTCCAAGGATGGTGGCGCAGTGGCATGTGCACCACTGTCATTGGATCCCGAACAATATCTTCTAGAATACCGGATAACACCTCTATATTTACAGCAGAAGCAAACGCCATCTTAACAGCTCTTAAATATATTAATAAACACCGTAAATATAAACAATATATCATCTTTTCAGATTCTCTTTCGTGTCTTCAGGCTATTAAAAATCTTTCTTGCAAACATCCACTTTTATTAGAAATTATTGAATTGTACAATGAACTTGCTACTGGCCAATGCGACATCGTCTTTTGTTGGTTACCCAGCCACGTTGGCATTTCTGGGAACACAATGGCTGATATTGCTGCTAAGGCAGCACTCAACAAATCTGTGACACCACTTCTGATCCCATACTCTGATTACAAAGCTGCTATAAGATCTTATATCCGTGATCTGATGCAAAAGAAGTGGGACACCCAAGTAGGTATCAATAAATTATATGCAATAAACCCCTATATCGGTTACACTTACTTGGGTTGTCAGTCCAGATTTGAAGAGGTCATTATGCGACGATGTCGTATTGGCCACACTAGATATACGCATGAGTACCTATTAATAGGTGAGGATCCTCCGTTTTGTATCCCTTGTGATGAACGAATCACGGTCAAGCATGTCTTGCTTGACTGTGTTGAGTACTCCATCACAAAGGATATCTATTTCAAATCCCGAACTATGAAGGATCTTTTTTACTAATGTAAGTCCTCATTTAATTATTGCTTTTTTAAAAGAATTAAATTTGTTAACAGATTTGTAAATAGCTAAATATTTTATGATTGGAAGTTTGAATTAGTAACATAGATTGTTAGTGGCTGTATCCTCGAGGGGGGGTAAAGCACTGTAAAATTATTGTCCTCCTGAGAGGGTACGTAAGTTCCAAAACATTCAAAGTAAATTTCAACTTTCCGTTTTTTAATCGTAGAATATTTGTAATTTTAATGTATGGCTAGATATGTCTTAATTGCTAACGGCTGAGGGGATGATATAAATCCAGCTAGGGCCCATGCAGGAAGCAAATGTACTGTAAGTCCCCATGGTCCCTAGTATGGTGATCTACCTTCAGTTGTTAGCGATCTATAGCCCATTTTTTAGATTGTGTTGTCCCCTATGGTTAAAATGTTTTAGATTCAATTACTAGTTTTACATATATATATCTGTGATATTCTAGTTGCTTTACTGTCCTTCGCTGACAGGTTTTATAATATATACATATTCCATTACAATGTAAAATGTTCTCGTCACGATATGGCTGAAATATTGCCGATGTGACGTTAAATATTAACTCACTCACTCACTCATCAATCGTTAACACAATCGGCAGATATATAACCTACATTTCACATGCTTGTAAATTATCTCGATTATCACTAGTCGTCTAAAGCGCCGCATGCCAGAAAATATTGGTCGCAATTTAGATCCCAAGTTAGCCCACATAGCATTTTTTTGTCCACGGGTTTCACCAACGTTGTAAACTTCTCTACTATGGGCTTTCCTCCAACTTTAAGCCTCAGACAGCACTGTTAACGCACTCACTTTCTGACTTTTATACACAAACAAGGCTAATGCAGTTTTCATTTGGTCTTTCTGTGTTAAATTTCATATCAAAGCATGGGATAGTTGATACATAAAGCTGTAAAATAATATGTAGGCTAAATAGACCAGTTAGAATGTTGATGAATGCAGCTTTAAACAACACGTTTTATTTTTACATTTGTCTAAAACATATGTCGATTTGACCTTCGTTTAATCTGAAATGAGCCCATAAAAGTTGACATTACTAAATAATGTCTATTAGAAACAACTAAGTCGATTCTACGATTCTGACTACAGCATTAGTTTCTGTGTATGAACCACAATGAAATAGTGATGATACTAGATGTGTTATTATATACCATTGGCACGCAAAGCTAGTCAATAGTTCACTTGGAAATATAAACACACACAAAAAAACACGGGAACATATAGTTCAAGTCAGAACAGGGCAATGCATCCGACATTTCTGGCCATGTTTTAACCTTGATCGAACAACTAAGCTTGAGTCGTTGAGCTATGTCGTTCTTTGAAACGTTGGGTAAAAGAACATTCTCGACTGTAACTCAAACGGTGCGAAATGTAAACACCAAGTCATTATGATTCTCGACACAAATGGGAGGTTGACATTGGAGAGTTGAACAGTCTTGCTGAGATGTATTTATTCTGAATCTTTCTGCCCAGGTTTAAATATGAGACAGACACGTTATCTCCCTGGCATTGGCTAGCTGATGGTTATCGAACGATGGTTACCATCGATTTACTGGACATTAAATGGGAACGTCTTTTCCTTATCATCTTGAATTGCCATTGCCAATACGAGCAGAAATTCCGATTCATATCAATATCAGAAAGAGATAAGCAAGAAGGGACCACACTTTGTGCCATTTGGATTCCATAGATGTTGGCAATAATGTTATCCAGCATTTCGCATACAGTTTCCTCAGAAAACTGCAGATAACACATGCTTTCGATTTGGATAAATTGTATTTAGCCCCTGACAATATATTTGTGACTGCATGTAACCACAGCAAGTAGTAACTAAATAACACGGATCAAAACACGAAGGTAAACTGCACAAATAAAAACACCATAACTGTAATAGAGTAAACATTTGACCTTGACTACATCACAACACGGTATTGTACATGCACCCCCGCTCACCTCCAAATATAGCATGACACACAAAACAGCGATAACCGTCCAAGGTAAAGAGTGCCTCGGTAATGATTCACACTTGCCGATCATCTGCCATTGAGTACAATATAGAGATTGTTGTGATACCAACCTGACATGTGTGATGGTATGATGTTTGTGCGATTCTGTGTGCAGATGTTTTCCTCTTTGAGATGTAGATCATGGCTCATATGACTGTTCAAAGTTTGATCCATTGCTGCCTTCAGTCTGGCTTATAGCAAAGTATACGGTGTTTGTTTGTGCATATTATATCTTTAGAATGACAACACTCTTGTTTGGTGGTGGAGTACATTTCCAAATTTGACACTTCAGTGACAGAAAGATAGGTGCGCAAACATCCATGACCTATTCTTACAAGACCTAAGTTACCTGCCGCTAATCCAGTGAGAGTAATGTATTTCTGTGTGGCGTGTGCTTGAAATTCTAAATATATGTTACTGTTGAAGCATCGCTTCATCCTTTGAACATCATATCTCAAGGGGAGGTGATATATCGACCAGCTTTGTTGGGTAGGAGCATTGTGACGCACATATTTACTCACTGTATAGATTGAGTTACACATTTTGAGTTGGGCCGAGACATACACCCAAGCCATTGTGACTCCACCTTGTTTCAGGTATGAGTACATTTAGGATCTGTTCTGGTTGCCATTTTATGGGTGCTAAATATCACAAAAACTATGGCTCGTGACTTAATTCTGCATACATGCTCGTATGTTTCCCCCACTGAGTGTGCATCTGAGTGTGTAGCTTATTTTGTGGTATGAATCCGAATGTTACGTGAAACAAATTTGTTTGAAGCTGATGACTGCTACACTTGTGTCGTTTCGGTCATTTGAACGTGTGTATTTTACTTTCATAAACGACAAACAATCGTTTCTGATATAACCTGTAATATAACAAATTACACAAGGACGTCTCGTTTTGGGTGCCTAATAGTACATGGACATTGTCACTTAAGTCGTTTCGGTCATTTTAACGTGTGTATTTTACTTTCATAAACGACAAAAATTCAAATATAAACGCCGCTTTAATAAAACAAATTACACAAGGACGTCTCGTTTTTTGGTACCTGATAGTAGCAGGACATTGTCGCATACAGATGATAAAGGTAGACTTAAGCAATAAGCTTTATTGAGTGTTGCAAGACATTTACATATCACGATTGCACTTTAATCACAAACGTTCAATTTCAATTTATTTCTCGAAATACCATCAACCGTGGTACATGAGAATACAAACTTAGAATATTCATATAAACTAGCATGTCAAGATGGCAAAAAAAAAAAAAAACAACAGAAGAAGAAGTTTATGTATCTTTGTGGACTTAAATATTACATTAATATGCTTAGATAGGGGTTTTAGACAGTTTGTTGACTTTCCATATAATGTAATTGAATTCAGGTAAGAAGACAAATATGCTTGTCTGTATGGTATTAAAGCTTCGCATTTGAACAGATAATGGAGTTCATCTCCCACTGCATAAATCACACACGCGATATTCTCTGGGAACATTTGCCCAAAGACAAACCTCTACAGGTAGGTGTTGATTACCTTTTCGGAATCTTAAAATAGGGAAATAGATATGTTTTAGCAGAAAGAGATATCTCTCAAATTCTATATAGGTTTTTAAGATACGGTAAAAAGAGGATTTGGTGCTTTGTATCATTGAGGTATGCCATTTCCGTAGAAATTGGTCTTTGAGGATCTGTTCGATCTTTAAAGAGAGAAACTTAGTTGCACAGAGAAATGGATTGTAAAATATTTCAGTTAAACTGCAGTCATACAATGTCTTTCTTACATATTCAATCAACGGAAATACATTATTTTCAGCACTAACTTGCAACATGATAGAATAAATATTATGTGATAGTTTGGTTTGGCAGGGGTTTGTTATCACAAACTAAAGTTGTCATGAATTGGTTGCAATGACAAAATCACCATTGGCGGAAGGTAGAGGATGCTTTCACCTGAGCAGAGTGTATGCTTTGTTATTTTAACAGGAAAATCTTGCTAAGTTGATCACAGATTTATTCACGACCAAGCCCTATTCTTTTCTGTGACCTCGCCGACCAGTAGAACAGAAATGCGTTCCGCATAAGCCATTGTCATTGCCTATAGATGGTTGTGTTCGTGAGCATTGCAGAAGCAAACCGACAAACTTATTCTCTATTCTCGGATGTGTATATTTTATTTGGAATTCAATACTGCAACACTCAAATTTATGTTTTAAACGCTACGAACTGGAATTCATGATTATGTCATAATATTGTAAATGTTTGATTGGAATTAACATGATTGTACCAATTGCTTCTAATCACAAACTGATTTTCAGAGAAATGTAAAATGTTTATATGTACTTGTATATGAGAAATTGCAATAATCATGTCAAAAATATTAATCCTTTTTACATGAACATTTAGCATATGAAATGTCTCATTCTGTATTCAAAAATAGCTGAAACATTTGCACTTTAGGTAAAACAACAGTTATACGTACACATTAAAAAGTACTCAAACATAAGCATTAGTTTGTATATCATAGATTAGATGGCTTTAGTATACAGATTAAATATCAAATACTGAATCCGTGAAACCCACGTCAGATGGCAAGTTGAAGCAAATAAGCATAAGTGAAAATACAAGTAAGCCTATTCCTATATCAAATAGGACTCTTCGCATAGGCCGAACACAACTTTCCGTTCAGAAGATGATAAACAATCATGGACCTGCTGGGTGTCACTGACACAAGTGGTACATGGAACACTATTACGCGCCAGCTTAACTAAGTATGTCAAACTGACGGATATTTGGAGGTCTTTAGGCTTGGGGGCATTAACGCATGTGAGTGAATCTGGTAGTAGTTCAACAATGAATGTTAGTTTTTATGTGGGCAAATTCTGACTTTCAAAATACGCTACTGCATCTCGCACGAGAAGCTTTGTCTACCTATTAACATGACCAAGTATGTGTCTGTTTTATATGATCTGGATTGAAATATTCCAAGTGCTAAGAGTGGCTGTCTATTTGAAAGGCCATTTTGTGGTGTTTTTCTTATAATTATTTCAGTTCTGAAAATATCCCGATGTTAACACCTCCAAACATTACCCACGGAATTAGAACTCGACATTGTGCTTTCATGAAAATGTCTATTAAGTCACGCACTGAAATAACCCCGTCAGCAGTATCGGTCACAACTGACAGATAATTGTTGGTTTCTTGAATGTTTTTCTATTCCTGTGATGACTCAGAGGTGTTGTCGTGAACCACACGTCCAAACCATGTTGGTATGATCAGGGAGTCATTGTCAGACGAAGATATGCTGCTTAATGTAGAGTCATTTACAGTTAAGTCGCTCTCCCGTCGTACAAGTGGACTGTAAAAACGCTGACCCGCAGAGGGATCCAACTGTTCCTCGTAGATTTCATTGTAAGTGTTCCTACTGTACAGAGGTTGAACAGTGTCCACCGATCGCTGTGGATTTTCCCTCGCTCTCGTCGACAGTTTCTGCAGTCTAAAGTAAAATCATGCAATTACTTACAACTTACAAGGCCAGTGGAAGGAGCTGTAAATTGTAAGCTGTTTCCAATGAAAGGTTTTGTTGTATAAAGACATCTACAAAACAATAACAAAGGTTTATAAGTACTACAATTACACGGTATTTATACATATACATCTTACGTACCCTCAAACAAAAATATTTTTTCCTATAGTTGTGTGTCCTCAGTCATAATATTAGCCATGAGGACATATGAGGACATATCATTAATCCTCAGTCGTGCCATTTTACCAGGTTTCCTAATTATAGTTAGACGTGTATATCACGTCTCAATCTTGCCACTCTTACTCACGATCTTACTATCTTTCGATAGTGAAACTAAAACTCTGCTCAATTAGAGGAAATCACACTTGAAACTAACTTTCTTTTCCGTGATAAGACAGATTAAACCTTTTGACCTGAATTTTGAACTTTAAAAGGTATTATCACTTTCAAATGTAATGACAGATTAATTCTGGTTAGAGTATGAACTATTGCGCATTCGACTTGTGAAGATCCGGGCTAGAATTGATCTTCAGTAACCCATGCTTGTCGTAAGAGGCGACTAACGGGATCGGGTGGTCAGGCTTGCTGGCTTGGTTGACACATGTCATCGGTTCCCAATTGCGTAGATCGATGCTCATGCTTTTGATCACTGGATTGTCTGGTCCAGACACGATTATTAACAGACCGCCGCCATATAGCTGGAATATTGCTGAGTACGGCGTAAAACTACTCTCACTCACTCATCATTGCGCATTCCCTTCGATTGTCGTAAAAAAACTGAGATCGGGTACCGACTCAGTTCTGAAGTTGTGATATGCCTGAAACGTAGCTCTGTCTACTCCAGTAACCAAACACACACACAGACACATACACGCACACACGTACGCACACACACACGCACGCACACACACACACACATATACACACTCATGTTGTTTGCTAAAAACTATTTATGGAGACTCATTTGCTCTAAAAAAAGGCTACACTTAATTATATACAGTATATTATTGAAACAATTCCATGATAAGATTTAATTACGTGGTGTAAACTGACAAATAGTAAACAATACTGTATTGTTCTGCAAATATTTTATCACGGAACACAGTAATGAATATACTCCTTGAGTTACGTGTATGAAGATTATGATGATCCTGACATAATTGAACAATGTGTTAAAAAAATACATGGCTGCAAAGACGATATGCATGGCATGTTCTGCCTGATATTGCAAGTACCGTTTGTTGACAAAAATAGCACAATGCTTCTCGTTTGATAGTAAATTATAGCGAACAGCTATTGACATTAGAAGATGAAAACGACTTGTCATACAAATGATTTTTCCGCTAAGTACATAACTCACCTGACAACATATCTGATGGAAAATGACAACATTTTATGAATGTATCTTGATATTACATATATTGCACGGAAGTACATTTTGTATATCGCCTCCACTAAAGACCTATAGCAAAGTGAAATAGCTAATACCATATCCTCCTTTTCAGTATATATACTCAAGAATGACCTTCCCCTCAACATAACACATCGTCATTACTAGCACATTCAATACTATAAATATGTCCACTTTATACTATCGGTAACTTTGGTCAAAATTAGACAAAGCCTTCCAACATATCCATTTGTAGTGGGCTGCTTTAAAATGGTCTGTGAACAAAGGTACATATTACTTGCCTTTCAAATGTTAAAACACTACAAATCATGAGCATATTAGTGTCTCCATTACTAAGAAAACCCAGTTGTGACTTCAACTTACCTATGGCTAAGTATGCAGATCAGAATAGCAGCAGTGGCCCCGAAGATGATTAATCCGATTACAAGTGGGTTCGTGGCGGACTGGGCAGATGGAACCTTGGAAGATGTTGCATCTGAAACATTACCATAGTGGTGCAAATGACAATGAACTGCGGCCTTTTAAAAAGAAATAAGAAGTTTACTGATACCATGTTTTAATTTCTATTTCCTTAACTTTTCAAACCGAGTCTCTGTCTTACATGTACAGTGATTCATGTATGTATCCATCTGATCTGTTCTGTGGAGGATAACATCACATCATGCAGTTAATATACACAACCGATCAGTATGCATTGAACGATACGTACCAAAGGTTGTCATTTGTATAATATCAATACAGTGTCCATCGTTGCGTTCACAAAGGCCTGACTGGCAGTTAGTGCAGGTCTGTTTGCAGTCCACTCCATAGTACCCGTCCTTACATTCAAAGCAGAAACCAGTTTTCATCTCACAAACATCATCTTTACAATTGTAGCATCGCAGATGACACGTTTCCTTATAGTAACCATTAACACACTTCATGCAATGGCCTGTGGTTTGATTACATCTCATGTCTTGGCATCTGGAACTACAGCCGTCTGTGCATTGTTGACCTCTGAAGCCATCCTTACACCCATTCATACATCTGCCTGTGTGTTGATCGCATACAGGTGAACATTCTCCGGTTGCACTTGATTTAGACTGACAAAATGGAATACAATTTTCAGAACATGGAGTGTCACATTTGTCCCCATGAAACCCATTGATGCATCCTTCAGGGCAGCCTGAACTTGAACACTTTCCCAAACAGTTGGTACAGTCAGTTTCACAGTTGTCTCCAGTGTAATGGGTGTCACATTTCTGACATACCCCAGAAGTGAAGTTACACTGTTTACATCTAGGCAGACATTTGTCACCACACACGTGGCTATCCGAGCAGTGTTTCCTGCAGACACCATTCCTGTAACATCCTTCAGCACAGGAAATCGGACATTCATTCTCACAAAATTCACCTACATGACGTTTTTTACATTTCATACAATCATTTGCTCTTCGTTGGCTACATTTTAAACAGTTTGGTAAACATGGAATGTTGCATAGTTTCCCCGAAAATCCATCTTTGCAGCCATGTTCACAGACAATGATTCCACCAGTAGTCACTCTGCATGTTCCCATGAGGCAGTTATTACCTGGTGAACAAGCATGAGTTGAACTCGTCGAAGTCGTTGCACAAGCTGGTTCCCTACACGTTTCACTCATGTTTAAGACTGAAACAGGACAAATGGGACAATCAGTATGTTGTATTGCCCATGGTAATAAGTGTTTCACATAACAACAAATATATTTAGGCCTAAACTCGCATATTCATTTATAATGATATCGCCACTCAACACAAGCAATACATGCTTGTGGTTGAGTTCCAAAACAATACGCCCTATGGTCTTATCTCTCTTTAGATACGCAAAATATTTCAAAGATTGTTGTAAAACATTGATGACTATCTCTGTTGGTCTAGGCACTGATCAAGAAGATAGGTTAGGTGTGCATGTTCTCACCATGACAGGTAAATTCGCATGCTTAATTTGTCATGGATTCTGATAAATCAATATAGAATTTGGACGGATGCTAGTACGTATTGGGTCGAGATCATTCCCTTAACCAGTTTAGTGATTGATGTGTCACCATGTTAGCAAAAAGACTTACAGTTATTTTCAGAGTGCCAAACATTATTGTTTCCTGTGTATCCGTATTCATTATAATGCATTTGTAAAATTATACACATGATGTAGTTTCACATTCTCATTTATAAGAAGATACATACCCGTGTTGCAGATAACTGCGAGGGCAATACATCTCCATATCCCTGAAGAATACCTGAAATAGTAATATTGTGTATATATTATAACAACTCGTGATCAGATTGCTCTATATTCATACCCAGTTACACACCTGAAGCAGGGTATGAGTGCTTCTGTACAATATCAAAATAGTTGCACGGCTACTTTCCAGTGAGAAGTGAAATAACTGCTGAATATAACATTATTTCCACAATAACGGGACTAATTGAAAACACTTACATTCTATACATCTGCTCCTTGTTTTAGACGAAAACGATCTGATGTTAAACAGGAAATATTCTCTCAACCGTCAATTTCCTTACAAATCAAAACGGAAAGTGGATCCGTGTGTTTGTTCTTTGCTTGTTCTTCCCCTTCGACGCCGCCATATAGCTGGAATATTGCTGAGTGCGGCGTAACTCACTCATTCATTCATTCTTCCCCTTTGACGGTTTTGTGTTTGTTTCTAAAACGTATTGAAATTACTCAAGACAGGAGGCAAACAGGAGCAAACAGTTTTATATAAATGTTCACTGACCTAACAATTATTTTCACACAACAACTTATAAGAATACAAACTACTGACTATGTCAAATAAATATCCAGTTTCGAAACTCTCTAAACGACCTACTGTTCTAACTATCACCATGCTGATTGACTCTAAAATATGAGACATGTACATTTCTTGCCTTGCAAGATCTACTGTGCAAAGTGCCAACATGTGTATTGACGACAAGATATGAAGCGCACATTTCTTGCTCACAGATGCTGACATGGCACTTTCGAATCTACTGAATCGAAGAATGATAATCATTGGACTCTGTAAGTATTGTATCCTTTGGAAAAAGAGGCAACTAAGCTGACGCGTTAGCTCACCTGACAAAATGTTTTGTGAATTTATAACATAGACGGCTTCAGCGCCTTACAATAGTCACTTTCCACCCATCCTCATACTTAATTCAGAGTGATGTTACATAGGTTATGGGTATTTTAATGTTTTGGGTGCAGGTGAGGAAAAGCCAGGCTTGCTTTTTTGAAGGCTTCAACATTACAGTTAGGGCTGGATGGAAGGGAAAATAGCATGGCTGAGGGTCTGTGAGGCATTCTAGTTAACACGCTACTAATCACTCATTGCATGCACAGTTTTGCATTCAAAGAATATTCAATAGTATTTTACTCTTTTCTGACAATCTTATATGGCCCAAACGTGCACATATGCGAAAATATCTATACGTCCGTGTTCAATAATTGTTCGTTTTTGGATAAATACGAAAACATTTCATCAAGACATGTCACAAAATGGGACATAATTCTGTTGATTTAATAACTTGCATAAAATGCTGTATCTGTGACATTGTGACATATAATCGGAAGAAGGAATTATATGATATCGACACAGTATTCTACTGGATGAAGGAATAAACTGCCTAATGTTACTAAATCATATATAACAGCACAAACCTTTAAGAATAAATGACACTGCCCATATTAAATGGCTACTTGCCAGTGGTAAATTAACTGCATATGAACTGTTCTGGTTATGACTTTGAATGCCACACTTGTACAAGTAAAATACCAGAGTGTAGTAGAATGGTTTATTCTTGCTTTATCATGTACTTCTTTCATATTTCATGCTTAGGTGTCTTCATTGTTGGTGGTTCCGAGTACAATTGCCTGTCGTTGTCGCCGTCCTTGACGTGTGGGGAATGTTATATTGGCTGGTATGGTGATTACTGTGACAAGGCATGTGACTGAAACCCTGGTGGATGTAACAAAGTAACAGGTGTTTGTATCCAGTGTCAAGCTGGCTATTACTCCACAAACTGTTCACTGACATGTCCACCTCAGTGCGGAGAGAGCTACGGTGACAATGTCTTCTGTGACCGTACAACAGGAAACTGTCTAGAAGGCTGTAAACAGACATGGTGGGGGGATAAATGCGAACACAGGTGTGGAACACAGTGTAGTGATTCAATTTGTTTCTTCCATGATGGTTCTTGTGCCTTTGGTTGCGAACACGGGCTTACAGGGACCCACTGTAACAAATCCTGTTCAGTTGGATGTTTGGGCGGCAACTGTCGTCAGTGCAATGGATGTTCCGATGGGTGGCGGGGACAGGCCTGTGAGTTGCACTGCTCTGAAAACTGTCTAAGATGTCAACAGAAAAGTGGAAACTGCACAGCATGTCGCCAAGGGTTCGAGTATGATGGACGAAGTCAATGTACCGCTATGATCCATGGTAAATGAATTTATCAATGTAACATATCACATGCTCGTTATTAATAGTTCGACTGTCCATGAATACACAATGCCCTAAATAGTTAATGCTGTTTAAATAGTGGTCAAGTGTAACAATTGTTGTATTTGAATATATACTCTCCCAAAAAAGAAACGCATCATGAAAATAGCAATTTCATGTAGCAATGAATTAAAACGTGATTCATTTTACAAAAGGTTTTGCTCTGTTTATGAGTCCTATGGTGTTTATGTTTTGAAACATCACAACAAAACGCACTATCTGTAAAATACCCGTATTTAACAGCATGATTTTCAATTTCGGCGGGTAGTGTCACAGAATACACAAATTCACATGCAATGCACGTGAAAGTTGGGGATCAGATAATCTCAATGATGGGTATAAAAGGTTGATTGCTGTCTGTCGATTATTCAATGTATTTGGAATATTGTTGACGAACGCAAAATGCCACGTCTAAGTGAAGCCAACCGTCATGTCGCCATTGGTTTGCTTGAAGCTGGCCAGTCTCAACGTGCCTTTAGTTGCCCGACGCATGAATGTTCACCAAAGCACCATTTCACGGCTCTGGGAGACTTATCGCCGTCAGAATGCGGGGTAGCAGATGCCCCTCGTAGTGGGCGACCTCGAGCGACCACTGCGGCGCCGGATCGCTACATCCGGGCACATCACCTGCGTCATCGAACAGCTGAGGCGACCAGTACCACTCGACAAATACCCAGATTGAGGAGGCTTTCTGCACAGACCGTCAGGAACAGGTTGAGAGAGGCTGGTTTACGTGCCAGAAGACCTTATTTTGGCCCTGTGCTTCGACAACAACATCGTCGACATCGAGTTCAATGGTGCACCAACGTTCAGGCCTGGAACCTAACGAATTGGCGTAGAATGTGGTTCAGTGATGAATCACGATTTCTATTGGAACGACGCGATGGAAGAATGCGGGTGTACAGACGTCGACGTGAACGTTTCGCCGACGCTTGCGTTTCCCAGGTGGACAGATTCGGCCGGGACAGTGTTATGATGTGGGGAGCGATCACCTGCCGTAGGAGAAGTGATTTGGTGATGATCCAGGGCACCCTGACAGCTCAACGATACTGTGACGAAACCCTACGCCCACACCTCCTTCCACTCATTGATCGCCAGAGGGAGTTGTTTCAACAGGACAATACCAGGCCGCACACAGCACGTCACACTAGAGACTTCCTCCAGAACCACAACATCAATGTGCTCCCCTGGCCCTCAAGATCACCGGCCTTAAACCCGATTAAATATCTGTGGGATGCCCTGGTAAGACGGGTGCGACGCCGTAACCCTCACCCCTAGACACTTCAGCAACTCGCACAGGCACTACAGGCAGAGTGGGCTGCGATTGGGCAACACGAGATTCTGAGACTTATTCGTTCGATACCGAGGCGATGCCGTGCAGTTCTCGATGCCCACGGTGGTCACACGAGGTATTGACTTCAGCGCTACCACACGTCTCCATGTGACACTCAAACTGACTTTCCTCGAGTTGGTGCCAAAGACGGATAAGTCTGCATTCCCAGTGTGCAATTTCGCTATATTTCATTGACTCATAAAGCCTACAAGATGTTTCAAAATAAACTTAAAATACAGTTGAAATTCCTATATGCGTTTCTTTTTTTGGGAGAGTATATATTACACTTTCCCAGTAAAGTACAGTTTCCAAGTACCTTGAGAGTTGACTGTTCATGTGTTTAATTACTAAACACGAGTCACTAAATTTGATTATTGTGTTGGGATCTAGTATGTTTTTGTTTTGTTTTTTATTTCCTAGGTGTTTGAAAAATGAGACAAGGCATGAGTACCATGAAAGAATTATTTGATTAATGTTTGAAGGGTCAAACATATTCCTAATTGAATTAGGAATGACTCATACATTTTACATTTCTGCAGCGTGGGCTGCGTTTTACTTTCACTGAAAGTGCCTCAAGAATACATCACCCACGACGTGTATCTGGTCGTGAAAGAGAAGCATCATGTGTTTGGGGTTGTAGAACTATAAACTAATGTACTTGTAGAATAGAAGACAATCCTTTTTCGCAGACACTCAATTGAAATATATTCCCTAGAATGTTGCTCTTTCATGCAGTCACTACCAGCGAGGTCCCGATTCCAGAGCAAGATTCCAAAGTTGCTATTGTGGTTATTTCCATCATAGTTGCTCTCACCATAGTTGCAGCAGTCTTTATTGGGATCTATATCAGGTACGCTCATGATTATTTTGACCATGTATATTTCAGTAATCTCTAATGCCATAACGATAAAGTGTTTCAACATATTAAGCGTTAGATGCCTGGAAATATGCTTTGAAAGCAACAGGTGAGACAAGAAAGTATGTACATCGAATAAATAACTGTCTCTGCATTTAAAATAAAATCTACGATTGAATACTATGTATGTTCAGTGGGGGTATCTGAAGGATGCTCATAATTATACCTAATCAATCATCCTGACAGTTAAGAAATCGCTTCTTTCAGTTTTGAACCAGATGAGTACCCGTGAAGATCTGGGTTAGAATTGGTCTTCGGCAACCTATGCTTGCCGTGAAGGGTGGCCAGGCTCGTTTATATCGTTGACATCAGTCAATCAATTGTGTAGATCGATGCTCATGATGATCACTGGATCAACGAAAAAACCATGTCAGTAGCCATAATCAATAATCCATTTTTTCATTAGTTGTAGGAGACGAATGCATCCTCAGGAGACTTGCAGGGACAAGTGGTGCATAAATTGGTAAATTGCTAAATACTATCAGCCGCACACGCAAGAATATGTCTACTAGGGCTATACACAGTTTAGGGTTTAGGTTAACCATTTGTGCTCATTAACATAATCTATTCTAAACACAAGTTACTCATATTTAGACATTAGTCATCCTGACAGTTAATATATTGCTTCATTTAGTTTTGGTGACTAAAAAACGTATTTTAGTCTATGAGTATTGACGACAGGCCTAACTGTATTGATTTTTCCATCACAAGGGATAAATATTTCAGTGTTAAAACTGTTGGAGATCTTTTTACATAATGTTAATTATCATTTTATTATCGAACTTTTATAAGAAATTGAATTGATTGATAAATTTGAGTCCTGTGTTTTGTAGATGGATTTGTTTTTTAGAACTGCAAGTTTCAATCAGTTACTGAGATTGTTAGTGGCTGTATCCTCAAAAGGGGTTGATGTAGCGTAAACTTATTGTCCTGCTGAGAGAATACAGTCCCAAAACATTAAGAGTCAATTTAATCTCCCCACTCTTTTTAATCGTAGAATATGTGACATTTTAATGTATGGCTTGATTGCTCCGAATTGCTAACAGCTGAAGGGATGGTGTAAATCCAGCTAGGGTCCATGCAGGAAGCAAATGTACTGTAAGTCCCCATGGTCCCTAGTATGGTGATCTACCTTCAGTTGTTGGCAATCTATAGCCTGATTTTATATTGTATTGTTCTCTTTAAAATATCGTTTTATGATAGCATGCTAGTTTTACTTTAATAATATCTGTGATACACTGGTAGTTTTACTGTTCTTCGTCAACAGGCTTTTAATTTGATTTTTATTGTTCTACAATACAATAATTATTGTTCTCGTCACGATATGGCTGAAATATTGCCGATGTGACCATAAATATTAACTCACTCACTCTTGACGACAGGGCTATTGGCGTTATGTTTATTTCAGATATAGATCGCTCATTACAGTCAGTTGCTTAGTGAATGAAAAACCATGCCAGAAGCCAACTGTCAATAATCCTTTTACCGCCCTTATTTGTAGGAGAGGAATGGCTTGCTGGGGTAAGAGGATACATGGGTGAGTAAATTGCTAAATAGTTTCAGCAATAATATTCTAGTGATGTTGTATTAAATGTAGGTTTTTTATGATATACAAATATTCCATTTCAATGTCAAATTTGTTCTCATCACGATATGGCTGAAATATTGTCGATGTGACGTTAAATATTAACTCACTCACTCACTCACTCACTCACTATTAAATGTAGGCAAGTTGAAGAGCTCCCTGTAGAATAGGGTAATCCTTTTGTTAAATGTATTCCATTCATCAGCACATAGTGGGTATTTTGTAGGTTAACCACGTGTGGCTATTAACTTACTCGAAACAAGTTCTAACTGCAATGCAAACCATACGTTTAGTTAATATGCATCATCCCAGAAACATTTTAAATTTTATGCATACATTTATATTTTATGTAGCCAGACTCTTTATCATTGGCACGCACTAATTTCATGAGAACTGTGATTGAAGCGTTAGAGCAGGAAATGTTTAGATAGCATTACGTTTATGGCATCTGTTGTAATCACTAATTTCCCGTGATGTATTCATATAACGTTAGTCACTAGTTTCCCTTTTAGGCTATATAAAATTTCGAAATATTTCAGACTGATTTATTACTTACTTTGTAAGAAGCGATTTTATTGGATAAAGATTGGTTTCAAACGACGCTTTTTCACTACGCTCTGCTTATAAGGGTCGTGATTGGTCAAAATCAGACACGTGACTTAAGCAGCCAATCATATTATGGAAATGGATACCGTCCTCGTAAACGAACACCTTTAGATTAAGACGAAAGGTTTTGGGTAAAATAATGCTATTCTGAACATATTAAGAAAGACATCGCTACCTATACGTAAATTATGGAACGTATTGGACATATCGTGCTAGGTTATGGCCCATGACAAAAATGCTTCATGCATATATTTTCACATTAAGCATCGTGTCCAGGCGTCAAGACGGAGGCGGTGAAAGCAGAGATGTAACTTATCAGTGACTTGACTTACATTGCATGATCGCACAAAAGTATGGAAATAGTAATTTTATATGTACGTTTGACAACTTTCATGAATGTTATTGTTGATTTCAATTTATTTAATGAATTCCTCGATGTTTGAAACATCGTTACTTTGCTATTTGACAATGCTATTGTAGACCCGCTGCCGAAGCATAAACACGAATCGTTGTTTTCAATAACATTGCGAAAAATAGTTTATAATTTTAATTCTGCCAAAATATATATTCAGTTGAAATTTAATAAGAGATTTCAGACATTTTTATTTGATTTAAACAACATGAATGTGCATTCAGACACTGCCTTGTTTCTTATTCAAACATCTTGTTAATGCTAAAGTGACAGTACGACAGCGAACTTCCGTGTGCGCAGGCGTCATAAGCGAACCTAGCTAAACCGGCACTCTGTCAAAACCGGCATTTTTATTTGGTCCCGACTGATGCCGGTATTGACAGAGTACACTGTAGTCTGTTTTGCTTAAACCCGGCATAGCTTGTTAACTCCGGTTGTTTTCATTTTTTAGATCCCGTCACAATGCCTCGCAAGTTGGAGGAACAGCAAGACTTACAGATGTCCCTTGCAGTACAGAAGAATGATTCCAAATCCGCCATCTCTGTGCAAACATCCAAGTCCATACAGACCACAACATGTATTGCATCCAAACAATTTCGACCAGAAAGCATACCAGCCAAGGAAACTTCTAAAAGCCATCCACGTCAAAAGACTCCAACCTGTCATGAACAGAGATCGTGGTTATTACCTTCCAACACCTTCCAACACCTTTCACTACATACATGCATTATATATACTCTTCAAAAAAGTAGGGGAACTCCATTTTTAATTCACCATTGATAATAATGAATGTTTTGAGAGTGCATCACCACTTGCACTTCCTTATAACCATAGGGAAACTAGTTGGTTGTACACAAATCGCTCTTGAAAGATGATTGGTGTATGACGTCAAATTTGTATGTGTACGATTTACATTTTCAAACCATAAAAACGGTTAGAACAATCACTAACAACTGTGCGATGCAAGATGATTGTCGAAAGTTAATGGTCTACGGTCATTTATCGACCTTCTTGAAAACCGTCAAAATCAAGAATGACACCCCATGCACGTGTATGGGGCTACTGCGCTGTGCACGTGCATCCCATGCGTTCTGTTTAGGGGTGGTGATAAAGAAAAGTGAAGGTGCGTTCATAAGATGTCTGTCTTTGAAAAGTTTGTTAACGCTTATAATTCCTATTCAAATTGAAATCTCAGATATCCTACTTTTTTAAGAATATATATATTTTTAATCTTCCCACTTCTGTACATCACATGCTTCATAATCGCGTTAGTATCTACACGCATATTTCTCATTCGTTTACATGTAAGTTGCACAATCTGAGAACAATCCCCCTTCTTCATCACACCATCATGGCTTCAGTTGTGTGTAGCGTGAACTGTTCCTAGATTGGCGCCAAAACAACTTTTATTCCTCGATACGAAGAAAACCAAACAGATGGTGATAGTCAAAAAAGAATATACAGCAAATACCAATAACTGTTACAAAATAATACCAACAAATACTGCACCGTTTACGTAAACTGAGGTCCTTTATTGTTAGCAGTTTTATTCTTGTTTTGTTTTATTCAAAAACATCCGAGTCAGCATACATTGTCAATGCCTATAACTCTTTAAATCAATAGGCTTAAATGCTAAATGTGTTTGCCCCATGTACAACAATCTCATGCTATGGTATCTCATCACAGCATCTGATGTCATATTTATTGCCATAGACTTAAATCAGGAATAATCTGTATAGTTATGTTTTCGTTGAAAAAGTAATATATGAGTTCTAACTAACTAAACACTAAAGCTGTCCTGTCATGTTTGGTTCATGGATATCGTCAAAATGATCTTCAGCAATCACGTGTGCCATTCAATAAACACTTGCTCGTTCACATACACAGTCAGTGCCCTCCAGAAATTATCACTTACACATCTGATTGACTTTGTTTTGTGATATATGTGACTTCGTTGTATTTCTTGTTGTTATTTCTTTGGTTTTTTATTGTTTCCCTTATGTTATATCATGTATGATATATAATCTATTTGGCAGTCCCATCTATTTGGTGTGTCGAAGATTATACATATACTTCACTTTCCAAATAAGTTAAAGTGATGGGTCATGTAAAATGCAATTTCAATGCGCTGTAATTATACAAAATATGTTAATCAGCATTTACACAGTCCATTTTTCACATATGCTGTGAAGGATCGAGTTTCGGAGGATACATCCAGAATATTTTTCTGAAACAGGTTGCAAAACAGTATCATATCATAGTTCCAAAATACGTCCTATTTTCCTCTATCTTATATAAGTAAATGTGACTTTATAAAATAGGACTACACAACACATTGTGTGGGTATTACCAAATGATGTGAGTACTAAAAGCCTATCTCAACGTTATGTCCAATAGGGGGCGGTGGGGTAGTCTAGTGGTTAAAGCGTTGGCTTGTCACGCCGACGACCCGGGTTCGAATCCCCACATGGGTACAATGTGTGAAACCCATTTCTGGTGTCCCCCCGCTATGTCCAATAGTCAGCACTGTAGATTAGCAGTATCGTAGGTATTATTTAAATAAATGGCAGTTGAACGAGAGACCGTATCATAACTTCTGTGAGCATCGGTGTTATAAATGACAGCCTTTATTCAGGGTATATTCACTGATGAGAAAGACCTAGGCTTTATTCGGCGTTTCTCATCAGTGAATATACAAATAAGTTTAGGGTTTTGTGAAAAATAGACTGTGAAAATATTTACATTAGGACGTCATTAGATAATGATACGCTAAAAAGGGTTTGATACAACCGTTTTTAATGATGCCATTAACTAATGATGCATTAAGATTTAATTACGGTTTAATGTTGACATTAGCTAATGAAGCAATAAAACAACCGGATCCAGGGTTCGATTCTCCACATGGGTACAATCTGTGAAGACCATTTACCCGACCGTGATATTGCTGGAATATTGCTAAAAGCAATGTAAACTAAACTCACTCACTCATTCACTCTAGATATTGGAGAGCATGATTTGAGCACTGTCTGTGAACAAATGAACCCGTCATATCAGAGCAGTGGGAACAGGCTGGAGATAAGCTTCAAATCCAACCGTATCAAGCAAACCAAAGGGTTTATGATTAAATACATACGGTTGGATTTGAAGCTTATCTACAGCCTGTTCAAACTGAAATATACAGCCCTAATTATCTTTTCTCACATTTGGTCGGTGGTGTTTTCATTCGGCGAGTTTTCCCCTGTCGGTATATAGGCAGTGAGTTGCATTGCATTTATCCTCAGTCTTTGGATTGTGAGACGTAATACCGTTTGAATAACATTCAAAAACTACTCGATGTTGTGTACATTCTAAGCCATATCCTTTTTACCTGATAGAACTTATATTTAACTGTCGTTTCGTCAGAGCTATTGCTTCGACAATGTTATCCATGGAGGCGGCCATATTTAAGAATTGAATGTCACTTTGTGTGTTTGCACTGAAAAATGAACGATGTCAAAGCGTTGTTCAAACTCGTGTGAACGAGCGAGTTTACGATGATAATAAAATTATCAAACAGAAACAAATATCAATAACAATATCATTTAACAAACTGTCATTGTACCTATAAAAATATGACGATTCGTTTGACCGCGTAATAATACACTGACCGACTTCGAAGTTGTGCGGTGTGGCGAATAGGAAGCAGATTCCGTTGGTGTATTCTTTTTATTTGTGATTGTTTATTGTGAAACTTAATGAGCAGTTTTTAAACAGATCACGGGGCAAAACCCCCAAACCGCGAGAGATTAAACTCTTGTGAAAAGGAACAATGCTCGGCAATTGGAAATCCGTTTGGTCGTGAAGAAGTGACATTGCCAAAATTGGGGTGACTTGAAACAGGATCGCTCGCTAAACTGGCATCACCAAATGCAACAAGATCATTGGGGGGTACACAGTTCGTTGACAAAATTACTTTTGCAAATTCTGTATTTTAAGCGTCAAAAGACATTTCCACATTCATAATGAGTCCAGTGACGCTCTACATGTAATAATTTTGCACCAATATAATAAATTAATATGTTTTGCTTGTTGATTGTAAACAAATTACGTCATGAGTATTGTGACGTAGTTCTTGGTCAGTTGACAGTTGACAGTTCTAGACTGATTGTGGTGGATGCGAGTCGCTGTTTTTCCGTATATATTTTCACCGGTGTCTACCGAGAACACCACAATATTATGTAAGTATACTATATCCAAGCTTTGCTTGAGACAGAACTTACTTAACCAGAAGTTTGTTCTGGTTTGTATAATATTTGACATTACTGACTTTGATAAATTTATATGTAATAACTCTGGTTCATTGTTTCAACTTCATGTTGTCAAGTTATTTTCTAATTGGTAAAAACTGTAATTAACAGGGTAAAAGTGAGAGTGGTCCACAGAACCGACATGCTCCCTAAATGAAATTTATTTTTCTCATGACATTTTTATCGTCATTGACGTCATAGAAGAAAATCCATTTTTAACACATATTTTTTAGTCACTTTTAAGATTGAGTGTATAAAGTTATGTATATGCACACAAACTAATTTAATATATACTTATATCGTTCAGATATCAGACAGGGCTGGATATTGCCCTGATTCTCATATCGCGATATATTGCAATAATTTAAGAGATATTGCAATGCATATTGTGATATATTGCCTGGAATGTTTCTGTCCAAGTGTGTACATCATAAATTCATAATAGCTCTCTGTGTGCGACATCATCTTCTTAGTTACACCATACTTTCAGGCCCCCATCCCCATTGTGTATGGCTTTACGTCAATGGTTTACAGATAAATAAAGTAATATAGAGCCTTAGTGTAGCATGTTTAACTGAAGTACTGTATTGCAACAAAGTTTTGCGAACATAATGATCAAGGTAAGATGATTTTCATTGTCAGTGTGTGCACTTCCATGCAGTATGTAATTATTGTTACTGTATGTCAGTGATTCATTCAGATTCAACTCCAACATAAACATGTGTTAACATGAACTATTGAAAAATGAAACAAAAACATGATTTAGGTGAACTACTTGAGCTTAAAATCTCATGTGACCTTCAGTAACTAAGATCCTTGACTAGAATGTCATTATACAGTCCTACAAAATGTATAAGACTTTGGCCTGATGACATATGTCCCATTATGAATCAAACGAAAATAACAAAATAAAGTGAAATGGTTTCTCAGATCCAGAGGCTCTACTAATAGGTCCAAATAAAGATTTGTCAAATCTTAGAAGGGCATTTAAAAGTGGAATGCATAGTTGTCAACTTCTTTATTGCGAATAACACAACGTTTCGGAGTGTATGCTTGATCCTTCACAACAAGAAGTTGCAATTCATAACTCGTGCTTCTCTCAATAGATTGGTGCATTTGAGGTCACTTAATTCCTCCAAAATGTCTCATATTAAATCATTCAAACCCACAAAACTTAAAGCATTTGGTAGAAAATAAGGCACTTTTGGAGCAACTTATAAAGACACTTCCACTTGGAAAATGTTACATGAAACCAACTGAAATAAAAGTATATTTGGCACTTTTAGAGCACATTTTGTTGCCGTTGAGGGCAAGGGCAGATAATTCAAAGGGAGCTAACTCAGGATGACCCAATATATTGCAGAATCTGAACTATATCTAGCTAAGATACATAGCGTTCACTGACATGTCTTAGCTAAACTATATCGCGATAATCATATCGCGAGATACTGTACCGGTATATACCGGTTTACCGGTAATATTGCACAGCCCTATCAGACAGTATTTCCGTAAAAATGCCAAATTATAAATATAGTAGCACAGTACTTTTATCAGTGCACGATAAAATGCGGAAAGATTTATTGATTTTAACGCATAACAAAATTCGGGATAACATATAGCAGTGTCTATTTTTCAAACAGCCTAAATATTTGCACTTGAGTTTACACTATGGGACAGGCGATTTATTATTCTAAATTTCTGTTTAATGTTTTAGCTGTAGGTAGATCCAATGCTGCGCAAACGAAATTCTGACGCAACGTTCACTTTTCAAGGAAGTTGTAACGACGCTCTAATGATACCCCAAAACCTTCATAAAGTTAATGACGCGCTAATGACAACACGACGTCATTAAAACCTTAGCACAACAGAATTTAATGACAGATCACTTAATGAACGTTTAATGGCACGTTAATGCTTCATTAAAGTTTCATACAACCGGGTCCTGATCATTAATAAATTATTCTCTTTGTATTTTAAGAAAATTCATATTCACTTCATTCATTGTATGTTCTCAAATTATGTTCCTATGTTTCTGTTTTCCTTTTTTATCTATATTAGTGTGGAAATCAAACGTACGCAACAGTTTAAATTAGTAGTACTGATGAAGTACAGCAGTGAATTTGTAATTATATAATATATTATAGTGTACAAAAGGGTAATATACGTAATTACGTTTATACATTTATACGTTCAGCAAATCACAATTACATAAAATTGGTCTCGATTCTTGCGTTGTATATGTTATTGCATGTTTGCAATCAAAGTGAATGTCGAAGAATGTGGTTCTTTTCAAATATATACTGTTGGTGTTTAATTCAATAGATCCAAACTACCCTTGACGAAATTAGTGTTCAAACAGTGTACACATTTATTTGGCGAGGTAACTATACTATACACGCAAAACCGTTAGCGCACATAGCACTTGTTTTATTCAGCTGCTCATATATTGCTACGTTCACAGTATTCTCATCAATAATAAGCTTTATTTGTATATACGTTGCACTCATTAAATAACATGCCGCTTGGTATATGGTGTTTGGCAATTTACCGTAGTCTACATCTAAAAGAAATTGTCATATAATTCAACCTGCAGTTTAAATTTTATATTAATATTGGAAAGTGCATTCTTATTTTTCTGATTAAGTCATGTTGGTTAAACTAAAAAAATGTCTATCAGTTACATTCTTCATAAATATCAAAGATCATATAAGATTGGAGAGAATCACAGTCAAGCATGTCCTGCTTGGCTGTATTCATTTTTTCCATCCTGTTTCAAAGTTTCATCAATGAAGGATCTTTTTAATGTAAGTTTGCTTTTAATTATTGGGGTTTATTTAAAAGAAATTGATTTACTAACCTTACACAAATTTTGATTGATATGTTTCGTATAGAATGTTTATATGGTTTTGTGCTGTTGACATATTGTTTTATGGTTACATGGTAGTTTTAAGTTTACATATGTGATACTCTAGGCATTTAATTGTCCTTCGTTGACAGATATTTATATTGCCTGAGTTTATTTTTGATATTCAACATTCATAGTCACGATATGGCTGAAATACTGCCGATGTGACTTTAAATTGTAACTCACTCACTCACTCATATAAGATTGCTTTAATAACTGGTAACATATATGTTAATATAAGTGTGGTCTTATTATTCGTATTAAGTTGTATCCTTCTTAGTCGTAAATCCTATATCATTACGTTCTTCATAAATATACAAAATTATGTAAGATTATGTAGGTAATTTGTAGCACAGGTAGTAGGTTTCTTATTGAAGATTAAACATGTTTTCAATCCATTGTCCTCAGTTGCTCTGTATCAAAAGTATTTTTATTTTCAGCATAGTGTAAGGTGCTATCCAAGGTTGTAATTTTGCTGATGTTTTATTATGAAATGTAAAGACATGAGATCCATCGAATAAAGACTGGCCATTAATAGATGCTTCTCTTGGTTATTTTAACGCGTGAGTTCCCATGCTAATTCCCCGAAACACCATGGCCATTACATTCAGTGATATCTACAGCGTGTCTAATAGTCAATGACCTCTCACATTCTACTGATCTGAATCACACATAAATCGTGAATACTGTAGATCATGCAATCTGTGATATGCGATCACTCTAACCGCATTTTCAAAAGACACACATCGTAGTGTTAATATGCATGCGAAATAGAAACAGAAATACATTATAGAGGTTTGCTCGAAACCATTCAATTTGATCATTCAGAAAATGGTCACTCGGGAATTTTTCCATAATTAACCAGTGCTTCTTGGGAATCCTTTTTTGAAGAACCCACATTCGATAGCTACTTAACTTAGCGATAAATGAATGAGGTTTCTCGAGAGATATCTAATCTCCAAAGTCACATAAATGCCATAGATGTTATAGAAATAAGTTCTTGCCCGTAAAGTTAATTACCGGAAATAAAGTACAAACTAAACCACATTAACAAAATGATGTCACATAAAATTATCATATTAAAAAAATGATAAAACTTTCATGATTGGTTTGTAAACAGAACTATGGACACATGAATGATCGGATTCTTTACAGCATAATATGCATGATACTCAGAAAAGTTCCATCTCATGTCAGTAGACGTCCTGGTCGATCGTCATGGAAAATGTACAGTAGCATTTTGTAGCAGGCGTGGAGTCATCCCTATCAGTTTGCTGACGGGGTTAACCTCTTTGGTCATGAGGGGGCGGTGGGGTAGCCTAGTGGTTAAAGCGTTGGCTCGTCACGCCGAAGACCCGGGTTCGAATCCCCACATGGGTACAATGTGTGAAGCCCATTTCTGGTGTCCCCTCCCTTGATGTTGCTGGAATATTGCTAAAAGTGGCGTAAAACCAAATCAGTCAGTCAGTCAGTCTTTGGTCATGAGCATAAGGCGGATTGTTCGAATTCCAGTACGAGACTCGGGTATTTTATGGCCGCTACAAGTTGAAAGGGAGACTACTCGGTGATGAATTATAGTGTACACGTATGACCACAAGATCTATCAGACAAAATATACGAATAGAGAGGACATTGAATCCATTTTCAATTACATGTACATATTTGGAGATTAATTGATAAAATATATTTTACGGGGAAAACGGGTTGATCGAATATTGAACAAAAGTTATGGATAACAACTTTTTATTCCATGAGTGCGACGTATCGATACAGAATCTTGTACCATAGTCATTCCTGTTCGACAACGGTACAAGAATATGTATCGAAACGTCGCACCCACGGAATGAAGAACTTTTTGTTATCCATAAAGTTTGTTCAGCATGATACGTCCCAACTTCTAAAATGCCACTCAGACAAAGATTGATAGAAAAATTGTTCTAAACTCCCTCCACTGACATGTATCCGTGAAATGCTAATTAATGGATTATTGCAGTATTTAGCCTATGGATAGGCCACGACTTCTTTGTTGATATGTAATAACTGCCATTATATCCCCTGTTGTCCACACACCTGCCGCGGCTAGCTTTGATATTTCTCTCTTGAGTGAATGCTCTGTGTTGATATACCAAATTGTACGGATGCAGCCAATCAAAATCCACATCAAAATTTGCACTTACATTGGTAAGCCAAAATGACGACTCCTACTCACGTCGGTAACTTCAACCTTTCGGTATCCAATCTGTCAATAATAACCATGGAACATTGCTACATAGAATAATCCTGTAATTGTGCGTTTTGACATTTCCATCGGTGTACGTCTCCACGTTAACGTTTTTCCGGTGATATTTGAAACGGTAGGTGACAGATGAATTTAGATGAGCTTACGTCCATTACTTACCTAAGAACACCATGCACACAAATACACTTCACAAGTTTGGATTCTGCGGGAAAGTATTTATGATGTAATGTCATGAACAGTTATTGTAAGCAAATCAAAAGTTAACGGAAAAAGAAACGGAAATCAACAAAATACACGCACTTGATAAAGGGTATTAATATGGAGTATTACATTTTAAGAATCTAGGAGTTATTCCTTTTCCGCGTGCAAATAAAGTGATATTACTGGATGTTATTTGACAAATCAAACAGCCGTAAAATGTATGAGACCCGTGCTGGGTGGGCGAACCTTCTATTCGAAGTCGGACGCCTTGTCCACATGACCAAAGAGGGCGTCTGCCGTCAAGCTGACAAGGTAAGGATGTCGATGGAATTAAACCCACCAAATGACGTCAATTTCTAACTGATTATGTCTCATGTGGGCGAATTTTCAGAATTGTCGGTGCGGTTTAGTAGCCTAGTGGTTAAGTCGTTGACTCGTCACGCCGAAAACCCGGGTTGGATTTCCCACATGGGTACAATGTGTGAAGCCCATTTCTGGTGTTTCCTGCCGTGATATTGCTGGAATATTGCTAAAAGCGGCGTAAAACTAAACTCAGAACTCAGAACACTTTTCAACACGCACACTGTTATCTGTGAACATGTTGTATTGCTTGACTTTAGGTTAGATGTAGTGGTTTCAAATTCGTCACTATCGTACATGTTTGATATATTGCTAAATGCGGCTGAGTAAATAAACAACAGTTCAGTTTCATCCTTCAGTTGTAATTTCAATCTCTGTTTTTATCCATTTAATGTCACTACATTTTGTTTATGATCGTTTGATGTGAAAGCCTGGGTATAAAAAGACAATAGCTTGTGTGGGAACATTTGGGCTACACATCAACAAAGTACAATACAGAATGTATTGTTATAAGCCATGGTACATGTTCAGCGGGAATATGGAGTAGCAAGCTCTTACATTTAGGAATCAAGGAGTTATCCCGCTTTTCCACGTGCAAGTGCTGTCATATTTCCACTGCGAGGTTACCGCCGGGTGTTATTTGGCAAGATTGAGGTTGCTGTTGCTGTAGTTATAGCGCAATGTTCCTCACAGGCGATGGTTTGTTAGTGTAATTGTTTTGTAATAACCATAGATCAGTGTTTTACTTCACTCGGAAAGCCGGGGCCCCTTCACATCATGTATAGTATTGAAATATATCGATATGTATTGAGTTTACCCGCGTACACAAAGCCACCTATTCAGACTGCCGTCATTGATGTGTAAGAATATACGCGGACGTCAGAGGAAACAGCTGTTAACGAAAGTATGGATAAACGATCTCCCTGAAGTACACCTTCCCGCAAGATTGCACACACCACGATGAGGTGGCTTTTCTTGTTGGTTTGTGTGTTAACATTAACTGTCCTTGCTTACGGAAACACGTCAACAGACACAGGTAAGCATTCTACAAACTACACCTGGGATCTAAGCTATTGGGTGGATCAGTTTTATCAATGCTATTGTAATTAAGTGATAACAAAAATCTACGATGTGTGCGCCCATTATTCACCTCACACCATCCCGTAGTTGTTGTTATTTATCAAATGTCTAATATTTCTTAGTTAATGTCTGATATTCTTTTGTATCTTGATAGTATTACCTGGACATTTTCATTTCGTAAAAGATCGCGTACGGCTTCTATTATTGTGTGATTTCGTCTGTCTGTGTAGCTGTAGCTGTTAAATAACAGGGGCGGTGGGGTAGCCTAGTGGTGAAAGCGTTGGCTCGTCACGCCAAAGACCCTGGTTCGAATCCCCACATGGGTACAATGTGTGAAGACCATTTCAGGTGTCCCCCCGCCGTGATGTTGCTGAAGTATTGCTAAAAGCGGCGTAAAACTAAACTCAGTCAGTCAGTCAGTTAAATAACAATGCTATTAAAACAAAAACTGTTCGTTGAAAATTATATTGTTCACGGTTAACGCTTTCAGTCACATTAATCTTGAAATAATGAAATTCCAATCCCTCACATATTCGCATAATATATACAGAACTACTTCACCTGTATTGATTGATCATAATCAAATTTCAATGTTCACTTCAGTACGGTGTTATATTTCTTAGCCCAGGACGTCTCTATTCGAAGTACGTAAACAACAGCTGGATTGAATGACTTATTAAGCTCTCGCGAAAACAAACAAGCTTATAAAGATTCCAATTCATTTATTTGGCTATAAATTCCCATTTAAAATCTAATCTGAAATTTGTTTTGATAATTGCTGTAACTGTTTACAGCCGTTCTCAAATGATCAGTTCTGTTTGATAGTCTATAGGGTGTTTATAACAACCTACTTATATGGACTAAGTTAAAGGCCACATTATAATGGGACGATCTTAGACCTTGTATTTACATAAAGTCGCAAGTAAATCTTACCTTTTATCGCCATGTGTGGTAACTTTGGGGCAGCTGAAGTATATGTCTTTAAATATTTTCTCCTGTTACAGCATTAAAATATGGTCTAAACGGGTACTGTATTAAGACTTAACAAATTAATTTGCCAGTTTGTGCAGTGCCTATTCGTGAGGATGTTTGCGTTCTAATGAAGTAAAGCTAACAGCTAAGCTAAGAGATGTTAAGATGTGTTCAAGCAATAAAATACCGTATTATTCCTTGCCCTGCAGTGTCTGCAGTATGTGGACAAGTTCTCTTGAGGAATAGTATATTATCATGCGTTAAATGTGAATACATAATATGCGACAACACCATTATACATTTGATTGTAACATTTATTCTGTTCACATCAGGTTGTCCTGAAGGCAAAAAAGAAGGCGATATATGGACAACCCATGGCGAAACGGAATGTGAGACATGCAGGTGTGAAGAAGCCCTCACGGTCTGCAAAGAGTAAGGTCATACATGTATATCAATGATCATCATTAAGATCCCAGCGATGGCTATAAGCTGGTTTTCCTATTACGTCAACGACGCGATCTCGTTTAGTCTTCACAGTAACAAACGAACCATCCCGTTTAGTCTTCACAGGAACAAACGAACCATCCCGTCTAGTCTTCACAGTAACAAATGGACCACCCCGTTTAGTCTTCACAGTAACAAACGAACCACCCCGTTAGTCTTCACAGTAACAAACGAACCACCCCGTTAGTCTTCACAGTAACAAACGAACCACCCCGTTTAGTCTTCACAGTAACAAACGAACCACCCCGTTTAGTCTTCACAGTAACAAACGAACGATCCCGCTTAGTCTTCATGGATACATTCGAACTGACATAGACGCGATCATGTTAAGTGTCCAAAGTAACAAACGACCTGACATAGACGCAATCATGTTAAGTATCCAAAGTAACAAACGACCTGACATAGACGCGATCATGTTAAGTGTCCAAAGTAACAAACGACCTGACATAGACGCGATCATGTCAAGTATCCAAAGTAACAAACGACCTGACATAGACGCGATCATGTTAAGTATCCAAAGTAACAAACGACCTGACATAGACGCGATCCACGAGAGGAACCACGGAAAGGAATACTGTGTACGGGGATAAGGAGTGAACCATGGACGGGTACACTGTGTACAGGGATAAGGAGTGAACCATGGACGGGTATACTGTGTACGGGGATAAGGAGTGAACCATGGACGGGTGTACTGTGTACGGGGGTAGGCAGTGAACCATGGACGGGTATACTGTGTACGGGGATAAGGAGTGAACCATGGACGGGTATACTGTGTACGGGGATAAGGAGTGAACCATGGTCGAGTATACTGTGTACGGGGATAGGGAGTGAACAATGGACGGGTGTACTGTGAACGGGGATAAGGAGTGAACCATGGACGGGTGTACTGTGTACGGGGATAAGGAGTGAACCATGGACGGGTATACTGTGTACGGGGATAAGGAGTGAACCATGGACGGGTGTACTGTGTACGGGGATAAGGTAGTGAACCATGGACGGGTATACTGTGTACGGGGTAGGTAGTGAACCATGGACGGGTATACTGTGTACGGGGGTAGGTAGTGAACCATGGACGGGTATACTGTGTACGGGGATAGGGAGTGAACCATGGACGGGTGTACTGTGTACGGGGATAAGAGTGAAGTGAACCATGGACGGGTGTACTGTGTACGGGGATAAGGAGTGAACCATGGACGGGTGTACATGGAAGGATATGTGTGACTATGGAGGGTAGAACCATGGAGGGAGGGTAGGAAGTGAACCATGGAAGGGGGTGTACTGTGTTAACCATGGAAAGGGTATGCTGTGTACAGGGGTAAGGAGTGAACCATGGACGGGTGTACTGTGTACGGGGATAGGGAGGTGAACCATGGAAGGGTATACTGTGTACGGGGATAGGGGAGTGAACCATGGAAGGGTGTACTGTGTACAGGGATAAGGAGTGAACCATGGAGGGTGTACTGTGTACGGGGTTAAGGAGTGAACCATGGACGGGTGTACTGTGTACAGGGGTAGGAGTGAACCATGGAGGGTGTACTGTGTGCGGGTGTAGGGAGTGAACCATGGACGGGTATACTGTGTACAGGGGTAGGGAGTGAACCATGGAAGGGTGTACTGTGTGCGGTAGTAGGGAATACTCCATGGAAGGGTGTACTGTGTACGGGGGTAGGGAGTGAACCTCTGAAGGGTGTGTTGTGTACGATGGTGTACTGTGTACAGGGGGTAGGGAGTGAACCATGGAAGGGTGTACTGTGTACGGGGGTAGGGAGTGAACCTCTGAAGGGTGTACTGTCTGCGGGGGTAGGGAGTTCTCCATGGAAGGGTGTACTGTGTACGGGGGTAGGGAGTGAACCTCTGAAGGGTGTACTGTGTACGATGGGGGAGGGGAACCATTTACAGGGGTATACTCCATGGAAGGGTGTGTGTGTGTACGGGGTAGGAGTGAACCGCTGAAGGGTGTACTGTGGACGGGAGTAGGGAGTTCTCCATGGAAGGGTGTACTGTGTAGGGGGGAGGGAGTGAAGGGAGTTCTCCATGGAAGGGTGTACTGTGTACGGGGTAGGGAGTGAACCTCGGAAGGGTGTACTGTCTGCGGGGGTAGGGAGTTCTCCATGGAAGGGTGTACTGTGTGCGGGGGTAGGGAGTGAACCTCTGAAGGGTGTACTGTCTGCGGGGGTAGGGAGTTCTCCATGGAAGGGTGTACTGTGTACGGGGGTAGGGAGTGAACCTCTGAAGGGTGTACTGTCTCCATACAGGGTGGTGGTAGGGAGTGAACCTCTGAAGGGTGTACTGTGTGCGGGGATAGGGGAGTTCTCCATGGGAAGGGTGTACTGTGTACAGGGGTAGGGTGTGAACCATGGCAGGGGTAGTATACTGGGCACAGGGGTAGGGAGTGAACCATGGAAGGGTGTACTGTGTACAGGGGTAGGAAGTGAACCTCTGAAGGGTGTACTGTGTACGGGGGTAGGGAGTTGAACCATGGAAGGGTGTACTGTGTACGGGGGTAGGAAGTGAACCTCTGAAGGGTGAACTGTGTACAGGGGTAGGGAGTTCTCCATGGAAGGGTGTGAACCTCTGAAGGGTGTGTTGTGTACGATGGGGGAGGGGTGTTTACAGGGGAGGGAGTTCTCCATGGAAGGGGGTGTGTTGTGTACAGGGTAGGGGGTGAAGGGTGTACTGGTAGGGAGTTCTCCATGGAAGGGTGTGTTGTGTACAGGGGTAGGGAGTGAACCTCTGAAGGGTGTACTGTCTGCGGGAGTAGGGAATTCTCCATGGAAGGGTGTACTGTGTACGGGGATAGGGAGTTCTCCATGGAAGGGTGTACTATCTGAAGGGTGTCTGCGGGGGTAGGGAGTTCTCCACAGAAAGGTGTGCTGTGTACGGGGGATAGGAGGTGAACCACAAAAGGGTGTACTGTAGTGTAGTGTGTACAATGGCTGGGAGTGAACCACCTAAGGTTGTTCTTTGTTCGGAGGCTGGGACTGCTCCGCTTTGTCGTCATCAAGACTATGACACTGGATCAGGTAAACCAGCGATCGATAGCACGATCATCACCGGGCCTAATAAACGGCAATCACTGGGTACCGGAAACATGTTCGTTCCAGTTCGCTATATGTAGGTTTACATCCATCTTAATCTGTTACATTTTAACAAAGCCGCATTGTTGTTGTATAAAAATCTGCAGACATTATGAAACCTAAATGGGTATTAAAGGTTCAAGAATACAACACGTATGCTTTCAATGATGAGGAACAAATAGACTCTTATCCAATGTATTATTTGTTCTTCGGATTATTTTATTATACTTCAGTTTGAGAACTGCAAAGATGGTCCTGCTTACCAACAAATTCAAATGACTTAAAGGGAGAGGTTGTCCCATCTGTTCCACGGTTATGAAAACAAACGAGTCAAACTGCATAAACCCTGAAAATACTTGCCTTTCATTGTCTGCATTATAGATCACGACCTGGATCTGTCAGATGTATTGTTTCACTTGCATGTGTATATGACGGATGCCCCCGGTGGAGCAGGATACGCTCACCTTTTCGCGAAGACCTGTTATCATTACTTGTATATAATGAATCATAAACACTTGTCCATGATGTAGTCGGAAAAGAAAATCGACCCTGCTTTTGACAGAGATTTCTTGTGGATCTGGGAATGTTTTGTATTTATAATTGTTTTTAATTTCTGTTTTGTCACGGCCGAAACCTCTCAAACAAATCAAACCGAATGTCTTTCTATTCCTGTATTTCTCAACAGTTGTCTGGAAATGCTAGACCCCTACAGTTTGATCCCAGGGTGCTACCTCAAGGAGACCCAAGTCAAAGATGGCGAATACCCCTCGTGCTGTAAGATGGACCGAAACATCTGTCCCGACGACAAGGACTTCAAGCAGTCTGAACTGGAGGCGTTTCAGAGCCAGCAGATGGTAGACATTGCCCAACAGGAGGAAGAAGAAGTAGACGGTGACTTGCTGGGGACAATGCAGCGTGACTTGTAATTGAAACCTTCAAGAAAAGTTAACTTGATTGAATTCATGTATTGATTTTTATAGAAGTGAATATTAAAACGCAGTGGCAATGTACTCTTGTTATTTGATCTTGATCTTGATCATGTGCATCCACTAATATTACTACAAACAAGATCCTTTATAGGATTTGTTCTCCGCTTTCTCCGATCTTACTCTGACAATACGAGTAAGTGAATCAGATAGTCAGATTCGATGACAAGGTTGATGAATGTCATATCTCGGACGCTGTTGAGAAACTTATATCATAACATTTTAGGTTTGAAATTTCGAAGATATTTAAATATCTTAATTTCCCATTTACAATGCGTGTCACTGATATTTGTATACGTATAATTAACATCAACATTTCCCCCGCAAGCACATTACCTAAACATCAACAAACCACTGTGGTGTATGGTCCTCTTTGGTTTTCATCGGAACAATAACATCTTCATCTATTGCTGGTCTGGAAAGGATTAGACACATTGAAATGGATGACAACTAGGCAACCAAAGCGACTCCTCATAGATTCATGCTCTACTGGGAGACGGCCTTTTCTGTAGACAAACTGAAGTCCGGACAGATCTCTAAATGAATGTGTATAGAGTTTGGACAAACAATCGTACTGGAGTTTACAGCTAATATCACATTTATACGATTTCGTACAAAGTAAGAAGGCACAATTTTCAAATGTCTTCCGCTTTAATGCCATACCCTGTCCCCGGCCTGGTACACTTTGCTGCTAGAAGGATGATGTAAGTCCCCATGGCCCCTAGTACAGTGATCTCCATTTATAAGTTTGAAATTATGAATAATGATCTATTTACTAATTGACACACTGATAAGTTATCAATCATAAAAATACCAATATCCCTAACTTATTTTGTCCAGCATAGTTGCTGGCGATCTATAGCCCGGTGTTATATTGTATTGTTCAATATGACGGTATATTTGTTTCTGGTTACATGCTAGTTTTAAATAACATCTGTGACATTATAGTTATTTCACAATCCTTTGATGACTGGATTTATAAAAATTGAATTCATTATGTATGCAGAATATTTCTGGTCACTGAAATATCACCGATGTGACACTAAATTTAACCTCACTCACTCACTGGAATACTTTGAGGTCCTTCTGGAAGAGAGTTTGAATAGCTTGTATACAGTTAAAGCAAGCACTCACTCACAGAAAGCTGGTGTGCGTTTTTCGACATGCTTCTCTTTCGATTTTGTCAACGTTAAGTTGACAAGGGCCGGTAAGGTAGCCTAGTGGTTCAAGTGTTCGCTCGTCAAACCGATTTCCAAAAAATGGGTAAAATGTGTCAATCCCAGTTCTGGTATCTCCCCGCCTTGATATTGCTCGAATATTGCTAAAAGCGGCGGAAACATATACTCATTCACCCACTATGTGTAAATCTCACAACTAAATATAAAGTGTGGCAGAAGGTATATCACACATGCATCATGTCATTCAGAATTCAGAATCATTGTACCGATATCGTGAAGTCAGCATGACACACTCCGAGTGACGAGCTCTATATATGTACATTAATGCATGTCAATCTACCATCCGATATACATTCATTGTCAGGTAGGAATTATGTGCATAGAACGGCGAGTCGGCGATGAACAGCGGTGAAACATTGTAAGGCATGCACTACATAGCACACTGTACAAGCAACATGGCCTTGAAGCGTACAGCAAAGTTTTAGTGTTAACGTTCATTGGATCATTGATGTATCCGAGACTCCCCTCCGAGAAGATGAATTAATATTTCCATATGGACATACACCCTCACTTCTACCAGTTACAGTTACAGCTCACTTCACCGTGTCCTAAATGTTGTGCATAAACAAGCTCGACTATGGCTACTTGGGAAAATTGGTAGGTCAAGGGTCACGTGTTCTCCACGATTTCACCTAACAGACGAGGTGAAGGATACCGAGACTGACACTTGTGCCTCCTAACAGCTGATCATATCATCTCAAGTTTCACCATCGTTGCAGTGGGAGATATACTATAGGTAGGTGTTGTAAGGTGACATTCTGCAAAACGTTGAAACTGCACAGTGTTCGACGTTTGATTGGCATTTTAGAAGATGATATTTGATGAACATAGGGATTTTTTTTCTGGGTTACATCTTCTATGGTAGAGTTGCTGTTCAATATTCTTACTGCTTCATCTCCCATGTAGATGGCGAATTAGATGCTTGATTGGCATTTTAGAAGATGATATTTGATGAAGATGTAACCCAGAAAAAATCTCTATGTTCATGTACAGTGTTCGTTGTATATAATTGTTGACGATTTCGTTAGGTTAAGGGTTGTGTCTACTGGGGGAGAAAGTATATTATATTTTAGGAAAATGTATATTTAATCATATATCTAAATTTCCTTGCTATTACAAATTAGTTCATGCCTGGAGCTTGTAGATTCACGATTTTCTAGCACACATTGTCAGGAACTCAATAGGGTCAGTACTATAGATGTCGCAGTAAATGTTCATCAAATATTCCACAACTGTTGATCAGCGCATCGATCGGTACATTCCCTGAAGTGACACAATACTGAAACCTATTTCTGTTTACAACATTATAACTGCTATTATGTGTACCTATATATTCAGGGAGTCTATATATTGGGGATGGACCCCCCATGTGTGTCCCTTGCGATGAGGTTTTCACCATCAAGCATATTCTGCTTGAATGCGTGGACTTATCGTCTGCAAGGGACTAACATTATGATGCAACAAGTCTGAAAGATCTGTTCTCCTGCGTGAGCGCTCATCTCATAGTGAACTACCTTAGGGAAGTTGATCTGTATCATAAACTGTAATTGTGAAATGTGACTATCATAAATTGTAACTGTGAAATGTCACTAACAAATTGCCTACCTTTAAATTTGGTGCTATGACTTTTTCTGCTTTTAAATGACAACGTAATGAATATATGTTTTGGAAATAAAACTCATTCCGAGTATGTACTTACAATGTTTATTTATGCAAACTTGTTCTCGTCACTATATGGCTGGAATAATGCCGATGTGACGCAAAACCCATCTCAACAACTCAACACGGAGTCTATACGTGGTTACATCTTGTGCAGAAAAGAATGTCATTTGAATAATATTTTCATTATTTTAACATAAACGGTATTTGTTTTTAAATTTAATACAGTAGTATTACATGGTTTTAGATGATCGTGTTTAGACATAGCAAGTTTTCATTTTTCAGGTAAAATACCTTTATAACGAACTCCAAGGAACCACTGAAATTAGTTCGTTATATCCGTAGTTCGCTATTCACTTTTTTAAATGATAATACTACTATAAGGTTTAATCGGGACTTTTAAAACAGTTCGCTATAGCCGTCAGTTCGTTATATGTAATTGTTTGAATACATTGGCTAGTACACGTCAATATAGAACAAACTTTGTGGATAAAAACTTCTTTTTATTCGTGAGTGCGACGTTTCGATACAGATTCTTGTGAACATGAAGAAGGGGGAAGTATATATATACTGGATGCAACAATGTAACAAAGAAAACAACATAATTAACATAATTGGCTAGGCAGAAAGCTGATGAAGCCAGAGAGTAGACAAAGGACAGGCGTGGAAGCCAATGCTGTACAAATAATAATTAGATGTTTATACAGCAGAGTTTATACAGTAGATTGGGCTTGGTGAATGAGTGCATCTTCATGTTCCATTATGCTTGACAACGGTACAAGAATCTGTATCGAAACGTCGCACTCACGAATAAAAAGAAGTTGTTATCCATAAAGTTTGTTCTATATTGTACTTCCCAACTTCTGAAATGCCACTCAAAGAAGTTAGTACACGTCAAACATGTATGGAATGCACGAAATGCATGACTGGTGTATAAACTCGATAACATTGTCATTGATAACGTTTTACAATACACAGAACGCTGTAACATGTTACACCGGCAACAGCCCAGCCATACTGCAAAGACATTACTAAATACATATATGACACGGCAAAACAATTATATCTTCAGTGCAACGAACGTCAATGACAAACTGTCAATTTGACTCTAAAGAATGTTAATTACACCGTGACGATTGTCTATTTCAAGTTATTAAAGGCCACGATGTATCATGCTGACTCAGCAAGTGTTCCACCTAAACACAGGATCAGTGTCGCTATCAGAGCGGGGATAATCTATTGCCTGTAACTTATGTTTAGTCCCCAATCAACTGTGTTCCTCTCTGATCGAGAATGTACAATCAAGGACATTGGAAGTCAATTTTCGTATGTCAGCATTTATGATCCTCTGAGTCATACGATACAATCATGCTTGACTGCATCAAACAATGCAAGTCGGTTTCACACGCTCTGTATCAGATATCTTTTGTGCAATCGAATGAAGAAATATCGTTTATGAGCATGTAATTGCTTTCTATTTCCGTCATATATATACATCCGTGCCTGAAATATGTACACCATTTACTCAGATACCTTTTATATACGCATATTGTATTGAGTATTGAAGTGTTTGTCAAGGCATGTGATACTGACAATTAAACGTATCTTAAACAATCTCTATCGTCTATGCTCAAAGCATCTCTTTGATAATAGTGTCTGCACTTTAATGCCACCAGTTACTGGTAAACACAGGTTCGACTTCAGTTAAAGTTTTTATATATATATTTCGTCGTATCTTATAGAATCTTTTACAATAGTATAGCATCTTAGTATAGTATCTCATTAATGTGTGCATCTTTCCATGAGGTACCATACAAGCGAAGGCAGCCGTTTTTCTAAGCTTGCCGGAAGTTTATTCTTTCGTTTGTTCGTTACAAGCATCGATTCATGTAATTCGGGTTCCATGGACACAATCAGGGACTGAGCAAATGGGTTTAGTTTTACGCCGCACTCTGGAAGATGTAAGCTATGTGGCAGAGGTCTGTAAATAATAGAGTCTGGACCAGACAATCCAGTCATCCACAGCATGAGCATCGATCTACGCAATTGGTAACGGATGACAATCAACTAAGTCATTCAGCTTGACCACATTGGTTACCTCTCATGACCAGCCTATGATGCAATGGTCCCGTATTCTGAATCAAAATCCTTACCGATGAGCGCGGGATGAAGTGTAATTTTTGCGTTCATATCATGGCATTATTGCCATCACGCTTGCGGGGGTCAGCACTTCTGATTATGACTGCATACAACAGACTTTACTCGCCAATGATATATATTGATTTGAAATAAAGCAATAGTGGCCACAACTATTATCTGTACTCCTTCTTACATATCGTGCTTAAGTGGATACATGTAGAGTGAGTGAGCACGGTTTTACGCTACTTTTAGAAATATTCAGCAACGTTACGGCGAGGGACACCAGAAACGGGCTTCGCACATTGTACCCATGTGGGGAATCGAACCAAGAACCGGTCTTGAGCGTGTCGAGCGAACGCTTTAACCACTAGGCTACTCCACCGCCCAGGGTAAATGTGAAGATATTTTGAAACATAATGAAACATGAGTATAATTCTGTGTTGCTTGAGAAATAGCAATATACCATCATACAATGGCGATTTTCTCCTCAACTGTTCTTTACGCCTTGCCACCTTATGGGTTATCCACTGCAGGCATTCAGCGTGACATATTTTAATGACTAAGCTGCCTCAGCCCCCTCTGTGATACTAACCAGTTACATATATTCATTTTTTTTCGTTGCAGCTTTATCTATGGAGGTGCTTGTGCTCGGTATACTCCTCGGTGTGGTAGCTCTGGCTCTCATTGTATTGTTAAGGAGGAAATCAAGCGCACAGAGAGAGGACCAGGTAAACAGGCCCTACAGTGTTGTTCCGGTTCACTGAAGGCCAAGAATGCCAATACATTAATCGACTTAGTCAAGAGTATATCTGGTAACAGAGTTTGGTAACAGCCTTACTGGTAACATTTGTTGAAGAGGATTCAGTATACAATCTAAACCCAAGCAATATTCTGACCATGTGTTGACACTAATAGCTCACTGCATGTATAAGGATTTTGTGATCAACCGTAGTCTGTCTCACAGTCCCTGAACCGCATTATTGTCTCTTGTGCCCAGCCAATTCTACAGTGCTAAAGCAGTAAATGGAGCAAGTCTATATTTCCCCAGGATAAGGAATCTTCCATCTCACTGGGGCTCCTTTTCAATTTAAAAGGAATTGTTTGTTTAAGAGACTAAGCGCCAGCCTAGATCAACTGCTATGTGGGTACTGGATGCTGACAATGATTTGAGGGATGATTATTTGTCTTGGTCTATTTCAAATTTGATTTGGTTACATTTTTCACGACGACGTGTCCTCTTGAGTTCCTCAAATTGAAATGATACCCCGTTCGTCTTGTCTTTTAATAAATATTCCTAAATTATTCGTCCATCTTCAGGGAATGTTCAGGACATTCTTTGAAGCATGTACTGTATGCATAAGGGCCGTGTCATAAAAATAGCTCAAGGTTTACTCAAGAAGTCTTTGGACTTTGAACATGAATGACAATCTTGTTAGTTCAATGATTGGATATTATTGAACGAGACTTATTAGTTCACAGGGTTACTAGTCCTTGTCATTTGTGTTACCATTAACTTGTGGTTAAGGTTATATTTTATATAATAGTGGTCATATTTCAGATATAGACAAATACATTCTTGCAGTAAGATATGTTTCAGTCCATCTACTTTCATATGATTACTTGCAGTGTAAGCAGATGCGTTTAAACTTTTGTTCTAGGATGTACAATCACCCAAGAGACAAGGTTCCGTCGAGGTAAAGAAAGGATCAGTTTCGGAGATGGCCAAAGCGTTTGACCGAGCCAGTGGGGGCAGCTCTCCGATCATTACTGGCCGACAACAGGTCAAGCAGCGGATCAGGGACGAGGTCTTTGAATGAACATCCTGCATTTAGCTCAGTTAGTGTAAGCGTATGAATTCCAATTCCATCGTGTATGACTGCCGCAGCTTGAATAAATGTATATTTTGTATTTATTCCTTTTCAGTTTATCTTTAGAGAGTTCAGGAAATGGATATTTATATACAGACCCAATGATCGGACACCGCACATGAAATGCAAACACAAAGCTATGAGCCTCCGTGTCTTAACGTGTCTTTAAGCAGAGTCAAGCCTGGTTTGAGTGAGTGAGTGTGTGAGTTTAGTTCTACGCCACCTTTAGCCATATAACAGCAAAATCACGGTTGAGAACACCACAAATGGGCTTTATATACTCGGCAGCAAAAAAATCCGTCAGTACGAATTCAAAATTAGATAAGCACTGTAATCAAATCATTACAGAAATGGACACAATAAGCGGATCAAAAAAATTTTTGTGTACAATATCCTGACACATCAATGAATAACTCAGCAATTTCAAGACATTACGTGAACGTTTGCAGTCCATTCCGACCCTTGACTTCAGTATCTAGTGTGACCACCACGAGCGGCAATAACTGCAACACAGCGTCTATGCATGGAGTGCACCAATCGATTGATGAAAGCCATTGGCACATGGAACCACACTCTGAGAAAGGCCTGGGGCAATAAATCGGCTGTGTTCGGCCTTGGTATGACATTATTCAGTCTCCTCTGAATTTCATCCCAAAGATATTCAATTGGGTTTAAATCAGGACTAAGGGCTGACCACTGCATAATGTTGACACCGTTCTGCTGTAGGAAGTCCCGTGTAGCTCTGGCAGTATGGGCCCGGGCGTTATCATGCTGGAAAATGTTATTCCGGTGACGTGCGAAATGTGGTATGACATGGGGTCTGAGAGCTTGGTCGATTTAGCCCACCGCTGTGATACAGCCTCCTCTCCCTGGACCAAGGTTCTGGAACACCACAGGACCCACTCTCTGGTTCAGGCCTATTCAACCCAATGATGCTTGCACCTCCCCATGAGTCTTTTTCCATAACACTTTGGTCTGAGTAACGCTGGCCACGTCGTCGCTTTATTCTTGTTCTGCCATCTGCAGTTGATACGCAGTACCGACTCTCATCTGTGAACAGAACAGTTCTCCATTGCCTGTATCGCCAGTTTTGGTGTTGTAGGGCAAACTGTAGACGTTCACGCCGATGACGAGGAGCGAGGATATGTCCACGGTCAGGTCTACGGCAAGGGAGGTTCCCGCTGTTAAGACGTCGGCGTACTGTATCAGTACTGATTGGTCTTCCGTGCGTTCCCACTGTCTGGCGTGCTGTTTCGGATGCCTGCATGAAGGGATTCTGTACATGCTGTCGCACAACATGGCGGTCTTGTCGTCTTGTGGTCCCCCTTGGTCTGCCAGTACGGGTGCGATCATTTGTGGTGTTAGTGGCCCGGAAACGTTGCTGCAGCCTGTAGATGGTCTGAACGTTGACCTTGAAGTTATTGGCAATGGCTTGTGCAGTGTGGCCAGCTTCAAGTCTTCCTAGCGCCTGGTTCCTCTGAGCTGTCGTGAGAAGGGGCATCCTGCTGACGTTGTAATGTGAATTTTTCAACCAGGTTTGGGGGTGCATTTTATAGGGCTGGTCCTTGTGAACAGCACGTGCAGCATGAGTTGCATGAAAAACATGGAGAACACCGTACCATCTCCGAGATCAGGTTGCGTTTTTGAGACCATTTCCTGGGTTCCATTCTGAGTTTGGGAAGGAATGTCTTTGCGCAGGTAAAGTTGGAGATGTTGTCAAAATTATACAATCAAGACATGAAATGAGTTTACAGTTATCCGTTTCTGCGAAGGAAAATTCCAAACAGACGTTTCTTTTGCGGCTCAGTATATATTGTACTCATGTGTAAAATCGAACGCTTCAACCACCAGGCTACCCAACCGTCCCAAACCAGATTTATTTTGGGTTCGAAGTCATTCGCCGCTTTCCACCTTGTAGGGTGAATAGGTCAATGAATGCTTATTTGTTACCTCTAAGAACCGATTGACCTGCAGAAAGAAAGGTTCGGGTTAAACGACTAATTGAAAAGTGCTAGTAAACTGATGTACTAAAGAAACTACACACTCGGTGCTTTAAGGTTATTTCCCCCAAATCGGCGTAAATATTTTGACAGGTGTTTTGATTGTGACTTACAATCACAAACACTGTGTACGACCACAGATATCGTACCCAAATACAATGTTGCCAGGGTCTTAAGTTCACGCCAAACGTAGACGATTCATCGCATACCCCGAAATGGACGATATGCCCGGATGCAGCCAAAACACACAATCTGTCACAATCTGTGTTCCTGCTGAAACTCAACGCTATTGATGCTGATGACGTCACTGTGAAGCATCCGGTTGTGCAAATGGAGAAAGCTCAAATGATGGTCATCTTGTTGGGTGGTCACTCTCGGTCCTCCAGCTCAGAGACTGTCAGGGGCGGTGGAGTAGCCTAGTGGTTTAAGCGTTCGCTCGTCACGCCGAAGACCCGGGTTCTAATGCCCACATGGGTACAATGTGTGAAGCCCATTTCTGGTGTCCCCCGCCGTGATGTTGCTGGAATATTGCTAAAAGCGGCGTAAAACCAAACTCAGTCAGTCAGTCAGGGACTGTCAGTTGTTTGGCCCGTCTGGTTGACCTGTCTCATTAGTCGGCCCTGTACAGCCATACGTTCTGGCAATATGACTGTTCAAAGCCCCATCCTGCGACACTCCAGTGGCTCGTCCTGGCTCCGCTGCTGATAATCTTGGCGTATATATATGTACCTTTAACAAGTTTGTCACTAACTAATTTATCTTAATCGACTGTGTTTTACACTGATGGCGCGTAACATGAACATGCAATTCAACAAAATCATGATTTTCATGATATCCCATGCGAAACACTTTTGTAAAAGATATATAAAACAATAATGTTTGTGACTTGTCAGTCATACTTTCAAAATATATTCGTCGTTTACAGAAAAATAATCTTAAACCACCAGGTGTATATTTTATCTGGTACGTCAGATTAACAGCTTGCCGACCATCTACCAGCCCCACCCACACAAGGCAGCCATTCACAACACAAGTATATATATACTCCAAAGTATACCCGTACCCTTGTCTATGAATACATTGCAAACAGATGGGTGTACGCAAAACACCAGGCGTGAACTGTCCTTGTTATGTCAGTTTGTTTCATCAGTAACAGAAAGTTTGGATTCCACTCGATGACTATCGGATCCTGCCACGTGTACGGACAAGAAATCTATTCCCTATTTGCTATTCACTAGGAAAATATTTTAGAAAAACTGAATGGACTGGAATGGGAAATGAGCATGTTGGAGATATTATATTCCACACATACTGTCGAAGGTTCGACGAAAGAAGAAACACCCTGTCGGTTTTCCAATGTACAAAATCAACTGGCCTTAATTATTTCATCGTTTATGTAAGTTAAACTAAATCAAGCAAAAACTCCATATCCTACTTTTACGAGATCATAATCCAAGCTGTGGATCCAATCCTCCTTTATCTTTCCTTCACAAAACATTCTACAGTATTGTCCATGTTATATAAAAACATGGGATAGTGCTAACATACGTTTGTCTTTCTTCATGATGATATACTTTTGGGGGGATTACAAATGAATGAATTCATCACTTGCAGAATTACTTTGGAGGTATCTATCAAAACATAAAGTATGGGTTTGTATCCTAAATTGAACATATGATTTAGACGTTTATTATTGAGTGGGATATCGATGATTTATTTAGCATTCCTGTAATTGTCCGTGAGACAAGCGTTCCATGATTATAGGTGTTTGTTTGTTGTTTAACGCTGCATTCAGCAATATTCCAGCTATATGACGGCGGCCTGTAAATAATCGAGTCTGGACCAGACAATCCAGTGATTGACATCATGAGCATCGATCCACGCACTTGGGATACGATGACATGCTTTTACAGGAGCCTGACTACCGTATCCCGTTAATTGACTCTTACGACAAGCATGGGTTGCTGAAGACAATTCGAACCAGGATATTTACGGGTATGTTTCACCTTTAAGAGGTAAAAAATATATATGAACAATTTGAACCAGTACAGTTAAATATTATCACCTGGTAGTCAATATCGTAAAAGTTATATGATGGAGTTACGTGGGATAATATGCGATGTTACTTTTGAATCTGTTCGCACATAGGGTTAGCGTTAGGTTAGGAGCTAATATATATATATATATATATATGGGTTCCAAATATACCACAGCGACAAAGGTAGCGTTTCGTTGATCAGACCAGGAAACCCTGAATATCGAGCTGCTACGGAAAGTAAACAGCTCTATATCGTGGCAAACCGAAGGAAAATATGAACGTGTTTACAACAATGTACTAGAGTTAAATCTGAATGTTTGAAATAACTTGACATTTCACATACTCTGAATATCGATCGTCACTTAAGTTATTCATTAAATACTATGCGTAAGGCAGTTCCGGATCACTAACGAAACAACGACTGCATGCGCCTTCGCGAAAAGATGTCTTAAGCGCCTAAGGACAATTTCTGTATTAGCAATGTTTCATGTTACTCACGTCAAAATATGAAATCGATACGATCCTGACTTATTCGAGAAAACTAGCTAAAGAAACACTGCGCCAAACTACGGCAGTTGCGAATCATTTCAGGGTATTCCAGATCACGTGACAAAACGAGGCAGTGTTTGGTTATTGATGCACGTTTGGGGCATCAAGGGGCTGTGTCAAAAAGTAACGCGTGTTTAATTGAACAGATGCATGAACAATATTTATAATGGTGTCTCATTTACGAATAACAAACATTTCAGTAGATAACATCATCTGCTAGGTAGATATAGCTGTAACACTTGGTGCTCATAACAACACACACCTATTCCAGTATCAGGATTCCAGGTACCATCGTGAGCTGAAAAATATTCTCTTGTGGTTTATACATACGTGGTTTAAGGTACTCATCTCTTCTATATCGAAATTTAGTCATATTCATACTACGGGGTCTTGCTGTTTGTGGCTGATGAATTAGGTGAAATTCACTAGACGCTGATCTGTTGTGAACCTAATGTACTATTTTAATATTTTGACGTGACTTTGACATGCGACTTTGACTTGTAAATTAGAACTGTCAACACAAAATAATCCATTTTTCACGAACTTTAACGCTTTTATTCAGTCAATATAAGACATTTATCATCATCAGTCACTGAAAGTAAAGCTAACGAAAATAATAAATTAATACTAACATATTTGAACTCTGTATGTGTGTGTATCTTCATATGTCCAAAAGAGAAACAAACTAGTGTCTATTCCAGCCTCATTGATTCCACCTCTGGCATAAGTAACAGGGCATTCTTAATTGTCACAAAAGCCATGTCTCTGTTGCCGTGGTTAATCACGCAATGACAAGGTATGACCACGCCTCCTCCTTTCTCTGCTGGTGCAGGCCAAGGGGGGAAACTTGGAACAGGTTCTCCAGCTGCTCAGCGAACACACTGCCACCCACATCAAGAATTCGCCTGAATGACCCTCAAGACCTCTTGTCACATGACCAATGGGTAGACCAGCTACATCCTTAAGTACAAGATTACGCTTCACATCTGTAACCAAATTATGCAAAATTATATCAAAGGATGTAGCGGCACTAGCAGAGAGTTCCAGTCCAGATATGTCCGCAGTGGTTGAGGTTGCATCACGGATACTGGTAGTCTTCATGCATGACTTATCATAAAGTTTCTCGTAAGTGTCAAAACATGGAGACAGCCCAACTACATCATATCCCTTGTGGATACGTTTCTGGTACTTCTCTCTTACTGGTGTTGACAAAGCATCTTCCAGAGATGTTAAGGTCATAGCAGCACCTGTGTTCTCACCCGAGATGCTGTGTGTTTGGGTAAAACTAGGTACTGCCGTTCCCTGTAATAGATCTCCAAACTCCAAACGTTAGCCCATCTCAGTATTTACTCATGGAGACTTAAAAAGGTTTGGTTGCTGATTTACCTTTCAGCCATTAAAAATTAGAGGTAAGCCCTTTACCCACAACGAACATTATATTTATGAACGTAAATTACGACTTCACCAATACGTATCATATAGATAAATACATCATGTTTAAAATGTGACTATTCTAAAATCAAATACTGGTCAATATGTCACTGACTATTCAAGTAAACAATTGCGAAAGTTTTCATTCTTTCCTGTTGAACGCTCAAATAATTATTTTTTGAATTGTAAAAATGATGCTAGTTTAGTGGCTGTTGCACATTGAACTATACTGTATCTGTACTGTATATGTATCTGTACCTCTGTTTGTACGATACAAGTTTACATGAAGTTATTAAAACAAAAGAATTATATGAGTTGGAAAGAACAATCTTTTCAACCTCTAAGCTTGTCAAGTTAGTTATTTCCAGTATTGATAACCCTTTACCTGGCATACTCTTCTGTACAGCAAATTACAAAACAGATTAAATGAAGATGAACAAGTTTTACGTATCTACTTTGTGCAAATCACGTCCTCCACAGACCCAAAAGTAAGTATATGTTTTAAATAAAGGGAACCGACGTAACATCGTAAAATATTTACTTTATTTCAACAGTTATTAATAGTTTTCGGCAGTTGAAAGTTTTGAGATGATCCCTATATTCTGGCTATCCGGAACTGACTTAACCACGTGGTCCCATAAATTGCTTATTTCTCCAAAAATATGGCAGATGTAAAAAAAAAAAGGTGAAATGTATATGCATGCAATGGATTGCTAACATTTAGCAAGTTGATTCTATTGTTGTTTCACACGGGCCGTCCCGAATGAGTTTTCCTGATGTGCCAACGACAGATGACGCGATGATTGGTGTCCTCGTTACAGGGCGCGCAAGTACACTTCTGGTTCAGATCAAGTGAAACAAAATATATCATCTTAAAATAACACATTGAGTGTAGAAATCCATCGAGGTTTACAGTTTCTAGGTGTTAATGTGTGTGGAAGTGATCCGGATTACCCGTGATCCGGAATACCCTTACCCACTGTACATGTAGATGGCTTGATGATGTTACCCACTTACTCAAGAAATCGCTCACGAGATGATCAAAGGGAGATCACTCTCATTTGCATTATTAAGGTCAAGACCATTGCAGGTTTGGACGGCCATGTTGTTTCTACATTGTATGTTTAATATGGTAATAACTCGATTGTTGTATGTTGGCCTTTGCAAAACGAAACCTCAACAAAACAAAATGTACCGTAGATAATGCATGTCGATGTCACAATATGGCAAATGAGTTTAAATCACTAAATCTAATCGTACTCGTTGTTTTGGTCTATTCTTCTATTTAATTCCAATATACCATAGAAATTATCATTAGAAAGCTAAGCGTGTATTTTCCACGGTTCTATCACGTATCAAAAGCGTGATCTAAGGAGACTTTACTGTTTTCAATGTAGCGGTTTCGAAAGAAGATTCGATACCTGCAAATTAACATTCGAAACCAGATGGAAATCTGGAATTTTACTCTATTTTGACCAATCCATGACAAGCGTACTTGTCTGTCTTATGATGTAGCTTATACGAAGCGGATCCTAACCATTATGTCGTGTACAACAGATCATGCCTCAACACATTAAATACTTTATACTACCAGATTGTACTGGTTTGAAAAGGTATCATGAATATTTCAGCTTCACCTATGGAGAAGATTATTCAACAGTACGCTGTGCCTGTTGGTGTATTCACCCTATTGATGGTTATCACTTTACTTGTGGCTGTAATCAGGAAAACATGCTCATGGGTAAGAATAGAATCCAATCTGTACACAGGCATAAGTTGGCTGTTATGTTTGATGATGAAAACAGGGACTTAAAATTGATTCACACCTATTTCTCACCAACATAAAAAACATGCAAACATGCTATCTGTCATAATTGCATAAATTGGCCTCTGTTAATGCCATTAACTCAACTGCATACCACAATGAGAGGATTATCCTCCTATGGCCAGACAGGTAGCATATGGGTACATTGCCCAGGGAGCTGAGTGAGTGAGTTCTGTTTTACACTGCTTTAAGCATTATTCCAGCAATATCATGGAGGGGGCTTCAAACAGTTTTCCCATGTGGTGAGGAAGCCGGTGACCACAAACACTTTAACTACTAGGCTATCCCCTGGGAACTGAGAAAGAAATCGAGTACACACTGATCTACTGACCCAGTGTATAATATGGTGCTTTAAACATGCCAACTGGTGTGCCTGTGAAGATACAGGTTAGAATTCATCTTCAGTAACCCATGCTTGTTGTAAGAGGCGACTAACCGGATTGAGTGGTCAGACTGGCTGACGTGGTTGACACATGTCATCGTCTCACAATTTAGATCGATGCTAATGCAGTCGATCACAAGATTTTGTGGTCCAGACTCCATTATTTACAGACTGCCGCCATATAGCTGAAATATTACGTAGTGCCTCATTAAACAACAACCAAACAACCAATGGGTGTGGATTGTGCGCATTATGCAAGTATGCTGATTATGTCAATATTTCATTCTAACAGTACTGTTAAAACAAATAATCCGTGAATTATTATGACAGTTCTCTTATTGCTAAAGATGTAATTTGTAAAGGGTTTCCTTTTGTTGTGTCTAAAGACATGTGACCAAATATGGTTCTTTTCTTTGTATTTTGCATCTATTAATGTGATTTGTATCTGTTTTTCGGCTTTTCTGAAAATGCAATATTTCCAAAATATTTGTTCACAGTATGTGACGAAATGTAGTTTTACAGAATGTTGTCATTTTAGATTTCAAAGAAAAGGGAGAAGAAACCCCTACTAGTGAAGATAGGACCAGTTTTAGAGATGGCTAAAGCGTTTGACAGGGCAAGCAAGGACAAATCACCAGTCATCACAGGAAGACTACAGGGGATGAAGCAGCGCATACCGACAAGAACCTGATGTAAAATCTAGTGAATCATGAAATATTATATTCACTGGAAATGTCCATGTGTGTTGGATACAGACAGGAAATCATTGGTAAAAATGTGGCTCAAATGTTAAAAAGGCCTAGTTGCCTTTCAAGTCATGATCTCTGCTGCTTAGTTATTAACTTATCCAAATTGCAGAATTTAAGAATTTTCTATCAGAAAAGGCTCTCCTCACTTGCTAAGGAGCTTAATACACATTTGAATGATCTGAGATAACAATTTGACACAATATTAAGAGCAGTTTCTAAACAAACAATTTGTAAATTGATAAGGCAGCATCATTGGTAAGAATCAGTCAAAAAAAAGTCGCTTGACAATGACATGAAATTACCTAGAACCTTTCTGCAGACAACAAAAACTGATTGGGGTTAAAGGACACTCATCAGAGGCCTTACAACTAGTAGCTCAGAAACATCCCTTACTCAATACTCCATTTAGTATTGATTTCAGTTTGAGATACAGTGTACAGTCAAATATGTGTTCAAGGCACATATTCTATTTGGAAAAATGTTGACAAGAAAAGAGTGCCAATCAAAGAAGAAAAGAGTGTTGGTATATAAAAAAGTCATCTTTAAACATTCGAAAGACATCAAAACTGAATTCATGACATGTCTTTACTTATGAATTCACAAATATAACATACATGTCTGTAAAAAATAACAACAATTTGCTCCAAAACAATAAGATTTTCAAGCAAGTTGAAAATGGACTCTCATTTTGCAGCACTGTACAAACTGTCATATTATCACTATACATGTACATTTCACCCTACTGATTGCCTTACATTCAAGTGCAAAATTTGACTGACTGAGTTTGGTTTTACTCCGCTTTTAGCAATATTCCAGCAACATCACGGCGGGGACACCAGAAATGGGCTTCACACATTGTACCCATGTGGGGATTCGAACCCGGATCTTCGGCATGACGAGCCAACGCTTTAACCACTAGGCTACCCCACCGCCTCTGCAAAATTTAAGAAATTATGATGATGGTATTGTTTGATTACCTGATTTTCACTGATAACTATTGAAATAGAGAGACAGTAAACAGTCTTCAAAAACATATAAATATATATTGTATTATGAGCATTCTAGAAGTTGGCGAGTCAATAACAAGGAATATGACTCTATAGATAACAACTTCTTTATTGCACAGAGAGATGCTTTGATGTACATTCTTACTCCCTTATCAAGTTCTTTACATTTTCAACTTGATAACTGTGCTAGAATCTACTCTATGCAATTAAACAAGAAGTTGTTATTCATAAACAAACCTGTCATATCATGAACAAAAATAAATATGTATTAAAGAGAGGCTACGATACAGAGTGTTCTCTGTCTAGATACAATTCCTGAGGATTGCACTCCTCGTAAAACCGTAATGCCTTAACTCGGTCATCATGTAAACAGACAGCCATTGACAGTAAACTTTTCATGTATAACACAGTATGAATTAACAAAGAATTGTCTTGTACGCACTTTGCTTGGACAAACATTTTGCCTTAGCCTCGTCTCCCTTTAAAGGTTCGTCCAGAATTGTACGTACATGCTATTCAGCTCATTAAAATTTGGCACAGGAGCTATGCCTCCATTTTCCCCTGATTAAGCATTTAATGATGAAATATGACCATGCGCTGCTGTTTTAGGCTCTCTGTCGACGTTGTAGGCAAAGAAGAAAAATAACAAAGAGGCCATTTTTTCGTGAACTTTAGGCCAATGAGTGAACCACTTGACTGTGTTAACGTCATATGTTTACATTAATTTCCCGCTGCATTTACTATTGCATGAGGGCCAAAGTCATGACCCTTATTAGGGACTTGAAGGTAGTCGGAACGTGGGCAATGAACAGTGATATTAGACAGTGGTATGCATTCCGATGGCACTTTTTCATAAAATGTGACAACTTCCTGGTTGTATGTTAATGATATCACAATGATCATGTTATGAATAGGCAATTTCATTTACCATAACAGGATTCCGGTTTAATTTGTAAATTATACTTACTGATTCTCCCAAACCAGATATTGGATAACATTTAGGGACGAAATACAGTCTGTCAAATAACTGTGTAACAATGAATGTTACAAAATATAATAACTGAATTAATATTACCATTTATGTTAAAACAAATCCTCTGATATGGTTTTATGCTATTATCTCATTCATAAAATATACATATGCCCTGAAAGATCCAGGTTAGAACTGGTCTTCATCAACCTATACTTGATATAAGAGGTGACTAACAGCATCAAATGCCCAGCTTTTCTGATTTGGTTGATGTATGTCGTTGTCACCCAACTGCATGAATCAATGGATCAATGCCTTAAGGTCAAGCAGGGGATTGTCTGGTCAGGATTCAATTATTTACAGACTGTCACATGTATGGAGGACTGAATGCAGCAACAAAGACACTATCAAACATAACATACAGTCTATTTTTAGTTTAAACATATTTTATTCACAATGTGAAAATGATCGGGGACAAGTTCTTTCAACTTATTAAACCCCTCTCCACAGTCTATGTGGAAGAAGGTCCAGGTTAGAATGAGCCATCAGTAACCCATGCTTGTCGTAAGAGGCGACTAATGGGATCGGGTGGTTAGGCTCGCTGGCCAGAGTCTGGTCCATTATTTACAGACCGCCGCCATATAGCTGGAATATTGCTGAGTGTGGCGTAAAACTAAACTCACTCACTCACTATGTGGAAGATTACAGTATTAATGTACATATTAGATTTCCTGAGCCTAACACAACATTATATTACCAAGGCCATACACCCAAATAAAGCCAACAAGTCCTCTGCTAAAGCATCGTACAATTCACAACATATCATGAGCCTGTATGTACCAATCATCATGCCAGGTGTTCTAGAAATGTTGAGGGCGGTGAGGTAGCCTAGTGGTTAAAGCGTCCACTCGTCACGCTGAAGACCCGGGCTCGATTCCCCACATGGGTACAATGTATGAAGCCCGTTTCTGGTGTCCCCCGCTGTGATATTCCTGGAATATTGCTAAAAGTGGCGTAAAACTTAACTCACTTACTCATTCGAAAAGCTGAGCTTATTCTACCAATTACAAACACATGCAAATGCAAGTCAATTGATCACATTAAGATACAGTTTTTCAAGTCTAAGGGACCATTCATAATTTTTGGCTTAGGGGGTGATGACAGTGTATGAAATAAGCCAAAAATCAAGCCAGACATCAGGGATGGTAACTTCAAAATGTTACCAGCCCAAAATAGATTTAACCAGCAAATATGGTGAATTTACTCAGCTGTATGGAACATCTAAAAAATTTGCCAGACCATCAGGCTGGCAAGCTGTAAATTTAGACTGTCCATCAGAAATCTAGACCGTTTCGGGCGGTCGGACGGGCCTTTTTCATACAATAGCGATCACGGGTGTCTTCCACATAGACTGTATGTTATGTTTGATAGGGTCTTTCCCATAATTTTTAAGCATAAATTTTTTATGTTAATCTGAACAAAATTGCTGACCCTACTCCACGCCAAACACCCCACTCCACCACTACAAGTACACGTGTACAAAATTGATGGCCCCCTAGCTATCCAGAACCAAATGGATGACTGCCCCCTCCCCTTTAAAATCATCATTCCCAATTCATCCCCCTTCCCCTCACACACACAAAGACACACACGCACCATTATAAATTAGTATGAATGGTCACTAACAGTAACATGCATTTTGTCCATCGGATCTACATTTTGTTCAGCTCTCATGTGCAGAAGTACAGTTAAGTCCAGTTGATACTTCAAATCATATCACAAACTGCTCATCGCTGATGGTCTCAGATTCACCAAATTTCTGTTTCCTATTATTCAGGGATTGTTCTGTTGTGGCTGAAACATAAAAATAAATGCAAGGATAGATACAGATAGAGACCAGGGACTAGTTGTTTTACATAAATTACATACAACATAAAAACATCACTTCACTGACATTTCTGTGACCTCTTTTAAATTATTTACCAAACATATTCATTACAAAAACATAGGGTTTGTTAGAGGTAAAAGAATTTAGAGGTAGATGAAAGAAGCATGATGCTCAGAGTGTTTCACTGAATTATAAACGACTGAGATTTTCTCTATATTACTGAAATTTGTTGACAGACTTAACAAAAGGAAAAAGTGAATTTAAGTTTTATTCTTTTGCACTTTAGTCAAATTTGGCAAAAATAAAGTTTCCAAATGGCATGCCTATGTATTGACATAATCTCCATGAAGTGGATGTGCCTGCCATGATGAATGATAATAATTATTCCTGCTTGAAATGATTTGTGGAAGCGCAAAGAAAGGATCCATTCTGTTATGATTAGCTTAGGGATTCAGAGCTTGATTCCTTTATCTGAACCCCTTGAAAATCCTGGTTAGAATTGGTCTTCAGCAACCCATGCTTGTCGTAAGAGGTGACTTACGGGATCGGGTGGTCAGGCTCGCTGACTTGGTTGACATGTCATCATATCTCAACTGTGCAGATCAATACTCATGCTGGCGATCACTGTATTGTCTGGTCCAGACTCGATTATTTACAGACGCCGCCATATAATTGGAATAGTGAGGAGCACGATGTTAAACAACAAACCAACCAAAAACCATTTATCTGATGACAATCTGAAATTTCAGTTGAACACACTGGATTTTGATTCAACTAAATTCAATGATATCACAGCTCAAAATTATCTAAAAGCATTGTGACTTGCATACATGCATTTAACAAAATACATCACATTTACCTTCATCCTCCATCAGTTCTAGCTGTACTTGTTGTTCTGTAGCCTCTTTTGCTAAAACAAATTCAATCATATTAGCAATTATATGAGTCAAAATTTACATTTGTAAACTGTTAAGAGATATGCCTTCAAGTTAAGAAATGCTTTCGTAATCATTACCTGCTCAAACCTTTAACTACCTGCATTTACTTTATGGTATCTGGATTAAAAAATATATGTGGTGATCATTTAATACTTGATAAATGGTAATTTTCACTTTGTATCAGTTGTTCACCATTTGGTCGGGATGATTGTTGTGGTTGCTGCTCCTGTTGTTGCTGCTGTTGTCCCTGCTGTGATAGTTGCTGGTTGCTGCTGTGTCCCTTGACCTGCTTGTGGTTGCTGCTGTTGTCCCTGCTGTGATAGTTGCTGTCCTTCCTGCTGTGGTTGCTGCTGTTGTCCCTGCTGTGAATTCGCTGACAAAGAAAAACCAAGTATTTCAAGACCCAATAAAGAATCTGTATTTTTTGTATTTAGGCCAAAAATGTGCATGTATGTTGTTGATCAAATTAATGTCAATTTTATCAAAGTCATCATGTTCATAAGCTTTATTTATGCCTTTTCACACTGACTGGCCATAACCTTCAATCTCATCATATTGCATGCATGTAAATGTCTAGTAGCAAACATAGATGTAGACAAGATGAAATAATGAAATATGAACCAAATATGAAGACTCCACACTAAAACAGGCCAAAACTTCCATGTACTAAACTGTCTACATGCTGCTACCCAAGTGAAAGATCATGAAAGCCACTTTTACTTTCATCACAACTGAGTTGTCATTCTCACTGATAGAACAATTTTATTTTTCTTAAAAAAGATATCACATCACACTTCTGTAGCAATAAATAATCTCTCAATAATACTATCAGCCCTCAGGGAAGCTACCATATAATTTCTTCCCGAAAAATTACATATTTAGATTACAATATTAAAATAAAAAAGTTCGAATGAATTAATGCAACATTGCATTAAATGGACTCTCACACCCTCTACTGATTGAGCGACCCCTATAGAGTTATGTCCCTTGGAGCACTCTTTATGAATATTCTACGCACAACTTGTGATTGAAACCAGTTTGGCAAACACGGACAACACCACGTGTGACAGTTTTCGATGTACGGAGCAATTGTTTATATTCCATATATGGAAGTGTTCTCTGTTTGGAAGTTCTTCGGCTCCAAGTTTCAGTTATTTATTTCAGGAAAGTTGTAAGGGATAATAAGTCTTTTAATGCATCAATAGGAAGCTAAAGTGAGTGCATATGCCCGAACATGTATAATATAGGCCAAAATATTGTTGAAAATGTGTGACATTGTGCCTTTAAACATGAATTTCTTCAGTCAGGTTTCATGTGACCTATAATAACCTTGACCTTGGACTGATGCATGCATCCCACAGATCATGCATGTAATACTAACCAGTGGCATTTGGAAGTTGTACATAGATGTCCAAGACATTTTTATGGATTAAACTTCATTTTTATTTCCCTCATGACGTTTCGGGACCATTCCAGGTCCCTTCATCGGGTGACCTGACAGTTGAGACTATGATGTCGTCACTATTGTTCATGTCAATAACAAAAGTGAATATTAAATTCTTCAGTCAATAAATGTTTTAAACACCTATCAGTGATATTAAAACTACCCAATAGCCTATAAATATCTGAAATATGCCAAGTCAGCAGTATTCCAGCTGTATGAGGCAGCAACTCCAGGTAAGCAATACTGAAGCTATGTCTTATTTGTTTTTAATGCTGCACTCAGCATTTTCCAGCTATGTGTGGCATCTTCAAGGGTCCTCACAGTATGCAGTCATATGGAGACAAAAACATAACATACTTACCATCTGTAATGCTCAGGTTTCCAAAATGAACAGGAGGTCTTTTATACAGCTTATCCTGTAAAGGTTTACAAGAGTGTTTCACAAGTTTTGCAGCACAGTAAAAAGGAAATGATTGAAGCATAAAGATATGACCAATAGCAATGACACAAGCAGTTCCAAGGATGAGGACTCAGTGAAGACATGAACTTGTCAGATTGTGAATAGAATTATCATGAGACGGCTAGAGAGGCCTCTTAAGATGCCTATGTAGCATGTGCATGTTTGCACTGTTCCTCTAACAGTTGTACCCCTATCCCTTGTCAAAGATGTGAACTTGGATGCTTAACTTCATAACAGATTCTTCAACAACTTCTTCTGTTTGTTTTTAAACAACAACCAGGGATTTACAGGACGCGAATTCCTGCGTCCTATATGCATAAAAATTGACAATGGACATAACAAAATTTATTAGCTCATCCACAGGGACGCAGAAAAAGTCCTAATACTTTTTGTAAAAATTCCAATCAAGTGACAATAAGCTATCACTGAGTTTGCTACTAGCTGGGTGATGGTATTATTTGCAATTTAATTACTGTAACAATGTGATGATCATGATGCACAATACAATAACAGTATTAATAATAATATTCAAGTGTCTGGGACCCCCATTTTGTTGTCCAGGACCCCTGAAAATTAAGAGTATGAGTCCAAGGCACCCACAAATACTGACTTCACAAATCCCTGCAACAACTATTGTTGTAAGTTTGTTAAACAACAAAATTTAAAATTTTGAATCTTTAATGTTTTTAAGTTTCCAAATTGACATCTTAAACAAGGGGTGGGAGATGTCTAGAGATAGGTATGTAAATAAAATGAGTTGTTCCACAATTCATAATTCTCGTTTGATGACAAACAGACTGTAACTTGACAAATACACACCTGTTTTGCTGCCACGGCAATACGTTTCCGTATATCCCCATCCCTCAGCATTGCTTTTGTTGCATCTTCATTCAAAGCTGTCAATATCTGAAACAACATCAACAAGATGTTTACAAGAGTTTATCATATAGATCTAAGGATGATGATTTTTTTTAAAACTAAGAATATGTCAGTGAGAATCCTTGTAACTCTGGATTTATACTAATCTTTTAAAGCAACATTAGTACAAAGACTCCTGCCATGACATGTGTATTTCGCAGATGGACCTGCCTGGCTACTGCATGTTTGATCAAAAGGTTATGATTGTAATTATGACCAAAAGATATATAATCTGAAAGGGATGTTAGGGTTGTTTTTCTACTGTTTTGAAATTTGGTGGAAAGATAATTTTGTGTTACCTGTTTGAAATTATTTTTAGCACCCTGTCAATATTTTTAGAATTATGATATGTTTTCAATTTCTTGAGTGATTTTTGGAGTAAATTTTATAGTTTAGAATTTGAATTTTGGTAGTTACTTTGCCACTTTTGGATGTATTCCTGTTTTTATAGGCTTTTGTTTTCATTCTTAGATAATGGTAGTGCAGTTTTGGCAACTTGGTTAGCATGTTTGGCAGGGATCTATATGAACTCTACTACTTTGCCGAAGGATTCAAGATCCTGAGTGCTTTGAAGTATTGGAACTATTAGATTAGGTTGGTTTTTGGTGTTTTGAGTTTTTATTGCTTGGAGCCTGCCGGGTGAGTCTGTTAGAATTAAGATTTTATTGTGTTCTTTTACAATGGGTCATTGAGTGCTGTTACTATGCCTATTAGTTTCATAACAATTCTATCTCTTTGACTAAAGTTTAAACAATAAAGAGATGGTGATTGGCTTTGGTACATAATGGAGCATGTCTGTTATAAATGAAATCAGCAGAAGATTATGATATTACAATAAACGTACTTGCATATATGAGGCTAAATCTTAAAGGAGAATACGAGTGAATTGCAATAATTTGATGGGTGAAAGATAAAGTCATCAGAAACATTCCCATATTTTCTATTAAAAATTATGTATAATTATGTTTTAATCGCGAAAACAGTTTCTGTAAATCTCAGCTTCAGCCATTATGCATATTTCGCTGGAACCCATGTGACCTTTCCGCTCGTGACGTCAAATGTGTCTGGAGTCCGCCATATTGCCAAAGACCAAGCGCTACAGTAGTACAAATCGTGTTGTTTCTGTCGTTTTTTTAAATGGTACGATGGTGTATTGCGTAGCCTGGGATGCACGGCATCATCGAACATGGGAATGAACCACCATTTCTTCCGTTTTCAAAGTGAAATGACAGATTTCGGCAGGAGAAGTGCGCCGATCATTCCGAGTCGGACGCATATGAAAGAGACATGCACGCATGGGGTATGGAAATCCCCAAGCTAGGCTGAAGAAGGAAAAAGTACCCACTAGATTCATTAATTATACTCCATCATTCCCTGTAACAACTTACTGTCAGTGGTATTTTTAACATAAATTAAATCAAGTCCAATTGCCAGTCGAATTGCCCCCGCTACAAAATGACCCAGAAAATTTGGTCAAATTACCCCAGTGGGATAGTCAAAATGCCCCAATTTATTTAAAATGAATAAACATAGGCCATAAATGCATAGTTTTGTCAACGTTGATATTATGTTCTTCAAATATAAGTATATACATAGTAATGAGTTTACTGATGAAACATTCATCAGAAATATTACTTCCTAATAACTTTTATATAAAGAACATAATATCATAATAAGTTGACAAAAACTATGCATTTACGGCATATATTCAATCATTATAAATAAATTTGAACAAATTAGAATGAATGACCAAATTTGCTGGGGCATTTTGTAGCTGGGGCAGTTCGACTGGTACACATGAGATATATATTATCAAAATCAGTAAGAGATTTCACATGAGCTTGAAAATGTTTCGCTATAACGTTCTTTTCGGTTTGGAGCCCTAAATGATGCAGTCAACTTGAAACATTGCCGAATACAATGGCAAATCATGAAGTACTTGTTGCTTTCATTGTTTTCCATTTTGTCCAATTACGCACGTCGGCATCAGACTCGCTGTTTGTCAGTAGTGTGTGCCGTGAAAGTTGTTCTGTATTCGCATTGGCTGACAGGATGTCATTCTAAGGCTATGACCGAGTACCATAACTATTTCCGTAACAAAACAATGGGGAAACATGTCCTGACTAGTATTTTATAATTCACCAGTTTTCGGGGAATAACTTATCTGCGTCGCGAATATTATCTCTGCTCGACCAGGCTGGGATCTTGTATCGAGACTTGATACGTTATTAATGAGAACTAGGATCCTAAATTTTTTCAACAAAATAATTCCAGTGTAATTTTTGAAGCAGATAATTTTTATTTTCCTCGTCTGAAGCATAATTATTTTGTTTTTAAATCCCAGACACCCTACAGTCACCCATTGGACACAAAATGAATTGTAATCACATTTTTTTTTAAATAATTCTTAGTGACTGGTCATATATTTATAGGGGTGAGTTTGCTGGCTGGAACTGTATGACATTTTGCTGACAAATAGTAATCTTGTTAAATGATATGGTCTATTTTAAAATTTATTTTGACCTCAAGCGGTGCCTCCGTTTTGCTTGATTCTTCTTCTTCATCTTCAGTGGAAGATTGTGTTGCAAGATGTAAAATCGGATCGTATTGATACGGCAAGTTCTTGAAAGGCATTGATTTAGATGTTGGACGAACATGAATACATGACACATTTTATGGAAAACAACTCTTTTGTTCTTTATCATGACGCACTAGCTAATTCTTGCACCTCCTTGCAGGCAATTTCTTAAACTTTGTAGACAGAACTTATATCTTATTGAAAGTGTGTCCAGGAGATGAATCCTTGTCACCTTAGGCTAAGATTTATCTAATAAACTATGTAACTTATACTTTTTATAATATATTTTCTATGAGATGGGTTTTTATTAACATTGACTTGTGTCTTTCTCTAAGCTGTTACATATCCTGAAGACACTAATACTTTACATTCATATTTTCCTAATACCTGACTCCTAAAATATCAATTGTTGTGGTAATCAAAACTAAAATCTTGTATAAGTCTGTTATTCCATGATAATAGTTTTGGGGTGAGAGCACATGAATAATATCATTTGCCATATGAACAAACTGAACTTTCACTGTTTGACATTGAATCAAAGGCAATAGATTAAACAGTTGATTGACCTAGACTGTACTTTACCGTAAATCCAAAAGGACAAACTGAACGCAAATGAAAGGGTGACCATGGGTTTTCGCCCTCAATGAAATGGTCACATTGTAGGTGATTCAATATTCGTAAGTCAATAGATTATCTGACAAGTTATAAGGAGTGTTGGTTACACTTGATGTGGAACTTGCTGAGGAGAACTCTGAAGTTTGAAGCCAGAACTCGACTGCAATCTTTGTCATGTATGTCATTGTTTCTGCCATGTTCAGTGAAATTGGCACGACTATTTCACCACCAATAAATTAGGAATTTCCACATAAAAATGCCTCATTTTATTATTGTGAGCAGAGGACACTCATTTTTGTATATTAAATTCCACTCACATTAATTTCATGATTTACAGTATGTCACATCAGATCAATTGCTACAGCAACTGAGTGAATGACATTGACATGATCTTCATATATGGCAGGTATTCTTCATATTGGCATATAAAAATAAATTCTCGGAAAAATAATATCATGTTATCTTACCTTCAAAAAGGGAAAGTTGGAAGGAAAATCTGAAAATAAGTAATTCAGTAAGTAACTTAACCATGTCAACTGAATGTAAAAGATGATATAGAGTGAGAGTGCTTCTTTGAACTGTATATATCACTCAGCAGAAAATCCCTAAGTGATTAAGTTTATGGTTGTTTAACGCTGCACTCAGCAATAATCCAGCTATATAGTCTGTAAATAATCGAGTCCAAACAATCACCAAACAATCCAGTGATCAACAGCATGAGCATCAATCTAAGGAATTGAGTGAATGAGTGAGTATGGTTTAACACCGCTTTAAGACAAATTCTAACATGGATCTTTATGGCTATTAAGTTTATGTGTTTCAGACCTAATAGGGAGACTTTGTCATTCGAACCCATAATCATGAGTTTCTGGGGTGGCTAAAGCTGGAACTCTTGACAGTGCCCCCTAACAACTTATTTCTGGATTGGAGTGAGTGAGTATAGTTTTACGCTGCACTCTGCAATATTCCAGCTATATGGCGGCGGTCTGTAAATAATTGAGTCTAAACCAGGCAATCCAGTGATCAACAGCATGAGCATTGATCTAAGCAATTGAGAACCGATGACATGTGTCAACCAAGTCAGCAAGCCTGACCACCCAATTCCGGTAGTCTCTTGATTGGACAGTGGGCTGTGATTAATGGATAAAGAACAGTGTTGTAACATGGTCATCTATTCTGAAACTTGTCCTAGCTCAGCCCTCTGGCATACACAGTCAACAGTTGAACATGTCAACAATGACAGAAAACGTTTATGTCCGTATGTTTATTTGCAGCATACATAATCTGAGGAGTCATATCACACAGAGCTCCAGATAAGATTTAGCTCATGTGGGTACTGTACCCACTGTATTTTTTTGGAGTGGGTATTATGAATGTTGAGTGGGTATTTCATTTTCCGTTACCCACTGCTTTCAAATATGTGCATATTTCAGTCATTTTACTCACCTAAGTATATGTCATTGAGTAAGTTTACTAAGCAGGTATGTTCTGCCTTATGTCATACCTAATCAAAACCAACTTTAATATAATGGAAATGATTTCATAAAAAATCACTCATCCTATACTGACAGTACAACACTTGTCCTATACTAACAGTACAACTTGATAGCAATCGATGTCTTTTTCATTACGCAAGTGATTATTATAAATATATTCTGTATGCATTTGTTTTAACTTTTTGCGTATCTAACATTTTAAATGCGTAATTGGTACGCAACAATTATTTTTTCAATGCGTAATTGGAAATTTTCTATCCATATTTTACCCGGATACGCAGCTTATCTGGGCCTCTGTCACACATAAACCAGTGAAATAATTGAAGATATTACCTGTTATTGCTGGCTTGTGTCCTCGTCCATAGATAAAGAATATAATGTTATAAACTGTTGATTGTATTTTTGTTTCCACTCAATTGAATCTGTGAAAAGAATAGATCATAATTTTTCTCTGGAAACAGAAATGCAATATATCTACAAAATAAATAAACATTAGTTTTTTTCCCTACTTACAAACACTGCAAATCTGCGGACGTAACATTCAGCAATTTTAACTCACTTCTACATAGAAAAACCTCAAGGCTACAAGTACTGAGACATTTGTAAATTTTATAATAAATTGTATACTACTCAAAACAAGTTAAGGGTCAAAACTATTAATGGCCATAACTACAAATATAAATAACAGTAAAATGTAGCGATCATATTACAACTCAAGCCAACATTTCATGATAACCATAACGGGAGACAAAAACAGCAGGAATGTCAGTGATTGCTGATCAATAAGGTCAAAGTGACCTACTGTCAGAAGTGAAAATTCAAACGCCAACATTGGACTAATAACGTATGTAACCACCTCGAGCATTAAGACAAGCAGTACACCTCTGTCTCATACTGTTCACCAGATCGTTGGAAGAAGGCTTGGGGTATTGTCTGCCATTCTGCAATGAGATACTGGGCCAGTTCTGCACGGTTGTTTGGAGGCGTGGTTGTTCACCGGCCGACGCCCTTACTCGCCCCAAGCATGTTCCATAGGGGCTAAATCTGCTGAATATGCCGGGCATTCCATGTGCTGAACATTGTTCTGTCTACAGAAGTCCGTCACAACACAGACGCGGTGTGGTTCTGGCATTGCCACCGCCGAATATGGATCCGGACGCCGTATGCGCTACAAACATTGCAAAACAAGGGGTCTGATAATCTCCCGTAGATAGCGATTTCTCGTCAGGGTACCATTAATGACATAGAGAGGTGTCCTTTGATGAACGGAAAACGCACCCAAACCATGACACCCCGCCCAAATGGCAAACGTTGGTTGACGTTAACGCCAGCAAACCTCCCTCCTGACGCCAATACACCATGAAGTTCTACCATCATTGAACTGTAGAGTAAACCTAGACTCGCCGGAGAAAAGAACTGATGCCAACTGAGCACGCTGCTTAGCTAACATGGCGCCTACACTATATTTATATACTTAGCCTATCTCACATGGTATGCACTTGTTTTGAGTAGTATATATTTCTATTCTTCTTCTATGACCATGTGTGGAAATGTGCTGTAGGCTAAGTTGAATCAAATCTTACTGGCCTCTGACCCGCCCTGACCTCTTCCCCACTCAGACATCAGCACCTGTCAATCATCTCCGTAAGCGTGCAGCTCGCTCAGATGATCATGTGACTACCTGTGCCTGTCATTCTCGTCTTGGAGCTTCCAGTAATCTGTGATGTGGGGCAGGTCGGGTGGGTATCCATCGCGTGAGATAGGATAAGTATATAAATATACAATTTATTATAAAATTTACAAATTTTTAAACTTATCCTATCTCACGGTATGCACAATCCCACAGTTGGTAGGAGGGCCACAGATTACCCCGTCAATACGTACAACCGGGAAGACGCATAACCCCAAGGAGGCCAGGAGAAAGCACCAACTCCCGATATGCAGACTCCAAACTTGAGATGGGTTTCTTGTAACCCCTTGGCTTACACAACACAAAAACTCTAGGGAGTGGGCGCTCCCGAATTAATGTGGTTTTCAGGCGCAACTTTTGACAAGCACAATGACGCAGTTTGGCAAGTAGGCCCCGCCGCCCTGCGATTTATCAGGTGACCCCAGTGAATTAAAGTTGAAGACCTTAATCTGGCCAGTCCCTGCTTCGAAACTACCCCCCACAGAGACACGCTGGAAGGCGGTGAAAGAGGGAATAGCTCGGTTGCTCAACTAGTTTAACGTTCAGTTAATCGGAAATCAACACTTTACTGACGCAATTGCTCGGAGAGTAGAGGTCAGTAAGCGGAGTGTCGATCATCTCTATGGCCTCACAGTCTATTAAGTCATAACTTATGACAGTGCAGACACGCCCTATTCCCATAGGTGAGAATAATCTAATCCCAATAGAAAAAAGTGCCAAGACATGGATAACATCGATATATTTTATTATGTACAGAGCAACACCGACCAAGAAGGATAGCTTTATCTGCGAACACGGGCCGATGACAATTGCTGCGCCAGGTCCAAGGGGCCGAATTGATGTAGACCTTCCACGTCTGTAACCGATAGGTCCCTCAGGTAGTGTGAAGCAAACACCGTATCGGATCTCCAAAAACAGCCCTCCATGATGGACTGCAAGGAACAATTTCTATGAAGAGCCATGGTGGAGGCAAGAGTTCGAGTCTCATGAGGCTTCGCCGTCGACGGTGGAGGTAGGTCAGCAAAGGCATAAGCACGCAGGATCGTAGTTCGCATCCAAAATGCCAAGGTAGTACGGGAGACTTCCGAGGTGGAGGCAGTAGACAATGGAATGAACAATCTCTTACGCAGTCTGCGGCGATCCTGTGAGGCAGCTAGGTAAATCCTTAATGCACGCACCAGGCATAAGGACAGATCCTCTGTGTCATCTGGGCCCAAGATAGTGGACAACGGCGGAATCGTGAATGTGCGATCCGGCTGTCCTGGTAACTGATTCTTGGCGAGAAAATCCCATCGCAAACCAAGGAAAACTTTCGCATGTCTAGACCTTTCAAACCGCACCCGAGAAACATCAAGAGCATGCAACATCCGAAAGAGCATGCCAAGGCCAAGAGAAAGAAGGTCTTAAAGGAGACATGTTCAAAATCTTTCTCCTCCAAAGGTTCGTAATCAGCTGACGTGAGATGAGCAAGTACAATGGAAAGATCCCAAGCTGGAGGCCGGAACTTCCGAGATTGGTCAGCCAGTTTGTAAGACCAAATGAGAGACTGGAGTTCAGGGACAGTGGACATCTTCACACCCGAGGCCGCTGCAATAACGGTGTTAAGAGCAGCCAGGTAGGTAGATAGTGTAGAACCTCTGAGTTTTCTGGAGGTTCGTAGATGTTGAAGGTACTCTGCCACCATCTGCGGGGAGGCCATAGTTGGGGATGAGACGCCCTTCTTCCTGCAATACGCTTCAAAATTCTTCCATTTGTCATCGTAGAGTGACCTCGTAGAAGTACGATGCGCTGTAGAAATGGCAGTAGCAACCCGTTTAGAATAGCCCTTCGCCGTTAACGACCGATGTAGATGCGCCAAGCGTGCAGATGGAGCGTCAACGGGGACCAATGTAGCTGGTCGGAGTGCGGATGTATCAGGAGATCGGGTCGAACGGGAAGTGGTACGGGATCTGGTTCGGCTAGGTCTTGAAGGTTTACAACCAACTTCTGGCCGGCCAATAGGGCGCGACCAAAAGCAGAGTCATCCTCTGAGTTGCGCGCAGTTTCACTAATATGCGAGGAAGAAGGGCCACTGGCAAAACGCTTAAGCGTTCAGGTCCTCCCACGGAATGGCTAGAGCATCGAGGTCCCAAGCCAGAGGGTCCGGAATCGGTGACACAAACCGAGGCAGCTGATGGTTGAATCGGATGGCAAAGAGATGTCAATGGAAGACAAGGGGTCTGGAACACCTGAGGATGTAATCTCCATTCTGTTGGAGAGGGACGACTCGGCCGGGACAGAGAATCTGCAATGACATTCTTCACCCCCGGAATGTGGTTGGCTCGGACTAAGATGTTGAGAGAGTCCACCAGATCGAAGAACTGTTGGGTCCACTGCAGCAGTTGAGTAGACCCCGTAGACCCCATCCTGTTGATATGCCAAACCACCGCTGCGTTGTCCGATCGGATCATGAGGGAAGTTGCTCTGAGGACATCCTGCCAGTGACTGATTGCAAGAATCACCGCCCTGAACTCCAGAACGTTGATGTGACAGGCGCGATCGACGAGAGACCACAGCCCTGCCACTTGTTGATTGAGAAGATGAGCTCCCCACCCGTGTTGAGATGCATCCACATACAGGTGGTGAGACGGAACAAACGGCCCTAAACAAACTCCGTCGCAAACATTCAATTCTTCCATCCACCACAGGAGATGGGGATGGAGCTCCAGAGGTAGAGTGATCAAGGCAACGGGATCTCCCACTCTGATGTAAGGCGCTAGAAAGAACTGCAAGGGACGAAGTTGTAGTTGACCCCTGAGGGTCAACGCCTGAGCCGACGTCAAGAGGCCCAGGAGCTCCTGCCACTGATGAAGCGTCCTGGGGTGCGCCAGTGCCAGAGAGACCAATCGCTGTATCTTGCAGAAACGATCCCTCGGGACAAAGAGTTTGTTGACCCTGTGTCGAACACTGCTCCAATGAATTGAAGACGGCGCATAGGGACTAGTTCTGATTTCTGCAGATTGATTAACCAGCCTAATTGGCGAAGAAGCTGTATCGCAAACTGCATGTGATGAAGCAGAAGGGCATGATTGGTCTGTGCCTGAATGCAGTCGTCGATGTAAGCCTCGAACACTATTCCCTTGCGGTGAAGGAAACTGGTGATAGGCTTCATTACCCGTGTAAACAGCCACGGGGCCGAAGAAATTCCAAACGGGAGGACATGCCACTGATAGTGGGTGCCCTCGAAGACAAACCGAAGGAACTTGCGATGAGCCGGGAAGATCGGGATGTGCAGGTAAGCATCCTGGAGATCCAAACTGACCATGTAGTCTCCTGGCTTGATAATGGTCTTGAGGAGTGCCACCGATACCATGCGAAAATGGGGCAGAGGCTGCAGAAACCTCTCGTTGAATATCTTCATGTTGAAGATTAACCTCAGTTTGTCCGAATCCTTCTTGGGGACCAGAAAGATTGGAGAATAGAACCCCGGGACGGTCGGAGCCTGACCCAGGGATTCGATCGCAAGTTTCTTGAGTAAGGTGTCTATTGTGGATCGAAGAACAGCCGTCTGTTGAGCAGGATACGTTCTGCGATCCGGAAGTAAAGTGAGAGGAGGATCCCGATGATTGGCAGCTGAAACCCCATGGATAACATGGAGAGGACGTAAGGGTCTCCCAAGATGATCCAGTTGGGAGCATAGGTCCCAAGCCGGCCGCCTACTGGGGAAGTCAGAAAGGGCACGACTGGAGATGGAAGAACCCAGTCGCGTTCTAATGTCATCAAGTCACTGTTTGTCAGGCCTTTGCGAAGTGGACTGGTCGGCAGTGGAAGCTGGTCGTGAAGCAGAGAACGCCCAGAGAACTGTCTTCTGCCAAAGGATCCCTTTCCACGAAAGGAAGCAGTAGAACCCGCACGCAGGTCCGGATTGACAGGAACATAACGGGCTGGTCGTCGCCGACGCAACGATTCCTCCACCTGCAAACATTGGAATTTCAACAATTCCACTGACACTTGTAAATGAGCATCTTGACCAACTCTGTTGGCGACATCTCTAAATCGCCCGTTGAAAAGAGACCTGCCAGACCACGTCTGCCAAAAGAGATCAGTACGGAACCTATCCTCCCATGAGGATAAGTGCAAAGGCCCCCTGCGACGCACAGCTGTGATATACGAAAAGAAGTGAGCCAACTGATCCAGAATGGTCTGAAATTGCTCTTGCAATAAGACCATAGCCTCTCTAATATACGCTTGTTGATGGGACGTAGCATGTGCAACCGACATAGCCACCGCTCCGGTAGTTGTCAACACCATGTTGAGTGGCGCCATAATCTTCCTTATGACACCATCCAGATGCAAAAGCTCACGATCCTCCACCAGGAACGGCGAGTAGGCTTTCTGTTAGTTCCCAGCAACGTAATATCATCATCCACCGGACGGGGAGACGATCAGTGTAGAGAAACAAGGCACATGAGCAGATGCCAAATTCAAGCGAGGAGCCGTGAACCCATCCTTAACCTTTCTCAGGTTACCACAAGCCTCATCCAGAGATGCTGCCAATTGAGTAATACACAGTCGAGGCGGGAACGTGATGGAACCGAAATCAGCTGGCTTCATATCAAAACAGGATAATAAATCCGCCAACGAACTACTACGCTGTAAATGGAGGCTATCGGCAATCCAGATGAGTAGTTGAGGTGTGTCAACAGCATCCACGCTACCATCCGACAGTGCCGTACCATCAGAAGAAGGAGATGGCGTCGTCGAACAACGAACCTCTAAAAGTGGAACTGGATTGGTCGAAGGACCCGATGACTGAACAGTAGTGGAAGTTGCTGGTGCCTGATGCCGTAATGCTGACGCTACCACTAGCACAATGGCATCAAAATCCACGGGTTGAGAAGTCGAAACCTGTAACATATGCTATATTTGGGATTACACTTTCTTAGTAAAGTACAGATTCTAGTACTCCATCCGGGATTCGAACCCACACCCTCAGGGTCAGGCACCAAATCGCCAGCACACAAAGTCAGATGCCTAGACCGCTCAGCCACTGTGGCTTCCACAAAAATGGAAGTCGGACAACTGGTAGTCTAGACTGTGGACTTTGTGTAACCCTTTGTGTTGAGATGTCACTTGAGATGTAATGCTAGTAATCAAGCACCACACAAGAAAACCCCCACCTCAGGAACAGAAGTACACTGAGGAATAGGTATCACCGAAAAGGGATGGGTTTGAAGAGGAGACGTAGACAACACGACAACCCTAGGTGTTGAAGAGCCTTCTAAAGTGATGGGGCTAGACGCATGCGGCCGGAAAAGTTGACGTAAATTTTCACTGAGGTAAGAATCCAACGCCTCCCCTAGGAAATCTTCAGCAGTCTACAAGCTACCCGGCGATATTCAGAAAAAGCATCATCATTGAGGTCTGCACAAAAAGTGCAAATTTGAGACCACTCACAACGTCCTAAACAATCAACACATAAAGCATGTGGGTCTGCCGCCGAGAAGTTGCTGTTGCATTTATCGTACATACACATAGCCACATACTTCAGACAACTGTTCTAAACTAAATTTTGCAAAATATTCCTTACTGTTTTAATGTACTGTTTACACATGAACTGATGTATTGTAAAACAAATTCGTAACATTGAAAAGATTATTGTCATGAGTTCACTAAATTATTAAAATCAGTGAAAATTGGTGAATTCTTAACAAAACTTACATTAAAACGCAGCACGACATTTGCACATGCTTTTCAGCAATTTGATGCATGATCCTGGTGCAATTCATCTGCATAAGGTTTACAGTTGGTTCCCCCATGTTGGTGGAGAAACCAACATATAGTGAATGTTTTAAGTGAGTCTGAACTTTTGATGGGAAGTATATATACAATGGTCCAGATGGGTACATTGACACATCCACACAATGACACACATGGTACACTGACAGATTCACAGAACGAAACACATGGTACACTGACACATCCACACAATGATACACATGGTACACTGACACATCCACACAATGATACACATGGTACACTGACACATCCACACAATGGTACACTGACACATCCACACAATGACACACATGGTACATTGACACATCCACACATTATGACACATGGTACAATGATAAACTGACACACATACATACAATGGTACAGATGGGTACACTGACACACATATAATGCTGCAGGAGGTCCTTTAAATCTTTCCTTGGATATGGAATGATTTTACCCAAGATTTTCATCAGCACTGAGTAGCCTCATCAAGGCAATGTGCCCAGCCATCAATGCCACCATTGTGTAACATTGTTTCAAGGTGTGTCACCATTGTGTAACATTGTTTCAAGGTGTGTCACCATTGTGTAACATTGTTTCAAGGTGTGTCACCATAGTGTGGCATTGTTTCATGGTATATGACTAAATAGAGAATCTCACCCAAGTGTCTACTGATATCAATTATATCAACGAGAGTTGATAAAGTTACAAATATCCGAGGCTTGTCGAGGATATTTTTACCTTTATCAACGAGTATTGATATAATTGATATCAGTATACACGAGGGTGAGATTCTATTTATCATCAAAAATCATTCGTTGTGTAGTTTTCAATGAAAAATGCACATCTTTCCACATTGTACTTCCATTAGACTTGCAGTTCAGCGATGTCATAGCATTGTGATGTCACCAAGTTCATGACGTCATAGCATTGTCTGGGCATTGTACAAAACCTGCTGTCAAAACGATATCTCCTAGGAGATATCATATGATCTCAAACAAGCGATATCTCCTGTGGAATACAGTTTTGGATGATAAAGTTGTATATCACTACTGTAAACAAATGGCCATAAAACTGCAACATTGATCTAAGAAGAAGCATTTACATATCTACAATTTTCGGGATCCAGATTTCACATGACATTCAACATGACATAATTGCATTTACCCTTAATATCACCAAAGAGCACCAAGACAAATCTTTTATTTGTTGCATCATATATGAGTGCCAGAACTTTATCGTGCCCTTGAACTGATGCAGCAAAACTTCCATCTTCTGGAGAACATTCAACAAGTATCTGAAATAAAAAACAAACTGTAAATGTCACATTCATCAAGGTTAAAACATTTCTACAAGGACATGGGAGGTGACATGAGTTCAACATCACATTTAAGTTTATATAAATCATATCATAGAGTGCACTTACATGTATGGATGGCTTTTTGTACCATTCCGGGTAAACAGACTTGGAGGACCCCACTTCTTGTTGCATCCCCTTAATATCGAGTGCTAGGTATCATAACAACAAATACCTCCTCTGAGCAGTTACCCTATCCTCTGAACCATAGATGTCTTTGACATTTTGATTGTAGGACAAAAAAAAATCCTGTGGACAAAAACTCACAAGGACAAAAACCCCTTGGACAAAAAACCCTTAGGTCAAAAACCCATAAGGAAAAAAAAAACAAATGAGGACCTCTGGACAAAACCCCCAAACATGTTTTACCTACTCAGTGATTGACTTAAGTGACATGTTTTGATTGAATCAGTAATAGAGATTTTCAGTGATAGGCATTAACAGGCTTCATTAATTAACTTCGTATTTCGTTTGCAAACATTAGTAAGGATGAAGCTGACTTCAAGAGTATTAAAAGTTTAATTAGTCAACTTAGTATTTAGATATGTACACATTATTAAGTATTTCAACTCACTGTCATATTACAACTGGCATAAATATATGCTCCACAAACTAAGCAGACAGTAGCATTCCAGCATGGAGGTATTGAAGAATAACATTGACTTTCTGATCGGTGTGGGACATAACATCAGGTTGTGTTGATGGTTGGTGCTCAAGTTGTGATGTACCCAGTTTGTGCTAGTGCTCATTATGTATGTGATGTCGGCTAAACAAAATAGTTGAATGATAAACAATCTTCATTATTCATTTGGAGCTTCTTCTTTTTTTTGTCCTACATGGTGGGGGAGTTTGTCCCAAGGGTTTTTTGTCCTGGAGGGCTTTTGTCCACAGGGGGTTTTGTCTGCACACCGGGATTTTGATGGATAATAATGGAAGCTTGTTCCAAGTGAGTGCACAGCTTTCTTAACCCATTCATCATGACAATAACAACATGTCAGCCATCTTGTTCAGATTTGAGTTTACAAGTTGAGATTACAACAGCATTGCAGATATTTAGCAATATATAAGGTACCATCTTTTTTAAGATTAGATCCCAGTTGAGATTACAATACCATTGCAAATCATATTTTATCAAAATATAAGGTGATGAAGGCTGGAATTTCTGGGGTATAGGTAATCAACAGTCAGGTAGTAAAACTGGGAGTGAGTGTTTAATGACCGAAGAGCACAGTCAACAATATTTAAGCTACCAAGCCAATCAGGCACCATGGAAATAATGGATCCACAGCAAGTCCGGTTTTGATGCGACACACTTTGACAGAACTCACAATTAGTGAAACAATACAGCAAGTCATGATACAATGCATATCAAGATCTGACATGCATCATAGTATGCATTGTTAGTTCCAAAGCAAAAACTAGCTGCAGACATATGGTTGTAGAGGCTGCTTTCAAAGGCCATATTGCAAACTTTAACAATCTTTATACTGTATCTTAATACCATCATGACCCAGTATGTCAATTTGGTGATATTTCATGGAATATACTTGAATAATGCTTTGCTTTGCATCGAAAGAGAGCTTTGACAAGGCAACGTAGACACGCACAATTTGTGTATAGGTTTGAAGCCCGACTTGAAATGATAATTGCTACTCATTTTGCAACTTCTGATTAACAAAAATACTGGGGGTAGAGAGTCTCAGAAAACAAGTAGTAAGTATTTAAACAAGTGTATAATCTTGTCCTGATACAAACAAAAAAAATTTTGGAAAACTCACAATGCACTAGTACACAAGTGTATCATTTCTCCCCAACAGTTAACCAAGGGCAATTTATGCAACAAGAATCGGGATCAGGGAACCTACTCCATCCTAGAACACCCAAGGTTCAGGAGGAGGAACAATGTTAAAGAAACAAACTGTACTAGCGGTTATGCTGAGATCATCCTTTAAATTTCACAAAAAAACAGGAACATAAACTGGTCATTAATAATTATTATAAGCATTATATTGTTTTTCAGAAAGATGAGTGGAATGGGCCAAAATGTGTACTAGATGAGCTAAATGTCAGACGCTGGGTGTCAATACTTACAAACACATATGTCACACTGTTGACATGGAAAACAGAGCAAACACTTTCAGGATGAGTAACAATTTTCTGGAAAATCCTGAGCGTTTCTTCCTTTGCAGGAGGTGAACTTTTCTCATTCTGAAAATGATAAAAAACAATATATTGAAATATGAAATACAGATACATATCTTCTTCTCACCAGAATATTTTTGACAACACATTTGAGTTGATAGACACCCACCCAACCCAGTTACCGATGTAATAGGCTTCTCTGCCCAGTGACAGTTGAAGTTGGCTATAATAGGGTTTAGGACCGTGTGTTGTGTACTGTTTTATGTGGTGATGGTAAAGTAGCCAACTTCCAAATAGGCTCTATGAATCAGGCCTCATTGCTGGTAAAACATAACAAATAGAAAAGAGAAACTCAATAATTTATTTACAAAGACCTAAACCTATCCTAACCCAACAACCTAACCTAATCTACACCTAACAATCTAACCTAACCCCAAACCCTAACGAGACATGGCTCTGATTTCAGAGCCTATGTCCAAAACAAATAAATATCTTAAGTTCTTATGTAACCAAAAACACCTATATACATGTACTTGGTCTGCATAACCAGGACTCAAGCAACTGAAATACATGTCCTCACCTCTGGTGAACCAGCAGACTAAAGACCAGGAGTGTTGTGAAGCTACTCCCTTTATAGGGCTAGAGGCAGGCAGTGCATGTGCTGAACATGCCAAGCAGACCACACCAACCTGTGGCTATGCATATGAGCATAGCCGAGAACACACTAATAACCCATGTTATTTTAACCCAACCCCAAATAGAACTCAAACCTTATATAACCAGGATATATATCTGACACCCTCAGGTAACATTTACCCCAAATATCCTAAACTACCACACTGATAACAACATATTTGATAACCCCCTGGTTATAGATAATGACATATTTCATAGCCATGGGCCCAAAATGTCAAAAAACAACCAAATAAGAGTCATGAAATAAGTTCACTTAAGTGTTTGTCATGGTTCCTTAGAGGAGATGTAGTTTTAGTGAGAAGAAAGGCATTTGATTAAATTTGTGAGCATGGTTAATATGGCAGTGTCAGCTTGCAGTTTCCTAACTGAACATCAGATTTTGAACTTCTTGTACAATGGGAGTGGCATCTCTGATGGGAACAAGTCATAGGCAGGATCCAGTGTGTGTGTGGGGGTGGGGTTTGTAGGTGTTTGCAGAGGTGCGCACCCTCCTTTTGTCCTGAAATTTTATTAAATGACCATTGAAACTTTCGTGAAAATGAAGTGTTATGGTGATGTCTCAGGAGAAAATACTTTAAAATGGCAGTGCACAGTGAAAAACATGCCATGATGCTAGCTCACTAGATCTTTGTGTCTTCTTAGGTATGACTTCTTTAACAATTAGTACAACAATCCCTGAAATATAATATTTAAATACTTGCCTCTATTTCTTCAAGAAACTGCTTCACACTAGGATAAATCTCTTTTCTGGGCACAAGCTCATACTGGCGTCTGTCAGATGTGTCATCTATGTTAATGCCAATTAAAACAGGTTTGAACCGAGGATGGAAACTGTTTGTATTCTGAATGTCCTTCTCTCCAACGACCACATCCCCTTCATATGCAGTATGTGTTTCACCTTCTTCTTGTACTAAACAACAAGGCATACTATGCAGCAAAATTGTACCGATGAAAAGGCAAATAAATATACAATCGAAAGCATGAAGTCATCTTAAATGGCATGGCAGTTAGTCATTTGTACATACCCAATTATCACTATAATTTCAGACATAAAGAAGGGGAACAGTTGTTTACAAATGATCGAAGACAAACACACTTTTTTAGACCATTTTAAATTACAGTGCCCATTTTCTGTGTTAAATATGTTTTTGTCAGTTTCAAATAAACATAAAGCAGTTCTTTGTATACATACCTTGTCTGGCCTGTCTTTTCTGGTTGGACAGAGTGCCATCCTCTCCAGGAAGAGCATACTCTTTCTTTGTTCTTGAGTGCCCTGCTCTTAATTCTTCCTCTGTAGGCATCTATAGGATTTAGCAAAAATAAATGTGATGAATTATGAACAAATGGCTTTGTTAGTACATTGCAAAAACTTAAAGTTACATTTTCATAAGTAGACTAGGCTCTTTTATTTTGGAATATTACACTTTACAATGACATCAGGGACCAAGCTAATAATTGGGCCTCTTGTACAATGAAAAGCAGGTCAAGAATGAATGACGTATATGTTGAGTTTTTAAAGTATTCCTTGATCTGGAGTCACAAACTGATTAAAGGTGATGTATAATGGACAAAACCACTTATAGAAGCCGTCACTCATACGCTTTACAGCATACAGCATACGCTTTAAGTCACAATTATAGAATATTCATTCCCTGTGGATGATGATTTTGTTTGGATCTAGTAGGTACGTTGTAGTATTTAAGAATTTACAAACCTCGATTTTGGTGTGACCGCACTAAAAATATAATGTTGATAAGACTGTTATGTATGAACAACTCCTTGTGCAATATCGGTTTTGGGAAGTGTTTGTGGATAAGCTGGGCCCCGTCTCGCATATCGCAATACATATTACCGTGCGCAAAGGGAGCCGGGAACTAGTTTGTGATGGGGGAATTCCCCTGAAGATGCAAACTCCGTTCAGTATCATTGTCGGTATCGCTAGCAACGTGTCGAGAGTAAACTAGTTTCCGGACGTTCTTTCTGAATTGTTTGTAAGGAAACAAACAGTGTAGCGCAGCAGATCCCGGAAACCAGGCCGGGCAGTAAACCAGTCGAAGAAACCCGAGCGTTCTCGGCATCGCTGTAGGGAGCTTACGTGACTTTCCTAAAATTCTTTATTCTCTGCTGAATCACTCCAGGAACGGTAACCAACCAATGTTAGATTTCGCTATTATTTCTAAAACTCGTGCCCATATGAGCATGATTCGACAACTTAACCTTTGAACTGCCTGTGGTATACAAGGACGGGTTGTTCACAATCACATATCGACACAATTATTCATAGGCACCCGACTCTGATATATTTGGAATATCGGGCGCCTATAGAGAATACTACACGAGGTCTCATTACATACGAATTATACGAAACGAGTGTCCTTCCTTTGGTATCTGACCGAGCGAAAGCGAGGTCAGATAACATAGGAAGGTCACGAGTTTCGTATAATTCGTATGTAATGAGACCGAGTGTGGAATTTTATTTATTACCCACGTCTTACATGCATTAAATTGACAAAATAGCGTATTTTTGTTAATATCTTGGTTTCAAACCGAAACCGGTTTCATAAAGAGGTTGCGGAAGAGTTTTGCACTGTAGTACAATATTTGCATGACGTCACTGTAATGACGTCACTGTAACCGACGTCACGATGCATGTCTGTTGTCATCGCCTCGTACAGCCTCCTTTCTTGGTTTGCAGTTGCTTCATTCGGCTAACATTACTGGTGGAAACATTGCGTTTACGTTTTTCTACGGGTATAATGTCTCAGTTCGGCTCACAATTAAACAGCGACAAGACAACGTTCGCGATGTTTACATTCCCACAATGCATTTAAGTTGTAGAATGAATGGATTCACATGTTTGTTATGAATGAAAAAATAGTTACGTCAGAATGTGACCTAATTGAGAGGTCATCGGTTATCCAATCAAATCGTTAGAATCTCAGGTCAAGTCGTTACGACACAGGTCAACGCGATACGACACTCGTGTGACGTACGAGATTAGTATGCAACTACCCATACGTTGACCACGTGGGTAATAAATGCAATTATTCTATGCCCTGTTTTTACAACACTGAGTTGGACTATGTTTTTATGATTAAATCGTCCAAAGTATTTTCAAACCTCAGAGCATGCTAAACATTGACTATGTAAGATTTTCACAGGCGCAAACGTTGTCCTTGTCAGACCACAAGATGAAATCCATGTAAGTTATTAGTTACTAGAAGCAGCTAGGGTCTGCATTCATGACATTTAATAATATACATTTTGTGAAATGACCATCTGTTTACAGCTGGAAACTGTGCCTTGTATTTTATTGTGACAAAGGAATGCTGTTAGTGGTTGTACTTGCTTATGTCGTTGTTCTCTACTCACAGATTAAGGAGTGAGTCTCTGTGATGGCTGCCCAACAGGAAAAGCAGATACGTCATCGGGTGGCAAGTGAAGAGAAGGCATTCCATGTTGTGTTGCGCCTCCTAGAAAACCCCATATCAGAGGACTACCTCAAGGATGCTGTATGTATTTAGTGATGTTTGTCTATCACTAAAAGAGACACGTTATCACCTCAGTCATCAGACATGTAGATCCGGGTTAGAATTGATCTTGTTGTAATGGGAGCTGATCCCAATGATGGATGCTGATCACTGGATTGTGGTCAGACTCAATTATTTACAGACCGCTGCCATATAGCTTGATATTGCTGAGGAGGGTGTTGAACAATGCCCAGAGAGGAGCCTGCTGTAACCAACTGTAATTTTCTGGTCCAGACATCAAGGAAAGACATTTAAAATTTTACTGAAACAAAAATGTAATATTGAAATATCTGCCTGATATTGCTCGTATGTCAATAGTGCTTGCGAAATGTTAAACATTACTCAGACAAGATTTTGCAAATGTGAATATTCTCATTCCTGTACCAGACTCTTATTGAATTGCCTGAATACACTGTTTCTTTGATATATACTGGATATTTTACATAAATACACACCTCGTATACAGTAAATTCACATTAAATCCAAAAATATAATTAAACAACTTGACTATGCATGTATTTACCCATAATGCCATAGTGCAAAGTGATCAATGTGAAAAACACTAGTCACTCACCTCGGGCAGCTGGAGAACTGGAATGGTATTTTATGGATAGACAACTTCTTTATTGAAATGGATGCGACACCGAAACGTTTCATCCATTGCAATAAAGAAGTTGTCTATCCCTAAAAAAAATTTATTCATGTTCATTATACCATCTTCTTAATGCCACTCAAAGAAGCAGGAGAATTATACTTGACCTGTGTCCCCTCAAATTTGAGAACATCTTAACCTGTTTGTATAAGGATATATACTATACTGTCATTAAGTCATTTCCTGTTGTGTCAGTCGATGGTGAAGTAGTGGGCATGAGTTTGTTCAGTTGTCTTTGTATATAAAGCATACATTAGCTAAAAGATATCTTCTTATAAAGCGGATTGTATACCCTTAAATATATATGTAAATATCCAAAATATTATTTTATCACTGTAACTCTCATGTATATGGGCCGGAGGCCTTTCATACAATAAACATCTTTTGACTTTGAGCCTTGAATTTCTTGTGATATTCACATTTATTATTATACTGTGTATTGCTGTATATAGACTCCCAACAGAAGCCTTTTCCATATCACTGCTATCTATGATATACCTTCTCTATATAACATTATGGTCGGTGGGCCAGCCCAGAGGCTAACGCATTCAGTCGTCATGCCAAAGACCCAGGTTCCATTTCCCACATAGGTACATTGTGTTAAGTCCATTTCTGGTGTTTCCTGCCATGATATATGCTGAAATATTGCTAAAACGGTGAAAGCGGAGTAAAAGCAAACTCACTCTCTCACCATAACATTATGACTGTGACGTTTCAGGGTCAGCTGATCTCTCCCAGTCACTATGCCGATGTGGTTGAGGAACGGTCCATTGCCAAGGACTGTGGCTACCCTGTCTGTAGCAACAAGCTGTCCAAAGTAGGTAGATCTATTATACACATAGTTTAATTTACTGTTATTGCCCATGTAGAATTCTATGTAGATGGAGCTTTTTTTATTGAATTTGTTGGAATTTTACCTCCATGTTTTGTGTTTGAAAATGCAAAGAGCTAAGACCTCTGACATGGTGTAAGATCATGTATCTCTCTTTATTGTGCTGTGGATTGATAAAGTGTTTCACAGGGGAAATTAAACTAAACTACCCATGGTTCACAGTGGAAACTAAACTAACTTACATAAATTTTGACTTTAATCCTTTAATCAACTAAACATGAAATCCCCTTTTAATCAATTTAAACATGAAATCCCCTTTTAATCAACTAAATGTGAAATCCCCTTTTCTTATCAACTAAACATGAAATCCTCTGTTAATCAACTAAACATGAAATCCCCTTTTAACGTAATGAGAAATGTGAAATATACTAATAAATAATGAAGGCTAAACTTAATTTGAAGAAGCTGTTTATCTAGCAAATGTTCAGTGTTCATGGATAATTCTCTAACTATTTCTATTTGATCTGTACTATTCTGGTTGAATATCTATCACATGGACAGAGCTATCCATTAACTGTCACTGGCACCTAAAACTGAAAACTCTAAATTACTGTTAATCATGTGCAGCACAGAGTCTCGTGCAGCATGAAACTTTTTTCCTTTCCACAAAGCAGTGGTATTTGTGCTATCAAACACTGTCTGCGAACATAACATAAAGTATGCTTGTCTTTTCAGTCTTTTATACTTTCTTCCTGCAGATATTTTGAAATCATTCATGTCAGTCTCAATAAAGTAAGATCCTTTACTCCAATAGTAAACAGTCAGACTTCGTTGATACGAACACTTTGGTTTTTTAAAAAAAACGTTCGGATAGTGAAACGTTCGTACTGCTGAAACCACAGTATATGCACCGAGTTACTTCCCCTTGATATCTTTCCTTACTATCGATACGTGAAGAAATCAAAACAAAACATCAAAGACAATCACTGGCTTTATTACACATTGTTTCACTCACACATTTTACTTACAAAAGTAGTCTTTAATGGTGGGCTGCTGCAAAGGTTGTTTTAAAGAATTGAGCATGTCCATTGCTTTATCTGCATTTTCGATGTCACCCTGGCACTCGTAGTACGTAATGGACCAGTCAGCAGCACGGTCAAGTTCAATCGTTCGGATTAACGCAGCTGTTTACAACTTAATTAGTCCAATCCGTTCCGACTGACCAGCGTTCGGAGGCGGAAACTGAATCATCGGACTCACGAGGTGTCAATTATATACAATATATAGGGAGATGATTTGGTGCCCAGTGAGTAACATTCGGAAGTCGGTGGATTCGGATTAATGAGGACCGGATTACCGCGGCCTGACTGTAGTTCTCTGTGTCAAGATCTAAGAACACCTCCATAGAAGTTTATGTCAGTTAAGGGATGGTGGGTAGTCTTGTGGTTAAAGCGTTCATCCGTCACGCCAAATACCCAAATTCGATTCCAAACATGGGTACAATGTGTGAAGCCCATTTCTGGTGTCCCTTACCATGATATTGGTGGAATATTGCTGAAACTGACATAAACCATACTCACTCATTCATGTCAGTTGAACTCTGAAGGAACGAAAATTAGTGATGCATCCAACTTTATTGATTCTAAATTCTTGTCATATGTAATATAAGACTCCCTGATCAAAAAGAAGGATGTGTTAAGCAATCAGATGCTTGTTCTGTCAAATATGCTTCTTTACTACCTCTGGAAATTTCAATCTTAGTCTCTGAAAACTGCAGTGAAACAAATGATTTGATTGTACACCATTTTGGGCGTCAATACCACGAAAAAGTTTTGTCACTGATAATTACCCATTTAGATTCATTTTTGAGCTGCAATAATTAGATATTTCTGTGAGTGATATTAGATGTTTTTGTGAGTAGTTTGTTTGCTGGATGCAGATTGGATGGATGGAAAGTTCACATACTGTTATCTTCAGGCAACAGGTATTGTATAGAACAGAATAGAACATCATGTTTTATTGAGATTAATTTTTTTGATGTAAATGGATGCATAACTTACCAATGACAAGGAATGCTGAATTCTACTGGTGTTGTTTCAGGTTCCTAAACAGCAGTACAAAATATGCACCAAGTCCAACATGGTGTATGATATCACAGAGAGAAAGGTAGGTATTAGCAGGTAGTGGTTACCTCCCTTTGTAGCTTGTTGACCAGTCACTTGTGTGCATGATGGTACCAGTCGTTTCAAGGAATGTAAACCTATTAAAGTGTGGTGGGAAACAGGTGATCATTGGTGTGATGCTGAATAGCATATACCAGTACACTACAGTGAATTAGCTTTTAAATGGTAGTAATTTAAAGTTTCTGAAAGATGTGCACATGGGAGAAATTCACTGTCAAAAGCAGAATGGTAATTTCCAACCCTGTACAATTTAGCCCACTGAAGAGTACATGGCCTAGATTTTCAAAGCTCTCTTAGAGCTAAGATAGTCATAAGTTAATGTTAATGTATGGCACTTACAGCTATCTTACCGCAGAGAGAGCCTCGAAAATCTAGGCCCTGATTGATATTATTCATTAAAGTTCTTCAAAACCTGGACCATACTCAGTGTTTTCAAGTTCTCACTGTCCTTGACAAGTCCTATTTTCATCATGTGTACAATGTGTGAAACCATTTCTGGTAATCCCTGGTAAAGCTATTTCTGAAATATTGCTTAAAGTAGCATGAGAACGTTATAAATACCCCTGATATTGACTGGTCATTTTTAATCCAATCATCCAATAATACAGCAGCCATTGCCCAGAGTTTGTGTTAGACAAACATCGTGACAATATAAGTTGTATGCTTTTCTCAAGGGTAATACAGTCTGATGTACGCCTCTTTGTAGCAGTGTTACCCAAGTCGGTAGGCGAGGGATGACACTGCTACAAACAGGCGTACATCAGGCCGTATTACCCGAGGGAGAAGCATACAACGTATTTATCTTACCGCCATGTTCAATGTACAAAATATCATTTTATTTTATTTTAAGGATCGCTACCGACTATATGACATGTAAACAAAATGGCGTCTGCCCCTCGACAGGATTTTTTAAATCAGTGAAACATATGCTGACAAGGTTAACACTGCTATAAAAATGGTTAATTATGTTTTAAGTTGAGTGTGCAAACGATTCAATGTATAAAATAGTTTAAATAAAGCAGTGAAAGTCAGTAAAATAAATCTGTACATAGTGAACTCAAAAACAGCTGATCGAACGGTTTTCGAACTCCGGGCACGGCATGCGTCATATTATGATGTCATACAATTGTTAGTGCTTCAGCTTCTCTGCGGAGAGCTTGGCGGTTACCGTGGCAGCGGGTAATATTTTTTCCAGTTGTCACCCTCCTGGGAGGGGTGACATGGAAACTTGTTAAAGCATCATTGACCAATGAAATTAAAGTATTGTACATGAAGGTATGATAAGACTCTGTGCCAGTGATATCACATCTGTATTAGCTACAGCAGGATCCATAGTAATATTGTAGGTGTTCCTTCCTTCTGATGCCATTTCTGATAGAGTATCTAAGGTAGCAAATTCTTCAAATTTGTTTTCAGAAATTTTGCAGTAACTTCTGCTTTAAGGCCTCGCAGTTCTTTGAGAAGCAAATATCAACATCTCCAGTATGGTCGAGGGAACTTGAACCCAAGGTTGACTTTGAGTTCCTGGCTGTACAAGCCAAGAGGTTCGTAATCTTCTGTATATCTTGTGCCTCAAAGTTGACTAGACTCTTTGACTGTGGGCACCAATACCATTAAGGCAAGAAATGAGTATGTCATACTGTCTGTTCCTTGTGTTTGTGGAACACATAACTGGAAACACTGAAAGGCAAGTGGTCAATTCTGTTACAAATGTATGAAACCTGTAGATATCAGTACAAGTGAGTGACTTTAGTTTTACGCTGCACTCAGCAATATTGCAGCTATATGGCAGCAGTCTGTATATAATCAAGTCTGGACCAGACAATCCAGTGATCAACAGCATGAGCATCGATCTACACAATTGGGAAACGGTGACATATGTCAACCAAGTCAGCGAGCCTGACCACCCGATCCCATTAATCGCCTCTTACAACAAGTATGGGTTACTGAAGATCAAATCTAACCCGGATCTTCATGGGTCTATCAGTACACGTGTCATGGCTGTGTCAGAATGGTGGTCAAAGCTAACACAAGTTGCTACATTGTGTCTATTATCTATGCCAGGATCATTGTTTATCAGTAACATATATCCTAAGCAACATGATAAACTGAATTACTGTTTCTAGTGTCATTAAAGCCCATGTTGCTCATTCCTCTTGCTACTGGGGTGGTAGCCTAATGGTTTAAGTATCCGCTTGTCGTGCTGAAGACCCAGGTTTGATTCCCCACATGGGTACAATGTGTGAAGCCCATTCCTTATATGCCCTGCTGTGATATTGCTGGAAAATTGCTAAAAGCGGTGTTAAACCATACTCACTCATTCCGCTCTTGGTACAGGTTGTCTCCTAGGTTGCAGGCACCTTTCACCTGTAATCAGGTTGTAAGTTGTTTGTTCAGAGCAGTAACAACTGTTCAATTGCTTATAAAGGAGGTGTTATTTGGCCTTGTCAAGTCCTGGCTGCTCTGGAATTATCATGCTGATTCTATAATAAACATCCTGTTTGTCCTTTGGGACTGTTCATATGATTGGTTGATTTCTTGTTCTCACCTAAATATTTTCACAACATATTTGAGTTGATAGACACTCACCCAACCCGGTTACTGATAGCAACACATTTTATAGTTAGTGAGTTAAGTTTTACGCCATACTCAGCAATATTCCAGCTATATGGTGGTTGTCTGTAAATAATTGAGTCTGAGTTTATCCATCATATCCAGGTGTACTATTGGGGATGAGGTATTGCTCAGCCTGCCTCAGACAGACTTGAAGAAGGAGGTAATGAAACTTGAAAAACAGGATCAGATCAGCTCTTCTAAACAGCAGCAACCTGACAGAGCTGAAAGTCCTGTGTCAGACACAGTAACTACCCAGTCCCAAACAGATGAAGATTCAAATATAATCTCCAACATTGTAGAACACATGGCTGGCATGACTGTGGCTGACCTCCATCAGGTTCATGGAATTGATGTGGACTTCTCAGAGCCTCAAGGGGAGGCAACTCTTGTGAAAGATATTGTAGAACAAAAAGAGAGGGCTAGTAATGTTGAAGGTGCTGTGGAAACAAATACGATTGAAGATAAAAGTTTAAAACCTGAAGGTGAAAAAGGTCAAGGTGAGTCAGAAGGTGATGCAAGGTCAGAGATTAAAGGTCAGCGTAATGGAGAGTCAAAAGAAGACTACTTGATGAGGCTGCTGAGTAGGAAGAAGCATCTGCTGGGTCAGCTGGCTGATATTCAGGAAGCAGGAAGGAGGCAAGAAAAATGATGAGGTTGAATTCAGTTCCACGGTCAAAGAGAGTGGTTGTGAAGTGATTGACTCTGATGAAGAGGATGATGCATGTACTAACGATGCTGATAAAGGACAGAAAAGCATTATTACAGATCAATCAGAGAAAATATCTTTTGAGAAGGAAACAAAAGTTGTTCGTCAAGCCACTGGACTGATTACAGACCTGTCAGCCTGCTCACTGATTACCACTACAGACCTGTCAGCCTCTGCTACAGCATCACCATCGTCAACCTCTGCTAACGCATCACCATCACGAGTACACACACCAACTAAAAGAACAAGGGCAGCTTCAAAATCGCCAGTTTCCATATTACGGCCTCTTGATGCAGTTTCCAAGGTGATGGAAGAGTGGGTTACGAGAGACTCTCTGAAGTTTCTGGGCATTGGTGAGAAAGATTCCACAGCTGTGAACCAGCCTGAGTTTGACAAGAAATATGGTGAACTGTGCAAAATGGTTGCAGATCAGGAAAAAGATTTTGACCGCCTGCTTGGGGAAGTGCAAGTGGAGGATGATAAGCAGGCGTCAAGTCCATTACCGGACTTCAAGCAGATACAAGCTGAGACTAGAGACTATGAGCTGAGAGTGAGGGAGTTCTACAGAGGGTCTATCGGGGGACGGAAGAAAGGGATGAAGGACACAGATGATACCATACAGGTGGGTTCTCTATCAGCTCCTGGGGTTGCGGGTGGTGGGGAAGTGTAGTGGTTAAAGCGTTTGCTCGTCACACAGAAGACCCGTGTTCGATTCCCCTCATGGGTACAATATGTGAAGCCAATTTGTGGTGTCCCCTGTCATGATGTTGCAGTAGTATTGCTAAAAGAGGCGTAAAACTAAACTCACTCACTCCTGGGGTTGGTGTTTGGATTGTTACACCTTCAGCAATATTCCAGCTGTATGGCAGCGGTCTGTAAATAATCAAGTCTGGATCAAACAATCCGGTGATCAATATCATCAATCTATGCATTTGGGATACAATGACATGCGTCAACCAGGTAGATATAGAGAGTAAATATATGTCCTGGGGTCTTTGAAGTCTGCTGGAGTGTAATATATGGTTTCCCCTTAACTTTTAACTCTTGACAAAGGCCTTTGACTTTCTTGTTCAAACACTCAATTTTTGTTTTTTCTTTGATTTACTCCTTTGTATGTATTTTGGTCCTAGTGTTGAGTTCCTGACTTTCTGTGTACAGCAGTCTGCCGAGAAGTCCCGCCAGAAGGTGCAGCTTCCCACTGTGGACTCCCACGACCAGATGGTGATACGGAGGAAGATAGTGCTGGATAGACTGGACAAAGTGTAGGTTTCCTTTGCTAGGGGTGACTGTTGAGGGGGAAACAACTATTGCAATACTATTGCAACAGTTTTTTCTCCTTGAATTGTCTCGTTTGAAGTCATTTTCCAAATGAATGTATAGTTTATATGAAATAAAAACAAGTTGAAATAGTTTCAGTCTCTTTCAAGAACTGACAAGAAACCCAGTCATCCTGTATTTTGTGCTGTGCATTTATCAACAGAAATCAGTTACTAAATTGTCGATAGTCACACATACTATCGATGCATCGACAGTTTTTTGTTTCTACCATTGCTATAGTATAAGAGACTCAACAATTGCAATCCATTGATAGTTCAGTGCATCGTTACAGCCCTACCTGTTACATTCACCTGTCACTTTAGGTCTGTAGGTTACATGTGTAGGACAGATTTGATGTGTACGTAACCCTAATACTTCTGATTCACAATGTAGTTGCCTGACGACATGTTAATTCCTGGGGGTCACATTTGACAAAGAGTTTGAAAGCCTCCCATCTGTTTCAGAATTCCTGATCTCCTGCCTCCCCTGCATCTCTCCCTTGAAGATGTGGCGCAGCACCTCCGAGAACTTGTCTACACATTCAGGTAGAACAAAGGCGAATCCAGAGGATGGGTGCACACGCATACACACACACACACACACACCTTTTGTCCTGAAAGTTTATTAAATGTTTAATACTCACAAAATTCCAAGCCATACAGCCGGACTGGTTACTTTAAAAAATCACCAGTCCGGATACAAACTGACCTGTCCGGTTTTCAACAGTGAAAAAAATCAGGTTTCTGAATACTTAACTGTTTGTAGGCATCGCAATGAACAACATGGTTCTAACAGGCAATGCACCGAGTTTAGGTAAACTGAAAGTACATGTATTGTGATTGGTTATTGTAAAATGAACTGTCCAATCGTATATAGTTTAACATAATTATCATAATACCTTAAACACTTCAAACTGACGACCAGAGAACCTGTCTGATATTATGAAATATTTACTGTTAAGGGTAAAAACATCTATCAGACCACCAGACAGGCTACTTTTGAAATTTGACCGGCCGAGATGAAAATAGAACGTTCCGGACGGTCGGGCTGGCGGGAATTTTAAATACTGTGTTAATACATTATGCCCAGTAAGTTGCAGTATTTCAAATAATGTCACAAAACACAAAATAACTTAAAATTAAATAAATCAATACCAAGGTATGAAACATGTGTTTTTGCGAGAAATGACAGCTGACAACTATGTAAGTCGACTGTGTTACAGTATTTTGAAAGTCCAAGTTCAGTTAGATCCTAGAATTTGTGTTTGAAATTGTTAATGTGATCAACACCAACATGTATCGATATCTGTCAAGTTAGTACCTGTCAATATGCCATATTGCATGAATTGTTGTAGCAATCATGGCAATAATTTGCCATTGTAACATTCAAAGTGTAAGTTCAAATTGAGAAATACTTCCTGTGTAAACAATAATCGTAATAATGTTGTTGATTATGAACTTCCTCAGAAGGATCAGGATCATTTAATTTAGTGATCCAGAAAAGTGGGTTTGATTAAAACAATAAAACTTGATGGTTGAATGCATCAAATATGGGTTCTTTTCAGCTTCACAAGTCACAACATTCTCTTCAAGCCTGGACAGTGGAGTCTGGTAGCATTCATCCTGATGAAAATGTAAGTCCAGTGTACATCTTCTGGTGTTTTGCTTACTGCAATGATTTATGTAGATTCTTTCTTGTCAGCTGAATGGCAAGTGAACCTGTGAAGATCCATGTTAGATTTTGTCATCAGCAACCCATGCTTGTCGTAAGAGGCGACTAACATGATCGGGTGGTCAGGCTCGCTGACTTGGTTGCCATGTCATCGTATTCCAATTGCGTAGATCAGCGCTCATGCTGTTGATCACTGGATAGTCTAGTCCAGATTCAAATATTTACAGACCAGCGCATACAGCTGGAATGTTGTTTAGTGTGGCATTATGTAACAAACAAACAAGCAAGTGATGAGAGGTGTATATTCATTGTATTATTATCATTATGATATGTTGTGATAAAGAGCATAAGAAGCATTGCAGGGGCGGTGGGGTAGCCTAGTGGTTAAAGCGTTGGCTCGTCACGCCGAAGACCGGGGTTCGAATCCCCACATGGGTACAATGTGTGAAGCCCATTTCTGGTGTCCCCCGCCGTGATGTTGCTGGAATATTGCTCAAAGCAGCGTAAAACTAAACTCAGTCAGTAAGAAGCATTGCCACAAGGTGTCATCTGTCACTGGGTGGTAGTCCCTCCAGCTTGATCACTGTAAGAAGCTACAACGTCTCATCACTATAGGCAATAAACCAGATGTTATTGTTCTGAAAAGAGAAAATGCAAAATACCCTGTTATTATAAACTGTGTCTTTTTATTCATGGATTATGTGTATTATAATTTATGACCCTCTCCAAGAAACTCGTATTTTTGTGACCCCCCTGATTCCCTATGTTATGGGTTATTTTTATATGACATAACATGACAACGGCACAATCACACATTGACATGCACTGATGCAATGCCATATATATAGTTATCCCCATTCTCTCTGTAGACTGGCGTTGAAGTCGAAGAAGATCCAGACATCCTTCAAGGAACAGTCTGCCATGAAGTACTTCAGCAATATTCTGGCTGGCATCGGCCACACACTCTCTGATCTGGATGAAGTTGTGGAATGGTTGGCATGCCTGAAGATGGACACTTGACGACTCAGCTTGTAGTACATAGTCCTCACTTCACAGATTACATACAAAATCAGGAACTGATTATTGAAGTACCGCTTGACTTGCAATAAGCATATAAAGAAACTGATAGAAATATATTCATTATGTCCAGTGTATAATATGATGTTTTGTCCAGATCTTGGTTGAGGTGACACATGAATTTAGGTAATGACTGTACAGGGTTATGTCCCTTTGGTGCCAGGATCTGCTGATCAATGGTTTGAATCCAGCCTTTGCCCAGATTATGAACACTGGATACTGTACCCACATTATTAGCTGCACCAGTGTTGTTTATAACCAACCTTTGTCATTAGTAGACTTTCCACGCATGTAATGAACCGTGAGAACCGTGAAGTAACTTATATACTGTTTCATACAGTGTCAATTCTGACTCACTTATTCCATATTAGGACAGTGGGTGGCCTAGTCATAAATATGTTGGTTCATACGTGCAGGATCAGTAATGTTACTAGGAGAATAAAATGCAGGTTTGGTACATGATCATATGGCTATGACAACAACTGATTCAACTCATGCCAAGGGACCCATGAAGGTCCGGGTTAGAATGAACCTACAGTAACCCATGCTTGTCGTAAGAGGCGACTAACAGGATCTGGTGGTCAGGTTCGCTGGCTTGGTTGACACATGTCATCGGTTCCCAATTGCGCAGATAGATGCTCATGCTGTTGATCACTGGATTGTCTGGTCAGACTAAATTATTTACAGACCGCCGCCATAAAGCTGGAATATTGCTGAGTGCTGCGTAAAACTAAACTCACTCACTCACTCATGCCAAAGGTTCCTCTCGGTGTAGTTGATGAAAGAAAGTAAATACCATGTACCATCATTGTGCACTCAGGTAATAATTTTTCATACTCTTGCCTTGGTAAAAAAACACAAATGTGGACTGAACGTGAGTTAGTGTCAGCTCCCAGCTGACTCCATTGTTCACCTGTAGTGGTCTCAGCAGTGATCTGACTCCTATATAAATCATTATTCCATATCACATCATATGATATAAGTCCCTGTTCCCTCCTGGCGGTGTCCAGGTTTCACCTGTTTACTTGCCCCTGTTATGCTTGCTGATTTTCCAACCCGTCTTGATATCTTGTAGGAACAACAACCATAAAGTTGTATACACTACAGTGTACCATAACCCATGTGCTTGAAACCTTGTTACAGTGTCGAGTTTGTGGAATTCTTGTTATAATGGGTCCAAGAGTTGCCTCCCTTTGAGTGTTGGAACCTGAAGAGAGCTGCTACTTTACAAACGCATGAAGGTGATGAATGCGAAGATTTCACTGTTTTAGTCTGATGTCGGATTCCTGTTGTGAGAGGAAATAAATGTACATACTTGTATGTAATTATGAAACGATGTTGAAATTGTACAGCTTTTTGTAAAATGATTAAAAATTGTAACATATTAATGTTGTTTTTTCATATTGACCTTCACAGCCACACACACCCATCCTCTGGATACAGGGGACATAGAGAATTGTGCCACCGGACAGCTAGTGGGTGTGTCAAGGGAAACTGCCAACCGGCCAACAAACACCATGCTTACTAGCATCCGCATTTGTCATCAGTCTTTTGCATCATGATAGTCTGTCTTATCCTGATATACATGTATATAACATGTAGTGCCTCATATCAACTAACGATTGTAGTAGTCAGAAGTTTTTATACACCAACCTTCAGTTTGTTAAGCCACTTGAGCGTGTGTGTGGAGGTGCGTATATTTGTTAACACTGCTCTCGCAGGGGCGGATACAGCTTTTTGAGAAAGGGGGGGTCCACAATATTGAGAAAAGGAGGGGTGCACACTTCATTTTCACCCGAGTTTCAATGGTCATTTAACAAACTTTCACCACAAAAGGGGGGTGCGCACCCCTGCACACACACCCCACCCCCACCCCTGGATCCGCCTATGTCTCGGCTATATGACGGAGTGTAAATAATCGAATTTGGATCATACAATACAGGTACATAAAGTGTGGGTAGTTATCGTTCCAACCGGCTATAGTAGGGTACGTTTGTTTATCGCCGCTCAAAGCAATGTTCTATCTATATGGCTAAATAATCGAGTCTGGACCAGACAATTCCTGCCGTGGCCAACAGCATGAGCTTCGAACTGCAGTTGGGATACGATGACATGTGTCCACCCGATCCCGATAGTGCCCTCTTAAGACAAGCAGAGGACATGCATACGTTTTGTACCTACTCGTGGAAACCCCAACAATGGTGGGGGATATGAACTACATGCCCTGCAACCAAATTTGACAAAAGGATCTCTATTAGAAAATGTCAGTCATGTTGATTTACCTCCCTTTGACTGTTGCCGGATGTTATGTCATAGCGTCGTTTTCGATGCCTGTTATTATTATTTAAGTTATGATACAGATGCATGAACATGACCAGTGATCGACATTTTGGCAGCTATGTATATAGTCAACGCTGTGTTAAGTGAAAAACAATCACTTCACGATCAACTCTCCCACCATGCGCAGTAATAATAATAGTGTCGGTTGATAGCCTTACATCTTGATGTAGTATCAATATCTGGAAGAAAGGCACGAGAAAAACAAGGATATATTTTTCAACGATTTAATCACAATATATTCAACATCAGACATTATACATACTCAAAAAATTAAATAACAAATCGAATGCAACACAGTTCATACATTTAGCTCACCTGACCAATGCCTTCCGTTTAGACTTAGTTCAATTAGTCGGACGGACTCTTTATCATAGTGCTAATCCCTGATCAACTGTGGCAGTTTGACATGATTTCCTTAGCTAACACAACGCTATGTACGTTCGAAGACAAAGACGTAAGTGCGCTTTCGAATTTCAAAAAAGCTTTCTTCATATTTTACAGTATGTAAAGTCACGTTGATATTTCGTGTGTATTTCACATAATGTATGGCCATGTTTTACCATTGTTACACGTTTTATCATTTTTAGCATTTCAATAATAATGACGTCAGGTGAGCTACAGAGCTATTTCACTGCCTTCTCTAACACAAAGGTAATATCTCTGGCGCGGATGGTTCACACACGGATGTCACACAGATATGTGAAAGTCTAATGATGGTACTGTAAGTCACTTTCAACTTCACCCAACCTTTGATATATTATTTCATATATTATCGAGCAATAGACGATTACAATTTGATTCTTGAGGGCAATGTTTAGGCTTATGTACGTTGAAAGGATTCAGCACTAATTCGGATAAACCGAACTAAACGAACCGTGCTGTATGTTTAGTCATTCGAAACAAGGGTACCGTTCGCATGGGTTTGTACCTGGAAAAGGCGTCCCTGTTACATTATGAGGTGGGGGTACCGTCACTTATTGTATGTACTTGAGAGAAGGATGGCTGTCACGTAATATGTACTTCCAGACAAGTGTACCCGTCACGTAGTGAATCTACTTCAAAATAAGGATACCCGTCACGTATTGAATCTACTTCAAGATAAGGGTATCCGTCACGTATTGAATCTACTTCAAGATAAGGGTATCCATCACGTATTGAATCTACTTCAAGATAAGGGTACCCGTCACGTAGTGAATCTACTTCAAGATAAGGATACCCGTCACGTAGTGAATCTACTTCAAGATAAGGATACCCGTCACGTATTGAATCTATTTCAAGATAAGGATACCCGTCACGTAGTGAATCTACTTCAAGATAAGGGTACCCGTCACATATTGACTTTACGAACAGATAAGTCTACCCGTCACGTATTGAATCTACTTCAAGATAAGGGTATCCATCACGTAGTGAATCTACTTCAAGATAAGGGTATCCATCACGTATTGAATCTACTTCAAGATAAGGGTATCCGTCACGTATTGATCTACTTCAAGATAAGGGTACCCGTCATGTATTGAATCTACTTCAAGATAAGGGTATCCGTCACGTATTGAATCTACTTCAAGATAAGGATATCCATCACGTATTGAATCTACTTCAAGATAAGGGTATCCGTCACGTATTGAATCTACTTCAAGATAAGGGTACCCGTCACGTATTGAATCTACTTCAAGATAAGGATATCCATCACGTATTGAATCTACTTCAAGATAAGGGTATCCATCACGTATTGAATCTACTTCAAGATAAGGGTACCCGTCACGTATTTAATCTACTTCAAGATAAGGGTACCCGTCACGTAGTGAATCTACTTCAAGATAAGGGTACCCGTCACGTATTGAATCTATTTCAAGATAAGGATACCCGTCACATATTGAATCTACTTCAAGATAAGGGTATCCATCACGTATTGAATGTACTTCAAGATAAGGGTATCCATCACGTATTGAATCTACTTCAAGATAAGGTTAACCGTCACGTATTGAATCTACTTCAAGCTAAGGATAACCGTCACGTATTGAATCTACTTCAAGATAAGGTTAACCGTCACGTATTGAATCTACTTCAAGATAAGGGTACCCGTCACGTATTGATTGTACTTTGAGTAAGGTTAGGAATGTACTTCCTAAAAAGTAAATTGTATCTCAGCTCAATTAACACGTCCCGAGCATCCACTAGATTTCTGTTCATACCGGGCACCTAACCCCTATACCATGAGTCGCTAATGCTATATATCTTCAGCTGACCAATGGTTCTTTATGTATTTTAGCGAAACATCCAGTACCCACTGGTGTCGTCTCTGTAGTAGAACAATCAACGGTTTAGCACAGTATTTCAGTTACACTGAGTTATGCAAGCTTAATGTGGGAGAAAAGCTCGAAATGACGCAGATCTCATGCGTTTAGGGGCGGTGGGTCAGCCCGGTGGTTAAAGCGTCCGCTCGTCACGCCGAAGATCCGAGTTTGAATACCCACATGGGTAGTTCTGATGCCCATTTGTGGTTTCCCCCGCCGTGGTGCTGCTGGAATATTGCTAAAAGCGGCGTTAAACCATACTCACTCTTAGACGTTTACCATGAGCAGGTTGCTAACAAGTATAGACGAATTGTCCGAGCAAACCGGGATTCCAACCTATGTTTCTGGGATACATCTCTCAAGCGATCATCGTATAACCCCGAATACAGATTGGAAAAGATACAAATATTTCCTTCGAAGTTATATAGAACCGCAGGTAATTTGGGTTTTTTTATGCCCCGTGCCCTGACTGGTCCCAGAATCGATCGGTTACCGTTATTATTTATGTGATCATCGATTAAACATGATTTTCACATGAATAGATACTACAAATGTCTCTATTTTATTTCCTCTACGGCTTTGCTTTCACTAAACTTTACGTAATGCCGTTTTATCAACCCAACGTCCACTTTTAAACTGACCGTTATAATTAAGAGCACAAAAATTGTTATAACACAAACTGTCACATCTTAACGAAATGGATCCATATGATATGCAATATATAAAAGTATAAATATTTAACTTACAAAACCTTGGATTACAGCTGTACACATACATCTAGAAGAAATATAGACACTCTGAAATTTACAACACCTACCATATACAATAACATTATGTATCCTGCATGGGCCTTCAGGCCAATTGTTCGTTACCGCTCATTTCCAACATATCTTTGTTCTTTTCAATCATAATCATTATAGGCTACTGAAAAAAAATGTTTCGCTAACAACGACTGTTTATTGTTTGCCGAGCTTTTATATATAATGTGAATGTATTGCTTTTGTGTTTGAATGTTTCATTTTATTGAACGTAAATGCCATGGATGCCATTTAAAATATTGACCTTTACCAAAAAGATATATATCTGTACGCGTTGTTTCTCTACAGTTGATAGCTGATGTGTAAAAGATAAAAAACATGTCCCTTATTTCTTTCTACCTTGATTCGACTACCCAAAACACATTTTGTAATCACTGGGGCCCATATTTATATTCAAATATACAACCCAGTTCTTTCAAGAACACCTTCCATGCAATCTTTCTTCAATGAAAATAAATACATGTATATTTTACTTCATTATATCGAACCGAATTTCACAAACAATGCACATAAAATGTATCTGAAATATACTTGATATTGACAAGGTAATGATATGTACATTCCTTAACAACAATCAACAAACAATGTGCTATGTACATATGTCCATATCCAATCTGTATCATCTTTCGCACCCACATACCGCTCGTCGATGAACACATCGGAAATATCACCCTGGAATGAACCATGTGCGAACACACGTGTGGATATGTATGTGTAAAAAATTGGGAATGGATACAGAGATCCGAAATTAACATCACAGACTCCAGAATATTAGGCTCCGGGGGTAATTAGGTCCGAATAAAAAGCTTCATCACACAGGTCAAACGTGAACAAAGGCGTTGACAACTTCTTATGATAATAGGCGTTGCACGGCAAATCCTGTCAATAGCGTTGTATATTTCATGTCAATATCAAGGAGGTGTATATAGATACCTATATCCCTGTTCAGATGTTAACACAGTTTGCTACGACCAAGATACATTTGACTATATCATGCGTTTGACAGCTTTTTTGTCACCGAAGTAAAAATATAATCATCTTCATGGGTGACGGTAGCCGGTATTATGTATCTGTGGACATAGAGCAACTACAGCTTTCTCGCCAAACATATTTTCATGGACATTTCTCCTTCTCAGACGCTTGACATTACATCTTGGGATGAGGATTACACCAGTCTCTATGACATATATGGTTTTGGGCATTGCCCTGAATTGCAATCCTGCAGCCATGCGGCAGTCTGCAATGAAAGAACATGTTGAATTTAAACTCTGTTCTCGACTAATGTTCCTTCTTCCTCTTTGTTCACGTCCCCCGGTGTCCTTCATCATAGTATTGTCCTACTACAGCATCCTCTTTCCGCTGGAGACACTGTTCTGCCTTATGAGGATGCTGACTTGTCGTCTCATCTGGCAGTAACACACAGACAGCAGGACGGTAAGAACAGACAGTCCAATACATGCGGCTATCAGAATCCAGTTATTGGAGGTATGGGTAATGATGTAGTCTCCGGGGCGGACGAGGTTCTCGCCGTCCACGTGGTAGTTTCTGTACTGCTGTCTGTACAGCTCTTGCACGCCATTGTTCCAGAAGGACAGCTTCTCGGTCTTGAAGTGGTGGTCGACGATGACTGTCGGACCATCGTCGTAGGACACGAAGCGGGTGAAGAGTGGTTGGTCTTCAGTGAAGCGGGCCATGTGAAACTCCTTCAGTGGGACCAGGGATGGTAGTCTATGACACAAGAAAAAAGGAGGGTTAGCTTACTACAAACTGGTTGTTTGTTAATGGACTTTAAGGCAAAATGTCTGGTGGATGTCACCTTGTTGTCATTGTATTGAACACTGTACTTCTCATTAAGTCGAATGTATACTCAATCACGTTTTCTTACGGCATTTGAAAGGAAAGTTATGTTTATCCGACTGTATTTCTTAATCAGCTAAAACAGTCAGTGATTTCATCGACATCGCTGTTTACAACGGACTACAAACGGGCACCGCTGATGCAATTTCAGCAGCATTTCCATTCACACGATGCCCACCTAGAGTAGCCTACTTTAAATTAAGCGCAAAATATTTCATCTGCTCGATGTCATGTGTGCATGGAATTTTCTCCGAATAAAGGTACCAGTTAACTTGCAGAAACACCTAGAGGACGAGTCATGCTCCAAAGCCATAAGAACCAGAACATATATCGGTGAGAAGAGCAGTTGTACTGTTTTCGTCCTAAGCCGGGATTAGAGCAGACGATCATCTAATCTTGGTAAGGGAGGCAAAGATGAGTGGCAAAAGGTCCTCTAAGACAGGGTAATCGTATAAATCTAACGATAACGTGTTGCCACTTAGAGTTGGTTTAAAGTTCTCACCCATTTTTGACAAAGTTGGCCCAAAACATCAGAAGCATCCTTGCCATTGTCTTGTCGGACTCGTCATACCGGAAGTTCGGGTGCTTTACGAGGGGGTATCCTGACAGGTAGAACAGCTCAGCGCCATGGATCACACCTGTTGAATATGCAGCTATGACAATATTGGAGATTAAGAAAACGTGAAACTCAAAGGTCATAAAATGGCAACGAAACAAAGTACAATCACAAAACAAAAGATTACAAAATAAATATGCATCTTAAAAGAACCATATTAATAAGAAAAAACATAACAAAGGGTGTATGTTAATATCATAAACTGATTATATGTTACAAGAAAAATTATTAATCATTACGTAATAAGATATCACCATAATCAATAATTATTAGCAAAGGCATATACAACGAGTAGATCTGCGTTAATTGCTATACACAGAAGATATCGTTATACGCTTATAACCACGACTAAGTGGATCTATATGCTACATGCTTATACCAGGTGTGCATCTACCCTCCACCACATACGAGTAGGTCTATGCTGTGTCTTCAACAACCCATGCTTGCCACAAAAGGCGACTATGCTTGTGGTAAGAGGCGACTAACGGGATCGGGTGGTCAGGCTCACTGACTTGGTTGACACATGTCATCGGTTCCCAATTGCGCAGATCGATGCTCATGCTGTTGATCACTGGATTGTCTGGTCCAGACTCGATTATTTACAGACCGCCGCCATATAGCTGGAATATTGCTGAGTGCGGCGTAAAACTAAAGTCACTCACTCACTATGCTGTGGGCTTATACCAGGTGTTAATCTACGCTTATACCACGAGGTGTAAATCTACGTTATACCACAAGGTGTAAAATCTACGCCACGTAAATTAGGTGTAAATCTACGCTTATTACCGCATGGTGTAAATCTACGCTTATACTATACGGTGTAAATCTACGTTTATACTACAAGGTGTAAATCTACGCTTATACCACGCTGGGTGTAAATCTACGCTTATACTACAGGGTATTTAAATCTACGCTTATACTACACGGTGTAAATCTACGCTTATACCACACGGTGTAAATCTACGCTTATACCACAAGGTGTAAATCTACGCTTATACTACACGGTGTAAATCTACGCTTATACCACAAGGTGTAAATCTACGCTTATACCACATGGTGTAAATCTACGCTTATACCACATGGTGTAAATCTACGCTTATACCACAGGGTGGAAATCTTTGCTTATACAAGAACGTGTGGATTTACGAAAATAACACAATGTTGATGTCTGCCTCTACCAGAAAGTGAGTGGAAACTGATTGTTTCACAGTGCTCCTTACATAGAACGTGGAATCATGGACAATGCCTGACGCCCTGCTCTTTGTCCTGACTAGATGCTGAAAGCAGCACATGACCCACCCATAAACTCCTCCACGTAACTGTTTCAACATCACTTCAAATGAGACTATACCTACAAGAACGTTCTGGCTTACCCTCAGGTAATCCCAACAAAAGACGGGTCTTTACCCTCCGGCTTATTTGTGTTACGATTCTCAAAGCAGTTCCCATATGTTCCTGGTTTCGTATTGGTGTAAACATATATAGAGTGGTTTTAACGTATCCCTATTCAGTTTTACACAGGGAAATGCCCGGCCGATGTACTTGCTGCATATAGAACGGGTTAAGTCCCCTTATGTACACAGTTCGGGTGACTACGTGACACTGGGTAGTAATACATTTCTAACATGCAAGAGAGACAGGAACAACGGCTGTTGTTCTGTATGGGTCTGTACCTTGCCATTTGTCGAAGACGGATTTGTACTCGTAGTTGTAGACGAAGACGGTGAGGTTGTGTCGAGAGAGGACGCTAGCTGCTTTGTGTATCGGCGCCACGATGAAATAGTCGCCAACAATCTGAAGAGAAAAAAACAACTAAATTAGAAGCTTAAAAAAAATCAATGGTTTTGTTTCGAAATTACTAACTTGGCGTACCATATCGTCATCAGTCGAAGAGTATGTCAACACGAGAATGACTGGAATATCTCCTATGGTTAGCACTTAAAGAATTTATATATCTTGATTGAGCCGTACGCAAGGAGTCAGTTTACCAATGTCCCATCCGTGTCTTGGCGAGGGACACCAGAACTGGTCTTCACACATTCTACTCTATTCTCTGAGGAATCCAACCACGTCCAAAACTCGCTTTATTCTGTAGTATTATTATAAATGTTTTTAAGAATCGTCGGTAAGAATACTCCATGTAAATACTCCTACATGTAGATATATGAATTATACATTCACTTCTTTCGTAATGCAATGTATTTGCATATATGTATATGTGTGTGTATGTATGTATGTGTATGTATATGTATGTGTATGTGTATATGTGTGTGTGTGTGTGTGTATATATATATATATATATATATATATATATATATATATATATATACATACATACATATATATATATAATGTATTGTCTATTACTTTTGTATATGTATGTATGTATGTATGTATGTATGTATGTATGTATGTATGTATGTATGTATGTATGTATGTATGTATGTATTTGTAACACAGATGTAACTTCATATGCCGCTGTCTGCGGCCTGAGTTGAAATAAATATTCAGTTCAGTTCAGTTCAGTTCAGTTCGGAGTCTGCTGTGATATTTGTGGAGAAAGTGACATAAAAAATATTCATTCACTCACGTCTTGGGAGTAATGGGGAATATTTAACACCTTCTCTACATACCACACCAAGATTCAACGAGAGCAACCAAACTACATGAATACAATGGCGTATACACGATCTACGTATCCTCATCCCTATAATTATGAATCTCCCAATAGAAATCCCCTTGGGGAATATGCTCCAGATATGACACTATACATCATTCCATCGTTAAGGCTAATTGAAATCGGCTTTGTGTATTTCTTGGGTGGGTGACCTCTTCATCAGAGGCTGTATTGAAGGAAACACTAAAACTAAACTCGCTCACTCACTCATTCAATTCATAGTGTTGGCCGTTGCTCACATTATCAATCATTAGTTTGTTAGGAGCAGGCAGGTGTCGAAACAGCTGTAAACTTGTTGTAACATCTACCACCTGAGGTCCATTCACGTACTCCATTATTACTTACTTACACTTTAATCGATGCAATAACACGGTGATGTTGGGAGGTATAGCCTTACCCACCACACACGTGGGCTTTATCAATGGACGTCTTAGGTGTTTGATAACACACAGACTGAGCCCAGATGGAGCGACAACTCAGCTCATTCCCATGCATTAACCAAATCATTAATTAAACAGCTCCGGAGGTAGATGTCTGCCAAAGCAAATTTAGATAGAACACCCCTGTAATGCACAGATACCCTAAACATTTGGTATTTTAGTTCCATGTTTTCCTGCTATTTCCAGACGAAAGGAATTGTGCAAAAACCGTTTAAAAGATCGTAAATGATGCTACGTAAATGATATATGGGTCACCTGAGATGTTTAGGGTATCGGTACAAACTCTTACATAGATATATATGGGGCGGTGGGGTAGCCTAATGGTTAATTAAAGCGTTCGCTCGTCACGCTGAAGACCCGGGTTCGAGTCCCAGCATAGGCACAATGTGTGAAACCCATGTGTCCCCCGCCTTTATATTGCTGGAATATTGCTAAAAGCGGCGTTAAACCATACTACTAACTCATTCACATAGATATATGCCAATAACTACAAATGGAGGACCATGTCTTGGTCCTTCATTAAACAACTTCAAATTTAATGCCGCAATTACGTTCAACAGGGTCAAAAACATAATAAGATCCTTCACGATTTAACCCACATTACCCGAGCGTAATGCTTTTTTTTCATTTCCACATTCGAATGCTCAATTTTCAGGAGTTTATTAAGATTATCATCGCGAGAAAATCAGAAAAAACGAAAGACACGTGAAAGTGGAAAAGCCAAAATCCGGAGATCATGCTCCAGCCTGAGTGAGGAGACTCGCACGTGATGCTGACTGACTTATAATCAATATTCACGTGCAAGACATATGATAACTGCTTCATCGTTGACGGCAAATGCTGGTTCACCCATGAGGAAGAGATCGATAGAGTGATTTGTGACAGGTGTTTTCGAGACGGTGATTGGCATGCATGACAACGTAAGTCATGTGGTCATAGAGATATTGCACGAGTGTTGGTGAGATACCATTTATCTTACAGCGAGTTCTTTCAAAACGTATCTAACGAGCGAAAAGATAAGTTTCAAGGTAAATAGTATCCGATGGCCCCCGTGCAATAGTACTGATTCTCACACATCCTAAGAGCGCATCGTTTTAGCATCGAAGCGACATATATTTCGTCTATTCTAATGATTACAATAGCGCATTAATACATAACACAACAGTCATTTATGAAGTCATCTAACGTACTGCTTACTACTCATTGCTGGTGTGACCCTCCAGACAAAATGAATCCGTCAAACCCGTGGAATATCCAAATGATAATGAAAACTGAATATGACCAACGAGCATGTATTCACACTCTAAAATAAAAAAATGTCGACACAGACGTAACGAGTTGGACCCATTCGTCACCATTCGCCCCTTTCCGTAACCTCGGCTTGTCCCGGAATAGCACGAGTTGGTCACGAATGAGTTGGACCGAAGCAAGGAGAAAAGTAGTCCGCCAAAATCTGGCCTTGATCTTCATGTAGGAACTATTATACATACCTCTGCAAATCGTTGTCTGATGTATTCTTCTCCCCTGTCAAACGGCCACCGGGTGTAGTGCTCCATTACGGAATCTAGCAAATAACAGTCAAAAATATACTTTCCAGGTAATAGGACCGTTGTGTCGAACACACGGTTATCTCGATGCAAAAGCTTGGTGTCTACGTATTTCTTTTTTAGTCATTTTACGGTTGTGTAGAACCTCGGATAACTATTTACGTAGGTCCCTTTAACTTCGAGATAATGGTTGTATTAATTTTATTTGAAATACAACTTATTCAAACTGCAAGATCAGGTATGTAAAGAAAAGCTACAAAACAATTTCCACAAAAACTAGCAATATTCTGGACATGTGATTAGTATTGTACCACAATAAATACAAACTGAGATTTTCAGATCACGTTTGTGTGAAAAAATGGACAAAGACACTCTTTACAATAATAAGAAATCCTCGAGTCCATGGTACGATTCATACTATATCATGTTTGGTGCTTAACGCCGTACGGGGCGGTGGGGTAGCCTAGTGGTTAAAGCGTTCGCTCGTCACGCCGAAGATCCGAGTTTGAATACCCACATGGGTGGTTCTGTGATGCCCATTTGTGGTGTCCCCCGCAAATATTTCCTTCGAAGTTATATAGAACCGAAGGGAATTTCGAAGACACAGGCTCGATCCCTCACATGGGTACAATGTGTGAAGCCTATTTATGGTGTTTACGCCTTGATATTGCTGGATTATTGCTAAATGCGGCGTAAAACCATACTCACTCACTCACGTTAACGCCGTACGACAACTCTATATGACGGCTGTGTGTAGATAATCAAGTCTAAATCCGACAATCGAGTGATTGGTATCATCGGCATCGATCAACGTTATTGGGACACGATGACACGCTTTAACCGAGTCAGCGAGTCGTTACTCGCCTTTTACGACACGCATTGTTTGCTGAAGACCAATTCTAACCCGGATAATGAGCATTTGTTATTAATCACTATATCAGATAACGCTGATGCCTGATAGTGGTCATTTCTACCAAACATCTGTTGCGATATGTGTTGTAGCGATGCAATTGCTATATCGATATATAGGCGCGACGTGGGAGACTACAGCGGTAAAATCAAATTTGCTCTTCGTAGCATCCATGGTATAGTGGACTATTGATAATCAAACTGATGAAGACATGACAAACCTCATCACACCTTCCTTAACATCATTACATACCGGGGCGGTGGGGTAGCTCAGTGGTTAAAGCGTTCACTCGTCACGCCGAAGACCCGCGTTCGATTACCCACATGGGTACAATGTGTGAAGTCCATTTCTGGTGTTCCCTGCCGTGATATTGCTGGAATATTGCTGTGATCGGCGTAAAACTAAATCCACTCACTCATTATATACCATATAACATGTCCCAATCGTATCATTTCATATCAATACATGATATCACTACGCGATATTGTATCAGGAGCGGAGTCGTATCGGGGCACAACAATTGTAACAACCCAATCTATAAAGAGATAAATAAAGTGTACTTCGAGAAACTGAAATGTAAACTTGAAATACGTGCACGTGGTGAAAGAGAAATGAGGACAATTGCCATTACCGAGAAACACTAAGTTAACAATCATGTAACCTATATTTTAGCAAGTCATTCACATGCGCGTACAAACCTATTTTCTTCCATAATCACACTTCAACCTACACCTGGTGAACTGTAGTCGCTTAATCATAACATAACCAAAATCAATATCCAATAAAACCAACATTTTTCCATTACTTTTGACATTTAACAGATCAGATATAATTATTTCTCGTTGAAAATGGGAAAATAAAGACCCCACGCCAAGTCTCTTAAAGAAAACATAATTCAGAATTTACGCTTCAATGGAACTTGACTTCGCCTATTGGCCCAAACCGTAATATAATGCACATTCACACTTTTCGAAAACCCAGGACCCCCCGTGGTCTTCCTCTTTGCGTAATCTTTCTACAATAACTACTGTTGACGTCGTCTTTGTTGACGACATGGACTTCCGGCTTTGTCACTTCCATGACCTTTACCAGAGAGACAATCTTAAGCTCCTGGTAGATCAAGACCCATTTAGGATTGAATCTTGGTTGATTTCTATATAGTAATCGATGTCACTGAAGAGATATCGATCTGTGAGATCAATGGTGCTGAGAGGAAGGGGTCTGAAGGTTAGAGGCCTCGGGTGACAAGGCAAAGACAGGGTTATACTCTTACGCCGCATTTATTAACGCCGACCGTTTTGAACTTCATACTAATGACTTTAAAGTTTGGATATGTCTCCGCTACAGACGAAATGTATATACTTGTACGTTTCAATATCTTCCATTAGGTTAAAAACAAATCTATTTAGTCTGGATTAAGTACGGTTACTTTCGTTTGACGAGGTCATCCGCATTGTGTCAAGGCTTGAACTGTTTAATAGTGAATTGGATTACCTTTGGACATAAGCTTCGGATATAAGCTCGTCAATCCCATCAAAGCTGCCGCTGTCTATTATAGAGAGACATACTTAGGAAAACCTTGCCCTATATAATCTCAGTGTGTGAATTCTCTCGCGGTTCCTTTAGTGTATTACTTATATTTAAGGAATACATATATATCATACTCATACATATATATACTCATGCCAGTAATGGTTGTCGACCCCCTCCCCACCCAAACCCCACACACACCTCACACCCCCACCTCACACACACTCTCCAATAAAAAAAAAATGAAAGGGGTGACAACCATTATTGGCATGAGTATATTACGGTGTCTCTCTCTTTCAAACATTAGTGCTCGACGAAAATGACTTTGAATACATGCTTTAAAAACTGTTCTACATACCCACAATTCCTTCTACTTCCGGTAGATCACCCCGGAAGCAGTTCATGACTGCCAATAACTTTTGGGAGCCATGTTTGCCTGTTCCGTGTTCCTCTACGAACGGTATTGCTGTAACAAAGTCAGTTTGTTTCTTAAAGATTATCAAAGAGAACAAAGGTAAAAAAACATTAAAGACGCGATAATCAGTACTGATCTTCTTGCAGAGAAATACCTGCATATAACGTAGTTTCCTTTTTATTCCTTTGCATATTCCTTTCTACGAGATATCACAGTATTGGCATGATTCTATATATTCAAAATAAGTCGATTTACAAATTACCCGCATACTTTTATCCTCTTTTAGAATGTGATGGCAAAGCTATACATAACGTCCAAGTTGAAAAGAAACATTTCTTTAAATTACGTCTGGATGAAATACAAATATTTACATAAACTGGATGAAGATGCTATTTAAATCAAACCAATTTCGTAACATTTTCAAATTCATGTTGCATAAAAGCATGAAATTATTTAACATGATTTCCTTGATGATTGGTTTTTTTTATTAACATACCTAAACATCAGTTTCATGTTTTACAGTTAAAACAGATGCTACCTTTCATGAAATGAAAATGTCACTGTACGAGGATAATCAATCTTCTGACTGATTCCATTTGGCGTAAAGGGCAAAATAGACAAATTATTTGAATGAACCATTGGAACTTTGTGATGACACTTGGTATAAGCATGTCCTGCCCAAATTGTCAAATTAAGGTGTTCCTACTACTGAAATATAATATTTTATATTCACTGTATGGGTTAAAGCTGTTGTAAACCTACCCGCAATGACACCCTCATCTTGTGTGGCGCCCGTCAGGAAGTACTTAGCGTTCACTGGACCTTTGACCGCTAGTCTTTCTGGCGTGTCTGGCAGGAAGTAACCATCGACAACCGGTCGGAACTGGGGGGACAAGAGACAAAGGCATCTACAACACAAGAAAATATATTGATTATTGATCACTGTAAAGCATAGTTAGTCGGGATAGGAAGAAATTACAGATAAATGAATTTCAAATATGGCAGGTTATATAGAATGTAACGATCGGACATGGTGATGTGATTGTCGCCAGCAATAATTACAGGGAGTGCATGAACCACTCGCCTCTGACCACAGATGGGGTACAGTCGTATCTACGTTTGCACTGATCACATAAGCCATGTACCGTTTTGTTCTTCAGTCCAACGTTTAAGGGTAGTGGATTCCTACAGTATTAGGAATCTATGAGGAAACCATCGAGAAAGAAATATGGCTTCAATGGATAAAACAGGCTTCCTAAAAGATATCCATGTTTGTTTATATTATGTGGCGTTGCGAAGTGATTTTTAAGAATCTAATAAATGGATATTCCCCAAAACACTATTTTGTGTTCCTTAAAATCACCTATTAATTACTGGGTCATTTATTTGACATCTTAATAGTGGAGGAAAATCCACTTTCAGTTAGTAAACTAGACTAACATTTAGTCTCTGAAATGAACATATTTTACAGAAACAACTGTTTTACAAATATTAATCAGAAAATATAAAGAAAAGGAGCCTAGTGGACTCTCTTCATTTTCATTTTCTGAAACTGTGGTAATCTAGACTTGCCACATATTCTAGACTTGCTTGGGCTTTCTTGGATATATTTGTTTCCGGGTCTGTATGACAGACTATTTGTAAACCAACGAGCACTTGTATGGTGCTGACAAAGTATGGCTCATATTCCCGTCAAATATGTGATTCATATCCATCTGCGTGGATTACTTGGATACTTGGGTACGCAACTTGGCGTGGCGAGATTCATCGCCTCAGACAAATGGCCCACGCTTACAATCCACATAATGGATATTACCGATTCCATATAATTGCACACTGGTAACACTATGGTTTCTGTGTTTCTTTAATGTTGGTGAGGTATAAAACTCACAGCTTGTCTCACAAATGATTATAGTAGTGCAAAAAAGTCAGAATTTATATTACAACCGACCATAGCGCCGACTATTATAACAGTAGGTTTTTATTCAAGAAAATTTAACTACTGGCAGAAGGACCACATTTCCCAATGGGTGCGGATATACGACTGTAGTTCTTACGTAGAGGAGAAGTGATATCAAACTAAATCATATGAACGATAACTTATAACAATACCGCTGTAATCAAGATTGCAAGGTAACCGGCTACGTATGAATACGGTTGGTTAAGATTATATCACGCAGTGCTTTACATCGGCACCAACTGTTTTGTTGCCTCGGCCGGGAATGTCAGGATCTTTCTTTGATATTTGATAAAACGTCTCAGTTTAGAACCATCCACGCCTGTCATTGTTCATCAGACGCCCAGGTAATGTATCCGTGCAAATATCAATGCAGCTTTTTTCATCTCTGTATGCGGTCGTGCCGTGGATGGAGGAACTAGACCCAATCTGATGAGGAAGCTCGCCGGGTGTAAGTGTAAATCAAGGGAGATAACTCTCACACCGAACCCCCTTCCTCACCCTTTATCACGGTTGATCTAGCAAATAAATCCAAGCTATCTTGTTGGTTGTCTTGACAACGCATCATAATAGCCGCAGGCGTAGACGTATATTTCTGCATGCATATGATAAATCTTTATACGAATGAAACACAAGTTAACTCCCCTGCAGAGGAGAGTCGCTCGATGAGAGAGGCCCGCAGTGAATTTGATCATATATCACAATGGCGGAGGAAAATGGTTGGTCGTGAAAGGTCTAAAGAGAGTTATAGAAGCATTTGATATAGCAATGCTGACGTAAACGTGGGAGATAACAAACAGCGTCAAACCGTAACCCATACAGAGATAATAGCGATAACTGATATGAAGCATATGATTTATTACTTTGTGTCAAAAAGTAATATCAGTTATGTTACGTAAGTTGCATAAAGTTATGTTTTCGCCTCTTGTGTTTTGCCAAAACACAACGTGTCAGAACGTAAATTTGACACTTCACGGTAACGCCATGCTTAAGTATAAGGATATAAATCCATAGCCTTAATGGAACATAGACTCGGCAATAAAAGAAATAGAAAACTTTTCAAAGAGCTTTGATCACAAACTATACATTTACTTCAACAACCGTCACTACAAAGTCCTTTCCGTCCCGAAACCCGAAAATCGACATTCAAGGTTCAAGAAAAATTAGAACGCTAGTACACCTAATCTAAAATCTATCGAAGCCTATCGTGTTTTATCGTATCCCCATCTTGAAAATATCCGCCGGACTACGATGAGCTGTTGATCAATCTGCGATGCTTTTATTTGGGGCAGTGTGCCAAATACGTTAGGTAAGAGTATGATCATTTTCTGAATAGAGACTCAGCGATGGTACCTTCAGGCAGAACATTCCAGCCTACAGTCCGTTTGATTTCATTTGAGACCGATGAATTGGTCACTAACACAAAATCTGATCGTTGCAACAAACCTAAAGTTTGCACAGTCACATGAAATAGACAGACCAACTCTGATAATTTTGGTCATAGGAATACAAAGGTTGTTTAACAAACGATCATCATTATGATGTCACTTTTCGCTAATTTTACGAGGCTGGGGGTGTGTGTGTGTGGGGGCTCTTGCTGGTAGAACTGCCAGGTAATCAATCAACAGACAACGTGTAGTAAAATTTCAATTTCACAAGTGCAACTCGAACACCTGGCTGTCCAACCAGCAAGTTGCCCCCCCGTAACTTAGAGCGAACAGTGACAACAAATTAATGTTCGTTTGTTAAACAACTTTTTCATGTGACTACAACATTTGGTTTTGTTGCAACTATTAGATTTTGTGTTAGTGAGCAATTCGTCGGTCTCAAATTAAATCAAACAGACTGTACATGAAATTATGGGATCCAAAATATAAATTTCATATTACATTGTTATGGATGGTCCTTCTAGAGTGAGTAAGATGTAATTCCACAAAGCACCGGCATCGTACGTTTTATTCACGCTGGAAATCGAGCAGATACTTCGACGTGATAAACCAGTGCGTGAACAAGTTTGCTAACCTGCTTCTTTGTTCTTCGAAAGATTACAAGTACATAGTGAAAGATAGCGCTAGACACGATGGGACTGTATAATGCTGGCAATCGAAGATAACGACAAGCTCACGTTGTTGTAAGCGTCGTGACAAAACCCGCGTAAAAACGCAAACTGTGATTGTGTTACGCGATAAAAATGCATTGATCTGAAATTAACTAAATGGAAAAGGTGGATGATGGACGAAAAACATTATTGATAAAAGCATTGCATAGTGTATATGATGCAATTCTTGATGATCCAAGTATGAATAAAATATGAAAAGAACCACAGACTGAAAAAATGGAAATCCGAGAAAAAAAATGAATAGTAAATAATGAATAAATGAATGAGATTATGAATGAATGGTATATTTAACATCCAACATCATGATCAGTCTAAACTGATTGTTCTTAAATTCTTTAAGCTCAGATGAAAATCTCTTCACTTAAACGGTATAAAAGACAAAATCATTATATCAAGCTGTAGAACATAACAGTACAACTGGGTCTGTAGTCCTCTATTGACGAACGAGAAATATGTGTCAGTATGCTAGCCTATCCGGGCCCAGGCCGACATTCTATACTATGTAAAGTTTGGCGCAAATCTCCCGGCATTGATTGTTCCCGGCGGCATGATTCGGAATAAAACAAATCCCGCCGAGTATTTGACACATTTGAAAGGTGTCTGTCTTTGGTGTGGACTGGGTTTGTAATAAATGCTTAAGCTCATCGATTTATTTCAGTTGTGGGAATGTGTATCAATGACATGCGTGAGTGAGTGAATGGATGTTGTTTTCACGCCACATTAATACTTCAGATAGTTGTAGTCTTTAAATAATCGGGTTTGGGTCAGGAAACCAGTGGCTGAAAACACGAGCAACGATCCAATCAGTTACAGCAAACCAGAGACCCCAGACCGCAGCCCGGCTCTCACAACACGCAATGGTAAGCTGGGTATTGCGTGACAATAATCACGTAGCGTAATGCAAAGCATTCAAATACAGTACACCTTCTATTGTACGGACATGTTTAAATGGTTAATCGATGATGCTGATACACTATTATTCAGGGGCGGTGGGGTAGCCCAGTGGTTCCAGCGTCCGCCCGTCACGCTGAAGACCTGGGTTCGATTCCCCAAACGGGTACAATTTCTGGTGTCCCCCTCCGGGATGTTGTTGGAACATTGCTAAAAGCGACGTAACACCATACTCACTCACTCACACACTATTATTCCACTCCCATTTTTGTAAATCGTAAACCCATTATTTGGATTACATTTTCTCGGAATAACAAGGTTCAATTGTACTGAGGACTATTATTGTGGGTACCTTTAGTAGTATTGAATGTATACCAGTATGCATAGAAGAATAGAACTGACATTAGAACAAGCATTGTCACTAAGGTGACATAATCCCCCGCCGCAAATTATCAAATCAAACTTAAAAAGTAATGAAAGTTTGAGATGAAGTTAAATGTCAACAAAAACATGACCAGTCAACCACTCTTTATATATTGCTCTTTAGTTGTTCAAACACACAAATATCTTCAAGACTGACTTTGACCTTGACATAAATGTCATAGTGTATGAAATACGCAAAAGTGCTTCTAAAGAAATTGCTTATTGAAAAACATTCAAGGGAAGTCTTGAAAGTCTATGAAGAAAATCCAGTGAATTCAGGTTAACATGCTGAAATCTTCTAAGTGTCTCTGTGACCTTGAAAATTAAGTGAAGGTCACCATAATCGACTGGGCCCCGCGCCTTCCCTGGATGAAGCTTAGCGTCAAATATGAAGACAATCCAGGGAATGGTTCTTGAGGTATCTCGCTGACAAGCATAACATGCAGGTTAATTTGCTGAAATCTTCAAAGTGTCGCCATGACCTTGAAAATTATGTGAAGGTCACCAAAACCAACTGGGCCCTGCGCCTTCCCTAGATACAGCTTGGTGTTGAATATGAAGAAAATCTAGTAAACTATTCGTGAGATATCTCGCTGACAAGAGTAGAACGTTAAAGTCCCCTTGTGACCTTGAAATGAAGGTCAAGGTCACCAAACCTGACTGGGACCTTTCTTATACTGTGATGAACCTAGGTACCAAATATGAAAAGAATCTAGTCAACGGAACTTAAGATATTCCAACTCGTACGGACGGACGGATGGAGCCTAATACTATATCCCCCGCTTCACGCTAAACGCGCGGCGGAGGATAATTAGCCACTTGCATAGTTTAAAGTGATCAGGCATTGCAAAAAGACATCATTCGTGTGTCATTTTGTAAGTAAAGCCGTCTGTTAGGAGATCTGCAGAGTATGTCTATATATACTGGCTATGGCATAAACCAGCATAAGTAAAACAATCATAACAGTAATGTCTGGTAGTGAACCAAACGGGGTGTTCTATAAATACTGGCTATACTATAAACTGTCGGTGATTCTTGTCTGATGCCTCTATTATTTATATTCATTAATCACCTTGTTGTATGAGACCAACCGTAACAAAAGTAACAATTAAATGTGACCTTCACTTCTTCATGACGTCCACTGCACTGGTTCCGTAAAACATGCTACCTTTTCCGAACAGATAAGAACGTTCAAGTAGACAATATCAAATAAAACGTCAGTGCAAAAAGAATATCCAGTTTTGAGTACCTCAGATATTCATTCCATTGATGTAGAGGGCAAAAAGGTCATAAGAATGGACCACTGAAAATCAGTGATGACACCCGGTGTTCACGAAAAGAGTAACAAAGGTATAAAAAAACACGTTTCAAGGAAAATACCACGATTTAAAAAAAAGCATATGAAAATGTATGTACTTGCCTCAATCTTCTCATATATCATTCTCTCTATCTCTTCGGACGGTAGGCTTTTGAGGCACTTTTTGATCACTTTCGTGCTATTCGCTGCACACCCTAATGCAGCTGAAAAAAACTTGAAGTAAAAGTCAGGTCCTCTCCTGTGTCTCGTCAAAGCCCAGTGAGCAAAGGGGGAGCCGCTTTGCTGAATTACTCCTTGAAACAGACCTGCAAGAAGGTAAACGAAACATGGTGATGGGAGATAATAAGTAAATATAACACATTTTTAGCCATCAGAAAATATGTGATGGGAAAAGTTATGGAGCAGATGTACATAGAATAGAACATTGAATAAAACTTAGCTATAATTTTTCACTGGTGGACAAGAAATATTTAATTTTGAACAATTCACGTAAATAATATCATAATGACATTATAGATGTGTCATGATTCATATGTGACAACTATTATCATATGCATTCTCTGTAAATTGTACTGCACAATATCAGTAAAATCTTATAGACATAGCCAATACGTGTTCATTTTAGATCCATTTCTGGTCAATTGAAACCGCTTCAGTATTTCATAAGGACAATGTTCATGCATCCCAATTCCAATTCACTCGGATGTATACAGGGTATACTGTATTCCGAAGCATCTATTTCATAGGGATCATTTAGTTAAAGGGGCTTTCAGGTTAGAAATGTTGACTATGATGGTTCTTCAGAATCAAGTCACTGTACCTCTTGCTAAAGGAGAAAACATCAGTAGACCAACACTGCAGCCTCCGGCACTGTGGCCATCTATAGTAACTCGCTCTGGATCACCACCAAATCCGGCTATATTCTCCTTTATCCACTTCAAAGCTTGTATTTGGTCAAGCATTCCGAAATTTCCAGGTATTTCAGAATCCGCAGCAGACAGGAAACCTTTATAGCAAAATTGGAAGTGCAAGTCAAATGTTCATAAAATGTTAATTAGAAGAAAAAGCTACTCTGTTTTCAATTTTGCGGTCCTTTATCGTTGATTTAAGACCGCTAAATGTAATTTTAAAACCGATCACGGTACAAGAATGAATCGTGTCAATTTGTAACTTCTACAAACCAAACCACATGCCCATCCTATGAATGGGTAAATACTTGGACTATATGACTACTCAGTGAGATCATCAGATATATACTGAGGGAAACAAATAAAGGAACACGGGAAAATTCAAGTTTTCCTTTAATATTTTCCAGGTTTCATCACCAGCTTTGAATAACGCGCTGTGGGAGGAAATCTGAGAATAAATAGAGGAACACTGCCATGAAGAGGTGTTCTCTTATTTGTTTCCCTTAGGTTTTACTTTTTGTTAATATACTGTTTAAAAGGATAGCTTGACCATAGAGTCAAGAAGGAAGGATTAAGTAAGGCACCTTGCCAAGGTCAACCTCTGATAAAATAAACGCTGAACGAAAAACACTTCCCCACATATTTGTCCTAAGGCAAACATTAGAAGTGAGACCACCTGACCAAACCAGCACATGTGACATTGCTAATTCAACCCTGCAATCTACATCTGGATCCGATAGCTTAGTTTGTGCACATCAACACTTGGTAATTGGGGAATGTGAAACATTCGACGTTGTCATGACAACACGTTAAACACATTCCGGGACGGTTTGAAGAATAAACAATTGAGGTCATCAGGGTACTAAGACAATCATACCCTTTGTTATCATTTCAATTTGCTTAAATTGAAACAAACGTTTACAGGCATGTTTTTGAGTAAACGTGTGAATGGCATTTCGTGTCCAGGAGTGTGTACCTGCATATTCACCGTTCACATATCCCCTCAAATGATCGACAAAATGCTAAATCATTTTCTAGTAAATCATAACTGTGTACAGTATGTTGTCATGAACAATGCCATTTCTGACAAATGTTTTGGGATTCCTTTTACAATCCGCTGTAAAATCAGGACAATGTTCACGAGAACAGGATACTGTCCTGGGGCGTCCACAAAGCGTTCGTAGCACAACGCCATTCGTAATCCTATGATAAGCTATATACTTACGATTGCTCGTAACACTAGGAACGCTTTTAGTCTGTCTCACAGTCCCCGAACCACATTATTTTCCCTAATGCCAAGCCCTCCCTGCAATGCTAAAGCGCTAAATGAAGCCAGTCTAGATTTCCCCAGGTTCAACTCACTGGGGCTCCGTTTCAATTTAAATGGATCTATTTGTTACTATAAAAATTATATATATTCAAGGACTAAGCGTTAGTCTCGGAACGCTTTGTGGATCGGGACCCTGAACACGTTCTACTTATCATTCCAAAGACCCTTGTCCTGAACACACAATGACGCTTTGTCAATATGCGTTTCCTGCACAAATCCAATTTCCTTTGATAATATGAAAATAAATTACATTGGACAAAGGATCCCGACCTATGACCATTAAAGGTTGAACATTTACCGAGAGGTCCCAGTCTGTAGTTTATCGTGACGACGATGACTTCATGTGTGGCCAACGGTGCACCGTCTAGCATTGACCCCATGCCGGTCTGGTAGGACCCTCCGTGGATGTACACCATGATGGGGTAGGGCTTCCTGTTCTTCTGGTGGTGGCTGTGCTATAAGAGAAAGAATGTCACGTCAGAAATTGACACATCCGTTGTAAATTAAACAGGTGGTTTTTAAAGGTCGTGTTCGCATTCGTTCTTGAGCCACCACTGTATGAATTGAAATTAAAATACGTTAGACAGGTTTCTCCACACAAATCAGTTCCAGATTGACATGTTTCAAATTCCCATGGACCTTTCGCTGAAGGTATCTGGAACAAATGCTTTATATTGAACTATGCAAAAAATAAAAGCTACGAAATTCATTTCAATAATCATAAGAAATTTCTACTGAAAGCAAAATCCATAGTGCGATTACATCTCCATCATATGCATGTGTTTATGCGTCATTATAAGATATGCTTGATACCATTAGTTCCCGAAAAGATAAGTGCAGTGTATCCTGCCCCACCACGGATCCTGCCCAGGTTGCATATACCGTTATTTAAGAAGTTTTAATACTCTAATCCTCTCTGCTTGCCTCTGTTGGGGGGGTGGGATAGCCTAGTAGTTAAAGCCTTCGCACATCACGCCGAAGACCCGGGTTCGATTCTAAACATGCGTACATGTGAAGCCCATCTGGTGTCCCCGCCGTGACATTGCTGTAATACTGCTAAAAGCGGCGTAAAAATAAACTCACTTATTCACTAGTCTCTGTTGCTTTACTTTAAGATCTATATTTTAGAATTAAAATGTCTTATAAGTCTGAAAACAGTCTCTCAAAAACAATGTATTGGTAAGTTGTCGTGCTGTTCTTTATAACGGCATTCTGATGACGAATCACCTGGCGATGGCACTTTGATTATTCACACAAAGTTTCCTATACAGGGCTTTTCATAATATCGCTTCATCAATTTAAGAAGCAAGTACAATACTTTCAACTGACAAATACCTCGGGCGTAAGGACCAACGTGTAGATTCAAATAAGACAATACGGATTTAGAGCTAATCCTAAAATAGGTACTTATACGCCTTGAAGGGCGAGAGGTTGATTTCCAGTTTAGTGACAAAAATAATATCTCCCCTCTGATCCGTGTTAGAGGGATTACCTAACTGAGCTGACAGTGTAATGTTACAGAACAGGTCTTGTACGAGTACAGCTAGTTGTCAGGATGCTCGTATATCATCTTACGTGCTTTAATCCATTTGGAGACACAACATCTTATTATAGACTAATTTGTCAAGTGTCATCTTGATAGGATAATCCATGCAAATGATAATGTTTCCCACCATAGTGTGTGAAAGAATGGTTGCATAAATACAACCATACAACTTTGGTTCAACAAATGATATTGTCAGATATTGTATACTACATGTCATTTTTTTTCTCATGCACGTTTTCACATAATTGATATGGGTATAGTATTTGTTACACGTGAAACTAGTGGAGATCTGATACCTGGAGTTCATTTGAACTAATGTATTTCCTCAACACAGCAATGATACTTAAGCTAGATTATATGTCCGTGTGTACTGTTAAGGATATGCTACTGCACAACAAAAGAATGGTAGGTTGTTTCATATCGATATTGACAACATGTTTGTTTGACTGAACATTAGGCAAATCACAAAAACAAGTATTCGGAGTTTTCTTCTTTCTCTTTCTCGTTGCAAACATATTTTGAAAAGTTATGAAATCTTTTTTTTCGTGTGTCATGCCCACGGCCACCTTCTAATTTGTTCCAGTGAAGTGTGGAGACTGTTCATCTTAAATATTTAGGTCTCAGAAAAAGCATACAATACACCATTTTTTAGAAATTGGAAATTATCTTTTCGTAAACTAAAACCATACTCTGAAGGTGAGCGTTTAATTGATTAAATGGATCGCCAAGTTTCTTTATCGTGTCAGCCTGGTTCCTTCAGAGAAGCAGATATTGAGAATATTTTATCTAATTTAGAACATTCAACATTGAGTGTAAGTTTATTTACTAATCTCGCACATTGTATACACGGTGCAACGCCGTATCTCGTAGGATGAGTAAATTCTTTTTTCATAAATCAAACAGGAGTTTCAAATTTTCGGAAATCAGTTGATTGCATACATGGAAAGTGTTTTACACTTCTTTAGCTTTTATCGTGTCAGAGCCTTCACAGAACTCAGTTTGCGATAAGCAACCAACATTTTGACAGTCATGATTTTACGATATTGTTATCTTTGAAGGCAAGTCGGTGGCATTATCTAACCATTCTCTCCACGACACCGGGCCGGTTCTGCCACCGCCAAGATATGGACTGGCATAGTTTAGATTTATGGTCATTCGAATAACCATCATAATTCTTGACTGTGTCGTAATCTTGACGAAAATGTCATAGGAATAAGACAAAACGTTCCTCATTTTTGTACGAGGACCGGAATCTGACATGTACAACTCAGACAGTGTAAAGATTAGATTCGAAGTGAAAGCAGGTTTCAACATTTTTTCATAAACATATCAAAACGCTAATGGTCCAAATTTCCTCACATGTAATATATGTATTGTATTATTTCAATGCTAAAACAACCTAAGACACATATTAGGAGAGCCCTTGGATTTGGAGGTACTTATACCTGTTGTACCTTTCTGCACATGTCTGTATAAATATATATACTTGGGCTTTACAATGTGGCGCCACACTCCCGTTCACACAACCAGATTAAAAGTGACTTCATAATACTTTATATTATCTTTTCGCAAGAAGGATCTGAACTTGTTTTACTTTGCTCCTCCTTAACTTGATCAAATGGTATAATTGTGAAAGTTCTAGTGTAATAGTGTACACGCCGTGCGTTTTACCTCAGTGTAAGTCCAATGTGATGACGGGGGCGGAGAACCGTCAGAGAAACAGTTAAACACTTCACAGTCAAGACATCGGGGTTATGTTTCTAACTACAAAGTAAGTAAATTCTTTTGTTGTAGAAAACATACTGAATTTTGCGTTAAACGTTCTGTTTCTATAATCTTTCATCAAACAGATGTTAAATGCAATTAATTCATGTATGACATTTTGAAACCCCAGATCAGCAAGATCGTGCCAATGGACACATTCCCAAATCATGTTAGCTCCAGGAATATATCCTGCCATGCTGTCTCAATATCCCACACATCTCAAATGCTATACAAATACTATAATCCTGTTTGAGAGTGATATTCCCCTGACTACATTTAAATCCTACATGGAAGCACTAGGAGCACGAGTTAAACGTTGCGTGAAATACGTGTCTTTGAAAGGTGTGAAAGGATTGATAGAGTACAAATCTAATGTCATCATATCACAGAATCTATCAATGGACACAAGATACCTTGTTAGTCTAAATGGCTGAACAAGCCGAGACGATATATATTTTTCCCTGTCCCAATAACCTTTAGCAATTTGTTCCCGTGTTTAAGTTCACAGACATTCCATCTAAAAAATGCACATTTTTATTCTGAATGGAACTCATTCCCCTATTTCTTGTTTGGATTTAAGTTCATACATTTTTAATAAATTTTACCTTCGGCTGAAAACTCCCTGAAAGCCGAAACTTGAGGCTGAAAAAGCCAGCAACACAATCAGATCGAATCTACAATTTGAACCCACCTGTGCAACTCCCTGGACAACTGAGCCAGCAGTTTTTTCGTTTTGATTTGAATGTACTGAAGCACATTCACCTTCTCCAAAAGTGCGAACATATTTTCGAGATTCAAAATATGTACTATAATTAATACCATCATTAGTTGGTACCAAGATAACCAAATGGCTGAGTAAATGGAATTACTGTGATAGAAATCATTTGGATACTATACACTAATATCTAACTAAATTATAGCAGGTACCGAGATAGGAAGAAATTCGAGACACATAAGCATTCGAGATAGCTGAAATCATATAATGATATAAAGTTCATTGAGACAATGACATATGGTCGATTTACCAACTTTAATTCACTATTAAAAGAAAATGCGATTTTTATAATGTATGTTGGTTACAATGTTAATGTGCTCACGTGAGCGTTTTCAGCTAATCCGTCATAACGGTATATGTCTGTACATACATTTTGGTGTGCCAGCTATTTCAGCTGTAATTTCATATCCAAATATTTTAGACGCTATGTCTTCAACATAGAAGTACCCAATCTTGACTATCCTCAGAAACATTTACGTTCGGTACAAACGGAACAAAATAGCTGTGACATATGTATGAATGGATCATTAAAAATCAGTGATGACACCAGGTGTTCGCGACAAAGGTAAGCATGTCCTGACTGCCGGCAGCACCCGCCATTCACAAAACTGCCTAACAATGGAAGTATTTTTGCCTGGTGATGTGCAGTTATTCGAATGAACCATAATATGTACACGTTGCATTATTAAAATTATCATACACATGTCTGTAAAACTTCTTAATTATCTGAATATTGCACATACCAGACATGCGAGTTGGACACCAAAGAATTAATTTCTAGGACTACACATGTCGTTAGCACGCTGCAGTGAAATACAATACGGAAGTATACCTTGAAACTCGCAAGAAAACATTGCAAAAACATGTGTAGTCCCAAATCAATTTCAGGAATGAGGCACGTGGACACAGCGATATGTGAATGCCCATATTGTACAGGCACTTGTGAAAACAGGAGTTTAGATTCAACCGGAGGCTATGTGGGAGTGAGAATGTTGGACCTGCATACTCGGTGTAGGTGAATTACAATCTTCGTGGCTTATGGTTTAACTTCATAATCAAACAATAGGGGCAAACAATAGGAGATATGTTCTCGTGACAAAAACTGATAAAGACAATGGTGTCAAATAATATCTTGACATGTCCTACAGCCCTTTACAGTATGGTGTTTCATTTTTTTTTTATCCAGAATGGAAGATATTCACATTGACCAACTGAAGATCTTCCTAAAAGATTATAACGTCAATCTGTCTGTGTTATATAACGTAAATGCATATGCAATATATTATAGACATCAAGTGAGTTTTCATTTGCCTCCAATTAACGCATTGGGCTATATTAATAATCCATGAAAGCATAATTATTTTCTATACATTCCTGTTTAAAAAACAGTCAGAATTTATTACATAAAATCATATTCTTATTAAATTCTCTTATTCTTTACTAATAAAAATATAATATGTCAACATATTGAAACTGAATCTAATCAAACTCTATCACCAAGTATTTCGATTGCACCGAATGTTAGTTATACATTAAAGTAAAAGCGACAACCCTTTCCACATCCATAAGAAATCTCTGCTAAAAGCAGAGTCGATTGTACAATTGTGACTATATCATGAGCATATATTTGTTTCAGCAGTATTACATCTGTACGATGTTGTCTGAACACACTGTGTAATTCATCAAGGGAACATATACCCCTCGAATACCTCAGATGATGAAGAAGAAAAAGTTAGGTGCGTTCATCTGGATTGATATGAAACAGGATTTTGAGATACTGGCAGTTGTATTGAATGAGCAACACAGAGAAGATCAAGGCTGTTTCATTTCATTGACACATTCCCTCGCAGATCAGACACCCATGTCGAGTGACTGCACACGTGTTGAGCAGCGCAGTTTCTACATGGTGCATATTAACAACAAACATAACACGTGTGTTTATATCAACAGTGATATACAAAGTGTGACACTTACACATGCTCGCGGAAGACCCCGGATGGAAACCGTGCCCTGTTGCATTCGCGTAAATATCATCGGAAATATTACCATAAACACTCGAAAAGTGTGCTTATACATAACACATTAGGAGGGGTGGAAACGTTCTTATAAAGATATAGGATAGGACGGGATAAAGGATATTAAAAATCAAATATTCTCTTGTTTCGGAAAACAGCAAGATGGGATAGAGTTAAGATTGGGAATACACGGGCATTTACATATGTTGAAATGTCTGTCAATAAAGGACGCCATATGATATCAATGTTGAGGAATTCGGTTTAAATGTCATCGGAAATAACACATAAACATCTGCCAATGATGCTTATCCTGTTTCGTCGATCCAAGAAGAAGCAATATTTGACGGTTTTGGAAAAATGTCTTATGTTCATTTTTCCTTCTTGTGGGAAAGCTTCAGCAAAGAAGCCTTGTGTGTTTGGGTTTACTGTAACATGGCCATATCATGTCAGTCTATGGAAACGTTTGAATCAGATATGGTATTCTTCCTTTGTTGTGTGGCATTGTTTCGATGTCATACAGAAACACGGCATTACCGTCTATAGACGGTTCCCAGTATACTGAAAAAGTTCATGCTCTGTTTGGGGACGTAATACTGTTTATCGTTAATGTACCTGAACGATTATGACATGCTTGACATTAACACCTCACTAACTCTAACTTCTGAGATAATCGAATTACACCAAATGTATACTAGCATAACACAAGGACAGAATACCAAGGTACCGTTCATTTGGTACCTTAATTAAAGTTCCACCGTCTTACCGATATATCGACTAAACGGAATTCGAGTTAATGAGGTTTTTTGGTGTCTACCACTGGAAAACATAGGTTTTGTTCCATACATTGGCACAATGTGTGAAACCGCTTTCCGGTATTCTCTGGTATTGCAGAAATATTGCTAAAGTCGGCGTAAAACCCTTCTCACTCACTCGAGTTAACCGAATTCGAGTTAATGAGGTTTTGCGGTATATACCACCAGAAATCCTAGGTTTGGTTCCTTACGTGAGCACAATGTGGTATGCTGGTATGTTGTTACAGAGTAAATTCATTCTCACTCGCTCGTACACTCCAGGTGGTTCCTGAACCGTCCATTGTCCATACGGAATGACAACAGGCATATCTTACAATGACTCTTAAGAATAAGAATATAAACAATCATTTTCATTTTACATCAGTAACAGATTTTCGTACATCACCTGTATAATATAAAAGCGACATATTATTATACTTCCGTTCATATTTCTCCCTTATGCAAATAGTTGTCTTCACATTACCGAGACAAGACTCCACTACCGTTAATATGACCTCATGTAATAAATATTTTTCTTCAAAAGCAATAATATTTTCAGAAGGTATTACTTTATTCGCGGAAATATAAATAGTTATCAAAACAACCCGCATGGTATGTCAATCTTGGAATATTACAGAGTTTCCTTGGCGTAACAAAGTATCGTGTCAGCACTCACTGCTCTCGTATCAAAATCTCAACCGTCGCATTCGATGGCAAAACGGCAGGAAATATACAACGTCTGAAATTGACATCTATTTCCTTGAGATACATACACACAAGTCAATATATACCAGATTTCTCACACTTTGAAATAAATACAGAATGGCCTTTCATCGGGGAACACCCCCCATGCGGTGGCCAGATTTAGAAAACACCAGGCCCCGTATAGGATCCGGTGGCACTAGAAATGGTACAGATATATACTGTATGTTTGTAGTATGTGTGAAATGCACATTGTTTTAATTACGTCAATAGCTTTCTGATGACTGCTGATTGCTCACGTGTTGGGAATACCGCCATCTTTGATAGACTAAAGCTGAAGTTCACACTCAAATGGAACATGCGGTTTGCATGCGGGCTTCTACTTCCCAGACTATTCAGCCATTTACTGCAGAATGAAATGCGTATATGTGCTTGGTTAATACTGGTACACGTGAATAAATAACACGTGTAAACACCACACTCATTGAATATTTTCCGCAATCCGGTATTGGTCCACATGAAGTGATAATAACCTAAAACTGTTCATGTTAACTATCCTAATATTTGTATTTTTTTACATTTTCATAACGCTGTCATTTAATAATCAATCAATGCTCAAATGTGTTCCGACGTTAAATTGCACGATTCATTCCTTAAATTATGTAAAGAAAACTTCACATATTCTTTCTCAAAAATGGTAGATTACTAATATGCGCTTCGGGATAGTAGGGTGTCTTTGACAGGCATTCATTACAAAGACGAAGTTGACTATCCATAGAACTTGGCTTTCCTATAAAAGGGGATGTTTGGAAATATATTTTTTTAATTTAAAAAATATAAGAAATGCTAGTTATTAGTGATGATCGTATGATAATAATGAACGAACTGGTAACATATTTCAACTGGAAGTGCAGAATAACAGCAGAGGTTATGACCTCCAGTGACATTGCAGGACGAAGAGGGTAGGAAAACATGCATTCACTTGATGAGAATTACTGCTTAGGAGTCTCATAATGGCGATTTCGGAGAGTCTGACCAATTCCTCTTTCAGCCCACTAATACAGCCAACGTTGCCTGAGGCCTAAGTCGTTGACGCACACTTTTCACCCGTCATGTCACAGACGTGTTCAATGACGGCGGTGGAGAAGGTCTGGGCTAATTTCTGGTCATGTCATTTATTCATATTGTGCTGCTGGTGACGAGCAATGAAATGCTTCTGAAATACAAACCTTCGACCCACACGCCTCGCAAACGGGACATAGGGTATCAGTATATTTTCCAAGAGTAATGACCAGGGACCCTACCCTTCGATCAGTAATGATGACAATGCAGCTCTCTACCATAGCAACCTTTGAAGATCCGGGTTTATAATTGGCCTGTAATTGCCCATGTTTATTGTAAGAAGTGACTAACATGATCGGGTAGTCAGGCTCTCTGACTGGGTTGAGACATGTCATCGTATCCCATTTGCGTAGAACGATGCTCATGCTGTTGATCTCTGGATTGTCTGGTCAAGACACGATTATTTACAGACTGCCGCCATATAGCTGGAGTGCGGCGTTAAACAACAAACCAACCAACTCTACCATAGCCCATCTATTGCCAAATCCGCCATGAGGTTTCCGGTTGGCATTGGCTTAACGTATATCTCGACGTGGGCGGTGGGGTAGCCTTGTGGTTAAAGCGTTTGCCCGTCACACCAAGGACACGGGTTCGAATCCCCACATGGGTACACTGTGTGAAGCCCATTTCTGGTGTCCCCCGCCGTAATATTGCTGGAATATTGCTAAAAGCGGCGTAAAACTAAACTCACTCACTCATCTGGACGTCGCCAGACACGACCACCATAACAAGAAAGTGCAAAATGAATCAGGACACGTGACTAGCGACGATTACCCCAGTTTCGACGTTAAGTACGCCATTGACGTCTGTTTGCAATATGACGATTTGCATGGGGAGAACAACACATGGCTGTCACGAATGGAAATGAGCTACAAGTACACGGTTTCATCAATTTGATTCGCCGTTTGAGCTCGATCGAGTATGCAGAGAGCCTGGTTCGGGTCGATTGAACATGTACTTTTCTCGTTGACCTGGGACGCCCTGAACGGGGTCGATCGTCATGATTTTGGGCCTGTTGGTTCATGCTCAATAATATGCTGTTAACTGACTGTAAAACATTGTACGTAATGGCAAATGCCTGCTGACTTCTTCTAGTTTGCAACATGCCAATAGACCTTTGACGTTCCGCTTGTTCTAGTTCATTCACAAAAAATGAATGGATCTAGTCAACTACAGCTATATGTTTAGCAATGAAATGGACAGAAATAATGGTTCCCAGAGATGTGAATGTGTCAAAGTCTGAAATGAAACCCGACCCACGTATGTACAAGCCTCTACGTGCGACACGTGCAAACTATCGGATGTGTTTTTCGTGTTACGTTTTACAAACATGAACGTTCTTGCGTAGGCTGTTAGTCAACACTTATATTTGTTCTAGTACCTGGCATTAACATCTACAATGTATATTTCATGATATATGATATACATAAAAGATTTCCAGGTGAGAGGATAAGTCGAACATCCTGTTGACGTTTTTACCCTAAGAACAAAGAGAGTTATTCATTTAGAATTATTGTTGAATGTTTATTTTACGTTTTTGCGTTTTATTATGGATTTGGCTCAAATTAAAACCATAATTGAATAGGATGCACTTGGGTATACAAAATAACTCCCTTCTGTCGAACTTCCATTAATAAATACCTTCCTTGGTATGTTATGTTAAAGTGTTCTTTTTTCAATCATTAAATAACCATTACATCAAAAACAACGCGTTCGCGGTTGCATTACTACCCACAGGCGAATAAGTGAAACTAGGGGCAACGTTTGGGTCCCTTATACAGCAGTGGATCCTACTCTACGCTGAACGGTATACAACGGTGATTATATTGGGTCTACCACGTACACTGTTGGTTTAACCGAGTCAACAGGAATATACATTGTTGTGAACTTGATTGCGATCTCGGTGTTTATATTCATAATGTTGTTTGTTATAACAAATGATCACGTACTGATACAATTTGTCAGTCCATGTTTGTGTACATCGTTGGTCTGTGTGTGCCTGAAACCTGCTGTTGTTCTTTGTAGGCCCAGTATCGTGTGTCTGCAGGTTGAATATCATTTACCAGAACCACATTATTTTCCCTACAGCCTAGTCCTCCCTGCAATGCTAAAGCCCTAAATGAAGCAAGCCTAAATTTCCCCAGGTCTTAATCTCTGGTCTCCCTGGGGCTCCTTTTCAATTTAAATGGGTTTATTTGTTACAATCAAAATTACATATATTCAGAGACTAAGCTTTAGTGTAAATGGATACATGTACTGACAGTTTGTATCTCGCTGCTGCAGTAGTGATCAATTTCAACGTATATCATTATCTGTAGTTGGTTTTCATCAACACGAAACTACACATCTTTACAAACATGATTAATTTTTATGTAAACTTTTCATTAAAATGTAAAGTATTGGATGAAAAGTCAATAGGTTTTTCATCAAAATTAGTTCTACGTTTAGAAACGAAAAAGACCGCATTGCAAGGTTTGTGTGTTGGTTGGTTAGTTGGCTGGCTGATTGGTTGGTTGGTTGATTAATTATTTTTACTCGGCTGCTTGAAATATTAAAGCTATATTATGCCAGTTTGGACATAACCGAATCTGAACCAGGAATACATGAGGAACTTTCTATATCGCTCATGATGACAACGGGGCATTGGTTCCCTAACACTATCACAAGTGGGTAATGGGTAGATCAGGTAACAAGGGATGGTTGAAATTTGAGAAGTATACCCGCAATGACGGTGACTTAATGACCCATTGTGTGAATAATTGTATGATTACACGGGCAAAGACAGGTTCATAACTAAATCAACCCAAAGCAAATACTATCAAAATAAACATGAGGGTATATTCTAACCCCCATTTTACAATATTATTCGGGCGTTCAAATTCACGAAGCTTGCAAAAAATATTAAACACGCCTCCACTCAAAATTCAATAAAGCTCGAATCATATTTCGACCCGCCCAAGGCTGAGTTATCATTTTAACATAAACCATCTCCCAGAAGCTAAACAAAATGTCCGTATGGTCTCGGTTCATTCGTACCTTCCGGCGAACAAATATTTTTGTTTTCAGTCTAGCGGAGATTTGGGAGGTAAACTGATCCCTCAGTTGTGAAGAATTTCGCAGACTGGTCGTCTCTCTTCTTCATTCGATACCCGTCAAGTGTCTGTTTAATTAACGATCGTGGCTTGTGCATCGTGATTTGAAGCTGATGCACTCTCCCTTTGTTCCCGTGGGTAGCCCCATCTAAACCCATAGCCAATTAGTGCCGCTTGGCTGTCAGAGCACGGGCTTATACTGTGACAACGAAAACCAGAATTGTCAGGTGAACACTGATTTTAACATGCCTTTGCACCAAGTCATTTAATAAATATTTTTAAAAACACAGTCATATGGTAGAGTCATGAAGGAAATATGTCTGTATGTAAATCATATCACGCATGCGTGTCTGTAAATCATGTTGACAAGCCTTCTGTGAATATGCTCTTTCAGAATAGCGATCGTTAGAGAAAATATAATTTACAGAATTTCCAAGAATTATTTCATTGTAAAGATTCTCACAGTAGTTATATTGAATAAGACTAATAAACAAATTGAAGGTTTTACAGTATTTACAAAATTAACCTAAGGTAAATAGTTGAAAGCATTATGAAACGGAATGCAATGTGTATATTCTAAAGAGGGAAGGAACACAATATATACATTGTCACGTCACCTTAATTTGACATGGAAGCTACCAAATCATATAACGAGTGTGAAAATAAAAGACAATAAAAAGTCAAATTGCAAATATAATAATTTAGATATAATCTAGATTCTTTCCTAATTTAAAATGAAGTCGCTTCAGACATTTTCAAAATCCTGCTTTCTGACCTTTGTCTGGTAACTATGACGACAACACATCGGCAGAACGTTCGCCTTGTCTTCATAGGACCAACACCAAGACCATCAGAAAGCACGCACGCTGCCCTAGGGTAGACACTAAGCATGGCGAGGCCATGAACACTGTATGTGTGAACGTCCAACTAACAAGGAACAACAAAGTCCTTTCATCTCAGTCTTCGCCTGAAGCAGGCTGTAGAAGTGTGTCTTTGAGTGTTTGCCAACGGGAAGAAGCATAGCTCTTGGAAATAATGCTACCGCAAATGATCATAAAGCAGGAACTTTGTCAATGGTGTCCTGATAATCTCTGAATCAGGAAATGTGTATTATTGCGTTTTTCCTCCAGAATATTATGTAAATGATTCTAAATGAATTTGACGAATCTAGCGCTTTCTTGCATGTTTCAAAATGACGCACATGTTTTGTATGATGTGTATGATATGCATGTGGACTAGGTAGATACATTTGATTTACACAGAGATTGGAGGGTGTAATCTATTTTTCCCCTGTTGTATCCAAAAATCTCATTTTTCACTGAGGACAGTCAAACAAGCTATTCATTTCCACTGTTTACACAATATATGGTGTTCGGGTATTTTCTTTTTTGTCATCACTGCAGACAAACTATATTCATTCATTTCTGAAGGAACTATTCAATTTTCAAACAGATATCACACCAACTTCTATAGACATGAAACGATTGCTTCACACTGGCCCCGTTATCTTCATACGTGATTTCCATATCATATGAATCTCACGGATGGTAAATTCAATATCCCTCACAAGGTCCTTGTGGGTAGTACCAGTATGGATGTCTTCTTGCCCATAGCAAACCTGGCTGTTTTAGTATGGCATCGTACTTCGACAGCTCGTGTTGTTCGTGTTTGCTGTTTAACACCACACTCAGCAATATTCCAGCTATATGACGGCGGTCTGTAAATAATTGAGTCTGGATCAGACAATCCAGTGATCAACATCATGAGCATTGATCGACGCAATTGGGATATAATGACATGTGTCAACCAAGTCAGCGTGCCTGACCACCAGATCCCGTTAGTCGGCTCTTACGACAAGCATGGGTTGCTGAAGATCAATTCTAACCCGGATCTTCACGGGTATGTGTTGAGTTGTACTGCAATTGGCGTTCAACTTTTTTCTACTACTGCACGCCACATCTACTTCAAAACAGCAGATGGCTCCTCCAGTCACTTGTATGATTAAGTATGTGAGATGGAGGACCTTCATTTATCAGAGCGTTACACGCCATGAATGTCTTTCCGGAATTACACATGTAATTGTACAGTAGTAAACCACAGTTCTAGCGAACTGTAAGGGGTTTTAATATTTACTTCGTCATACCCGTAGTTCGTCATACCCGTCCGACTAAAATAGAGTAGTGGTCGAGAATAAAAAACCCAGTTCGTTATACCCGTCAGTTCGTCATAAGTCCGTTCGTTATAAACGTAGTTTACTACATCCCTCCCATTACTGATGAAGAACACATCACATTAACTGCAGGAAAAAGGAACGTATCTTCCAACAATCTTCAAGGACCTAACTACGATGGTGGTCTTTTGGAAGTTGATAAACACCTATCAGTCTCCGTGTAAGATGATGCAATTGATGGATAAGACCCCCTTAATTGTTGTTATTTTTACCTTTGTACCTGTGATGAATACCGTCATGTAATCCTTCATAACACATTGCTACAGAGAATTTGCTAAATAAAGTGTATGGCGGCACGAGTAACAATCGGGCGATGTGGGTATAAGGGATCTCTCTCTCTCTCTCTCTCTCTCTCTCTCTCTCTCTCTCTCTCTCTCTCTCTCTCTCTCTCTCTCTCTCTCTCTCTCTCTCTCTCTCTCGCAGAAAAAAACAGTTCGCAACTAATAACCATCAAATATAGTGAAAAGAGACTGAGACTTTATTTTCAGAAACTGTATTTTCACTCACTCACTCTATTAGTTATGGAAAGGTGTGTGTAACGACTTTCTAATTTGTTACGGCCTTAGTACTCCACCCCTCTCCCTCCTGCTGAAATATTGCTGACATTGCTCATTTTGATAGGAGCAAGGCTTTACGGAATATGAGTACGACTTGTTAATGATGCAGATACGTCGTTTTATGCTTTCTAAAAAGCCTTTAATCTCTATAAGTGTTTCCCTAATCTTTAAGTGGACATAAATTTGTAGATATGCGTTTGTGTGACATTCATGTGCGCTGTGGTGTTGATTTAACGAAGGATTTTGGTCGTATAACCGCTAGATTTCTTATCTTGGATTTATCAAGGCCAAGTGTTTGCTTTATTCAAGTAACAGTTAAATGTCGTTTTGCGTTTAACTGCCACTGTGGCGACGAAATCATACACATTATTTAACTTTCTGTGAATAAAGCGAAAAATATGTATATCGGTCATTTTCAAAAGACTGGTTTGCTGTGTACGTTGCGCTCGCGCTACTCCATTCGTAAATACTCGCCTCTTTCCGTGACCTACAAGAAGACTCGTACCGATATCGTACGCCATTATTGCCAAGAATCGTGGCAAACCAATCAAAACGCGCGTAGTAAAACGCATTTCGAAGCATGAAGATGGCAGCACCGTTAAACTTTGAAACTTCGCTAACTATACAAAGCACAATTTTAAACATAAACTTTGAGCTAAAGGATCAGCAAATTTCAACACTGAAACATACAGACAAAGGGAATGACTGTATACTTGTTTTGTCCACGGGATTTAGTTATAGGATATTCTTGGAGTAGCCATGTTTGAAAATACAGAGTTATCTTTCCTTGGTACTAGTACTAAATCGTTTTCATTTCCGTGCCCGTTGCGCTTAGACAGGGCCTAGTCGTAAACATGGCCACGAGAGGGGTACGAGACGTCATCAGGCTTGCCGGAATGACACGAGTAGTTACGAATAGCGCCAGAGCGACATACCCAGAGAACCAGTCTGCCATGTTCATAATCTCTGCATGTAGTCTCGGGTCTCGCGGGAGACTATGGGATTTGGAACAGAGACGATTCCCTTTATCATGTGTAAAACCTGTCAACCAAAGAACGTCATATGTTTCAGTGTTGTGGCACGGTTTCCTAATATAAAGTATTGATACCTCGCGACCCGTAGTGACAACGAACAGATCCGCAGAAACCCAAAGCCTGTCTTACAGGGCAATGAACTCGGAACTTATGGCAATCAAAGGAAATCAAAACATTGGTGTGTCATGGAAGAGTTTTGACGTTTTTATGTTTTTGTCCGCTTAATCTAATCATCTCAATCAATCTGGCCATAATAATTACCAAACTAACCTCGTTACAATTTTTCAATTCCACACATGAAGCCATTTCCAAAGTCGTGTCCTGGTTGTGTGGGTCGGTTGTCACAATGTCATTGATCGTTTGATCAACTCATGATCAATAAACAGAAGCCCACGTGATGTACCTAGAATATCGCTCGTGTAAATAAACATCCACTGCTACGAACGTCTAGTGGGATTTTGCTTAATGATGAATGATGAATTGACATAATAATTCAGGCAATTCAGTTTAGTAGGGATTTCTGAAATAGCGAGGAAGGTCGCGGTTCGATCCCCGACCGCGTCATACCAAAAGACGTTAAAATATGGTACTTGTTGCCTGGTGCTCGGCATTATTGGGTACAACAAGGACTGGTCTGCTCGGAGTCAGTATACTGTGTCTGAGTGGGGTATTCATGCTTCACTGCGGCATGGTATCTCAGTGGGCTAGCACTATAAAACCAGCTTAAGTCTGGGCTAGTACAAGCAGCCGCACATACACATACACACGCATGCACGTCGTCATATGAGCGAAATATTCTCAAGCACGACGTTAAACCCAATTTCACCTCACCTCACCTCACCTCACCTGAAATAGCGCTGAGAGGTATATTGTGAAGTCATTATTCCCGGGTTTATTCAAGTTACAATTGCTCTGAATTAACATAAGAGCAAAGAAGTAACTTATATCAACAGTGGTCAAGTGGTGGCACGTGGTCCTTTGCATTGAGCTGTTGAAGTTAAGCAACGTTAGGCCGGAGAGTACTTGGATGGATGACCGTGTGTGACAGCTTGACTCCTGAGAGTTTCTAGGATTGAGTCCTGCCCCACAACGAAGCACATGCGATACATGTGGTCTCACCTTAGGCAAATGAGTTTGTTCAAAATTGCCTCTGTTCGCCCAGCAGAAAATGGGTACCCGGTGAAATAAGTCGTGAAACTATTAACCTTCTATAGCTAGCGCCTAACAGGCAACTTGGGGTTTCCGGGATAAAAATCATCGGACTGTGCGCTTTCAGCAAGATATCCTGACTGGAAAAGGCGCGTTATAAACATTCTCATTATTTACATGTAATAGTTAAAAATGATAAGAGTGAATGGATATTTTGCATGCATTAAAATAGCTAAAGCAGGATGATCAATCCCTTTACTCTATCAACTGTTTACGTACTAGACAAAACATGTTCATTACACAGCGGCAACTATTACAATATTAGAGGTATCATGCTGGTACAACAAACACACCTCAGCTGCCAACACCCTTCAAAGCAGTGATAATTACACAAACATATTACAATCAACAAGATACACGTTGCGATCCCAGGTAGTTATCGCAGCAATAGTGATACGCGGCACTTTGATGTCTTCAGGTGTTACCTCCGACACTTAACTGAGACTCAGGTGAGACAGGTAAATGAGAGATCTCTTGGGGGTAGGTAATTGTGTTTCACAACGTTATTAACACTCTAAGTACTGAAGGTGGCGAGTGTAAGAAAAATTCAACTGTCTCTTTGTGTTAATGGAGAGATAAAAATAATCCATGAGCAGATAGTAGAGACTGACCCTGCGGCTAGCACCTTGGTAGGGATACAAGGTGGGATTTCAACTTGAGCTCTGAACTTTTAACCTCAAATAAATCAAACTGAAGTGTTTGGTATTCAACAGCCAGCCTTTGGCTGTTATATAGGTATAACACATCACTCCATGTTGAAATCATTATTTAGTTATGTAACTAAACTCACAAACGATTGCATTAGCTTAAGAAACATTACATTTATATTACTAAACGTCTCCTAAACTATTGTATTTAAATTAAAAAATATTCTACTAAGTAACATAGAATATACAAATATAAATAACGGTAACGTGGGTGTCGGAATTAATGGCAGGACACCTAAAGAGTAAAATCGCCCTAACTTGTATCGGAGGAATTCCTGGGACAGGAATAGGATATGAATTAATTACCCCAACTCCACCTTTGAGCTGCGGACATTGTTTTGAAAGCTAAGTCCATTTTAACATCAGCAAAGTCATCAGAGGACTCTTTTAACCACACCTACATTTTACGGAGCAAGATATAAGCTTTCCTAGCAGGAGAGATCGTATGGCAGTCACCGACTTCTCAGAAGACAAATTATAGCGTCTCCTATTCTAGCCAGGACCACATGAGGAGGTTTCAGCCACTGTCGGTAAGTGAGGGCTGAAGAAACCAGATCCTTGGCTTCCCCCATTGACGTAAGAGGAGCTCGCGAGTGCTGATAAATACCCATAGCGTGTACTTAAAGCGAAACCAGTGGTTATTTTGTTGTGGTTAAGCGGTCCCGCATCGTCCCCCTTTCTGCTCACATTAAGGGAAAATTACACGAAAACAAATAACGTGAAAATCTTGTGGATTTGTGGTTAGGGTTTCTGGATTGTATATTTACGAATGGGATTCGAAGTCGGTACCAATTTCGTCTGACCCCAGCACGTCTTGTTTTCCTTCTTGCTTGACAAGATAACGATGAATCTCGGACGAGAATTGATGTCATTTGGATTTTTTGAATATTTTTCCAGTGACTAGATATTTCTCCTGTGTTCAGACACATTTGTCATGCATGTAATCAACGTGAACGTCAGCATGACGTGATATGTCTGGCCATATATATTGCCACAATATAATATTAATATGTTTCCAAATATATTGTGACATTTCCCATTATTTCATATTTAAATGTTTCGTGATTAGATCATATGATTTAAGACGTTATAAACTGAGAGTCAAGAAGTATACTGACCCCTTAAACTTTAATAAACAGGTATTGCAGACCACGAGAAAACTGTTTATTATATTTTTGGCTGGATTTGCCATTAATCTCGTGAAGTGATAGTAGTAATAGTAGTAGTAGTAATAGTAGTAGTAGTAGCTAAACGCGAGGTAACGATCCTGTGGATTAAGTAACGATCGATAATTTTTATCTGAAAACCAACATGTCAAAAAAACAATCGATTTTCAATCACTTTCATTTGAAGACAGGAGAACATAACATATATCCAAATTCATCAATCAATGTCTAGGCAAATATGGCTGCCAAGGTCATCCGGTCGAAGCTCATAACAGTCCCTTAGAACATTGATCATGCCGCTTACAACAATGATAATCGCCTCGTTCATCCAGCTAATCTCTTTAATCCAGTGCGCCCCAGTTGCTACACGAACTTCGCGAAAAGACAGCGAGATTGATCTCTGTTTGACAAATTACATAAATTAATTAAGAGTGATGGGGAAGCCTCATCCCATCTGCTTTAACGGACATATCGAGTGAATGACGGATGGGCGGAGAGGGTTGACTGGGTCCCTAAATCGCTTTGTTTACAGAGAGGGATTGTGAAGGTATTCGCACGTCAGCTGGTCGTCGGACACCTCTGAGAAATGTGGAAAAGATGAGCTGGAAATTGACCGTCTTTTCACGTAGGGAGGAGGGGAGGGGTTCGGGCGGTCGATGTGAGATAGTAGGGGGCCGTATATAAGGAGAGTGCATGCGGTGTCTGAGACACTAATTGTTATGTCTAGGGGGCTGATTCATTACTGAAGATTTGTGTCACCGATAAGTTTCCTGTTCGCTTATTATGTAATAGAGACTTTCTCCCATCTATGTGAAACGACGAAAAAAGACCGATTCGCCATCTCCCTATCAATAAAATATTGTGCAAGATGACAACATATTTCTTTTGGGGTGTAAATTACGTGTAACTTAAGCACGGGTAAACAACTGTACAAGTAAGAACTCGTTTACTTCTTGTGATGTAGGGTAGAGGCTTTCACGCCACTGAAGGATCTCAACATTTCTCACTTCCGAATACAGGAGTGACTGAATATCATTTAACGCCGCTTTGAATGGTATCACGGCGTCTCAGCTTAATGATGGAGGAAAGTGAGTGAGTGAGTGAGTGAGTTTGGTTTTACGCCGCACTCGGCAATATTCCAGCTATATGGCGGTGGTCTGTAAATAATCGAGTCTGGACCAGACAATCCAGTGATCAACAGCATGAGCATCGATCTACGCAATTGGGAACCGATGATATGTGTCAACCAAGTCAGCGAGCCTGACCACCCGATCCCGTTAGTCGCCTCTTACGACAAGCATGGGTTACTGAAGATCAATATTCTAACCCGGACCTGTACGGGTGTTGGAGGAAAGTCCGAAGTGATGCTGTCCTCAGACCGTTTCCATTTTGTTGAAACTCAGAACCACGAGCATGGTGCTGACAGACCTAGGAACGTAATCAGGGAGTGAGTGAGTGAGTATGGTTTTACACAATGACAATATTCCAGCAATATCACGGCGGGGGACACAAGAAATGGGCTTCACACATTGTACCCATGTAGGGGGTCGAACTCGCGTCTTTGGTGTGACGAGCGAACGCTTTAACCACTATGCTACCCCACCGCCACGACGCTGTCAGGACGAAACGGGATTCGAACCTATGATGATAGATTTCCGGCGCGACCAGCGATTTGGCACGGTTGTTGTTGTTGGTTGGTAGTTTAACGCCGCACTCGGCAATATTCCTGCAATATGGCGGCGGTCTGTAAATAATCGAGTCTGGACCAGACAATCCAGAGATCAGCAGCATGAGCATCGATCTACACAATTGGGATACGATAACAAGTGTCAACCAAGTCAGCGAGCCTGACCACCCGATCCCGTTAGTCGCCTCTTACGACTAGCATGGGTTACTGAAGACCAATTCTAACCCGGATCTTCATGGGTTTGATTGGCACGGCTTGTACGACTGTGTAACACGTGCCCAGTACACAAGTGTCATCTAAGTCATCAACATTAATATATTGTTGGGGAGATAATCTGTAAGACAAAAGTGGCATACAAAACCAACCATAGCAGAATGAACAAAGGGCTGACGTATATATTTCAACTCCTGTATTCTATCAAAGCGAGGTTTCCTGTAGATGAAGGTGCTAGCATCGTTATCAATCTGATGATGAAGGTACTGGAATGCGTACTGCATCTAGTTCCTTTATCAAAGTAGTGATTAAGATAAGAGCATCGGCACCGAAACATCTATTTGAAAACGCACATTGTAATCAATAAGTCATCTTCAGAGACACTACAGCTTCTAAAATGCCACTTAAAGATACCACACTTGCACAATAACTGAACTCACAAGAAGGCGATGTTCTGTGTGTGGGGTAGAGTGGTGAAGGTGACCGAGAACACGTGACTAATTTAAAATTTCCACAGGAGTGGTTCGAGATGAAAGACAATCCCACAAAACTATCCCCGTTCCACAGTGATATCTGGGGCATGAAATGAGATAGGCACCCCTTTCAGGTAATTTAATTACAATTGGACGAGCATTTAAACCAGGCGATGGGAAGACCTGTCTGTTGCACGTCAAACAAAAGACATGGAACTAAGCAGGTTTTCGTCCAATAACATTGTCATGGGACCAACGCTACAGGAATCACTGGTCGCATCTCACGGTTAGTTTCACCCGTTATTTATGCTCACGTGATTTCAAAACACACAACACAGATGAAATGATGCGATCCCTTTTCTGATTGACAGCTGTCACAATCAAAGACTGGTGACAAAGATTACAGAAGCGATACAACAAACTATTTTGTTCTCTGCGAACACTTGAATAGTTTTAGTGAAATCGGTGATCAGATGGGAACGCTGACACTTCTAAGAGCAGCTGCGATTATAATTATAACACCCATCATACATATTATTGATAAGAGTAGATTACATATTGTTCAGGTTGGCCATGAAATTCACTCATGTTCATTTCATGTTCATTTCATGTTCATTTCATTGTCATCACATGCTGTCGTGTTAATTTCCATCAACATTGTAGGATTCACATTGTGAATACAATTCCAAACTTGACAGGATGTCAATTTCTGTGTTTTCCTACAACCATGATTACTGATATTTAGTCAGTAAACATCGACACAAGAGACATGAAGAGGCACTTCCTTGTCAATTTCCTCCCCGTTGAGCGCAGATAGCGAAACATTTCATATCAAAGGAGACAGGTATACCATTCTTACAACAGCAGGTACAGATTAACTACCGAACTGCCTTGCGGAATACGTCCAGACTGAATGTAAACCAAGGAAGCAACCACTTGTTTTTCGGCTGTATGTTTATATGTGTTTGATGGAGTGATTTTAGTTTGAGATCAACATAAACAGGGGCAGAATCAATATTTTCTTTAAATAGATAAAGATACAGAAACTGTTTTCTTTTAGCATTATGCCTTCAAAAATGGGAACATTACGTTTTGAAGAGGCATTTGTTGTTTTCAGCGTAAAGGTGGCTTGATCACTTTTTTAAACTGAAACATTTTTTAGGTAAGTATAGCTGTGCTTCACAGATATATGAAAAGATACGACAGAAAAGATTGTTTGCGGTCTTGATGCATGAAATTATTCGAACGACTTTACAGATTCTACAGCTATAAAGTTAATGTTTGATAGCTTTATCAGCGTCCCTCGTTTGGTAAATAACCACACTCACAGCTCAGTGGCAAAATACTTGTAAAAATAAGAAACAATTTATCTCTTGTTATCTATTATTATTTATAGTGTTCCTCCGCACGTACCTCTGACTTTATTTTAATTTGTCTATATTCTCACGAGAAACCAACATACCAATCCATTCAAACGTCTTTCCACCTTTTCTGTCCAGGTATAGCTTCCACCTTTAGTTTCACACCGCTCTATATCTGACAATAATCGAATCTGGACCAAACAATCCAGTGATCGACATCTTGGGCATCGATCTAGACATCTGGGATACGATGACATGTGTCAGCGAGCCTGACCACTCGATCCCGTTCGACGCCTCTTGCGATAAGCATGGGCTGCTGAAGACCGGTTCTAACTTCGATCTCATTATCAGAAAGAAATCTCACAATATAAGACTCAGATATAATTATGGTTCAGTCGGTTACATCCCGATATGATTAGTTACCAAATGAGAACTATAGGTTTGTTTAACATTTAAATACTTGGTATATCCATAGTTTGATTACATAAAGTAAAGCCATAATACCCTACTTGATCATGAATCAACCATATTGCCCATTAACATACAACGTGCCACGGAAACCATATGCAAAATTTCCACCTCCAAGCCAAATAACCCTACATGTGGCCTGTCAGCGTGACTCCACCAAACACTCTTAATTCTATTCCTTGAACCCTTTCAAACCCTCCTCTCTAAACACGAACCACGATCATCTTAGCAACAAATGATAACCTCTCTTCCTTTCTCGATGCCAAGTGCTTACGAGACAAAGTATATCCACGTGTATAGCCGATAGCATGTGGATACAGACACAACTCTCTGCAGCCAAGGTAGGAAACCTGCAGACATTCTCGGATCCCTCTTGATTATATCAGAAGCACGCAATGCAATGATAACCAGGTCTGTCAATACTACAAATAAACTTTAAAATACCAGATCTAATCACGAACTCACATTAAAGTTCATTCTTTACACAAGTAAGCAGTTTCATATTCATAACAGGAACACCTGGTTTATGGTATTTGAAAATTAAAAATGAAATATTGATGATGTGTAATACACCTAAGATAACTTATTGGAGATCACGTGAACCTTAAATTAAACATTTCTGAGTGTACTTTGCAGTCATGTGGACAAGTGGATGTTTAAGTACATGGACAAAACACTGATACATGTACTTGTAATGAGAAATTAGAAATTCCTGAGTGAACTTTGCAGTCAGATGCTTGAGTGGCATTTTAGAAGATGATATTTGATGAACATAGACATTTGTTTTCTGGGTTACATAACAATTTTTACACATCGAGAATAAAAGAAGATGACCAGAAAAAAATCTCCCTGAAACTGGAACAATGCAGCAATTGTTTAATGATGACATGCCCTGAAACTTAACAATGCAGCAATTGTTCCATGAATCACTAATCACTGAGCAGGACGCTAGACATTTTAAAAAGGGTTGGGTATATTACAGGACCACTAACAAAGAAGGCTTTCTGTTGGTTTTTTTAATTGGGAGAAAACAAAGACAATAAACCTGCATTATTTAAAAACACTGGATAAGAAGATGTGGCCGACGGCATGTTCGGTATGTTTGTGGGATGTGATACGTGTTGGGTCAAGCAAGAGACAATGCTAGCTGCCGTCACACGACGAACCTGTTTCTCTTTTCGTATCTTATGAGTACAGATTTCCATACCCCAAGTGATCCCCAACAGTGAAATGTAACCAAAGGATAACATCGATATTGTAATACGCCCAAGGCTACAAATTGTTAACTTGACCAGTCAAAGGATAAACCGTGTCAGTGAAATGCCCCCAAACAGATGTTCTGTGACTGTAACGTGCCAAACGATTACAAAGAGTCACTGTAAAGTGCCAATTGCTTACAAAGAGTTACTGCAATGTGCCCAAAAAATTAAACAATGTCACTGCCATGTGCTGAAAAGGCAATATACCCTGCTAATGCGTCAATGTAATAAACAGCTACAGCAATGTATTCAAAGAATAAACCGAGTGACTGTAATATGCCCCCAGAAAATATAGTGTCACTGTATTGTGCCCACAGAACAGTGCAGCTGATATGTGCCCAAAGAATAATCAACGTAACGGTTAAGTACATAACGAGTAAATAATGTAACTGTAATATACATAAAGAATACGATGATTACAAAAAGTAAATAATGTTACCGTAATGTGCCCAAAAATATATGCTACACTAATGCGCCCAGAAATATACAACGTTACTGAAATGTGCCTCAAAATAAACGTTACTGAAATGTGCCCAAAGAATAAACAACGTTACTGTAATGTGCACAAAGAATAAACAACGTTACCATAATTTGCCCAAAGAATAAGCAATATACCCAATAAATAACATGCAGTTCATGAAGTTCGTCCATCCTGCTGCTTCTAGTTTAATATTGCAACAATGCTAAATATGTTAATTTACTCTGCACTCTGCCGAAAACCATAAACATATGTATAGTTAAATGCATTTCTGTTATAATGTTTACCTATGGACCTGTTATATACACGATATGAAACTTGAAGAAATCAGCCTAGAAACAGAATAGTGATGCACGTGCGACCCTTATATTACATGACAGTGGTGATTCTATATTCTCTCACCATATGATGGGGACGAGTAATATCTATATAATAAATATAATTATAATCTACATTAATAAGATCACAAGGACCAGCAGAGACACAACGTTGTATAGAGATAACTAGATTCATACGATTGCTGTGTTTTGATACGTAGTTACTGTAGCATAAAACAAAACAGAGCTTACAACTTTTACGATACCACTAAACGGGCAACACATGCTATTTATGCATTTTATTACAGATGCATGCAGATATAATGCATGTTATAAAATAAACCAGGACTGCGAATGGTGTAAGATTCTGTTATGTTAGTTATTTTTCAAGATTATTGACACAATATATTTAATACGACACCCTCCGACATTAACATTTAACAAGACATAACAACTGACCCGCTATCGTCTATTGCCATATTAGCCGTACACGAGAGCAAATGTGTTTAGGTAAGTAAAAAATCGAACGAAGATCAAAGATTAAATAACTTCGTCAGAATGGGATTTTGTTCCAATCCGACGTCAAGCTTATTTCTTTTAATATAAAAACCACAGTCACATTCAGCTCTGGAAACCAATATCCCAACTAATTATCATTCCTCAGAGGCGCTTTTGCCGAACAGCGAGACTATGTATACATACAAAGCGTGTTCCTTTCAGCTCCTGGGGAACACTGTTTCATATTAATTTACCGATGTAAGAACTCGTTTCTTTCAAGTCGAAGAGATCAAAACTCACGCTCGGGTATAGGTTCCCAAACAATAACACAACTAGCCTTGCAACCGTAGCATCTTAGAACTGCGCATGTACGGAAGTGCCAGCTAGGATCGCCATAATCACGCCAGGCGAAAAAAGGGGAATTAATTTTCTGTTGGGTTGAAATAGTGTTAACAAGGGCGGCTTTGAAATGAAAACCCGTGCTGTGTTCTAAAACATTTCGTTAAGATGTGGATCTGATGTATGTGATATCACACATATGGATTCTAACTTCGGAGAAACTATGCGCTTTCGCCAGTTATGCAGAGCAATTAATTGTCCCCAGAGATACTACACTCATGAGTAGTGATGCGACGCACCTTCCTGCTTTAATGCTAGCATTATCGCGAAAATGGTATAACCCTCGACGAATGTGTTTTAAAAACCACAAAACCACTTTGTAATCAAAAGATTACTTTTCAAAGACACTTTTGCTCTTCTTGAGATTTATATCACAAGTTTGATTATAGTTTAAGATATCGAAGTAGCATGTTAAAGTTAGTTTCTTTGAACATATTATGCTATATTTGATATGCTGAATGCACCAGTGAAATATTTCAGGGATCTCCGTCCAAGTGTAGGTTGGCTTTGATCATTTAATGAGCATGAAGATTTGAAAACAGTGCAAAAACATTAAGGTGTAAATGATCACATCCTCATTTTAAGCCAATAAGTATTCATGAGAACATTATCCAAGATGTATCGTTTCAAATAAAACTGAAATTTAAGTTGATCAATAATGATAATAAGCATAACTGAAAGTAGATTATCATAGTGCAAAGACATTTTCTGAACACGCCCATAATCACTGAATCACATTTCATTTCAAAAGTCCTATAATAAGGCACAATTATCTACATTCTGATGTTATGTCGACATTTACAAATTGGAAAATAGTATATATGGTTACTCACAGATGTTTAGGGTGTGCAAGGAACATACTGAGATCATGTACCTGTATTGGATGTTTAGTGCTAGAAACATACTGAGATCACGACCCTGTTTGGATGTTTAGTGCTAGAAACATACTGAGATCATGACCCTGTTTTGGGTGTTTAGTGCAAGAAACATACTGAGATCATGACCCTGTTTTGGGTGTTTAGTGCAAGAAATCTTCTGAGATCATGACCCTGTATTGGGTGTTTAGTGCAAGAAACATACTGAGATCATGACCCTGTATTGGGTGTTTAGTGCAAGAAACCTTCTGAGATCATGACCCTGTATTGGGTGTTTAGTGCAAGAAACATACTGAGATCATGACCCTGTATTGGGTGTTTAGTGCAAGAAACATACTGAGATCATGTACTGTTGTAGGTCTTTAATCCAAGGAAATGTAATGAATCAATGTACTGAGAAATCTGCAGGGAATCTGACAACAGAAAAATAACATTAAAGGCACTGGTTTTTGACGAAACAGAGGACAATACCCGTCCGTTTACCATATACTGTAATGTCCTACTATTCGGGTTGCTGCTATATACTACGGTAATTTAAGCAAAACTCACTTAATGCCAACATTTAGTGTAGAGCAGCTCTGGACAAATGTGCACTTACCTTAGGTACATAAATGTTTAGGTATAAGCAGTCCTCGTTTGTCCTGTTGAAACCAGGGACGAGGTACTCGATGTAGCTAACTCCGACTTTTGGTTGAGGACAAGCCGGGGGAAACTCCAGTGCGTTGATTTCTCCCCAGTGTGGAGGGGGAATCGGAAACTGAAACAATACAATACCCTTTAAGACAAATTATATAACAATAGCAAGTGATTTAAGTTTAGGCCTCTTTTAGCAATATTCCAGCAATATCACGGCGGGGAACACCAGAAATGGGCTTCACACATTGTACCCATGTGAGGAATTGAACCCGGGTCTTCGGCGTGACGAGCGAACGCCTTAACCACTAGGCTACCCCACCGCCCCTCTATATAACAGTAACAACGTCAAACTTCAAACCATCATTGTAGGAAATCTGTGATGAAAGCAGAGTTTATAGCTCGATGCCGATTATATCAGAACATATTTTCATGAATCACTAACAAATATGGCTACAGGGGAAATGGTTGTGTCATGTCCCATCGGCGGCAGTCGTCACTAAAACACATGCAAAGGCAAGGAAACTTTTCACCTAAACAAATACACGGGAAGATATGGAAATACATACACACTGATCAATTTCCTTTTAATTTTGTACGAAAATGTCTTCCTGATAATAAGGACAGACTCAAACAAACTGTGGAGCTGAGGATACATATGCGTGAGACTAAATCAAAGTTGGGGTAGAAACTGTCAAATTTCAGATTTCATTCCTATGTCAATAATGATTATATACTACTGCTATATTGTTTGTTTTAAAACGTGGCCTAGTTGTAATACAAATGTGTTTTAACATCAAAACAGGTTTTGGTGTAATGGATAAATGTCTTTGTATTTCGGCTATGTTCGTGTATTTCCGTCAGAGAATTCTCGCCAAACATCGTTGCTTAATGATCAGGGTATCAGTATTTATGGATGATCTATGTAAGGAATAAAATACGTGTTAAACGTCCTAATATTTGTTTATTTTAATCAGCTGCCCGAGATCTGTATCAATGGTTTTAAGTGTTTATGTACACGCATGTACCCAAATCTCTCCTTTGTTATTTTATTTCGCCCCGAGATCTTTGTCTTTTATTCGTCTTAACATTTATTACAGCTGAACAAATCCACCAATGTTAAGAGGGCAATAAAGAGTCGTATTTCACATTGTAATTGGGATCAAACAGCCAACATAACAAGTTGCATCGCTATCTTCAAGTATGGCCCTTACGGTTAACCATACATTTTCACAGCCTTATGCTCAAAGGCCGATAACGTAAGGAAGTGGATAAAATACTTAATTACAACAAGTTTATGTATGTATTTGCGTCACTCAAAGCCTTGTTATTGCTCCTTTATGCTCTCGTTCGCGTTGTTTTATGGGTCCTATAGCAGATTACGGCAATCAGATAGGCAGGAGTTGAGCTACAATCCCGAAGGAAAACATTATAAATGCCATTTTTCTTGAGACCTGCAACCCGGTCTTCTGTACCAGCTTATTGGGACAAACTTATTGAGAGACAGGAAGACATTTTGACCTAAGACCAAAAAGAACAATGATATTATACGGAATTCCCTTCCATTGTTCTTGCAGTTTTAATGAGGTGCATGTGCATGTAGGTAAGCAGTATGCACGATAACGATTAATGAGTTATGGCCTTTCTTATCTCAATATGTCGGTTTTTTACTTGACTGGTATCGCCATTGGAATGCGCGACCGTCTAGGCGCATTTAGCACCAATATATGTGCAGGAAGCCAGTCAATGCTTCAGTTCTAGCAAATGGTTCAGTTAAGCCTCCTTCAATGTATTTACGAATTCGCAATCCAAAATAACTAATTTGACTGTTGATAAAAAATATTCTATCTGAAGAGGACAAATTAGCTGTGATAAGAAATATCTGTACATGCCGTTCCTTAAAAATGAAATGTCAGAAATTAGGAAAAATATCATATTTCTACAAAACAGAGAGAGAATAATGTTGCATGGTTAGGCCCACTGACTCGCTGAATGAATATCATCGTATCTAAAGCTGACTAGATCTATATTCTTGATATTAATTAGTCACTGGACTGTCTGGTTGGTTGGTTGGTTGGTTGTTAAACGCCGCACTCATCAATACTCCAGCTGTATGGCGGCGGCCTGTAAATAATAGTCCGCCAATTCTAACCCGGATCTTCACGGAAGGGACTGTCTGGTTCAGACTCGAATATTTTCAGACCAAGGTCATACTTAGAAAGGAATGCGGCACAAAACAACAAACAAACGTCAGAACAGATTCGAAAAGAATATGTCTTAAACAATCAGTTTTTCCACGATGACATGCAGTATTTGTTTTCAAGAAGAGCTCCTATACCACGTGTGACAACATATGTTGCAATCCGACAAGAAACTATATGGTATAAAAAGGTTGGGATAGGATCTGCCAAACAAATTTGGCATTGCTACATTATATTACTGTCTGGTTTTAATGACCGATACCATCACTGAAAGAACATAATGTAATTCATTGCAACGAGCACTTTCATCCAGATGCCAAACAAACTGGTAAAATTGTATGAGAAAATATTTACCAGTAACCTTTCGTGTGGTATTAAGCATTTTTCCGAAACTGTGCCCATGGATCCAACGGTTGTCGTTAAGTAGATTGCTTCTGAATGAATCATTGTATTTTGAGAACGTGCATGCATCATGTCATTCGGGTACCTCGTTACATGGTTAACATACACGCGAACTTGGCCTTACATCATACTGTCAGATGAAAGCCAGACTATCAAGACCGTTATGTTTCGACTTAAAAAATCACTAACCCCTGATGCCCAAAAGAAAAGCATGTGGGCAGGTTTGCTATGTGGGACTTGATACACAGCGGCTATGTTTACATTCATGTGTCTCTTTTCGATAACAATCTTGAAATGTACCTCCTAGGAACAAAGTGAAAATTGTTTGAAGTTTTTTTAAGCTTTGTTTTTAATGTAGATGTTTTAAATGGGTGTTTAAACAGTGAAGCTATTTTGGCCAATCTGGAAACCCACATGACAAATTATCTACCATATACGTGTGTTGATCCCAAAAGTCATGCACGAATTACTACTCGTATATGACAATGTTTCCCTTGCAGTGCTGGTGATGATAAGGCCACACAAACAGAGTCCTTCCTTCTGGTACCGCCCAACACGAATATCCCTGCTTGATGGAATCAGTTTCTGTTTTTCTTTTGCGACGTATTTCATAACCCTGACCGATTCGCAGTAAATTCTTGGTGAGGACAACATTACAGGACGAAACAGTAAGCAAAGAAAACACATACTGGAATAGTTTTATTAAAGTCACGAGTTTTAATGGTTTATCATGCTTCAAAACATAAACTTATGAAATAACATTGTGTGACACTTGACATATTTTTCGGATACGGAAGACGAAATGAGGACTACCAAATTTGACGCATCAGTGAGATGAAGTATTTCCAATGCAATTTCCTATTGTACCAGATGTTCCGGTGTTGTTTATTCAGTGGAACAATTCATTGGTGTTTGTGATGGTGCAGGATACACTCAAGCGTTCGACACCTGGTGACGGCGCTATTCATATGGATTCATGGTAAAGTCGGAATGGTATAATGAACCTCGTCTTGTGAATGTGAAATGAGTTTTGTCGTATTTATGTTTATGCATTTATCAATGGATTATATGGGCAAGTTGAATTCATATTACTGTATCGTCGGTAGAAAGAAATATATTTCATAGATGTCAAATGTTCATAGAGACAGGTTCACATAGAAGTGTGCACTTTAAGAACCCACGAATCCGTTGGTAAATGAGCAGATGGTGGTCACATGGACACGTGCAAACACCTAGTTGCGGGTACAGCAACGTGCAGTAACACTTGGACAAAGTACTGTGACTATGTGTCCCAGTCCTCCCAGCTGTGAATGTGTACCTCGTACGGATTGGAAAGCCACATTAACTTGGTGCGCCTAGTGGCTGCAAGAGTCGTATGATTCTCAAGGGAGTTGAGGTTGATAATACGATGTGCCGTTTGAGTTTGACATCCAATGATCGAGGGAAAATCGAAGCGCCTTTGAGCAGCTAAGCTGGATATTGGCGCTATACAAATGTTAGAATAAAAATAATATCTGTTTTTGTTTGTTGTACTTTGTGTAGTTAGTAATTAGACGTAATTGTATATTCGTAAGAAAATACTGTCATACCTTCAAATATGTATTAAAATTGTTTTCCTTGTCAGTGAAATCAACACAGTTCTTCAACTAAGGTTGGCATGGTGATGTGACATCTTACTCATAGAACAGCTTTAAACATGTCGTTGTCATGTAAACAAGGACGCTGACTGATACGGGCTTTACACAAAACATGATATACGTCCAAAGGAATTGCTTCTTCTGTTACTCGTCGTACCCATGGCTGCCTACGTGCGTAACAAAGCGTTTAAGACGATTCAGATGAAGTTCGTATTTATAACGTGATTCATACTTTTAACAAATTACCTAGTTGGACGTATTTACAAATAGCTTCCTTCTTCCATTCCCACGAGAATTTTTTTTAATCCCATGAGAACTGTTTTATAAATATATAGGATATGTCTCTTTCAAATGCAGTTTTCAAGGAAGGGTAACAACGGGTAACAGTGTTCACCTCTCTTTATTTATTAATAAACACTTATTTCGACTGCATGAAATACCAGACACAGAATACATGGAGATATTGTTTTGAAAATTATTCCATATGTTCAAATGACTGACAGCAACTCTTGTGTTTTCATACACTTAAATAATGACGATTGCTTCATAAACTTTACGAGTATTAGTCAACTGTATAGAAAGAGAACGAAGAAATGTCTTAAAAATCGCTAATGAATAGAAGCAGCATAATTTGTAAAATCGTAAGAATCTACAGTTCTGTATACGATTTTGACTATGTCATATATGTTTATGAGTCACTTTGAACTAGAGATGATACCAATTGTTCATTAAATGATGGGTGTATCCGCTGCTATAGATGACATCCGTCACAAACACATGCAAGTACATGTCAATTGTTAGCCAGAAAAACATAGAGACATGTGGCAAGTCAAACTAGTGAACCGAAAGTGTACTAAAGTCAGACTCATTTTTTAGAAGATTTTTTTTTTTGCACAGCCTTTTGAGATCCCCTTGGCAAAATGCGCCCCAGTACCTTATTCATTGTGCCGTGTAAAATGGGGATCAGGTGGCTGTCAAATGTGGCCTGATTGACAACGTGTCGTCGTAATCGCCACGCCTTAAGTCATTGCTCATACGATTCATCACTTAATTGTTTGGAATTTTGAAGCATTCTTTCATTGTAAAAAGTGTACCACAAGTATCATGATGAGATTTAGGAATACCGGATAAGGGTTAGGAGTGCCATTAGCAAATGAACACATCCAGTAAAAAGCAATTACATGCATTCGTGTTAAAAACTTATTAATGATGCGTGATGAAAATTTAAATCCTAAAAATAGATAAACTAATCATTATCACTATATTCCAGAGCTGCGACTAACTATAAGAGCTCACAGAAAATCGCTTCATTTCAAATCTTGCTGATAAACAGGTTCAAAACATTAAAACTGAATATACATTCAGAGCAAAATGGCAATGGATAAATCTACTCTTCAAGGCTTTACATGTTATCTTGAACCCTGCATGTGAATAAACATGTTTACAATGGTACATGAAATATAAAACATGAAACATTTCTATTCATTCTCGGTCCGGTAATGTGATATGTCAGTTTTATGTCGATGATCTTCAGAATATATGCGCCTTGAAGAGCACTTGCCATTAACTTTGGCATCACGACCACAAACCACCTTGGTAGAAAACCTTTATTGCATCTTATGAACCTGAAAAGCTCTTTCTTATCCCAGCTGCTGAATCTAACTCTCCGCTAGAGGTTGTAAAAGGCCAGTATCGATTTGTCCCGTAGCGGAAGTGGAACTCTCTAATCCACAAGGCAATAATAGCCGCCTAGTTTTGATTATCCTATCATATCGACTGTCATTTGATCGGCACTTGGGGCGACGGCGGAAGAGACAGGCTCGTGATCATTGTCATTATCAATCGATCTCTGGCTGTCTGATTGATTGGACAGCCTCATCGATACTTGTCAGAGTGACTGCGTGTATGTTATTGTTCGACATAGTGTGTATATGTCCTTTGCCACGTGGTTTGCTGTAGCCATGGCTATACTACAACAACCCCTCTTACAACCGCGACGACAACATAGTATTATTTATATAGCCACCACGACTACTGCTGCAGCAAATACTACGGTGATAGCTCTCTTTATCGTCATCAGCTACTACTACTGCTACTACTGCTGCTATTACTACTACTACTGCTGCTACTTCTACTACTACTGCTGCTACTACTGCTGCTGCCATCACTGTTACTACTGCTACTCCTACTACTGCTACTACTACTGCTGCTACTACCACTTCTATTACTACTACTTCTACTCTTCAGATACAATATGTACTACTTCTCGCACTAATACCACCACCAAAAATACTACTAGTATCATTACTACCTCTACTGTCACACTACATCGACACAAAATAGTAGTAGGAGTACTAGTATTAGCAGCAACAGTAGCGGTAGTAATCGTAGTACCTTCAGCTGTAGTAGTAGTAGTAGTAATTGTAGTAGTAACAGTAGCTGCAGCAGCAATAGCAGTAGTAATGGTAGCAATAGTAATGAAAGTAGTAGTAGTAGCAGCAGCAGCAACAGCAGTAGTAGTAGCAATAGTAATGGGAGTAGTAGTAGTAGTAGTAGAAGTAGTAACAGTAGTAATGGGTGTAGTAGTAGCTACCGTAGCGGTAGTAGTCGTAGTGGCAGCAGCGGTAGTAGTAGTAATTGTATCAGTAGCTGCAGCAGCAATAGCAGCAGTAATAATAGAAGTAGCAGTAGTAATAGTATAAGTAGCAGCAACATCAGCAGCTGTAGTTGTAGTAGTAGCAGCAGTAGTAGTAGTTGTCCTTTTCACCTTTCTTTTAAAACAGTGACCGAATACCTATCACCTGTCCCCATCAAAACCACTTCTTATCACAATACCACCTTTCCCCATCAATATTATATGTTCGTTCTCCAAAGCAGGTTACTTACTCAAAGGCTGGACTAGCCAACATACGGGATTGTACTCCCAAAATCATCTTACCATTTCAAAGTAAATTGATATTCAAATATACATGCTTATATTACATATGTTTACATCACGTGACTGGATAGTTCATGAATATACTTGGCATTTTCTATAGTAGCATCATTTGACCTTTGGTTTCACTCTGAACAAATAAATAACCACTCGGCTTAGACATAACCTTGAATCTCCATCCTCATCAGACAAAATTATTATCCAACACTTCATAACAGTCTTCTAAAGTTTCAAGGTTGTTTGTCACATACTTCTGTCAACAAAGTAAAACATAATAGCCTCTTCGCAAAATGACCCAGAAAAACAAGGAAACCATTATTGAAATAAACATCTCCAAATCAGCTGTGGTCATCGAATGATCAGCGGGGACCATCATTAAGGGCCTTAATATGTGTTTATAAAGCAACAATGTATGTCATCCAGGACAGCGGGTATCCTTATGACATATAAATCATCCATGTCGATTATTTCTTTCCGAAGCAGGCTTATAATCGATGATCATTAGGAATTTGATACGAACTTTGTGTCTAGACACCGAACCTTGAAACAAGCGATTATGCCATTATCATATTTGGGTCGAAGATGGCTGTTTACCTGAGAAGGTATGTAATTATTGCTGGAGATATAAAACGTAATTAGGGCTATGTGGATGACACAGTGAACCTACTCCAAAACGTGATATGTCAGAGTGTTATCTATATGAAATATTCATAGTGAAATAACATGTGTAACCCAAGTACAGGTGGCATTTACATCAAAGGTAACTTACATCGAAGTACAGTACTCTACGGTTATAACGAACTCAAAGGGACGACTAATTTCAGTTCGTTTTAACCGTAGTTCAAACGTTTTACAAATGTCGACCAAATATAGAGCATGTGTGCGGGACCGAAAGGGAGAGTTCGACATATCCGTCAATTCGTTACAAGCGTAGTATTTTGTATATGGTATACCACCGTTCTGTCTGACGAGGGCTAATACGCGCAAATGAAACCGAGATCAAATCAAATGTTCACCTTCGCGATCGAAATAAGAAGCAATTGTTCAGTTGAACATATCTTATTTCATTTTTTTTCATAGTTAATCTTATCCTTTATTAGATACAGGTTATTGCTATGAATGCACAATGCCATTTAGAAAGTGGTCAAATGTAACACATGTTATATTTGGGATTACACTTTCTCAGTGAAGTACAGATTCTAGTACTTTTTGGGTTGAGTCCCATCCGGGATTCGAACTCACACCCTCAGAGTCAGGCACCTAATCGCCAGCACACAAAGTCAGACGTTTAGACCGCTCAGCCACCGCGGCTTCCACAAAATGGAAGTCGGACAACTGCGGACTTTATGTACCCCTCTGATAAGTATTAATTGGCACGGCTCCCACGGCCGAAAGCTATGAAGTACACAATGCCGTTTTAGAAAGTGGTCAGATGTAACATATGTTATATTTTGGATTACACTTTCTTAGTAAAGTACAGATTCTAGTATTTTGGGGGTTGAGTCCCATCCGGGATTCGAACCCACACCCTCAGAGTCAGGCACCTAATCGCCAGCACACAAAGTCAGACGTTTAGACCGCTCAGCCACCGCGGCTTCCACAAAATGGAAGTCGGACAACTGCGGACTTTATGTACCCTCTGATAAGTATTAATTGGCACGGCTCCCACGGCCGAAAGCTATGAAGTACACAATGCCGTTTTAGAAAGTGGTCAGATGTAACATATGTTATATTTTGGATTACACTTTCTTAGTAAAGTACAGATTCTAGTATTTTTGGGGTTGAGTCCCATCCGGGATTCGAACCCACACCCTCAGAGTCAGGCACCTAATCGCCAGCACACAAAGTCAGACGTTTAGACCGCTCAGCCACCGCGGCTTCCACAAAATGGAAGTCGGACAACTGCGGACTTTATGTACCCCTCTGATAAGTATTAATTGGCACGGCTCCCACGGCCGAAAGCTATGAAGTACACAATGCCGTTTTAGAAAGTGGTCAGATGTAACATATGTTATATTTTGGATTACACTTTCTTAGTAAAGTACAGATTCTAGTATTTTTGGGGTTGAGTCCCATCCGGGATTCGAACCCACACCCTCAGAGTCAGGCACCTAATCGCCAGCACACAATGTACGAATCCCGGTAGGGACTCAATCAAACAAAAGTACTAGAATCGTCACTTTACTGAGAAAGTGTAATTCTAAATATAACATATGTTAGGTTATTGCTACTTAAAAATGGCCCCTCCATAATATATGAACAAGGAATTACTGGTTAGAAACAACTTGTATTGACACTACACAAGTCGTCCTGTCCGTTTCATGTCAATTTCGTATTGCCATAGAAACTCAAATCCATATCAGTAACTATTTTCGTCTTGTTAAATTGTTCATCAAGCAGAACATTTCTACCCCGCGTCTATTAAGTTCACGTTGCGTAAAGTAATTATGCTAGTTTTTGCATGTATTACATGTATAGACGAGAAAACGTGTTAGCCCTGCCTGTGTTTATTACCCTTTCATGTTCATCATAATCAAAACTGGATCCAACATGTACATTTGGTTTTTATAAACTCAATATACATAATGATGATAATGTAATATGACGTTAAAGGGAACCATTCCATCTTCGAAAACGTGGTCTGGAGTACTGTTTGGTCAGACTTTGCACATTTGTAAAGAAATGACCACTTCACGTAAGTCCTGTAACTCTTGGGCGCTTACAATTATCAAAAGATGTATAGAAGTAAAAATGTTTAATCGTGCATTTTTATAGTTTGGATTAAGCCCAAATGTCTTTATTGAAACGAGTGCATAACAAATATACTTTCTGCTTTCTAAATCTAATGCAAATGACCCTTTAACCGTTTGGAATAGGGTTTTGCTCTCCAGATATTTACAACCCGTTACTTCCCCAGCAGAATGAAAGTGACATTTCCACGCTATATTAGATACAGTATTTTGCAGCATGAAATCAAATAACCAGGACAAATACAACATGACACTGTGTAGAAGGAACAAAGATCTAATATAGAGCAAGAAGTAATCATCCCGGGATAAAGCAACAAGCTGATTTGAAGTGGAATTCCTCTTGCAACATGGATTGGCGTTTTAACAGTGTCAATTTCATTATTTGATTGACGAGGCCGCGTGCAAAGCTCGCGCAGAGCAATTTACAACGTAAATAAACGTGGTGCCTGCACATTCTGTGTGATCGCTGAGCGAATCTATGTAGAATCACCTCTTAAACTTTTAACCTTTCAATTTTTTTGTCTACTTTCCTAAACGTTTACGGCTGGAGTATATGCAACTGTGCCTGCTTCATTGACGTGTATATCCCCCGCTTCGGCACTGCAGCAATAACGTGTCCGACGGCGCTATGATTCAGTCAGTCTGTTTGTGTAAGACAAAGAAACATAGACGTACATACATCATGCTTCTTTCAAGTTTTTAAAATCCATAGCGTGTGACCATTAAAGAAACATCAGACGTTTTAAGTCATTCAAAATCCATCTTAGAATTCATTAAACGTAGCCAAATATTGATTATATATCACAAGTATTTTTCAAGAATCAGACACTTTTCAAAGAAGTAACGTCAGATCATTCAGATATATGTTTTCTATACACACATTTTGCATTTGGTTGCCACTCAGATACGAAAGAACATCCTTGTGTTGATGTGTAATGCCTACTAGACCATTAATATTTAGTATTTTATAAAACACTTTCAAGAAAAAAATCTTATCTTAATAAACAAAGCACCTGCCAACCAGAAATGCGTTTATAATATTTGTTTCGCAAATATTTGTTCTATGGTTTGCATGACAAACAAAGAGAGTCCTGCAAGCTGCTATACTCTCCATACATTTTGAAGTTGCTTTTACTGACAGCAATGGTTCTCCATGGACAAATATATCTCTGTTCACGTTGTATACGCCGAGGTTGTAATTAACTTGACTTACGCACGCTCTCGTTTATTTAATTTGTTAATGAGTCTCTGCACTCATGACGTAAGTTTGCGTGCACACACACAAAAAAGCAATTAATTTGATATTTCCCAACACAAGGAAACGATTATGAATGTCTCATATACATCCTTTTCGTGGTGTTACAGTACTATATTTTCCCTACACTGTTATAACTGATTAGTTTCCGGGTTCTGTCTGATGAATCTGTTTAACGCTGTGCGCTGTAATACGTGTCATATTGTCAACAAATATAAATATGTATTAAAGAGAGGCTACGCTTCAGAGTGTTCTCTGTCTAGAGGGTTGCACTCCTCGTAAAACCGTAATACCTTGACTCGGTCATCATGTGAGTGAGTGAGTTTAGTTTTACGCCGCACTCAGCAATATTCCAGCTATATGGCGGCGGTCTGTAAATTATCGATTCTGGACCTGACAATCCAGTAATCAACAACATGAGTATCGATCTGTGCAATTGGGAACCAATGACATGTGTCAACCAAGTCAGCGAGCCTGACCACCCGATTCCGTTAGTCGCCTCTTACGACAAGCATGGGTTACTGAAGGCCAACATTCTAACCCGGACCTTCACGGATTTCGGTCATCATGTAAACAGACAGCCATTTGTAGTAAAATGTTCATGTATAACACAGTATGAATTAACAAAGAATTGTCTTATACGCACTTTGCTTAGACGAACATTTTGCCTCAGCCTCGTCTCCCTTTAAAGGTTCGTCCAGAATTTACGTACATGCTATTCAGCTCATTAAACTTTGGCACAGGAGCTATGCCTCCATTTTCCCCTGATTAGGCATTTAAGGATGAAATATGACCATGCGCTGCTGTTTTAGGCTGTCTGTCTATGTTGTAGGCAAAGAAGAAAAATAACAAGGAGGCCATTTCTCGTGGGCTTCAGGCGAATGATTGAACAACTTGTATGACCGTGTTAACGTCATACGTTTAACGTTAATTTCCATTTACTATTGCACGGGGGCCAAAGTCGAGACCCTTGTAAAGAATTTGAAGGTAGATGCTTGATTGGCATTTTAGAAGATGATATTTGATGAACATAGAGATTTTTCTGGGTTACATCTTCTTTTTATTCTCGAGTACAACGTTTCAGGGCTTGTTCTGGCCCCATCATCAGGTAAACTCAGTCCAGAACATGGAGCCAGAACAAGCCCTGAAACGTTGTACTCGAGAATAAAAAGAAGATGTTACCCAGAAAAATCTCTATGTTCAATTTGAAGGTAGTTGAAACGTGGGCAATAGACACTGATATTAGTCAGTAAAAATGTTTCGTAAAATGTGACAACTTCCTGGTTGTATGTTAATGATATCACAATGATCATGTTATGAATAGGCAATTTCATTTACCATAACGGGATTACAGTTCAATTTGTAAATTATACATACTGATTCTCCCAAACCAGACAATTCCTGAATTACAAAATCAGGACCAATCAGTTTTTCTGTCATTTCTACGGTTTCTTGTTAATTCAGTCCCATACTGTATTGCGTTGTTATAAACATGGTTCCATACATTTCTCGTCTCGGGCCTAATTTAGTGATATACGTGTAGCTAAAAGCCCCATATCGGACTGTTATTAAAGATGCAAGGTAAGATGGTCCTATCAAATATTTTGAGACTACATTTCATGGTCTGGTGCCCGTTTCCAATCTAGGTCTAGACGTTGTAATTAATCCGCTATGTGAAACTAAGACGTTGCGTTGTGTAACTAGGTACTCATTAAATGCTATATTGATATACCTGTGATTTGAACCAGAAGACTAAGCGATGCTTGAGGGTCTTGAATGGGGACCGTTAGTCTGTCTCACAGTCCCTGAACCTCATTATTTCCCCTACTGCCTTGCCTCCCTGCAATGCTTAAGCCTAAAATGAAGCAAGTCTAGATTTCCTCTCGAATCTCCCAACTCACTCGTACTCCTTTTAAATTTAAATGGGTTTATTTGTTACCGTCAAAATTATATTTATTCAGGGACTAAGCGTTAGTCTGGAGAACCATCTGACCTTGCACATATAATAGCAGCTAGAAAAGGGTCTGTTTTATCTAATATAACTGCAGATAACCATCAGATTAGTAAAGAGTATGGAAAGCAATACAGTGTTGAAGTGAATTTATAGGAAAGCGTAGAAGAACAAGGACGCCACTAGTCTTGATTGGGCGACCAAGCTGACGAATTAGGCAATTGAGATATTGTCTTGCGGGAAAAGGCTACAAAATGTGTAAATTTGACTGGATTCCTGTTATCTTAGAATGAAAATGAAGTTACCTGTGTGTTACATCAGCATAAGGATATGTATTGACATGCAACAATAGCGCTGTCACATTTAACCAAGTGTGCCCCAGGACACCAATATCTAATTTTCCATATCGCGTCCCACTTTTCGTTACCTTCAGAACCTTAACAAGGATGCCGACGTTGGCTCCCTTGGGATGGTAACACAAAATAAATCAATTCACAAGCTTTGCTGATATATACGTGCAGCGGGAAATTAACGTTAAACGTATGACGTTAACACGGTCATACAAGTGGTTCAATCATTCGCCTAAAGCTCACGAGAAAATGGCCTCTTTGTTATTTTTCTTCTTTGCCTACAACATCGACAGACAGCCTAAAACAGCAGCGCATGGTCATATTTCATCCTTAAATGCCTAATCAGGGGGAAATGGAGGCATAGCTCCGTTATGCCACTGATAAAGTGAAGGTCTTCATAACTGTCTGGCGAAAGAATGAATTGTTTTATCATCTTGTCATTTTCCTAATCGAATTTTCTTGTACAGCCACTTTGTTTGATAAGATTTAACTGGTTTAATAGCATGTAAGTAAACAGTAGACGAACCTGCCGACATTCCTGACAAACTATCTCAATAACCTATTCTTATTCTACTTAAGACACAAAATCCAACAATAAAATAACGCTGTGCAATCTCATCCAGGTTTCTGCGAGATTTTGCTAAAATGGAATTGGTGTTTAACACTATTAAAAAAAATATTGAAATATCGTGAGATCACCCTTACGAGTGCAATCTCTCTCCCTCTGTTGTTGTATCTCTTTCCCTCTGTCTCTGTCTCTCTCTGTCTCTCTTTCTCTCTCTCTCTCTCTCTCTCTCTCTCTCTCTCTCTCTCTCTCTCTCTCTCTCTCTCTCTCTCTCTCTCTCTCTCTCTCTCTCTCTCTCTCTCTCTCTCTCTCTCTCTCCACTATGTTGCTTGCTCCATTGAACGCCCATTTTACCCTCTTTTTTTAGTTTCTCTCTTTTTTCGAATTCGCGCTCTTTATCTCTCTCGCTTCCTCTCTCATTCCCTTGCTGACATCCTCAGTGCTAAATATATCACGGCAACGAGAGTCTATTTAATATACAGCATCCAAATACTAGACATGTTACCTACAAAAAATTGCAACCATCTAGCTAAAATTAACACAGTTGTAACTGCTACGCAATGCTCAGTTTGTCCGTATTATTCCCAAAACCATTGCCACCTCTCATAACTAATACATACTCGAAACCTAAACACTTAACAAGAGGAATTCAGACATGTAGTCGATGTTCTAACTACCGCCCTACCGGGGGGCTATACATCAACTGCCTCCCCCGACCGTTGGGCATGTGGCTTTGGGGGGACGGGGGAAGTGTGAAATCGTGTTTTCCATACCACTAGTCATGGTTAATTTGCGGTGTCGAGGAAGGTTAGCAAATTGAGTTAACGGGCCATGTTGGCAAAGGAAACGTCGTTGGACTGAATTTCTATGACCAGTGAATTTGTGATACTAATGTTAGAACTGTGTACTCTGTGACCTTCCGTTTTATAAAGGATTTTGACCTTTTGAAGTTTTGTGTCTTAAAAGTGCATGATGTAATTTCATAGGTCGCGAAGCGTTGTTGTTTTCTGAATAGAGGTCTGTCCGAGTATCTTACCATTCCTTAAAACTACTGGAACCGAGGACCAGGAGGGGCCGATGCCCTGTATTTTAAGGAATGGCGATTTGCAAGGATATCAACTACTTTGACACACCGATAAACCATTTTCATATGAAAAATGTTTCGAAAATAAATCAGATCTCTTTGGAGTCTGCACTGTTACTGTGTGAGTCGTTTTGTATGAAACAGGTGAAATGCGTTCTTTGCCGCTGCAAATTCCGTCTGACCTGATCGTACAGGACTCGGTTCCAAAACATTTATTTTTATAAATCGCTTGATCATTCCAAATTATGATAACGGGAATAATAATAAATAGGACCTTAACAAGGGTACATAAGGGTATCAAATTTCTAGTTTTTCTCGTCAAGTTTTCTAATTGCATGAAAGCTGTTACAGGTGACATGGTGTTACGCACAAGCATACTCAATTGTCTAAGTTTTTGAGACAATGTTTAATGCTATAATTAACATCGTGTCGTCACGGAAGTAGCCAAGGTCGACTATTACAGATCTTGAAAATATACGATGCGGTCCGAACACATGTTTCCCAAATCATTCACTTGCGTGTCAAAATGAAAATTTGTTCCGTCTATTCAAAGTGTAAATTAACTGAAATTTTGTTCAAGAAAAGCTGTCCATTCCCGGAAAATCACAGATCGTTAAACAATAAACACATATGTTTTTATTTCATATTAGTGGTTAATGATTATGCTATTTCATGCACGTTCTATAATTCTGATGATAACCGTTTAAACTCCATCCCCATTGTTCGCGATGCGCTTTATCATATCTGGGTGTATGTTGTAAGGTGGTTTTCCTGAACACCTAAATTTCATGATATCCAAGGACTATCTGATGCAATAGTTCCATTTGTGACTCATCATTAGTTATGGAGCTGGCTAAAGGCAAGCTCAAAAGCGAGCAACAAGAAAATAAACACATCTTTCACATTACACGTGAGACTAAGGTCCTTTGTATCCTCATTGCATACAACATGTTGCTAAACCATCCTAGTACTTGATGATAAATACTGATCTCAAAATCGCGCCAATCAAAAATACCTACAACTGAGAATCGTTTATATCGTACACCAGATCTAGACAACTTTGATCTTCTGTGAACCTATTTCCGGACCCACTAGATATTATCAGATATTTTGAAAGATTGAACCTCCCAGTCAATGGGCAAGGAGATCGGTCGCATTTTAAATCTCAGCCAGAAACAAAAGTCTTCCCAGGACCATACCATCGAGATGCGGAGACTAGCCTCAGACAACTATTCCCATATGACTTGACAAGCGCTCATGTTTTTCTTATCAACTAAGTGAGTTCCTTGACCTTCGACCCACAGCGTGTCGTCTGCTCCCTCTCGTGGAGGTCAGACACCGTCTGGACCTAGGTCAATAGCTGGCCATACTTTCAGGATCGCCTTCTATTACACTGTATATATCCCATGTCTATTTCACTTGTGATGGAAATTCGATAACTCGCTGTTTCTATTCAAGCCTGCCCGAATATAACACGAATGGTTCCCGGAGCTTATTTGCCATCACAAACGAGTTATCCTTTAAATCGATGAGAAGAGTGAAAATACATCATACATAGAGCGTGATGACTACTCGACGATGTAGACATGCTGACTCTAGTAAATGAAAGTTCATGTTCATTTCGGAACCCAAAATGTACACCTCTCAAGCATGTGATCTTATGACAGTCCGACCAAACAGTCACGAACATTTAATGGGTGTTAATGACCCCTGTAATCAAACAGCAGTCACTTAGAGATTGGATTAATGCCACTGGATAGGAACGCCTTGGTTCGAACGTAGAGAGGTTTCGGTCAACTAATTATCTATCCTGACCACACTGCAGGGAAAGTCGTACAGGGAAAGACACTGCAGGGAAAGACCAACACTCACACATCACTGTACGATCTGCAGCGAGGTACAGTCACAGAATACCGGATACCTACCTGCCATATTCTTTAGTGTCACGTGCACTTCTATAAAATTCGAAAAAAATAAGGAAGCATCAAAATATAAAATAACCATAAAATAGGATTTAGGACTTCCGGTTAGTAAAACTAACCAACGATTTTGAAAATGAAAGGTACGTTATCACAAATTGAACATATATGCGTTTTTGAAACAACGGAGCTGCGGAATTCTGGGAGTTGGAGCGAATGAATGTGGGAAAGTTGCCTAACGCTAACCCTAAACCTAACCTAACCTAACCTAACCACACTTGTTAAACAAACCCTACATAAGATAGTAACGGGTATCCAAGGGCCAAAATAGTAAGTACACTAAGATAGCGAAGTTCTAAAACCTCGAGTCGAGTTGCGCACATTTTTTGCGCAGTTCTACAGTTTTCAAAGATGGCGGAAGGTATTCTGTATTCTGTCAGCGAAGACACCGGGTGTTCGAGAAAAGGTGATTACCTTTCTGGTATCCCCCATCGTTACTAAACGTCTAGGCCACAAAAAACTGTTGCTTTTTAGGAAACACGCTAATAATCAAAATCCCGGAAACATATGCCGGCGAGATCGTGGTCAATTAGTGAAGTTATATTCCACAGACACCAGGCCTTGGTCAGTTATAAATAATAATTTGGACAAACCCTTTGTTTCAGTGGTTCAACTGTTTACCTCTGATCCGGCATTTGACCTGAGGCAATGTCAAAAAGATACTGATACCAAAATTGACTGTTTAATACCTACCACATGTACAGAACCAGAAGCAACTTCCTCGAAAGTCGAATCGGTCAGTCTGTTACTCGGTCAATGCTTTTATCCCCGATCTCCAGTTTGGTTAAACATGCATTTGCTTGGATTTCTTCGCAAATTTGATTCGGTTATTAAAAGAGATGAAGATACAATATTTCACAATACAATGAATGTTTTCAATGGCAAACTAACTTTAGTGATATGAAAGAATCGGGTGTTACTTAACTTTATTGGGGAAGCATTCTGTTAACGGTTGTCGCAATTTCAATACAGTGTTGAAATGTCCACAACACACGAATTGCAGACCATCATCACATACGAAACAGTGGAACATTGTGGGTCCTTTATTATGTTTTGAAATACATTTATCTTAAAATTTTATTTGTTGTATTCCTTTGATTATAGAGACATGGCCCTTATTTGATCAAGTCAACAAATGAATGAAATCAGTAATGATCTGTCTACGTATATCCACATTTCAGGGGCATTTCAGTGAGTGAGGCAAGTCTTACGCCGCTTTCAGGAATATTCGAGCAATATCCTGGGACACCAGGAATGGGATTGACATATTGTACCCATGTGGGGAATCGAACCCGTGTTGGCGAGCGAACGCTGTAACCACTAGGCTACCCACCAACCCTGGGTATGTATGAATACATGCATATTGTTCCACAAAGGCATGTGGACCACCGACACAAAAGAATAATAAAGCCTTGTAAAGTATTCGGCATTTAGAACTGACATTGAATCGAGATGGTGGCGATGTCCTTGGCAGCAGCTTCTAACTAAAGTACATTTACATTTTTTTCACATTTGCCTATCACATTCCTATCAGTAAAAGATCTTAAATTGATCAAAGTCTCCATGTGTTATCTGAAACGAGGTAAATAGGTGATAAACTAGCTCGGTAATCGCTTAATAGTACAGACTTTGCTCTCCGGATTCAGGTTTCAAGATGGTCACGATATTGGTCAAGGAACTGGAAAAGGGGTTGTAAGTTTAACATCAAAGAAAGACATGTTTGGGCGAAGAAAGGTTGGTCCATATATGTTCCCCCTTGTGAAAGCGGCTACCAATGGTGCAATTTGTCTTAAATCCTTAGACTATGGTACTGAAGGAGCTACTAAAACAGAATTGTCATCCGTTCAAATGAACATGCACATGGTAGTAAACTAAGGGTTTGACGTAATGGGTTGAACCTATGAAAAGGTATCTCAAACATTTTGTGATGATTTTGCTTTCATCAAGCCATTTTATGGTGTTGAATAGCCAAAAGGATGAGGTTGAATAGTTCTCAGTCAACTAAAGTACATGTTTGAGGCTCAATCACTGTTTTTCCTGTTTTCACCCACTCACTCACGAGAGTATTTCAAATGTCTGCCAAAGGCAAAAGGTTTCGAAAAATATATGAATATACTGAAAATAGACTATGATGACACTAGGTGCTCGCGAAAAATATAAGCGTGGTCTACAGTTAAAAAACAAATTCAGGTGAATTATCTCCTGACGAAAATTAGGCGAATCACTCAAATGATATATTCTATATTACAAACATACTCTGTCTACTAACAATAAGTTTTGATATTAAACATATAATTTTCAAAAAACATTTTAGGCCTTGTCTACCTAGGATCTTAGAATATAAAAGGTATAACGGTACGTACGTTATTATTACATAAAATATGTTCATATCACATTCATGTTGAATTATACTCATAATTCAACACAACAGGTATTTGTTGGGGGAGGGGTGTCTTCTTATGATGTGTAACACATAACAGCTGTGGGACACATCTTAACACCTTACGGTAATCTGTCAACAAAAGAAAGTGTGATTTATACCGTCTTTTCTGGACACTTAATGTATTTTAATCACTCAGCGTTACATTCTCCCATGTTTTCCATGGCAACGCGTCTATGTTCATTAAGTGAAACCTCGGAGTTCATTCCGACAGTTTTTTAATGTCCAATTTCGAGCATGTGCTTTATCAGTTGTTCTTAGGAAAACAGAAAATGCGAAAAGAAGTGGCCATTATCGTATAAAATGCCTCCTCACGGTAGGTACAATATACTTTGTAATTCTTCCGTCATTTCAATTTGTAACTTGTAACTGTAACGCGTGAGGCATGTGGTCTCACTGGAATTCCATAGTTTTTGCGATGAGTGTTAACTCGAGATAATCTTTATTGTCGTGAGCAAATTATATCTAAAAAAATGAATCAACCAAGCTGATTCTGTTTTAGAGAATCACATATGTGTATGAAAAACTGCCGCTCTGGACACATCTGCCATGAGGTATTGCATAAGAAAGTACTACGGACACAAAGTTAAATCATTCTCAGAAAGAAAGCTTTGTATGTTGTTTCAAGGAGTAGTGTTCTTACTGCACATATTCATGCACAATACGGCTTGCAGGCAGGCATTTCTGCTGGCACAGATGTACTTGGAATCTTTCTGAGCGTGTCCTTTGTTAAAGCTTGAAGACAATCGGCGTTAGAAGCCACACTCCAAATAGAATTCAAACAAAGAACAAAAACCAGCACAGTCTTTCATTTGTTGTATTAGTGATACCCAACAACTCGCCCCATTGGTGAAGGTTTGATTGCAAGTTAAAACGGACTGAATGTAAAAATATACACTCCAAATTGCATTGTCCTTGCTTTTTCAAATCAAAACACGTGAGAATAGCTGAATAGATGTTATCACAATCTTGCTAAAGGATTACACAATTAGCCAAATCAGGCTAATTCCCCTTAGATCCTATTCCGTTTCAAAACTGTTCCGTAATGTAGAAGAACCAACTACTATACGTCATCAAAATGGCCACCCACACGGCAGATGTTATCAACCCATTTTCACCATCGGATAGGCCAAAAGATTCCTTCTTCTGCAACCAGAGCAAGCCGAGGCCACCTCTTGGACCCGTATTTATTTATCAGTGAGCGTTTTGCCAGATTTATTGGGTGATAATCGGCAAATCGCCCATTTTCACTTCAGTGGTGAGCCATATCTCCCACGCTTGGAAATTCCGAATGAAATGTACATTTTTGGCATGAATTTACAGAAACAAAACGTTGTCAGTATTTTTGTGACAGTGGATTGCTTCTCTTCCTCAAGTACTAGGGTGGTCCGCGACGTTATCAGCTTACGCTGTCACTTAGGAGACGTACATTAGTTGTACACTAAAACGTCCCAACTGAACGTGCAGAATTCGTTATCATGATAGTTGCACTGTTTCGTTTCAGGTTACGTGGTTTTGTAGACAACCTACGGAGGTCATTGTAACCATCACACACAGCACTTAATGAGTTTAGTTGTACGCCGCACTCATCATTATCACACAGCACTGAGATTAGTCTGTCTGTCTCACAGTCCCTGAACCACATTATTTTCCCTTCCACCCATCCCTCCCTGCAATGCTAAAGCCCCAAATTAAGCAAGTCTAGATTTCCTCAGGTTCAGGAATCTTCCAACTAAATGGGACTCCTTTTCAATTTAAATGAGTTTATTTGTTACTATCAATATAATATATATTCAGGGACTAAGCGTTAGTCTACACTGATATGTGTGAACGGTTTGCATATTTTAACTCTGGATACAAACTCAGATATGCAGTGTTTCATGGCTGACATGTAAACTTACAACTGTGTTTATATCATTATTACACCTTCTAGGCATCAGTCACAACCCCAGAAACATTATCCTAATGAAACGCCATTTAATGCACATCACCTCAGTGCACGTAACAACGCATCTTCGAATAAATGGAACGTTACATCTGGAGGCTGCATGAAGTCATACACAACGCCTTCTTACAAACGCTGGCTGTTCTTAATGGCCTATAATTGTCGTGGTATTGTTGGGTAGCAGTTGAGCGCTCATAAATCTCAAGCTATGTCTATCAGGAGATAATTTATTTCAATTATCACCAGAACATTTAGATTAGGCGTTCAACAATCAACACTCTCAAGCATAAATCCCACCGTTGTGTTATCTTGAAAATAGGTCTGAGTGAGGAACGCCGATCTTCCTCTACGGCGACGATAATCCCTCTGTATGTGTTCAAAAGCCCTTTGGCCTACTACCGACCCCTGTCTGTTGTCGAACGTGCGGTCAAGTCAAGATTTTAACGATTAATACAATTCCGAGTCCCAAGAGGTGACCAAAAGACCAAATCGGGGTTATCAGTTTTGACCTCGAAATTAAGACTACTTGTATCATTCATTCATTATTCCGCCTTTATTTTCATTCATTCATTCCGCCTTTATATTCGTTCATTCATTCCGCCTTTACATTAATTCATTCCGCCTTTATATTCATTCATTCCGCATTTATATTCATTCATTCATCCCGCCTTTATATTAATTCTTTCGTTCATTCCGCCTTATGTTCATTCATTCATCCTTACTTTACATTCATTCATTCCGCCTTTATACTCATTCATTCATCCCCCTTTATATTAATTCTTTCATTCATTCTGCCTTATGTTCATTCATCCATTCCGCCTTTGTATTCATCCATTCCGCCTTTATATTCATTTATTCATTCCGCATTTATATTCATTCATTCCGCTTTATGTTCATTCATTCATTCCGCCTATATGTTCATCATTCCGCCTTTATATTCATTCATTCATTCTGCCTTTATATTACTTATATTCATTCATTCTCCCTTTATATTAATTCTTTCATTCATTCCGCCTTTATATTCCTTATATTCATTCATTCCGTCTTTATATTAATTCTTTCATTCATTCCGCCTTTATGTTCATTCATTCATTCCGCCTTCGTATTCATCCATTCCGCCTTTATATTCATTTATTCTCCCTTTATATTCATTCATTCATTCCGCCTTTATATTCATTCATTCATTCCGCCTTTATATTCATTCATTCATTCCACCTTTATATTCATTCATCCATTCCGCCTTTATATTCATGGATTCATTCCGCCTTTATATTCATGCATTCCGCTTTATGTTCATTTATTCATTTATTCCGCCTTTATGTTCATTCATTCCACCTTTATATTCCTTCATTCCGCCTTTATATTCATTCATCCATTCCGCCTTTATATTCCTTATATTCATTTATTCTCCCTTTATATTCATGGATTCATTCCGCCTTTATATTCATTCATTCCGCTTTATGTTCATTCATGCATTCCGCCTATATGTTCATCATTCCGCCTTTATATTCATTCATTCCGCCTTTATATTCATTCATCCATTCCGCCTTTATATTCCTTATATTCATTCATTCCACCTTTATATTCATGGATTCATTCCGCCTTTATATTCATTCATTCCGCTTTATGTTCATTCATTCATTCCGCCTATATGTTCATCATTCCGCCTTTATATTCATTTATTCCGCCTTTATATTCATTCATTCATCCACTCATTCATTCAAAACATGTCTTCCCGCCTTCATATTTTTAACAAACATAAACTATCACAAATCCATGTATCAATCTTCACATATATCATGTGTGTTTCTCCAAGTACATGTTCGTATTTATCTACTGCGGTTGAACATTCCTCGCGTTGCCTTTGGAGTGTACGGTACTAGTGCAACAGTGGACTGAAGGTTGACGTCAAAGACTGTATTCACATTCAAACTCTTACCAACACTCTACTAATGTTATACGGAAGTGTTTCAGTGCCCTTATTCCCAATGAAAGACATGGCAGTTGGAAGGAAACGTATGGACTTTCCTCTGATCCAGATAAACATTAAAATATCAATGTGCTTTGAATTGTGATTTGTTGGGCACCGTTAGAGGACCGATTTCTTTCTAAAGTCATACAGTCATATCGTTATTAATTTTCAACTATCAACTAATTCCTCTCATCACAGGTACTTTGGCCTTTGAGAAAAGTTGACAACATAACACGAGTACTTTAAAACCCTGCTGGAAATATGTGTTTGGGGACAGGATATTGACCCAACCGTAAATAATGAGCAAAGTGAAGTATCAAGAAGCCCTCACAGAAACAGAAATATGGGTGAATGGATAACTCAGGTCTGACATCTCTACCTTGACGTATTCCCAACTTTTAATTTACCACGAAGCAATATTTTGTCTGGTGCAAACAACGTGTTGAGCTCTTTCAAGCTGCTGTATACCTGTGATGTAAGACAGCAACATTTTGTATATTTAGCCTTCAGGGTATTTATCTTCATTTAGATGCGTCCGTTGTTGGAATGCCGTTGCCGCCGAAGTTCATTAGTAACGTGTAAAAAGCGCTAACCAACTCGGGCGTTAGAATCTACACGTACCGCTGTGTTTATTTTGTTTTGAAATATTTCGAGGGCTTGACCGCTAGCCGGTGCTTCATGTTGATGCAACACCTCCTATCTAAATGGGTGAATAAGGTCTCCCTTATCGCTTTATTTATTGACCATGGTGACCACAGGTCAAGCTGGATACATACTGAAGTAGCATCTATCTGACAAAAACCTGAGTGATGGGCTGAAACATCCTCACCACGCGAGGGTTCATGGTTATTGTGATGACATTGTTAATGGTGTTAGTTATCTCATAGCTCATCGGCACAGGGTGTTATATCTTCAGATATCATGAAGGATATGCACAACGTGGTGAAAATGGGCTCCGATATAGTCTTCTAAACGTCAAGATAGCTTCTGATGACGGTTGGGAGTTATATATTTATAGCTATTTTATATGTAGGTGTTGAACTGATTAAGTAGGTGCTGCTCACCTACACTCTTCTGTGTTAAGACACAGGTGTCCCTGAATTTACTGTATTTTTCACATGGAAAGGGCCAAGGAATGGAATTTAAAGCTATTCTGAATTTATATCCCCCAAATAATTAACACACGTGATTTAAAACAGTACTACCTGGTCATTGTCTTGTACATATGTATGATGCTAGTTTTCTGTCGTTCCTAGTTGAGTCACACACTGTTTCCCCGTGTGTTCTTCATTATTTCTCTGTCGGATTCTTCAGCGTCCGATTATGGAACAGGTACACAGTGTAACGTAGGTTCGTAATTACAAATTTGTAGACAGGCATTACCTTAGTCTGCCATAAAGACCCTGGAACAAATATATCAAGGAAAGCCCATGCAAGTCTAAAATATGTGGCTAGTCTAGATTACCACTGAAAATGAAGAAACTCTCAGGGCTCCTTTTTATTACATTTGATGATTATTATTTAGGAACTATTTTTTTCTGTAAGATATGTTCATTTCAGAGACAAGATGTTAGTCTAGCATTACCCCTTCACCGGTAAACTCATTTAAGTTTCCATCACTCAAAATGAATTTTTTATCTTACAAACTTGTACTTTGGTAATTTTAAATGGTATTAAGCAAAACTCAAGACACAGCAGGGTCAAATACATATATTTTGTGCTCAATGTTTATGTAGGTTTATTCCAATGATGATATATGGGGTAGGGTTATATACAGTTATATACATTTATGTACTTCCCCCCACCTACCTTTACTGCTGTAGTAAATATGGGTCATTCTATTTACTATTGTTTTATAATTGTATTTATATCCCAACTATGTGATCCAGATATCAGCAATTCACATGTTCTTCGAAATAAATATGTATTACCTTTGCAACACAGCACAACCATTTGTAGACTCTCAAGTCAGGCAGGAAGAATACCCAATACCAAATCTTCAAATCTACAGCCCAATTAAAGTGCACAGACCTCCATACTGTTGTCATCAAATACCCGACCTTTATAATTCAACAAAATGCTAAGTGTTACGAATACGAATCCAGCCTTAAGGAATCTAAAAACTACATAAATCAAAATAAATATCCCGGCAACATCACACAGCGATGGCCGCCAGCAACGTGTATCGGACAACGTCGAGACACGCTTAACGTCAAAATGACGGTACACCAGACCGCGCCGTACAGATATGTTACTGGATGATCAGGAGCTACACGTGGTAGAGATAGTTTACACAAGCTAAGTACATGTCGAGGGGTTTTCGATAGCCACTGCTTAGGTATATAGACAAGGTTTTGACATTTGGAAGGCAGCACATGAGAGCTGTATGCGAAATATAAACAGCCCAGCGTTACGGAATGGCGTAAGCCGTGATATGTGTTGTGAATGCATACTGTATACTTTGTAAGATAAGCATTAAATCATTCCGATTTTGACATTTGCAAGTTTGGCCCTAAGTGGGTGATTACAAAACGAACGAGGGCTGTGTATACGAATGAGGAACGTTTAAACACAGGGCCGACCAGGTTCGGGTTGTGGCAATTTTACCCCGCATGTTTGAAAAGAACGCAGGATGGTTAAGTTCATAGAATTATCCTAACCCCTTATAAATCGCTTTCTGTTTATATACACTATCTATGTATAGATGTATCCGCGGCAGTTTAACTTGGTACAGGTGATTACAAAACATGCAATGATAAACTTAAGTAACAAAAAACGGATTGTGAAGAAGAAGAGTTTATTTAAGTCGATTGCTTTAAATGCAGTTGCTACCTCTGGCTAAAGTGGAAAACAGTTATTCCGGAAAAGTAATTTTGAGAAATAGACTATTTTACGCTGAAATGCCCATTACATTAGTAAAGGTGCATTACGGAACGTTAATGAGAACGTTCCACGATTATCTGTCTTAGTTCTCAGCCAATAATAAGAAACAAAGTGCCCTTTCGATATTATTTAAAATATTATTCTATTATTAATGTCCATGGTAACAAGGGCAAAAGATACTTTGAACTTCACTTTCAAACTCTCTGTCATCTAATAAACGTGCATCTAGTGAATAAGGTTTCCAAACAAACATTTTCAGTCAAAATACGTTTCGTCGGAAATGTATGTTTGCTTATGGATCTCGAGGCTTTTTCATTAGGAATTAGGATGAGGTGTATTATATGTGATCAATAACGGTACAATATTTGTAAAAATCAAAGGAAATTTCACAAGGCTACCTGACAATGGTCAGCAATAACAATATTTGATATTTAAATAAAGCCCACCTATATTGGAAACCGGTCTAAACACATCGGGAATAAACCATACAACGACTTAGTTGTTGAATCAAAGCATAAAAGAAATCGTTAGGAATATGGAACAAAATGTGAGCGGAAATTACTAGTGTGAACGTACATCAAGGTCAAAATTGGCAAAGAAAATTCGCATCATGTAATCTGCACTAAAAGTTAAATTGACCATGCTCTGATTGATTCGAAAACGGATTTCTGTCTAATGTCACTCCGACATGATTGATCAGCTGTTTCAAGGTTGATTCGATTTAAATATGCATTTATTTCATTCCCTAAGAAAAACTCGTAAAGCTCTCAAGGATTGGCGATGTGGGGTGCACTGGGCTTCAACGTCAAAGTTCAAGGGCATGTAGTGACGAGACATTTTAACATTGAGTGACTGAGTGAATGGTGTTTTATAACCCAATCAGTAGTCTGTCTCACAGTCCCTGAACCTCATTATTTTCCCTACTGCTTTGCCCTCCCTGCAATGCTAAAGCCCTAAATGAAGCAAGTCTTGCTTTCCTCGGGAGGTTTTATCTCCCAACTCACTGGGTATCCTTTTCAATTTAAAGGGGATTATTTAGTACTATCAAAATTATATATATTCAGAGACTAAGCGTTAGCCTACCCAATCAGCAACGTCCCGGTTATGCCAGGGAGGACTCTTTCAACTCCTGGCACTGCAGGCTAGGGGTTGAAAGTATGAACGTAAATAAACGTCGTTAGGAAACCGTAACAAAAATCAGTCCGACCACGCCTTGTTACAGTTAAATTAAGTGCCACTCGATCCTCTAATCTTCCTATCTAATAGTGAGCTGGGTTTTACGCCGCTTTTAGCAATATTTCGGCAATAGCACGTCGAGGGACTCCAGCAATAGGCTTCACACAACGTAGCCATGTGGGGAATCGAACCCGGGTCTTCGGCGTGACGAGCGATCGCTTTAACCATGGGACTACCAACCGTACCTAACAATAAGACATCGGACACTAAAAAGCTGTTCTCCACATAAAGAACAATCACATCTTAGTTCGTATGCCTTTGAATTAAGTTTGCCTAATAAGTTATTTGCCCCAAGGTACTGTTATTGTTAAGTAAGCGTATTTCACGTTCCGTTTCCAGGTTCATCTCAACGACCTTGAGTCTCTGTACGACCATCACCTTGGAGGTAGAACACGTTCAACACAGTAACAGACTCCTCAAAATAATAGCTCCGGACCACAATTCTAATCAATCAGAGAAAATAATGACTTTTGTCATGTTGAACTTCCTAAAATAATGCTTTCTGAAAATCCATACTCCCTATGAGGTCAACACACGATACAATAGTCTAGACACTTGTCATCCCTCAGAAGGTTGCGTATGTTCTGGGAGAACCCTATTAGTAATAATTGTACATATTATATCGAGACGCCACGTTCGAGCGTGCTCCCGTTTCTTATAGAATGACAAATTCAACCAGGCCATCGCTGTAACTCATATCGAAGTTGTCAGGGAGGATTCATTAATCTTTTGATTGTGAACTATACACTGAGAGATCTCGTTAGTCGTCTCTTGCCAAACCTCGTTATCCTGGAAGCCACACATTCAGACTTAAGTCAGCTGATTTACTTGGAAAGGTATCATACTTTATGGATGACAACTTCTTTATTATATTATGATGAGACGTTTCTGTATAGATTCCTATACAGCTGGCGTCCTCCTGTTGTTACTTAGTCTGTCATACAGATCCTGAAGCAAATATATCCAAGAAAGCCCACGAAATTCTAGAAAATGTGCCAAGTCTAGATTTCCACAGCTTCAGGAGAAAGTCTCAGGGCTCCTTTTCATTATATATATATTTATTTAATATGAGCTTTTTTTTCTGTAAAATATGTTCATTTCAGAGACTAATTGTTAGTCTAGTTGTTACTGTGTTATTACCTCTATCCTCTATTGTTGTTTTTGTTGTTAATCCTCTTGATGCATACCTTCATGTCTTAAATTATCCCTGAGAATATACAATACCATTTAGAAATGGCAAATGTAACACGTGTTGTATTGGGATTGGACTTTCTCAGTAAAGTTTGGATTTTAGTACTTTTGTTGGGTTGAGTCCCATTCGGGATCCCGAACCCACACCCTCAGAGTCAGGCACCCAATCGCCAGCACACAAGGTCAGCCGTCTAATCACTCGGTGAAAGCCACGATGGCCGAGTGGGTTAGACGGCTGTGTGCTGGCGATTAGGTGCAGGCTTCTGAGGGTGTGGGTTCGAATCCTGGACGAACGTGTTATCACAAATATAACATGTGTTGTGTATATAGATGTATATTAGTCTGTGTTGCAGTATTTCACTCAAGGCTTGCTTGACTACGATGCCGAAACATCGCTTTATAATAAAATAAAGGTGTTGTCATTCGTAAAGTGTCATGCCTTTCTTATTTTCATCAACTTCTCAAATGCCAATCAAACAGATGATTTACTTTACTACGGTTTTTGTAGCCGGAAACAGTTACTCCGTTGATTTATGCAAGACAAAAAGACCCCAGATTAAGCTCACATTACACACTTGAGTTAAAGTTTGAGGAGTTCAGGCAGTGTCTTATGCATGTAAATATCACAAAAATGAGGAATAGATGGATGGAAGTTCCATTAGGAATGCCCTCTAGTACAACTAAGATATTAAACATATGTATGGAAAGTAACGTTACACTTCTCTTAGGACTACATTTCGGTATACTGTTTCATACTTTTTAAAGGGCAAAAAGATCAAAAGGTTGGAATTTCTATTTGTAGTATGTTACTTAGATTTCCAGTTGTATGAAGAAGGTCTGTATGTACTGTGTATTCTGAATATTGAAATATTGTACCGCTCATGCACTTGGAACGGTACTGAACTAGAACCCCTGCCTGATATATCGAGAAGTTGAAGAAAACAGAAGCTCGAGAAGCATCAGAAGGGTGATAAGAACACACACGTGTTGGTCTCCTTCCATTTGTAGACGTCTGTCTATGGTTCTATCTGATGCCTCCCTCCAATAACAACAATATCGAAGGGCGCACAATAACTGATGTAATTAACGAGTGACTTAACACAAAGTGTTTGCTGAGAGAGACACTTAAAGTGAGTCAGTGTCATCTTATCGACAGAACACTTCAGCTTTAAATGCCAATCTTGCTGACAAGTACACTACAGGCAGACCAGCATCGCATGGCTTCAGATTTTACTTTGAACCAATGGTGAAAGACACATCTGAAACAGGAGGAAGGTTTTCGATGGTTCTCCGCTTGTCCTATCCTAGCGATTGCATCCAATGGTTCACCCTTGGCCTAAGTTCTCGCACATCAAAGAGTCCACCAGCTCTAAGGTTCCTTACTAGATAGATTTCTATTTGTTTTAGTCCGTAAAATCAATTTCGCTTGAATAACTAGGCGCAAGAAGCTAAATATTGTCGCAGGTCCTTTCATTTATTGAAAAGGAAGACTAGGTAAATACATCTTGGGTGCAAATTAATCAGGCAACATGCATTGTGATGATAGGCTCAAACAGTAGAAATCGGTTAGCTTTTGGTGAAAAGAAACACGGGAAAGTAGGTCGTACTGGCCCCTGTTCTTTGAATCTTTCCCTTCATTACAACGTTTCATGTTTATTCAGACACGCGTTATAATAAAAACGTTTTAACGGTATTTTTATATTATCACTATATACACTACTCAACAGGAACACCCAATTCGTCGTCATCATCATCATCATCATCATCATCATCATAGTATATAGCGCACATATCCACGCAACTAATACATGCTCGAGTCGCTCCTTTTCTCCCCTCGATCACTGGATGTCAGTCTCAACGACACATCGTATTATCAATCTCGACTCCCTGGGGTGTATAACTCTTGCGGCCACTACGCGCACCAAGTTATTGCAGCTTTCCCATCCTTACGAGGTATTCTGTCATGCCACAACAGATTAACTGAAGTCATTTGAACGAATCCAGTGGTTTGTAACATCTTTTGACTAGTGTAGCGTGCTTGCTTAAACTTTTTAAAAACATAAATAAATGAAATATAAGGAAATTGACGAAAATTGTTGAACACAATTTGTTGTTTGAAATATCTTAGTAAATGTTTAAGTTTAAAACTTAGTTGAAACAACTTACACACAAACAACTTACACACAATTTATTGTTTGAAATATTTTAGTAACTTTTTAAGTTCAAACTGGCAATGTATTATTGTGGCGCTAGTTTCTCTCTCGGTCAGTATTAAGGTAATATCCTTGTCGAATTGCAAATTAAAGTAAAGGTGAAAATCTCCGAAAACCTGAGCTTAGTTTTGTTTGAAAAATTGCCAGATTTTATCGACTGTAGAGGAAAAATGTCTTCTCGAGGATTTATTAATGATATTTTGGACCGTGTTGGAAATCCTCCGTTATCTGTTTAAGACAAGTGCCAAAATTAGATCAAGCTTTTTATACCACCATTTCCCCTACCCGAGTGCAGGAATGTGGTTAGGGAGCTTGTAACAAGAGCAATGATAACTAACGCGAAACTGTATAGGGAAGATAGAGGTGGAAGCATAGCCTGTGTTCATTTGCAAAAGTTCAAATCCTAGTGTTAATTTCGGGGAAGGGTTCCGTTTCACAAAGCGATCTTAGCCGTTACGGGAATCGTAAGACCTCGATGAAGTTGGGTGTTACTGTCTCAATACTAAGATTGTTGGATAAGGGAGACTGTGCCTTCAACAAAATCATTTTGGCTTGATTTCTACACTGCATCGACCATAGGCTCTCATTTCTACACTGCATCGACCACAGGCTCTCATTTCTACACTTCACCGACCACACTCTCTCATTTCTACACTTTATCGACCACACTCTCTCATTTCTACACTGCATCGACCGCAGGCTTGATTTCTACACTGCAGAGACCATAGGCTCTCATTTCTACGCTGCATCAACCACAGACTTGATTTCTACACTTCATCGACCACAGGCTCTCATTTCTACACTGCATCTACCACAGGCTTGATTTCTACACTTCATCGACCACAGGCTCTCATTTCTACACTGCATCTACCACAGGCTTGAGTTATACACTTCATCGACCACAGGCTCTCATTTCTACACTTCACCGACCACACGCTCTCATTTCTACACTTCATCGACCACAGGCTCTCATTTCTACACTTCATCGACCACAGGCTCTCATTTCTACACTGCATCTACCACAGGCTTGATTTATACACTTCATCGACCACACTCTCTTATTTCTACACTGTACCAACCACACTCTCTCATTTCTACACTTCACCGACCACACTCTCTCATTTCTACACTTCATCGACCACAGGCTCTCATTTCTACACTTCACTGACCACAGGCTCTCATTTCTACACTGTACCAACCACACTCTCTCATTTCTACACTGCATCGACCACAGGCTCTCATTTCTATGCTTCATCGACCACAGGCTCTCATTTCTATGCTTCACCGACCACAGGTTGTCATTTCTACACTGTACCAACCACACTCTCTCATTTCTACACTGCATCGACCACAGGCTCTCATTTCTATGCTTCATCGACCACAGGCTCTCATTTCTATGCTTCATCGACCACAGGCTCTCATTTCTATACTGCATCGACCACAGGCTCTCATTTCTACACTTCATCGACCACAGGCTCTCATTTCTACACTGCATCGACCACAGGCTCTCATTTCTATGCTTCATCGACCACAGGCTCTCATTTCTATGCTTCATCGACCACAGGCTCTCATTTCTACACTGCAACGACCACAGGCTCTCATTTCTATACTGCACCGACCACATGTTCTAGTTTCTACACAGCACCGACCACAAACTTCTCAACCTCATGAACAAAGCCGACGGTGAATACGTTGGTGTTCTGACGTGGACACGACAGCTGCCTTAGTGAGCAGCCTTCTTTGCATGTGTTTTTGATATATTTCAACTGTGAAAATTGATGTAGAATCTGGAAAACGGAGAAGGGCGTGTTCTTATAAAGTACCGAGTAGTCCAACGCCAACTCTCGATACGAATCTTGCGAGATAACGAGCTACCAAGATATATCACCCATGGTTATTAATTGGAACAACCTGGCAATGCGTAGTATGAACATCTAGATGATCAGTGAATACGGGATTTTTTTACCGAGGTCAGACTAGCATAGTGTGGGTGTGAGATTTCCTTGGCTGCATCCATACCCACAGTCCTATGGGCTTTGTACGTTCACAGCTGATAGTCGAGATTGATAATGTTTAGATTTATAGCAAACGTTTTACTGAACGACCCTAAATCACTTAAACCTGGTACACAGGCATGTCTATTTCAGAGCAGTGACTGATTCACATACTGTCAAACCTGAGTCGTACTTTCATTCGTGTAAGTTACGATTGTCTCGAAGTAAAAGCTTAGTCCCTTCGTATTCTTGCTTTATTTATTTATTTCATTATTTTTCGGTTGTATCGAACCTTGACTAACTCGAATCATTTACGTAGATCCCTTCAACATCGACATAGTAGTGTTTGTATTTACTAAATCAGAATGTTTCTCATGTTACTTGTGAATTCAAAGTGGTAGTCTAGTGTTACAGGCACGTGTGTCATTTCAAGACAAGGCATTCGCATCACTGCTGCACATTGTTTAAATGCAAGGCCTCTTTATGGTTAAGAAAAACATTTCGCTCATAATAACACATAGCAATAATCGAATTATGAAATGCTGAAAAGTTCAAAGAACACATATAAATGTAAAATTTCACGCACTCTGTTAATTTAAAACGAAGTATATTAAGTGTTACATATTTCTTTATTTCAATTTAAGCATATAATGATTCTTTTTAACCATATATTTGTGTTAAATGGGCTTTGGGAAAGACGCCACGTGGTCCGTGGATTTTAGTGTATCAGAGCTTTCTTACCGCTTTAAATGACGCTCATGCCCTACCATCTCAGCTATTTATTGAAACTAAACTGTGTTACATTTCATCCAATCTATCTTCACTCCTCGTTCCCCAGGTTGTCTAGACCTACAAAAAAACTGACTCAGCTTGTTAAATAAACACATCATGCTCCCACCTGTCCGTATCTCCGTTGCTGCGTAGCCCCCCTATTTGTTATTTACACACCTTCGGTGCAACCGACACGACTTTGCTTCATGTGTGATGGTTGACAGGTAGAAGGAGCTTATATGACTTCCAAACACAATGGAAATCGACATGCAATTGACAAACGCTGGATGAAATCGACACAGGAGGAGGGATAGGTCTTATCAACAAGTTAATATCGTTTCGAATTGTGTTTCAAGGTGTAAAAGAGCTTGTTTGTGGGATCTTCTTTGTGACGATAGGGACATGATCCTTACAATTTTAGAGAGGGTTTAAGCTAATCTCGTTCCTCTTATCAATGGATGTTAACGTAGCCAAGAAGTTAATAAACATTTACATTCAAGTTTGAAAAAAATAATCCGGATATTTACATTGGATTGTTCTTTTACAAGAGTAACGTCCTCTCTGTACAAATATTTATGTACAAGAAAACGAATTGTACATTAAGGAGCATACAAGGAGCAATTTACCCACACGCAGTTGATAATGAAACCATTTAATCATGATTTAAAATTTAAAGTGTCTATATTAATATGAAAGCCTCGCGTAAGGAGCAACCAGAGTCGTGGATAGGAATTAGAATCTGAAGACATGAAACACGATGGATCATTTACTGCATGAATGGTTAATGATCAAACACGTTTCAATGCAGAAATGTCAGGTTTCCATGTGTTTTAGGGGATTCTTTATGAATCTGATACCAATGGAAACATGAAAACTCATTTTCCATTTTACGATATACTTAATCCGGATACACTATCTTCCTCTGACTTTGGTACAGAAGATTGGAAAAAAGATGAAAGCATGATTCATATATTCCCATGGTACTCGTCCACAGTCTTTGATTCGTCTCCCCCCGGTGTGTAATAGCAGCCACGGGTCATTCCATGAAAACCACTCATATTTTCTGGTATGTGCCACCTGAGTAGTATGTGTTTCGCTCGTACAGCTTAACCAACATAACACGACCTTGTCCTCGACCGGGGCTCATATGTCCAAAAGTGTAGTTCTAAAACTGGATGGGGTAATTGTGTTCGTGAAAGATCTTCAGATTATTAAAGGTTACAACAGGCCTAAGAGATGATTTGAGCCCGGAAATATGGCCACCCATGTTAGCAATTACACAATGAACCCTGTTGATATGCACCAGTTGTCTATACGGTGGAGCTTTGCATGTGTGAAATTTGCTTATGTGGCACCTTGCAAGCTACGAAAATATCAATGTATGTACCTACACAGATGTTGCATTGTTTGGATATAATCAGCAATATATCACGTGAACGGACAATATATTTAGTTAATATGCTCCTATGCAATAAAATCAAAATAAATTCACGTGTGTAAAAAATCTTGCAACATCGGTTGCATTAATATTCCGTGTATGTAAGTAGTATTATAAAATCAAAATGAATCCAGGTGTACTAAAAAAATCTTGAAACCAACAGCTGTTGCTTTAATATTCTGTGATGCAGGTAGTATTAAATAATCGTAAATACGGTGATTTCGTTCTTAGTCAAGTAGAAAAATGCTGGGTTGGTAAAAAATCCATTTGCTAGCGACAGTCTAGTTCCAGTAAGTTGTAACAGTACAACAGAAGGAGTAGTGGTAGTAGTAGAAGGAGTAGTAGTAGTAGTAGTAGTAGTACGTAGTAGTAGTAGCAGTAGTAGCAGTAGTAGCAGTAGTAGCAGTAGCAGTAGCAGTTTTATAGTAGCAGCAGCAGCAGCGGCGGCAGCAGCAGCAGTAGTAGTAGTAGTACAAGTAGTAGTAGTAGTAGCAGTAGTAGCCGCAGCAGTAGTAGTAGTAGTAGTAGTAGCAGCAGTAGTAGTAGTAGTAGTAGCAGCAGTAGTAGTAGTTGTAGTAGTAGTAGTAGTAGTAGTAGCAGCAACAGCGCTTTTATTTGCTATAGTATCAGTAATAGTTTTGTTTATTACAATGTTTGTTGTTTATCGCCTCACTCAGCAAATAAAAATTCCATTTGCTAGAGACAGTCTAGTTCCAGTAAGTTGTAACAGTACAACAGAAGGAGTAGTGGTAGTAGTAGAAGTAGTAGTACGTAGTACGTAGTAGTAGTAGCAGCAGTAGTAGTAGTAGCAGTAGCAGTAGCAGTAGCAGTAGTAGTAGTAGTAGTAGTAGTAGCAGTAGCAGTAGCAGTAGCAGTAGCAGTAGTAGCAGTAGCAGCAGCAGCAGCAGCAGTAGTAGTAGTAGAAGTAGTAGTAGTAGTAGTAGCAGTAGTAGCCGCAGCAGTAGTAGTAGCAGCAGCAGTAGTAGTAGTAGTAGTAGTAGTAGTAGTAGTAGTAGTAGTAGCAGCAGTAGTAGTAGTTGTAGTAGTAGTAGTAGCAGCAACAGCGCTATTATTTGCTATAGTATCAGTAATAGTTTTGTTTATTACAATGTTTGTTGTTTATCGCCTCACTCAGCAAATATTCTATCTATATAACGTGGTTTGTAAATCATAGGGTCTGGACCAGACAACCCAGTGATTGGCATCACAAGCATCGAGATACGCAATCGAGATACGATGGCATTCACCGATTAATTCGGGCACACTTTAGGTTACAGAAGGAAAGCCTCTTTGTTAGGTTGTCATTGGCAGTACCCTTGACGCGGACAACGGCAAATATCTAGAAAGACGAATTACATCCTACTGATAGCAAATTGCTACTCGGACGAAATCTCTGGGAGCAATTATTCTCCCACGCGTTAAATGTGCATCCTGTTATCCCAGGCTATCAGCACTAAAGAGAGATAGATGGCACCAAATACAAAAAGCTACAAACACGACAGACTGAAATAACAGTCCACGTATATGGCGACCATCAGAGGAAACTTTCGAAGTTTGAAGCCCGCGTAATGAAGTTGTATCCTGATTCACATTAACCAGTATCTCATTATTTCAGGAACGATGATCTAGAATTTCACACATGAAATCAGGAGCCTAAGAAGAAGAAAACATCATTCTATTAGCAGTCAAAAACGTCTCCTTTGAGTGCACAGAATCATCGTAAACGCTACACCAACAGACCATTAACAAGGTATAAAACAAACACTGAAATACGTGTCAAATCAATTAATTCCAACCAGATGGATCTAATGACCCAGGCTGTGAACCGAGCCTCAGGTTCTAGCCATAGAAGCAATCACGTCTTTCGTGAAGGAAACGAGAACTCTGTGAGTGGAATAAGTTCATCTCTGTGGAAACGCTTCATACCGTGCCACGACCGACCATTATATAATACACGAAGTCCCCTGGGCCAAATTTGTTCGAGCTGAAAATAGCCGTCACGTAGGTATTACTTTTAACATGGTGGCCGGATGACGGGGAGCCAATTAAGACGGTACCGATAGGTATGGTGAAGAACTCACGAGCACTAAATGACTCGTGATCGTGTAAGATTATCGGGATGTGTATGCGTAATAATCGTTATCATTTACATGACACCAAGCAACCAGTGTTAGGCACAAACAGAAATCATTAAGAACAGGTTTGTTGTAAGCTTAATTTCATTTACAACTTTCTGCATTGTCATGCGAACCATTTGTACATGGTTTAACGAGCTCATATAAGCAGGATAACTTGCATGAACTATCTGTAGGCCCACTGTCTGAAGGCTCTGAACGTAGTTCAAGGTTTTCAAGGAACATATATCTTGAGGTGACACATGGATTGTCATTAAATTGATGATATCACCCACACGCGCACACACACACACACACACACACACACACACACACACACACACACACACACACACACACACACACACACACATACATACATACATACATACATACATACATACATACATACATACATACATACATACATACATACATACATACATACATACATACATACATACATACATACATACTCGATCCCAAGAATATTTCAATTCAGTAAATGAGTCGAAGCGTGCGTGTTTGTTTGTTCACGAAGCTACTGCATGTTTCTGTATGGAGAAGCATTGTTTCACATACACCTTGTCTGGTGTTGAATCAAATAGCTACAGCCAACATGATCCGTTTTCACCAAGTGTGGCATCTAACAACTTTAAGTCTTCTTGATCCAGACTGTCCATTGTGAGGTGAGAATTCAAGACGCCCTCCATGCATGTACTTGACGCGTGTCGCTGTGCTAGTACCGACAGGGCGTATCACCTGCTTACTGTACAATAGAATACATGAAGTATTAAAGATAGATCGTTCCACTAATCGCCTCACTGACGGAATATATGGTCTTGTTGGACAGACTTGTGAGCGCCAGGCGCTTTTCCTGTCGAGGTGATGTCATTTCTTATATTCCCTGCAAGCGACAACAGACTATTAAAGGATTACCTGACAACCTTTGACCTTGTGATATAGGTGACACATATTTACTTACAACCTGTTGTCTGGCAAAGATAGATATTTGGTTACGTTGTTTGGGTGATACCCTACATCGGAACACGCGGGTGAGCTGGAGACCGTCACATGTCAAATTAGTGCTTAAAACTTTAGTAATGCGAATACATTCAAACTAAGCATAGACACATTAACACATTCCTCAAAGAACGTAATATTGCAGTACAATATAACTCATTCACTCACTTACAGAGGTAGAATTCACTGTGAGTAAGTGAGTTTACATTTTCGCCACACTCAGCAATATTCCACTGTAAATGATCGAGTCGGGACCAGACAATCCAGTGATCAACAGCATGAGCATCGATCTGCGCAATTGGGAACCGATGACATGTGTCAACCAAGTCAGCGAGCCTGACCACCCGATCCCGTTAGTCGCCTTTTACAGCAAGCAATGGTTACTGAAAATCAATTCTAACCCGGACCTTCACACGGGTGAAATTCACTGTGACACTGACATGTATCAAATTCGATCGGTAGCTGTGTTACTCACTTCACCGTATAATATTCAAATGAATATCTCAAATGAAATCAATACTGGCTACATACAACCGGTCTTTCATGAATGAGTGAATATAGTTTTACGCCGCTTTTAGCAATATTCCAGTAATATCACGGCGGGGGACACCAGAAATGGGTTTCATAATGTACCCATGTGGGGAATTGAACCCGGGTCTTCAGTGTGACGAGCGGACGTTTTAACCACTAGACTACCCGTCTTTCATGAAGGTACGAGTATTCGCTATTCATATGTCTGTTACAAATTTTAGGGAATTTTTATCGTTTACTCATTCTGGACAGCTTTATGACGGTGGCATGTAAATACATTAGACAATCCAGAGATTGAGAGTATGAACAACGTTCTACGTCATTGTGGTTTCATGACACAACAATCGGCGGAGCCACTGATGGGTGACCTCTAGTGTCTGGATTGAACAACTCGTTAGGTACATGCTCCTTCTACGAAGACGTCAAAGAACGTCATACGTCTCTTAGTCAATTGTTGTTAGATATTGATTACAGAATTCAAAATCTTCAGATAGTTCAATGGTAGAGATGTGAAGGCCATCTTTAAATTACATAACAATTAGTCATTTGTACTCCTTTTTGTTCATGAAGGTGGATAGGCTTTACATTTTTTACTCATCAATTTCTAAGGACGGCAATAAACTGACCTCAGTACTTCTTTAAACATCAAACACTATTTGAACTATTCACATTCAGTTCATTTCTAGTGGCCCAGTTCTTGTAAGATGCAAACTGTCCGGCTGGTAAAATTACATCAGACCACTGACTTTAAGCTAATATGTCCTGCTGTTTGAACGTTGGGGATTAACAGAAAACACATATTGGCTGACCCCTCCGTCACAATGGTATCAGATGACACACGCCAAAGACAATGAAGAGTTTCTATTATGAAGCAATCAGCATGTCTTTTGAAAGACTTTCCCATAAACGCATAACATCTTTACATTAATTCTTCAAGAAAGATAACCTCGCGACACAGGACACCTTTAATTCCCTCCATCTAGGACCTAATCATACACGTTATAAGACGTTAACTCGATATTAACGGCATACAAAGAACCAGGTATAGGTTGTCAATATCATAATTATTTACACAATTAACTCGTTTATGTAAGCTGATACTATATAATAGAAGAGTAAAGTCAATATTTCGTGTTCTACATTGTCATGGTACACGAGTACATGTTGTTTTAAGCCTTTTCACGTGTATGGCGACCTGTTAAGCCTTAATCATGGAACCTGTTGATGCTTGGCGGACGTTCCTGCCAGCCATAATCCGAAGATGAGAGCTGATGGATGACAATGTGGAATGACCTATTGCACAGTAGTACAGACAATACGGTCATTCTCTTAATTTTCAGGGACAAAAGATGGATTAAAGGTGGTCGTGATTACATTTATCGATTCTAATTATCCTCGATGTACATAATAAACAGCCCCATTTAACGAACATGATGAACTTCTTTCGGTTTTCGACAACACTGCTTTGAAATATATAGTCTTGAACTTTCTTTCATGTCTTTTGTCATATATGTGTGTTAATATGTGATAACAGATCGCATTCATATGTATTTCCTCACATATTTGGACAAATTAATTTTCGAAAGTTAAGTAAACATCATACAAATTTCCAAAATCAAATGTAGACATTTGGAAATCTGTTAAAAGACAAGTTAACAAACTGTATTTTCACTAAAGGATTAACGTTCACATTTTAGTAAAATAATGATCACAATCTGCTAGCGGTTATCGTTCAATCTGACTTAAATCGCTCAAATACATTTAAATCTATCAGGTCAGCTTTAAATAAAGGTTTTAACATCAAATCAGATGTTGCATAGGTTTGGCAGTTAACTGCCAATAACGTATCCTTTCATTAATGTGACGGACGATGGTGAAGCGTAGTGATTAAAACGTTCGCTTGTCACGCCGAAAACCCGGGTACAATGTGTGAAGCCAATTTCTGGTGTCCCCGCCGTGATGTTGCTGGAATATTGCTAAAAGCGGCGTAAAACTAAACTCACTCACTCACTCAATAATGTCATATAATTTACCCAGTTGTCCATTGTTAAAGTATGACACTAAAATGCATTTCGTGAAACATGTATTATGGTTGAAAACAAGAATTAAAGTTTTCTGAATGGAGACTTGAGTTTTAATGCCTCATTTGGTCACTGAGGTTGTTGATGGAAGAGAGACCAGGTGATTAATTTCAAACGCGATAAAACAGAACTCTTAAACCGAAGAGCATTTGAGTGCAGAGGATTTGTGACCTTCTGAGAAAAAAATTTGAAAAAACATTCACATTTGATAAAATGTGGCGCTGGACTGATTATACGTAATTATCAGTCGAATAACAAACATTACAGCCTTATTTGTCCCTCTAGAATGTCACTACAAGATGAAATTAATATCATTACAGACCAGTCGACAACGCTGTCATACAATATACAAATTTATGCAGTCTCAAAGAGCAGGTGTTTCACGCCTGAAGGACAATCGTAAAAAACACATCCAACATCATTTGGTACTGTGTAATCGCATGGCCCTTGCTGTCACCGCTTTTATGATACACACAGCATTGATAAAAGATGTTTAAATATAAACTTACTTTGGGGTTTATCGGAGCTCACACGTGCCGTTACTTTCACCGGCAAGCAATCTTTATGAAAGAAAGTGTTTAAAGACAACATTGTTAGCAAGCTAAATATTTGTCAGGAGTGATTGAATTTCTGTTTTGTATGCCATAACGATGGATGTCCTTGATAAACTTCGCTCTGCATGTTCCAAACAAATAAAACTGCGGTTCTGCTTCTTAAGTAACCTGATTTGGAGTTGAAGGATCGGAACGTGGTGACACATTACATGTTATCATTATTATAACAATTTCTTTATAATGTGAAGTAGTGTCGGTGGATTAGACTATAGCTTAGTCTCTGAATATATATAATTTTGATAGTAACAAACAAGCCCATTTAAATTGAAAAGGAGCCCCAGGGAGACCAGAGATTCAGCCTGAACCTGAGGAAATCCAGACTTGCTTTATTCAGGGCTTTAGCACTGCAGAGATGGCTAGGCAGTAGGGAAATTAATGTGGTTCAGAGACTGTGAGACACACTATAAAGCTACTAGCAGAATCAAGAGAATGTAATCTTCAAATCTGGAATATAGTTAAAACTTGGAGGCAACAAACCAATGTGGGCAAATTGAGGCTCGATCCTTGCCATTAGTTCGATAGGGAGTGCATCAGTCATAGCAAATGATCCACCCATGCTCAATAGTAATGAAAGGATCTACTTCAGCGATTCGTAATTTGAACATTTTTGACATACACTTGTTGAATTCCATGTCTTCTGAGTTTAAAGATGATATCGGTATAATCTGTTATAATAAATTAGGTACACAGGGAGCTCATCGTGAGCGTATTTATCGAGAATGGAAAAATGCATCCTTAACAGACATATGATTATAATGAAGTGTCGGGTTCATGGTATCCATATACTAAGGAAATGAAGAATTAGATTTGTACCATCTCGTCTTTAAACATTTATAATAACACATCCTTAGTTTAACAGAATGTAAACATTATTACTTAACAGCTTTTGATTTTTCGCTGAAAAAGGTATGGTGATTATTTTCCATTGTTTTAGAATATCATTTATGACCATAATACAGGCAGAAACGGTTCAAACATCACAAAACATTACACTGCCAACTAAGCTACTGTAAGCAGCATCTGTTAGGATGATGTACAAGATATCTTTTCAAAACATTTTTATTGCCAGCTAAGTATAGAGTTAGTCAAAAGACAAAAGAACTACATATTCTCCATGTCACATGGAAGCGATTTCCGAAATAGACAAATCTGAGGTCTTGTCCATGTCTTGTTAATTACGTAATGAGCTCTATTTCATAACACTTAGTCTTGCATCAAAGCCCTCCACGGCTACGCTATATGAAGTGTAAATTACATCATTACAGAAATCAGCAACCAGATGGCTCGAAACCATCTGCAAATTACGCCTGTTAATCAGATCCTTTTTGCCTAAACCTCATTCCGCTTGCTCCAACCCAGACTCCGTGATGAAGGAAAGCGTGGGATGGGACGTGGGAGGATATTTCATTTAATATCAAAGCCAGCACTGCGCATCTGCCGGGATTGCTGCAGTCTTGTGGTACCCCTCGGGCTTGTGCCGAGCAGGTGGCTCTCACAGGGAAAAGACGTACAATTTTGACAAGTGATTGACAGCAATCTACAGAGATTTTTGGGATGCAGATCTCCCTGCAGTTTCATCCGCAATGATGAGGAAGTAACACTAAATAACGGATAGACACATATATTCAAGTGATAGCTGGACTGCCATGCCCCTGAGGGTATTCTTAGACAATAGAGGGGGCGATTTAGATGAAGGTGTCATCCATTTCTGTGTTTAGCTGGTGGTATGTAGTTCTTTTATTGCCTAATGGCTTCGGACGTAAAAGCTAAAGGTGAAGAATGACAAGAGAAGTTGCCGGTTGTGACAATTTGGAAGACATCTCGGAATAATGTTCTTTAAATGAAGGTGATTGCATTTTGTGTGATCCATCGCCTTAATAAGTGGCTCGTCGTTTTAAAGGTTACAGAGGAAAAACGTAAATGTGAAAGCTGTCCAATTGGCTGTTTTGTCTGTGCTAAGCCATTCCAGTAATTACGGCTTAAAGGTTATGTTTTTAAGAAATACATCATGGATGCCTCAATATTTGACATTCCTGGAGACATGTAGTTGTGTGTTATTTAGCACGCCCCCGCAGACAGGAAATATGGATCATATCAAATTCGTGGCATTTAATTTCTATAATAAGAAAATGCTAAAACGGCAAAAGTTTAGCCTTTTTTATTGACACTTTAGTGCTTTGATATTTTCACGTTCGTGTTATATGTCAGGTGAATGTTTTTTCAGAAACACGGAGGATGAAAAAAATGTATCCTTGATGTAAACCGCAGACTGTGATGCTTGTGCACAGTTAGAAAACGTCAGTTCGATTTCTACTTCTTCAAAATGAAACATTTTAGTGTGAAAGATCTAAAAGCGTTCTTCAATGTGATCATTTTTAATTAGTGTATCATTACTCCTTAGTATGCATCTATGCTAATTCTGCTTTTGTAAGGTATGCCATATGTATATATTATATGTTCATATGATGTGTTGTTGTGTACGTTGTTATGTATCTATGTGTATGTCTGAAAATGTGTACGAAGAAGATATATCAGTAGAAAGATATACAATGTATATGAATATTATAGAAGGATAGGTACATGCTTGACATTCAGGTAGGTAGGATTAATAAGAAAACTTATCAGTTTATACATTCATTGAAGTAAGGTAAAATGAAAAATGAGAAAATATCTAAACAAATAGTTTACTGAACTAAAGGTAATGCAATATTATAGAAGGATAGGTACATATTTGACATTCGGGTAGGTAGGATTGATAAGAAAGGAATGTGAAGGCAAGGACAGACATGGAAGAATATTATGGAAAGATAGAGGTATAGGTACAAATTATAGGAGGCTAGAGGTATAGGTACCTCAGCTTGGTAGGACTGATAAGAAAACTGATAAGTTGATAAATACATTAAAGTAAGGTAAAATGTAAGCGGATGAGAAAATATCTAGATTAATAGTATACTGGACTAAAGGTGTGTACATGGGCAAAACTATATGGCCAATCTAGGTATGAGGGCAAACACTTGGGAAAGCATTCAGTGGGTGTACTGGCGGCTAAGCCAGTAGGAAAGCACCCAGAAAGGTAGAAAGGAATGTGAAGGACGTCTCGATCTGTAATTAATTCTGAGTATGCTTCAAAAATCGTTATTGAAATAATTCAGGCATTATGCACCTGACCGTGGGTTCACTGATTAACCCTCATAAATCACTACAGATATGCATCGACGTGTCAGGATGTCACCTTGGCGTGTTCAGGACAATCAGTTTCAGAAAGACCAAGTATTAAAGGATCACTCGTATAAAGAACAGCTTGTCAATATACGTGACAAAAGCTTTCACGTTTTCTTTTTGATCTCTGCAAGGTTTTTTGACGAAAATAGAACAAATTCTCTATTCATTTCAAAACCGAATTATTATCCTAAGAATAATTCGATTAATTCGTGAAAGGATCGAATCCAGGACGGATTTTCACATTCACTGACGGCTTTAACTAAAACGACATTTCCTAGTAAATACACTCCAATTCTATCCGAGCTAATCAGGCACATAAATATGATAAAACACACGTCGCTTTGACTAAAGGCTATATCATTCACGACACCCCGGCTTATGGTCAATAAAGGCGTATTCATTTTTGAACAGTTGCCTGGAAATATGGGCCATCTTTACTATCCACTTCGATTTTTTGTCGCAAGTATCTATGAATTACTTCTAACACGCAACTGCCTTGGTTGTGTCTCGCCCCAGGGATATAGTAACATTTAGCACCATGTTTATCAAACGTGACGACTCAGAACTCTGATGATCTAGTTCCCAATGTCAAATGTCATACGTCAAATATCAAAAATGAAGCTCCACGTGTAACCGGATTTGACATTATTTCTGAGGAATTATCTGATGAATACCAGAGGCGCCAAATTATTTGACTGTCTGGCTACAATACTAGATTGTTTGAATCAAAAATAGTAAATCCTATTTGCAATTATGCTTATTTCTAAAAGTGCTGCGAACACATTATACCATTGTATTCTCTTAAAATTAAACCCTTCTTTCTGTAACTTACATTACATACATACATACATACATACATACATACATACATACATACATACATACATACATACATACATACATACATACATACATACATACATACATACATACATACATACATACATACATACATACATACATACATACATACATACATACATACATACATACATACATACATGTACATACATACATACATACATACATACATACATACATACATACATACATACATACATACATATACATACATACATACATACATACATACATACATACATACATACATACATACATACATACATACATACATACATACATACATACATACATACATACATACATTTATTACTGTGTGTTTAAAACTTTAATCTTTTAACTGTCTACTGCTGAGTCCCTTTGGCATGTTTACAATGAGTGAGTTAAGTTTTACGCCGCTTTTAGCACTATTCTAGCAATATCATGACGGGAGACACCGTAAATGGTCATCACACATTGTATCCATGTGTGAATCTAACCCGGGTCTTTGGTGTGACGAGCGAATGCTTTAACCACTAGGCTATCTTACCATCCCTACATGTTTAGAAACAAAATATCAATGCAAACTAACAACAGCACGATTCCACCCATTCTGATGAAGAATGTATTTCCAGTATACTATTAACTTGATATCTGTCAATGTTTTTGGCATTTTCAAAATTACACTTCACATAAGAAACTCGAAAATGTGTTTTTGTTTGTTTGTTTGTTCAGAAACAAAAGAAGTAGTGTTGGAGCAGTGGAACCAGACATTTGTACCATGTATATGAAGTCCAAACTTTTATAACCTTACATACACTTCAAATTTAGATATTGGGTGTACACCTTTTGCATACATTAAAAATCAAATTCTTAAACAAGACAGACAAACAAACAGTGAAAGAGAACAGAGAAGGCTGCACAGTATTTTAAACGAAACATAATGTACTCTTTTAACCTCTACTTCATCTGCTGAAAACATGTTAAGATATGTCAAAAAAACTGACAACAAACCTATTAGAATCTGATAGTCACTTACATATTTAATGCATGTGTTTAGACTTTGATTAACTGTTCTTGAATTGGCATGTGCCTATTCAAACGTTTCAAATGTAGAATGTCTGTTGTATTCACATTCTATTTAGATAAAAGAGAAACTCTGGCAAAAGTCGTGCTCCTTGATTAAACGTAATGGGTTTATCATACCAGTTTACGATAAGACTGAGAAAAGGTAATTGAAGCTATGTTAACTGTTGGCAAAGTATCACATCTTTACACTCAAAACAAGCTGCTACATGCATCAACATTTTTATGATACCATTGTAACAGCAACAACCCATTTAGTGTACAGAATTAAACGCTTTTAATGATCTTTAAAATAAAAATGTCAGGCATTTCATTTAAGTCGCCAAGTTATCTTTTTTTCAATGCTACACCTATGTGTAAATATCATTTGGTTTTATTGTTTATGAATTCCCTTTTGGGGAAATAACATAAGGACGACAGCGGTGATTAAGCATCAGGCTCAGTATATGACTACTTTGCTATTTAACTCCCATATTTGAAGTGAGGTGCTTGATACTGACGATTTTGAGTGTCTATTTGTACGTGTTTGTAGTGAGTGAGTTAAGATTTACTGTCACAAATGTTGTAAGTATGTCTGTGTGTGTATGTGTGTGTGAGTGAGGGGGTGAGAGAGAGAGTGTGTGTGTGTGTGTGTGTGTGTGTGCTCGCGCTGCGTGCGTGCGTGTGTGTGTGTGTGTGTGTGTGTGTGTGCGTGCGTGCGTGCGTGTATGTATCCCTGTGTGGACGTATATGTGTGAATTATCCACTATGTGCCATGGTGCAGTTGGAGGGTAATGTTTAGAAGTAGTTAAAGGTACATTTCAGAAATGTATGTTTTAGTTGCATTGTTTAATGGGCTGTTGAATATACTAGTATGATTTAAAGTATGAGCAAGTAACAATCAAACACATCCCCCTAAGACAGAAAAATATGAACAGGTGAAATGACAAATTTAATCCACGATGATATGTAGGTGTGAGCAGGTGAAGCTCGACATTGATTCTGGAACTAGAACTAGAGATGATTGCAGATCATAGCAGATTTACTGGGAGATGTCCCACAGCAGGTATAAGCCCCTTACAAAACTGATCATGGCGTTCATTAATGATTCGCAATCACACATTGACCTCAATATATAAATAAAGTAAGTTGGACGTTATATCACCAGGCCCGGACTCGTGGTATGTTGTCTTGATCTGAATTTGAAGGAAATGACTGTAGGGCCAGTAGTGATCATGATCAGATTCGTCACGCTATGTCAGAGTGTATCATATAAAATAGCTAATCCATGAAGTTAATCAAAGCTTAATATAAACATAAAGCTGATAGATCCATAAGGGTATCACTGTACTCCAATTATTTTCAAGTCACGACAAAACTGCATTACTTCTATACCAACCATAATCTAGCCACAACATACATGACATTACTTTTATGACAACTATATCTAGCCACAACATATATGACATTACTGTCACACCACCCATAATCTAGCCACAACATACATGACATTACTTTTATGACAACTTTATCTGGTCACAACATATATGCCAGTACTGTCACACCACCCATAATCTAGCTACAACACACATGACATTATTTTTATGATTAGAAATATCTAGCCACAACATATATGACATTACTGTTATACCAACCATTATCTACCAAAAACATACATAACATTACTTTTGTGGCTACAAATATCTAGTCACAACATTAATGACACCCCTGTCACACCAACCATAATCTTGCTGCTACAACATACATGACTTTACTTTTATGACAACTATATCTAGTCACAACATGTATGACATTACTGTCACATCAACCATAATCTACCTGCTACAACATACATGACTTTACTTTTATGACAACTATATCTAGTCACAACATGTATGACATTACTGTCACATCAACCATAATCTAGCTGCTACAACATACATAACATTACTTTTATGACAACTATATCTAGTCACAACATGTATGACATTACTGTCACAACAACCATGATCTAGCTACAACATACATGACATTACTTTTATGGTAACAGATATCTAGTCAGAACATGTTTGACATCACTGTTATAACAAACCTTACCCAGCCACTATATATATGACAGCACTGTCACAAGCCATATTCTAGCCACAACACGCATGGCATTACGTTTATATCAGCAAATATCTAGTCACACCATGTATTACATCACTTTCATGCCAACCGTTATCTAGCCACTATATATATGGTACAACTGATTTATCACATCTGACAAATCTCACTAAAAAGGCATATTTTACATTTCGTCTATAACTGACACAATAACAAGTTACTCTCAGAATTGTATTATTGTTCCTTGTTACAAGCCTCTACTAAATACGGACAGTTAGTCTCCAGCCCATTCAATTACCAACCTTTCCTGGTGTCTGGATAATCAGTACACATGATATTATGACTGCCGGTTTCATAATATTATAACTGTTAATGGTTAAATAGCTAATGGTGAAAGACATTGCTGTTGATTGTGACACAATGTATGCGTAACGTTATCAGTATGTTGTGTCTATTCGAGGCTATTAATGTAAAATACCACACACTGTTATCGCTTTGATAACAACATGCAAGAGGTTACATGGACAGATAGCAATCGTTGTAGACACAACTATCAGTATAATATCATTAATGTATTGTCCTGCTATGGCTTAAAAGATTAAGTTATACGGAAATAACACTGAAACCATATACTAACGTTCAACAACAATACATTATGCATACCTCATGGTAAATATAGCATAAAGTAAATTAACATCAAACGTATTTTAAAGAGTAAATTGGTACATAGGCACTTATGATATACTACTCAAGTGTGAGATAGGAGGTGGTAATGGTTTTTAATAAGAAAATAATTTCTCTTAATTCTGTATGAAGATGTCACACTTTATCTTCTGACAGTGTTACTGTCTACATTGAAACGTTCTCTATGCAATAAACACGAAGTTGTTATCCATAAAGTTGTATGCTTCGTTAATTTTTCATTAACACTGTAGCATAGATGTAGCTTGTTTTCTGAAGAAAGAATGAGTTCAACCATTCTACAACGTATTCAGGTAAATATTTGTATGCATGAAACGTGTTATAAAGTAACGTCACAAAACCCTAGAATTAATAATACCATCTTCGTAGACGTTCATTTCAGTTATTATGACGCATGTCACTTTGTTGGCTGTGCAAGTCCTGTAATGAGATTCTATACTTTCGTTTCCATGTGGATACATCACAGCAAGCATAGTCGACATATCGACCAGGCATTGTGAAAGAGTCAAATTAACACTTACCTCAAATCTAAGCTTTCCAACCGGAGGAGATGCATAGGGAATCCCGAGATATTTTTCAACTTTGTGGTTTGAGTGTACATGATCAACAAAGCCACGAACTGTTCCATATTTTGTCTCCCTGACAACAAATTGTCTACTTTGGCGACCACATTTCACACACGCTAAAACAGTAGCGTAAACCAAAAAGTTTAAAATCCTTGAAAAATCGGACATTTTGGCCTTACGCTTGAGTGCAACTTCACAAAAAGCCAACTTGAAAAGTTTGATGTTCCAGCTCGCGAAACAGGAGCTCTGAGCAAAACCCGTGTAATTGATGTGATTAGAGCCAATCTTGACTCATCCGGGGAGCTCTCAGTAACCCTGGAATCGAAAACAAATCCTTTATATACAAGCAGCATAAAGATTAGAGTCGATTCGCTTCATGTCTTCTCTCACTCCCACTATCTCTCTATCTGCCTGACCAGGGGTGCTAGGCTCGCTATGACCCTAGAGCAGGGATTCGCTCTAATTTAGCGAGTGATATCACCTCAAGACGAGGGGTAGCGCACCGACAAGCATATGGGCCGAGGGGTCCTAGGTTGGCAGTATCGCTCTCAGTAACAGATGCTCAGAGTAATGTACTAGACAATGCATCAATCGGGGCGGGACTTGTATTTAATGGGTGGAGCTCTCTGTGACAGAAAAGTGTAAGTTTTGCTGCCCATCAAGTGACTAAAACTTTGCCTAACTGTCCCCTCCACGTGCTATTGTAATACGCTATTAACGAGACTCTAGCGTAGTGTTAACCGGCCTTACGCGAGCCCGAGTTGTAAAGCAAGCCACGGCACGTAGTATGATAGTAAGACGAATATCGACATGGGGAGTTCTGTGCTCGACGTATATGATTTCTCATGCTGTATAGATCTGTCTCTTCATCGTCATGTCTTATAGGCCTACTACAAGAAGCTAAATTTTGCCACTCTCACTAGTTTATTATGACTTGGACTGAATCGATAAAGACTATGCATTCTCTGGGCAGAAAGTCGACAACACAACGTAGAAGCAATGGATTATTGCACTACTCACGGCTCCAGTTAATTGGTGTTATGTAAAGGTCATTTTCTAGTATTGACTTCATTCTCATAACATTCGATCCGTGGAATTATCTGTATTATAGCTGGTTAAGTTACACAGTGCGGTACCAACTCAATACATTGATGTTTAGATAGTTTCTCACAACAACTCGTGCCCATGGCGTCTTTTGAGTGACTGGGCATCCTTAAAATGTAAGCTTTATTGGATGCCTTGATTTACCTCCTCATAAACCATATTGTAAACCATGAAATAGCGTGAGTACATTTTACCTCAATATAAACCATCAATTGAGTTCTTCATTGTAAACCATCAAGCAGCGTGTGTTAAGATCAACTGTGTGAAAATGTGTTGAATTGTGTGTTTATATGTGTGTTTATATGTGTAGTGGCTGTTTTTACAAAAGTGTGACACAATAATTATACTCATGCCTATATGACCAGAGCGCGTGGAATTAATGTGGGTATGTTGTGTTTATAACTGACTATAAGAGCGAGGTGCTTGATAATGACGATTTTAAGTGTCTATCTGACCGTGTTGTTAATATGTGTGTGTGTCTCTCTGACTTATAGAAATAAGATAAGATGGATGACGATTGACGGCACAAGGTAAAGGTGGTTGATGTATTGATTGACATAACTATGGATTGTTGATGGATGGACTGATTGCTATGGTTGTGGGTGGTGCACGTATGGATTGAGGGAAGAAGGTAAGGTGAACTTATAAATGATCTGTATGGTGCACGGATAGCTGAGGGAAGAAGGTAAGGTGGACTTATAAATGATCTGTATGGTGCACGGATGGCTGAGGGAAGAAGGCAAGGTGGACTTATAAATGATCTGTATGGTGCACGGATGGCTGAGGGAAGAAGGTAAGATGGACTTATAAATGATCTGTATGGTGCACGGATTGATGAGGGAAGAAGGTAAGATGGACTTATAAATGATCTGTATGGTGCACGGATGGCTGAGGGAAGAAGGTAAGATGGACTTATAAATGATCTGTATGGTGCACGGATTGATGAGGGAAGAAGGTAAGGTGGACTTATAAATGATCTGTATGGTGCACGGATGGCTGAGGGAAGAAGGTAAGATGGACTTATAAATGATATGTATGGTGCACGGATTGATGAGGGAAGAAGGTAAGGTGGACTTATAAATGATCTGTATGGTGCACGGATTGATGAGGGAAGAAGGTCAGGTGGACTTATAAATGATCTGTATGATGCACGGATGGCTGAGGGAAGAAGGTAAGGTGGACTTATAAATGATCTGTATGGTGCACGGATTGATGAGGGAAGAAGTGGACTTATAAAAGGTGGACTTATAAATGATGACGGATGATGAGGGAAGAAGGTAAGGTGGACTTATAAATGATCTGTATGGTGCACGGATGGCTGAGGGAAGAAGGTAAGATGGACTTATAAATGATCTGTATGGTGCACGGATAGCTGAGGGAAGAAGGCAAGGTGGACTTATAAATGATCTGTATGGTGCACGGAATGATGAGGGAAGAAGGTAAGGTGGACTTATAAATGATCTGTATGATGCACGGATGGCTGAGGGAAGAAGGTAAGGTGGACTTATAAATGATCTGTATGGTGCACGGACTGATGAGGGAAGAAGGTAAGATGGACTTATAAATGATCTGTATGGTGCACGGATTGATGAGGGAAGAAGGTAAGGTGGACTTATAAATGATCTGTATGGTGCACGGATTGATGAGGGAAGAAGGTAAGGTGGTAAGGTGATCTGTAACTTATAAATGATCTGTACTGGTAAACGATCTGTATGGTGCGGATTGATTGAGGAAGAAGAAGGTAAAGGGACTTATAAATGATCTGTATGGTGCACGGATGGCTGAGGGAAGAAGGCAAGGTGGACTTATAAATGATCTGTATGGTGCAGGGGAGGCAAGGTGGCTGAGGGAAGAAGGAAGAAAGGTGGACTTATAAATGATCTGTATGGTGCACGGATTGACTGAGGGAAGAAGGCAAGGTGGACTTATAAATGATCTGTATGGTGCACGGATGGCTGAGGGAAGAAGGTAAGGTGGACTTATAAATGATCTGTATGGTGCACGGATGGATTGAGGGAAGAAGGTAAGGTGGACTTATAAATGATCTGTATGGATGCAGGTGGACTTATAAATGATCTGTATGGTGCACGGATGGATTGAGGGAAGAAGGTAAGGTGGACTTATAAATGATCTGTATGGTGCACGGATGGCTGAGGGAAGAAGGTAAGGTGGACTTATAAATGATCTGTATGGTGCACGGATGGCTGAGGGAAGAAGGTAAGGTGGACTTATAAATGATCTGTATGGTGCACGGATGGATTGAGGGAAGAAGGTAAGGTGGACTTATAAATGATCTGTATGATGCACGGATGGATTGAGGGAAGAAGGCAAGGTGGACTTGTATGGTGCACGGATGGCTGAGGGAAGAAGGTAAGGTGGACTTATAAATGAATGATCTGTATGGTAAATGATCTGTATGGTGCACGGATGGATTGAGGGAAGAAGGTAAGGTGGACTTATAAATGATCTGTATGGTGCACGGATGGATTGAGGGTAAGATGGACTTATAAATGAAGACGGATGGTGAGGGAAGAAGGTAAGGTGGAAGGTGGACTTATAAATGATAAATGATCTGTATGGTGCACGGATGGATTGAGGGAAGAAGGTAAGGTGGACTTATAAATGATCTGTATGGTGCACGGATGGATTGAGGGAAGAAGGTAAGGTGGACTTATAAATGATCTGTATGGTGCACGGATGGAAGAGGTAAGGTGGACTTATAAATGATCTGTATGGTGCACGGATGGATTGAGGGAAGAAGGTAAGGTGGACTTATAAATGATCTGTATGGTGCACGGATGGATTGAGGGAAGAAGGTAAGGTGGACTTATAAATGATCTGTATGGTGCACGGATGGCTGATTGAGGGGAAGTAAGGTGGACTTATAAATGGTGCACGGATGGCTGAGGGAAGAAGGCAAGGTGGACTTATAAATGATCTGTATGGTGCACGGATGGATTGAGGGAAGAAGGTAAGGTGGACTTATAAATGATCTGTATGGTGCACGGATGGATTGAGGGAAGAAGGTAAGATGGACTTATAAATGATCTGTATGGTGGAATAATGCCCAATATGTATTCTTTGTGGGTAGTGTTTGTGACAATGAATTTGCTTTCAAGAAAACACCAAAACGACAAAATTTGGGTATTAAAGGTGAAAATGAATGATGGGGTTGTAATGTGGATGCAGTTACCTTTTACCCAGTGGAAGTGACGTTAACTGGCAGCACACTGATTGAAGCGCTTGTATAATATCGAGTTTTAGCAAGATTAGAGTTACCTTCCCATCTCACTTCTTGGGGAATTTCATGATTCGCATCGCTTCCTGGAAAACTTATGTGCCTGAATTCAACACAGTTTCCTGGATTCACGAGTGAAGCATGTGTCTCATACAAGACATTCCACTGTTACAAATCCAGGACATTCTTGAATGCAGCGATTTGTGTATGGAACATCTTATCTACTGCTGGAGCCACGTATTTAACCAACTGCATTGCCTACTGAAATTGTAAATCTAAAACTCAGTGTTTCAATATAACTCATTATCATTCATGGTGTTATGTGGTTCTTCGTTGATTTGATTTTGTATTTATGTACGTACCGATCTTTGGGGTAATGTTAGCTTCTCAGTTTAGTAATAAATATTCATTTAAATATACATTAATTTCAATAATGGTCAGGGTTAAAATTTGACAAGAACACTATTAGAGTATAAAGTCTCCATTGTGCTATGACCCTTATCACGATTTACCTCTTGAAAGCAACATTCTTAACATTCCTATAATTATAAAAGACCTCAGTATGATCTACGATCGGTCATTGGCTCTGTGCAGATCAAGGTAAGAGCTGATCTTCAGCAACCCACGCTCGTCGTAACGGGAAAGGTTGCTTAGTCTCGCTGACCGTTCATGTCATCGTAGCCCAGTTGTGTAGATCGATGTTCATTGTTTTACTCAGTGGAATGGCGATACTCGATTTTTTACATTTACATGTAAGTAAATTGCTGCTGAGTGCGATGTAATTAACATTTAAATGACACCCATACATATCTGGCAATGCTAATTATGACAGCAATAATACATATCTGACAATGCTACTTATGACAGCAATAATACATATCTGACAATGCTTATTATGACAGCAATAATACTCAGGCATATTAACATTACTGCTTGTACATTTCATCAACAAGAACGACCCGTGAAGATCTGGGTTAGAATTAATCTTCAGTAACCAATGTTTGTCTCAAGAGGCAACTAACGGGATCGGGTGATCAAGCTCGCTGACTTGGTTGACACATGTCATCGTATCCCAGTTGCATAGGTCGATGCTCATGCTTTTGATCACTGGATTGACTCTATTTTTACAGACCGCCGACATATAGCTGGAATACTGCTGAGTACAGCGTAAAATAACAAACAAACACGTGTGCACATGCTTCTGTACAAATCAAGGTACGAATAGTGATGATTAGAGTTAAAGTGGTTTGCTTGAAACGCTCCTTTGAACATTATTTCACACATTCCATAACGTGTTTATTTCAAACCAACGACAACGGGAGCCAGCATCCTGCTGACGGGCAATGTTTCATAACCAAGACTGATCACACGTTCCACTGATGTCACTGGTGACGTCCTTCAGACTCAAGAAATAACCAGGAAAATGAATTGGTACTACCACTAAATGAATTGTAAATGGCTGGTGTGCATTTGTGAGTGAGTGAGTTGGGCTTTAAGCGGCTTCGAACAACATTGTCAGCTACATTATGAAGAATCAGGGAGCTCTGGGATACGAACCCAGCAGATTATTGAAAGCAAGGAACAGCACTTACAGAGCCTACGGTACCCACTGAGGTACCCGTGCATCGTTGTTGTATATGTCGTGAAAGATGAGTGAGTGAGTGAGTTTAGATTTACGCCACTTTTAGCAATAGTGAGTGAGTGAGTGAGTTAAAATCTAACGTCACATCGGCAATATTTCAGCCATATCGTGACGAACTTTTAGCAATAATCCAGCAATATCACAGCGAGGGACACCAGAAATGGGCTCCACACAGTTACCTATTTGGGGATTCGAACCCGGGTCTTCGGCGTGCTTAGCTAACGCGTTAACCACTAGGCTACCTTACCACCCCGTGCGATGCAAGAAAAATTATGTTTTGGGAGACTCGACACTCCGATTGGTACTCGTTATAGCGGACCCGTGAAGATCCTGGATAGAACTGATCTTCAGTAACCAATGTTTGTCGTAAAGGCAATTTAACTAACGGGATGGGTTGGTCACGCTCGCTGACTTGGTTGACACAGTCATCGTATCCCAACTGCGTAGATCGATGTTCATGATGTTGATCACTGGATTATCTGGTCCAGACTCGATTATTTACAGACCGCCGCCATATAGCTGGAATATTGCTGAGTGTGGCGTAAAACCAAACGCACTGACTCATTATAGCGGTCCTCCAGGTCCGCCACGGCATAACCGAAAACACCATTACAAGCGTCACCGAGCAGACAGGGCATAACCGAAACACCATTACAACCGTCAGACAGGGCATAACCGAAACACCATTACAACCGTCAGACAGGGGATAACCGAAAACACCATTACAACCGTCAGACAGGGGATAACCGAAAACACCATTACAACCGTCAGACAGGGGATAACCGAAACACCATTACAACCGTCAGACAGGGGATAACCGAAACACCATTACAACCGTCAGACAGGGGATAACCGAAACACCATTACAACCGTCAGACGGGGATAACACCATAACCGAAACACCATTACAACCGTCAGACAGGGGATAACCGGAAACACCATTACAACCGTCAGACAGGGCATAACCGAAAACACCATTACAACCGTCAGACAGGGCATAACCGAAACACCGCTTATTAATGGAAGCGACAACACCCTGTACACATTCATAAGTAATCTCTTCTAAAGGCAGAGTCGATTGAACAATTGTGACTATATCATGAGCAGATATTTGTTTCAGCAGCATTACAGCTGTATTGTGTTGTTTGTAAACGTCTGGACCAGACAATCTACTGATTGTCACCATGCGATACGACGACAGAGCATGTGTTTATGAATCACTATATAACACTGATGATACCAACTGTTCGCGAAAAGGTTCGCCACACCGGTAACACCCGTCATAAAACATGTGCTCAATCTAGTCAGTTGTTCACCTGAAATAAATCGGGAATGTATGGTTTAAGTCAAAATAGGGAATTGTATCTGACGCAAAGCAACGCAGAGTCTGTAACAGTGATACTAGCGACACTTTGTCTATAAACGTGATATAACGGCAACACCAATAAAAGGACATTTATATCAATTGCCGTGATATAACCGAAACATTGCTAACAGGAACTAAATATCTATTACTGTGATATAACCGAAACACCGTTAAGCGATGACATGTCTATAACAGTGATATAGCCGAAATGAAGCTATAAGGAACTTTATATCTATTGCCGTGATATAACCGAACCTCTGCTGAAGGCGACATGTCTATAAGTGCTCAATATAGAGGTGTGACGTGACGGTAAAACCAGTAATAGTTATGTTTATAACCTTATTAAAACGGAAACATCATTAAAAAGGACTGTTATCTATAACCGTGACAAAACCAAGACACCGCTAAAAGCGCCGCAAGGTCTATAATCGCGATATAACCGAAATATCGCTGTTGCGACGTTCACTCCAAAAACGCGATATACCCGAAATATCACTGTAGCGACGTGTAGTCCAAAACCACGATAAAGCCCAAACAGCATTGGAATGTAAATAGTGCTCACTGACGAAGCCACCTCTTGCAGCGTTGGATGTGCACGTGGTAATAAGCTTGTTTGAAAGTGATAAATATGATAATGATGAGGGTCATCATAACAACCATCATGATAATGGCAGGAGAAATAAGAACTTATAGTTAATCGGAATCAGTAGCAGAGATACACTTTAGCTTTCCGCCATTCTGATAGTTGCTCTTGTTAATATTAGCTCCGGTTATTTCCAAATTCCATGCTCTGCGTGTGTGGCGCCAATGCTGATCTACGTCAGTGCCTTACAGGATACAGGCAACAGTCGAGGGATCGCAATTAGTCCAATCACTCACGGGAGAAAGACTGGACGCCAATTCCTATTGATCTCTGTAATTACCGTAAGACCCCACTTATTGGCCATCATGCAATACCGTCGTCTTGCAGTTCGTTATTAACAGGCGGGTTCCATTTAACATGTTATATGCTTCGTCCAGAAGGGACTGAACTTCTTCTATCTGGCATCGACTGATTTAACATGGGAAGATATGGATTTTGGCATGGCCATTAGGTGAAGTACGTTGGGTTTACGTCAGTACTAAAGGTACATCATTTATATCGTGACATGTTAGCTTGGCATCGAACGAAATCAAAATTGACGTACGTCACAGACATTTCAAACTTTTTATGCCGATGAGGACGGGTGTAGGTTGTAGCAAATTAAGAATCATTATCAGAACACTACCCGTGTACGAACCACACTAATGCAGGAACAGAAGATCGTGGCAGGTCCAAGGGGCACAACTCTGCACATAGCGAGTTATAGGTTTTTATACCACAGAGTCTTATAGCTATTGATCATAAGCGATATCCAGCAATAAGGTAACATGAGAAATAGATCATAACGTACAGGTAGGAATTATTATATTTTGAAAATGGCTGAATATTTTAGCATGCGTTCCTGCTCGGATAAATACCAATGGAAGAAATCTTAATACAATCATTCTCGTTCTTGATGGTGAGATAAAGGATTACCCTGACCACATCTAAACTGTTAAGCACTACCACAGCCAATCCCAACTTCATTTAACAACATGTAGCATCTTTTGAACAGTTAATTCAATCAATGACGTTTGAAATAACGCATGTTTCGGAAAAGCTGAAGTAATCAATATTATTCAGTGGTTTACCGAAGTGTAATTATTAACAATTACTGCTTCCAGGAAACAGTTAAAACATTTTTACATAACTTACGGTAACTTTCATGCACTCTGTTTAAAAAATCTATCAGCCCTTGCTTTGAAGCTAATTTAGTGAGACATATTCGAGATCCCTAACAAGAAGTCAAAGTGACCATTCTTCGAAGAGACAATAAGATAACTATACACATTTATATGTTAATTTCTTGGTATCCACCACTTGCTGTAGCCTGTATTATGGTATGCCAAACAGCTAACCCTTGACTTGAATGTATGACACACAATATAGGTTACCAATATGATGATAGCTTACAAAATAGGAAATGATGGAAAATGAAGTCGATTATTGGAAAACTCTGACCTCAGAATTGCGTCTGGATTATTCCAGTGTTGATGACCTTACATTGAGATATTGTGTGACAAAACATCGCATTCGAAGTAACCGTAACTTCTAAGTATTCCGTAATTTTACATAACCTGATAATGGATGCCAACATACAGTTTGAACTCACGTCGCCTTGGATTTTATTCCAAAAAGATATGACATCTCAGAGAATCCGCCTCATTTGTTTTGCCCAATATCTTCTTGGAGCACACAGACATATCTTCCCGTTCATGACATTAACCAACTTTTCCGTAATCCTTCATATTAACTTAGGAGAGAATTGTAACATCTCTGACATTGCGTATACAACGCCTTGATCATCATCAACAAGGTCTACAGGAATAAAGTCTCATTTTTTAATAGAACGCAAGAATTCCCCAGTTTGTGGTCGTTGGCCACAGAGAGTCGGTAATCCGGTGAATTTGAATGGCTTTACATGTCTAACATATGTTATATCTGGGATTACTCTTTCTCAGTAAAGTACAGATTCTAGTACTTTTTGGGTTGAGTTCCATCCGGGATTCGAACCCACACCCTCAGAGTCAGGCACCTAACCGACAGCACACAAAGTCAGACGCGTTGGCTGAGCGGTCTAGGCGTCTGACTGTGTGCTGGCGATTAGGTGCCTGACTCTGAGGGTGTGGGCTCGAATCCCGGATGGAACTCAACCCAAAAAAGTACTAGAATCTGTACTTTACTGAGAAAGAGTAATCCCAAATATAACATATGTTACATTTGACCACTTTCTAAAATGGGATTGTTTATTACCAGGCACCACATGTCCTCATATGTAAACGTTGTCAGATGATTTTAAGCAAATTGTTGTATTAGTTTATTAGTAATCAGCCCCGGATATGCCGGATTCATATTTGAGTAGAAACAGTTTATAAAATCCATTTTATAATGCAAACCGTGTTGGTGGCATGTGGTGCCGATAGAATAGAACATTTTTGCGACACCTGGTGTCATCGCCTATTCATATACTTCTCGCCTTTTACTCCCGTTTGAACATGTTTCAGCAAGATATTCCCTGGTTTTACCTTTAATATATAATAATAAATTCGATGCAAAACCCAACTTCACGATTTCAAATGTCATTTATTTGATTTAACACAATTTAAAATTACTCTTGAATCGTATTTCATATTTATTCTAAATTCAACAAATTGCAGAAATCACGACTTATGAAGTCGTCATAATCTTCCAATTTGTACTGACCTGGGCCCACTTGCCCAAAGCGATCTTAGCGCTACGACTATCTTAAGCAGATGTTGGAGAATGGGAGTTACAATCATTGTAGCGCTAAGATCGCTTTGCGCAAGTGAGGCCGGTGTGTTCAAATCCCTACTAGAATGCATCCCTTGTAACCCATATATCACTCACAGTAAGTTAAAACATTGTATATGTGAAATCAACCGTTAACTGTCAGACAGGTATTACACAGCACACACTGACAAGTAAAGTGGTTCTTGATTTATATAAACTTAACTAGGCAGGACTGCCATTTAGACTGATGCCATCCCTCCTTTAAGACATCATCGGCGGCAAAAGAAACGTAAATCTCAGCAACAGCAACATAGCTTCTCGAACTATTTCCGTGTGATTGAAACAACACTTCTCCAGATTTTTGCCCTTTCTGATTCCCGTATTTCCCAGATGACCGTCAGAACGTTCCCAACCACATGAGTTACGTCAACAGAAGCCTCTGTGGTGGGAGGGACAACACCCTAGTTTTGTTGTATGTTGGTTTAACCTCCAGTATACACATTTACAGCCCAACCAAGCAGACATGGGTAATGTATGTGAAAGGAAAATACTTTGGTCAACTGAGATAGCAAAATAGGATGTTGTAAGCTTCGTGTTTCAACACGGCCACACTCTTCTTAGCTCTGGTCTGCGTCGAAGACCCTTTGAAAGAGAATTACCTGGATGTTGTTTATCTTGAATAATTGGCTAACACGCTTAATGTGGTCTGGTTAGTAATGGAACTTATGGTATTGGTCGACATCTATACACAGAAGTGAGAAACAGGTTTTCACCTACCACTGAGGAAAATTAAGTGCAAAATTGTTTATGTCTTTAATGCTTAAAGATGCAATTTGTTCAGACACGTTTTAAATGAAAGAATGTTTCGTTAACCTTCCGCACAAGCGCAAACGCTTTAGTTTACATAGCTGTTTCTAACATTAGCTTACATACTGAGCGCTTGCAGCTATCTATACATCGATATTTATGTGGTATTTGAAATAACATGGCATCCGGTCGGAAGATATCCATTTGTTACAAGGAACCCAACAATGTGAGTGTTAAGAGTTTAAGCTTCGACCTTCACCTTCAGTTGGGCTCCTCAGTAACACTGCCATTTTACTACGCTTGTGAAATATCGGGCGTAGTAACCTCCAACAACCTAATAATAGGCACGTCTCGGGTATCAGAGGAAATCGACGATATCAAATTAAGGCTAAATAAAGTCTGAACTCGAGAGAAATGTCGCTAAATTGAAGAGCGTGGACGAGCAAGTGAGCTTCCTATTATGCGTTGAGCGTTCCTAGAGTGTTTGTTGATTCAGAGTCCTGGTGCCAGCGGAAGTTACTGGAGAGCGATTTGGACACGATTTATGCGTGTAAAGTATCATTTACTGTGGTTGATCTCAGGTTTTTAGTCTGCCTGAGCAAAGAATGACCAAACTATAAACTGCTACTGACGGGAAATCCAGAGAGAACACTTGCCGGCCTTTAAGGTCAGAGTTGACAATCTGAGCAAGATAATACCAATTCCGACAGGAAAATCACGGGTTTCCAATAGTCCTTGAAACGTTCGCTCTGTATAAACTATGTCCGGTATGGCCCTTTGACCTATCACAAGCAAAATCAAAGTTAATAAGTCCCAAGCAAATTCCGCTCATTTTACGGAAACGTAATTACTCAGGAACTTATGCCGTTTCAAACTTGTTTTACTTTAATTCATTTGTAAATTCAATATGAATATGTCTACAAATTGTAAAGGACACTTAACGTGCATTAGGTATTCACAAAGTATTTATGTGTTAAGAGTAAATGAATCACGTAAGGTCAGTTTTCTACTGTTAGTGAGTATGGTCTTACGCCGGTTTTAGCAATATTCCAGCAATATCACGGCGGGGAACACCTGAAATGGGCTTCACACATTGTACCCATATTGGGAATCGGACCCGGGGCTTCAGTATGTAAATGGTAAATATCGTTATATCAAACCTTTTATAAAAGTATTGATTGCATTCCGAGTTACTTGTATAAGGAATGTTGTAATACATTCTTCTCAACTATTTCACATTTCATTTTTTAATACAGTAACTGCTTGTATTTCTCACCTCAAAACGACCCGTGAAGATCCGGGTTAGAATTGATCTTCAGTAACCCATGTTTGTCGTAAGAGGCAACTAACGGGATCGGGTGGTCAGGCTTGCTGACTGGGTTGACACATGCTATCGTATCCCATTTGTGTAGATCAATGCTCGGGCTGTTGATCACTGGATTGTCTGGTACAGACTCGATTATTTACAGACCGCAGTCATATAGCTGCAATATTGCTGAGTACGGCGTAAAACTAAACTCACTCACTCATCTACACCAGCATTCAATAGGCGCAAGACATTCCTTCTTGTTTAATATGTACGTACATTGTTTTGTGAATGTGTACAGTCAATTACAGATTTGTAAAAGTAATTCATATTTTTTAATTTATTTTTTGCACCTCTGAAGGGCTTTGCATTCTAAACAAAATAAAGATTTCACAAGCAGGTGCTAACAGCACTATGATTAGTTGTGTGAGGATGTTGTGTGAAAAACACCGAAGAAGAATCACTGTTTACGTTTATAATTACTGTCCTTCCATACGAATTTACAAGCCATTTTATCAAAATATTTTACTTCCTAAATTTAAACGCACAGCGCCGATATCGCACAGTCGATCTAATGGAAACGGAAGTCAGAGAGAAGCGCTGACAATTCCACTTGAGTTTACTTTCTTATCATTAGTGATAAAATCGAGGTTTTTCACATGTATAATTAAATCTGTGATTAATTAATTACAATATATCTTCAACATATGCTTTAGGTCTCTCAACGTTGTACTCAGACACAAACCTACATCTGTAATTTTCCCAATTGATAAGCTCAATATTTTCTGTTTGGATAGCATATAATGTTATTCGATACGTTCAACACAAACCCAAAGGCTTTAAAGGCTGTACTTATTTGGAGCGTATCACTTGGAAGATTATATGAGGTTTGAGGTGTACGCTGTTGGGTTGATTTCGCAAAATTAGCTCATTGTGTTTGTGAGGATTGGGTGTGTACAATATTTTCTTAAATGTCTAACTGGCCAATGGTCATTACCGGACGCTAACACGTGTCTGTCTCTTAGCTGATTACATAGGGACACTTTCGATACAGTATGAAGTGAGTGAGTGATATGGTTTTACGCCGCTTTTAGCAATATATTCCAGCAATATCACTTCGGGGACACCAGCAACGGGCTTCACACATTGTACCCATGTGAGGAATTAAACCCAGGTCTTCGGCGAACGCTTTAACCACTAAGCTAGCCCACCGCCCCGATACAGTATGAATGTTGATAACGGCATAAAATAGCAATACCGTTTGTCGTTCTTAACCTACGATAACCCATGCTTGTCGTAAGAGGCGACTAACGGGATCGGGTGGTCAGGCTCGCTGACTTGGTTGACACATGTCATCGGTTCCCAATTGCGCAGATCGATGCTCATGCTGTTGATAACTGGCTTGTCTGGTCCAGACTCGATTACTAGTATTTACAGACCGGTGCTCATGATGTCGATCACTGGATTGTTTGGTTTAGAATCGGGTATTTACAGACTGCCGTCATATAGCTGGACAACTGAGAGCGGCATTAAACACCAAACAAACAAGATGTGACGACAATGACGGTTTTATACATACAGTCAAACACCGCTGGCTCAATGTCGACTGGACCTACGTAAATTCTTCGACTAATGACTAAACTAATGACGAAACTAATGACGAAAGTAGGAATACGCAAGGACCAAGCGGCGTTAAACAACAAACAAACAAAATGTACGTTTCTACGATAGAGTTATAATGAAATATATATACGAGATTTGTGTAGATATTCCCATGGTCTGGTTAAGGGCGGTGGGGGTTGCCTAGTGGTTAAAGCGTTCGCTCGTCACGCCGAAGCCCCGGGTTTGATTCCAATCATGGGCACAATGTGTGAAGCCCATTTCTGGTGACCCCCGCCGTTATATTGCTGGAATATTGCTATAAGCGGCGTAATACTCACTCACTCACTCACTCACTCACTCACTCACTCCACACACTCACTCACTCACTCCCATAGTCTGATTAGGGTGTTGGAGAATTCATCTTAATCACATTTAGCGCTGATCGACTTTCATTCCTAATTAGACATCAGGAAATCTCCGGCAACTTTGAAACCTTTCCAACAAACCAGGCGAAGTACATTGCCCAAAAGAAAGGTCAAGTCAATTGGCTGACCTTTGGCTGACAAGCTCTTGACCTTTCAGTTCAACTTTAGTAATGGTTAAGGCAAGACTTCGGGTTGTCAAGTCAAGCTGGGACCATCGCCAGTTTAGGAAATAAGCCCGACATAATGTTGGCATTCAACAATGTATGATTTTGTCATATTTAAAACGAGAAACAGAAACCACAAACAAGTAAGAGAGTAATGAGGTTTAGAGTGGTAATGTGATGTTTTGGGGTGGTTTTTTATCACAGTAATATATGTAAAATGTATTTCAGGTTCAGCAGATAGAGATGCACATGCAGTGTGTTTAAAGATTGAAGCATGAGCATCGGTTCAGGTTAAAATCGGATACAACGGAAAACCCTCACTCACTCAAACTCCATTAATTCAAGATTGTATATCAACTCCCCGCTTGTCTCGAACTATAATTCAACATTGTCTCGAACTATGGGTAACCCCATATCGTTGTGTATATCAACAGGCCGCTTGTCTGGATCTTTATTGACTCAGCATTGGCATATATATTGTACACTGCTTCTCTGGAACTCCATTAACTCAAAATCGTATACCACCTCTCCGCTTGTCTCGAACTATAATTCAACATTGTCTCGAACTATGGGTAATCCAGCATCGTTGTTATATCAACAGCCCGCTTGTCTTGATCTTTATTAACTTTTGACATCTACATTCTACTCTGCTTCTCTCGAACTCAATTAACTCAACAGTGTAATCTGGCCTTGAATGTCGATTGAAGAAAGCTCGGTACATTGTATATACTTATTGGCTACATGTACAAACATAGTCCAGGGCCCCGTTGCACGAAGCGATCTTAGCGCTAACACCGTATTAAGTCTATGTTACAATAAGGAGTTAAGATCATCTTTGCGCTAAGATTACTTTGTGAGGTAGGTCCAGAGTCTGTTACCAAATACGCTCAGAACAGATCTTCAATACACACTGAAACACCAAACAACATTCACTCAGTTCACCATACAACACGGCACGGTATTAGAGCTGTTATATATTCACTCGATGTATGCAGTGACTTTAACCCTAAATATATTAAACACGCCATAAAGGAATTCATTATATACGATCGGCCTTTGACCCCTTGAAGATCCGTGTCAACATTTGTCTTGAGCAACCCATGCATGCCACAAGGAGCAACTAACGAGATCGGGTGGCCAGGTTCGCAGACTTGGTTCATACTTGTCTTTGTATCACAATTGTGTAGATCGATGTTTATGATGTCAATCACTGGATCGATTGGCATAAACCCGATTATTTTCAGACCTCCGTCATTTGGCTTCCATATTGCGAAGTTGAAAAACAAAACAAAACGATCTGGTATTGTGACAAAAACTGACTGCCTCACCTCCAAAATGTTTTATTCAGGGGTGGATCCAGAGGTGGGGTGCGGGGGTACGATCTATAGTTCATGTTTAACGCGATGTTCGAAAAGAAGAGTTATGCAAACAATGTATAAACGAACGACATGACCAGCACTAATAACAATGATTATACTGAAGTAACCATTGACTAGAAAATCAGCTATCGACTACAGGTAATTACAAAACACCAACCCATTAGACTATTTCCCTGGTCAGTCCGTCCACACGATGACACGGGAAGCATCATTAATTATCATTAAGAGATAAATATTTTGTGTTTCTAATTTAGAATTTGTTAACTGCAGAATGGTAGCGATGGATTTTACTTGACACGTTAATATGCGTGTGTTGGTAACATAGCTCTAAATACACAACATGTATACATTGTGAAGCTTTAGTTGGAACTATTTCACGAAGAGCATATTTGGCCGTGTAATTGCTTGGAAAGGATTCTTCACTTGACGTGGAAGTGAAGGATGACTTGATACTGTCTCGACAGTCCCGAACTTACTGCTTTCACTGCATTAAATTACTCTACTCGCGACCTACTCTCACAAATAGATCAGCTGTCGAGCTCACAAAGCATGGCATGTTTGCGTGAGTGAGTGGGTTTAGTTTTACGCCGCGTTTAGCAATATTCCAGCAATATCACGGCGGGAGACACCAGAAATGGGCTTCACACAATTGCACCCATCTTGGGGATCGAACCCGGGTCTTCGGCGTGACGAACGAACGCTTTAACCACCGCCACGGCATAAGTGAGACAAGCCTGTAAAGAGTAGTGTTGTTTTGCATACAATCTTATTTATATTTCTGAGCTGACAGTTTGCCACAAACGGATCGTTATCACATTGCCACCGTCCAATCATCATTTGAAGCATGTTGTTGTGATTACATTTTTGCAAAGAAAAAATGTTAATCTTCATTATTTCTTATAAATTCATATCTGAACCAAATACATGACCTTCCCCGGTTATTATTGATAGTAAGTTCACATGTACCTAACATAATTCACTTCATTGCAAAACAAATCTAAACAACGCTGCGGTGTGGTTGAGATTGTTGAAGATATTTTTTCAAACAGCCATACATCACAGTGAAAACAGCAATTAAATGAAATGATGTGCCACGCTTGTTTCTCGTGTGGATTTATAACAGTCAGTAAACAAAGACGTCAATTACCTCTACTAAAACGATAACGATCAATACCCTTTACTTTCACTAATTAGTTCGTGATCGAGCAATAACCGTATTCTCACATTGATTTCTTCTTAACAGTCCAGTTAAATTGGTGATTAGGAAAATAAGAAAGTACAGAGCGCTAATATGGCTACCTCCATACTAAGATAATAAATTATGACTTGCAAATATATATCGAAAACATAAATGCCTCCTTTCTGTTAAAAGAAATGATGTTTTTGTTTTTGTTTCCAGAACCAAATTATTCGGCCAATAACAATAATCTACCTTCTGCTTAATTACATATATGGTTCAATATTGAGGCCATTCTCTGATCTATAATAGAGAAAAGCAGCATAATATATTGATATATTTGAACTTGTATCCATGCGTAGTTGAAATGTTTACTTAATATCATCAGGAACGGAGCATGAAATGTTCTTTCCAAGTAAAAGAATTCCCTATTGTAATAGTGCCTCAAGGTTTGGACAGCAGGTGTCAATAGGAATCAAGTGCAGTCCTGACGAGATTTATTAGATTCACAAAACCTAAACACTACTGACCTGTTTACTGTGAATCGCAAAGTAAGCCACGAGCAAATTCCTCTCTTGACTTTTCTTAGACCTCAGACGAAGGATGGGCTGTTTTGGTTTTGTTTATGCGATCCACGAGCGACCTCCTCATGTTGGGTAACACCCTCCTTAAACTACTGCCTCGTAACTTTGGTTCCGACATCTGCATCGAAAGACAGGAATTAAGGATCAGAGGAGATGTAGTTTATTGACCATCTCGTGTTGCTGTGCCGAGAAGTGGTCGTGATAATTTATTTGGAAGATGCTAGTAGTTGCAGCCGTTTTCTTGTTAGAGTGTACAAGATCATAAAACATTGTTGAAAAGGATTTACTTTTCTTTGGTTGAATACCAACGAATTCACACCGCCAGAATGTGTTTTCTATATTTCCTGTATAATATGGTTCACGCACTATAATACTGGTGACTTGGAGCGGTGTCAGCACAGCACAGCACAGCACAGCACAACACAAACACAGCATATCAGAGCATCACTCATCACACATAAACGCACAGCTCTTTGATACTTCGTAAGGCACCCCTTCACTGCACACCATAGGGAGATATACAAGGGAGATATACTTCTATGGATATACACGTACTTTACGCCAGGTAGTACATGACAGGAATGGAGGAATGCACTAAGCTATAGCGTCTCTTTCGGAATCCTTTATCTTGAGTTTCAGGTTCCATCTTCCAAAATGTATGGTTTTTGAGCACCAGAGCTTATGAACGTCATTTAAGTGATAAACGTCCAAGATCTACTTCAATTCCAGCTTTCTGCTTACATTGAGCTAAACCGCCTTGATATAGCATTAATTGCTCAAAGCGGCATAAAACCCGACTCACTCACACATGACTATTTGGGCATGTATTAAGGAACACGATATTCGATCATATATTATGATCGTTTTCTTTGAAAATAGAACAAAACGTATTCAACGTATTCAACATGCGTTCAAAACTTTGAACATTTAGTTCTACCCTCACAATGTGCTGTTTGTATCTGCAAATGTGATTAATTACCATAGCCTCTTTATTTAATACAGTCGAGACATTCCCTTCGACTCAAGTGTTTAGTCTGGCTGGAGATCTTAAATAATCCCACATATGTAAGTTAATCGTCACCCAGCCTCTTTGACTGAGTCAGTGCCCAGGCCATGCTCATGTTAACTTGTATAAACACACAGATTGTATATGCTTTGATGTTGACTGGGTTATCAACGGCGTCTATTGTGATACTTGAGGACATGGTCCCAATCTTTGTGGTAATATACACGATTTATTTAAAATCAACCAGCATTTGTCCTTTGAAAGTATGTTACCGGCCTTGGCATAGTTTAACACGTGATAGTGATAGTAAATATCCTAAATATTGGAGTTACGACAATCGTATCGCTAAGACAGATTTTTTTAAGATGAGCCCGGTCAATATGCTCATTGGTTTCATATTGAAATACATGGTGCTTGGCCAATGTAATTACATCTGAGTGATTCTAAATTGGGGTTGCAATTCTTGGAGAGAACTGTTCTTGGTCATGTCTGGATTTTCTTATTTTAGTGTCATGATATTTTAATGACATGCAGCTTCGTTTAAGTACTTGTTTGGATGATGTAGGTAAACGTGTTGATGAATTGAAATTTCCCACACGACTTCTCTCTCTTGTAGATCCGGGTCAGAATAGGTCTTCAGCAGCCCATGCTTGTCGTAAAAGGGATCCGGTGGGCAGGCTCGCGCGGATCGCTGACTTAGTTGATACATGTCATCGTATCCCAATTGCGTAGATCGATGACCATGATGCTGATCACTGGATTGTCTGGTCCAGACTCGATCATTTACAGACCACCGCCATATGGCTGGAATATTGCTGAGTGCGGCGTACAACAACAACCCAACCTCAACTCTCTCTTTTAGGGAACCAAGTCGTCTAAAGCAAAGCCATTCGCTGCGCACAGTTATGTCCCTTTGATGTGTAATAACCCTGTGAACGTTGGTTTGAATCCCATATGCTCTCTGATAATGTTTCTGGATGTTAACACCATACCCAGGGTTTCAAGAAAGTTGTAAACGTCTTGCACATGAAACTGACAAGCAACTACAGTCCGTTTGATTTCATTTGAGACCGATGAATTACTCACTAACACAAAATCTAATAATTGCAACAAAACCAACTTGTGCACAGTCACATGAAATCGACAGACCAAGTCTGATGATTTGTATCATAACTTTGGATACATCAACTACTAATTTCCGAAAACTCACTTTTTCCACAGAGACAGTTGATACCATGTTCATGAAAATCAGATGATGTTATTGCTTTGTGTTTCTTCTTCTCTTTTTTGAAAGTATTAATAATTTTAAACAACATTCCTTATTTGGATTACTGGTTTAAAAAGTAAGTATACTTGTCGTTTTGTTTCTCACGTCTACTTGAACTATGAGTGTCAGCGAACTTTAATCATGGCTTAAAGACGACCATGACCAACACAATGACCACCTTACCCATTATAACAGCTCATAAACATTTCAGCAAAATCAACAGCGGGTATTAGGAAAGTGTATCCACTCAATCTTCACTCAGTGTCTTCTAACCAAAAGCACACAAGCATTCAAATCCGTATGCCTCTAGATATCTTCTTCTGCTTTGGCTAGATGCTCAGCAAGGCGAGAGATCTCATTACGTATAATTGGCACTCTGTATGATACTGCTATGTGCCTCGTGGACGTTTCATCATGGTCAACACACAGTTGTAAACAGTGCTAATTGTCTCCAGAACGACCCTGGGAGGGATCACAGACCTGCTTTCTCGAGACTTAAAAGGGTCATGAGATCGGTTTTGCACTGTTCATACTGAATATCCTATCACCGAAGGATCTCGCACACCTGGCAGACTTTATCCCTAGTTGTATATTACTCATATGAAACCAAAGGAGGCCTTTATTCCGTAACCTTGACCTTGCTCCGTAAGATGTACGTCTCCCCTTCCAAACGAGCCCTTTCTACTATTTCAATCGTTCAGTTGTGTGATGGGTGAGTGTGATTTTGTGTTGCCCTTAGCAATATTCCTGTAATATTAGGACGGTAGTCAGCAGAAATGGTCATCATGCGTTGTGCCCACGTGCGGAATCGAATCCGGGTTTTCGGCGTGACGAACAAACGCTTTGACCTCTACACTACCCCATTGAACGTGTAATGGCTGCAAGGATGTATAAAAAGAACATTCTGAAAGAATATTGTCAATCAGAATGTCATTATCAGTTGCAATTCTTTGAGATTATACCGAAGAAACTATTTAATCGTCGTTGTTTTGTTTTTTTGTTGGTGTTTATTTTTGTTTGTTTTCTGTTGTTGTTGTCGTTGTTGTTTGGGTTGTTGTTTTTGTTTTTTGTTGTTGTTATTTTTGTTTGTTTGTTTGTTTGGGTTTTGGGGGTGGGGTGTGTTTGGGGTTTTTGGGTGTGTGGGTGGTTTTGTTTGTTTCTTGTTTTGTTGCTTTTCTTTTCTTCTTCTTTTTTTCGTGGGGGGCTCTTTCAAAACTAAACTCACTCACTCACTCACTCATAAAACATTTATACAGATAAAAGTGAGTTTAGTTATACGCCGCTTTTAGCAACATTCCAGCAATATCACGGCAGGGGACACCAGAAATAGGGTTCACACATTGCACCCATGCGAGGAATCAAACCTTGCGTGACGAGCGAACGCTTTCACCACTCGACATCTCCACTATTTGCTATGGACACGTTTAGAGCACGAAATTATGTTGGTGAAATATCCGGGCATTAGGCTTGTCACGGAATGAGACTAGTGGTCAAGGAAGCGATCATTGCCAGTGCGAAAACTCAATGAATACAAGCACATCCTTCACGTTTAAGAGACGCCATTGCAAGGATCATATTCAACTTCTCGTTTTGCAAGCTCGCGACAAAAGACAAACCGGATCGTTTGATTGCTCATAATTATTGTTTGAAATGACTATCTGGCGTCTACACGTCTCACGTCATTTCACCTCAATACTATCTTAATGGTGTGAATAGTGTTTTTTGTTCAAAGACGTATAAACTACAGGTCACCAGTGTGGTCAGTGTTTGATTAACCACTCGTTCGTATCACGACACTCTTTCACATGGATACATTTGAAACTGATCTCCTTCAACCAGACTTTAACTGTTTGGATAAGTAAATCGGATCCAACATGACCAAACATGGAGGGCATTCGGTTCACCCAATCGCCTTTAACATGGAATATTGCACCTGCCTTTTCGGCTATTCAAACACTTAATTGCCGTAAACCAATCTTAATTACCGTAAACCGATCTGTTTAGTTGTTGCGAAGAAGCAACGTTTCTTTTAACTGTTTGGATATGGCGACAGATACAAGAGAGGTTGCTCTTGGGTGATTCCACGACCATGAGCGAAGGAGACGTTTAAACAGGAACACAATAACACCTAGTTAGGGAGCGGATGCCTTAAGGGAATACGTTATAGACACCAATTTTGTGGTGTTCAGGTAGAATATCCTTCTTTTATGATTCCGGAAGAAAAACGGAGGTATTGGATGGAAGGTTCGCGGGGCTATTCAGCTGATAGGAAACGCTGATAGGGGAACGTTTACAATTTAACGTCAGGTACTGAGCTATTTTCAGTTAGGGTTTGTAGCCAGTTTGTTCATGGAGCGTAAAACTGCAGTTCGTATCGCCATAATATGAGCCCGTGAATCCTGGATAAGTTAGAATTTAATTCAGGCTATTGCTATCGTGTTTCGTTGAACATATTTACCACCCATGTTGTGAAATAGCGCCTTAGAACGCGTTACGTGTGGCGGCGAGGGAGCGAGATGAGATACCGTACTATCTAATAAAATTGTATTAGTGTACCTTTAGACTGAGTACATATATGAATGCTAGTGCATGTTCTATATACTATATCGAGGATAATATATGTGTGCCCATGTCATACTATGTTTACGACAGCAGTGCCTACATGTTGATATTTCCCGAGCGAGACCGATATTTAGGCACAAGTGTTGTGAACATAGTATGATATAGGCACTAATATAATATTCTATGTATTACTGAAGTCGTCAAATTGAGGAAAATAAACCCAAATCTACTTTCAGACATAGGCTGGCTACCTGCCGTCGCTGCATCCAGAACGCAACGTCATAGAAGAAACGTGACGTCATAGCATTGTTCATTATGGCCGGGTTTAAAAATATTAACCCAGATATTTTCGCCCTCGTAGATAATAAATATAAAGCATGACATAGGTTTCAACAGTATTACCCCAAGGAAGACACAAGAAAGCCTTTACACACAATATGGAAGTTGCTTTGATCCATTAAACGTTTCACCTCTTAATGTAGCACGAACATATTTTCGATGCTCCAATACACAATGTTTACTTTTCCTGGAAGACTGGTGTGGTATATGTTTCTGTCATGTAGCTGTGCATAAAGAACATTTCTAAATTTGGTTTAATCGTACAGATTACTCACAGAAGTTGGGTTCAAGTAAACCTGATTAATGGGGGAACTACGGTAATAACAAGAGGTGTCTGTGGACGCAGTAATTGTTTTTATGTTCATTTCATGCAATAGTGCTTGAACAAATATCCGTTTAAATTAATTAGGAGTGCTCTTAACAAGAGGAAATGTCAACTCGAAATTTTACAGTAAGTATTCCCAATTGAGCATGACATGAAAATGCTTTTACACAGCAGGTTTTGGCCTTGATAGAATTTAGAAAAATGAACAAACAGATGAACATGTTGATAAACTTTACTGACAGTTACAATAAAATGTATGACACAGATCTAACTAGACATTGAGAATTACATTTTTGGTAAGTATGATATTGTACGTGGTTTACATTGAAAACACCTTTTATTTCGTGCAATATCCCAACGGATACAACTTTGATGTCGACATTTAAAAAAAGGTATATCTAACGCTCTTTCCGAGATTTATAAGGGCTTAGTGCTACTGCTGAAAAATTGGTGCTGAAGGTTAACACCTTTCAACTGAATGACTGACTGAGTTTGGTTTTACGCCGCTTTTAGCCATATTCCAGCAACATCACGGCGGAGTACACCAGAAATTGGTTTCACACATTGTGCCCATGTGGGGATTCGAACCCGGGTCTTCGGCGTGACGAGCCAACGCTTAAACCACTAGGCTACCCCACCGCCCCCTAATACCTTTCAAGGTCTCAGAAAGGTTTCAAAAACATGGTGTGGTCATGAAGATGGCATATCCATATCTGATGCATCAGGGGCTAACATAATGTCCGATAAAATGACCGATTTTGACTAATGACTTATGTTCTCATGTATGTGGGGTTTTTTCAGGTTTACAATTGACTTTGCACGTTTTTGGTACCGGTGCCAAGGCTGGGGCAGGATCTGGTGACTGAGGGTGAGTAACAAATAGTGCAGAGTGACATTTTTACCTACACGTGGAGTAAAACGATGAATTGAGATTCATGACAATGTACAATGACATAACTATTTTAGCTGAAAAAATAATCAGGTTCGTCGTCTTTTCACTGCGATCGTTGGAAGTTTCTTTAAGAAAGTTTTTGTGAGAAGAAGAGTAGCACACAAACATATAAAGACCATCGCACTGTAAACAAAGTGTATTATCGACAGTACAAATTGAAAAATGACGCAGAGGAAAATACGCTAACCTTGACACAAACTTGAGATCATTAGAAGGTGAAGGAAAATCGATATTCCCTGAGTCGATGTCTTAGAGTTTGCCTTGGTACTAGGTCAGTTTCGTTGAGTGCTTGTGAAAGTTGTCACGATGAATATATTCATGTGTTATGCATTATAACTTGCATTTAAATATAACACATATAATAGCAATGTGCCGAGCTGACAGTTTGACTGTTGGAATTTACAATGAAGTCTGTAAAGAAACAAAAGTATTCGATAACCCAAAAGTATTTGATCTGACCTCAAACCTCTTTCAACTGAGATTTCTATACTTCACTGTGTATGTATATCTACTTTCTTCAAGATAAGGGTCGGTGGGGTAGCCGAGTAGTTGAAGCGTTCGCTTGTCACGCCGGGTTCGATTTCCCACATGGGTACAATGTGTGAGGCCCATTTCTGGTGTTCCACGCTGCGATATTGCTGGAATATTGCTAAAAGTGGCGTAAAACTAAAACTCACTCACTCACTCTTCAAGATACGGTTTCCTATCTCCAGATTCGATCTGTGCTCAATGACAACTGTAACTTTCATCATTTAACACAGATTTGAGATAATCGTAGCCCCACGATCGCTCCGAGAAGCATTAGGATTAAGATCTGTAAGCATACGTGTGTGCACTGCACTCATTTAGCAGATCGTGAAAGCAGGAACCAGTGTCGATGTGTCTTTTTATTATTTTTTGTTAATAGAAATATTGCATGGTATATTACTGTCTACGAAGACAAATCGTGTTACATATTCTCAACTACCGTGTAGACTGTAACGAGATGAGGAAATGGATACTGTTGATATTTACGCTTGACTTGGGCCGCTCAATTATAGCCATGACTGGCAGTGACGCGGTTGATCAACACTTAATATCTCTTCAGAAACCCATGACTGCCTCATGGAAAAAGATGACTATTGTTAGAGCTGACACCACGATCTTTATCGCTATACTCCAACTCCGTCCCTGTCATAGACGTGACGCTTTGTCGACAAGAGACCCTATTTATGCCGTCTCAAATGTGCCCCATTTTGACGTTTTACGCCGTATTGGTGACCAAAAAAGCCTTAACTGCCAAGATAATCTGGCCGATCTAGCATATAATTTACGTCAGATTACTCAAGGAAACCCATTAAACGCAGTACTGAGATTAAAATCTTCACGAAACTAGAGAAATGAGCTTACTTTCGTGGTAAAACATCGTGTGAATGATAACGTCTATTGACAGTCTATGATATGAGACGATTGCACTTACACACACCAATGAATACATTATTCATATACTCCATACTTCCAATTTGCAGGCATAAATCAGGATGTATATAAAAAGGGAGGTAATGTATCTCGACAAACGTGAGAACAGTTTTCATTTCGGCGGTCTGCATTATTCAGCAAAATCTGCACGTTGATACACGTGTGTGCGTGTGTATGTGTACGTGCGGCGTGTGTGTGTGTGTGGGGGGGGTATGCATGCATGCGTGCGCGCGTGCTTGTGATGGTGAAATGTGTGTGTGTGAGTGCCTTATGTTTGTGGGTTGTTGAGTGTGTGCGCGTGGTCGCGTGAGCGTGTGTGTCTGTTTAAGGGCATTCGAGTACAAGCGGTTCTCTGCGTATCTGTGCGTGTTTGCGTCTGTGCGTGCGCGTTTGTGTCTGTCTGTCTGCATGACGTTCTGGCTGGCACAGAAACGAAGGATTACACTTTTTCAGGTAATTGATTGCGCTGGATATAATCTCTGTGTTCGAACGATTCATCATACATGTTATTAACACAGGCTACAGTACCAGGTTGTAACGCACTGGGCGTGTGTAGTTCGAACCCCCAAGAAGGAACACGATGGTACTTGTTGTTACTCTGCCTGGTGAGCGGTTTGAAGGAGATAGATGACGTAGTGGGAGTGTTCTGTGTCTGAGTTGAATATGAATATTCATTTGGCATGTAAATGTCAGTTGGAGAGCAGTATAAGGCCGGGTTCAATCTGCTACCTTGTACATGCGCGCATGCGCACACACGCATGTTTTAACGCCAGTGGTTTAGCTCTTAATTGTTTGTAACCTTAACAATGACTTTCAACACTCACAGCGCTAAAGCCGTTTTGTACAATTTTACTAAGGCCAATTTCACCTCATCTTACACCTAGACATCGCACGCTGTGTGTAGAAAACAATGAAGAACGTGTAGTTTATTGGTGGAATATGTTTTGTCAAGAAGATATAGATTGTTGAAAAAAGGATTTTCATTTCTTTCTATAAAAAGCTACACTAACAATACTATGTATTTATAAAACGCAATTCTCACCTCACCTCACCTCACCTCACCTCACCTCACCTCACCCCACCCCCCCACCCCACCCAACCTCACCTCACCTCACCTCACCACCTCCTCTCCAATCGAAACACGCGTGCTATAATGCATTTGGATTATTCCATTTTCTCCTAAGGGCTACTTAATCACAATCAGCAATACGTGTAGGCATTTTATTTCAACCCAAAACGTTAAAACTAAGTATTAGCACTGCACGAAAGGGGTTTGTCAGGCACATGGAGTTTTAGGTATGTTAACAGTCCAGCATCCCCGTCCATTGCCACACGTTGAAGAACGTGTATCCCATGTACTCTTATTGTCACTGTAACACATCATGACCTTTAACTAAATACCAGAATGTTCAGTCCGGTGACACAGACCTGGAGACAAGGTGGACTTCGTGATTCCTCTCCTATCATTAGTCCAGATCACTGGTCCGGATTTTATTGTAGCTCACGTTCAAGCAATCAGCTGGAAACTGGACACCTACGCACCAGGCCAAACCAGCTCTACTTAGGCAATTACGTTGTGAGTTTCCCCTAGACTGTAGCCGCCCACGTATGGTCAAAGGTTAAGTGCAATTCAGTTGTTTGGAAATGAATGTCTAAGGAACCGTTGACCTTTTTTCCCTGATTTAAATTTGCGACCAGATACATGTGATCCACACTCGGTAAACGAGTGGAACTAATTGGATGTAAGTTAGTTGGTATAAATGACTAGGTATTATGGTGCTTAATGATGCTTTCGAGAGAAGAGCGCAGTTAATGAGCTAGAATTACTCTCATTGCAAGCCTGGGGTAAAACATGACTACTCTCTGGAGTATATGGTCAGTTCCAGTTGACTGTTTGTATTTACGTGTGTACACGCACCACGTAGTAACACTTACAGCTGAAAATATTTGATAGTATTACACTGAAATGTCATTAGTGCTCACCTTTTTACACTGGAAACCTTTTTATTACGATCGATAAAATGGATATGTCACGTTGTGTGTAGGAGGCCACACTGGACAGATCACGTTTTTTCAGTTCCCTTAAACCATGGAAGATGATGAACACATAACTTCTTTGAGTGGCATTTTTGAAGTTGGAAGTATATATGGATGACAACATCGTCGTGCTCTAGAATTTAAGAAGCTGTCATCATATATTCTGGTCCTATGATGAACGCATTTCTTTCTATTTTTATTGATAATGTCTTACATCGATAAATACATATATTTATACAAATCAAAGTTTGCTAAGATCATCATTGTAAGGGAGTATGTCTGTTTGCATCTGTTGAAATAGCCAAAGGCAATATTGTGTGAAAACATGTTTAATCAGCAAAATTCGGTTGCAATGTGCAATCAAACAACATTTCAAAAATTATCAGTCACATCACCCGTCGAAATGAGACCATCCGACCAAAACTGAAGTGTCAAAATGTCACAAATTCTTAGTTTAAAGCTACTCTCTGTAGCGCGTTTGGGATACAGGTGATGTCATCACAGCCTCACATCCTTGCCACTTGACCCCTGAAGTATTTGGATGGTTGCCAAGGGAAATGGTTTCACACCACAGTAAGAGCATTGCCGAGTTCCTGCGTTGTCGGGTTGCCGGAACAGGGCGTTATGGAGACATAAAATGTGCTCGACATAAAATGCACATAGCTGATGCAGTCCTCAGCAACCAGACGCTGATCATTTCCACTGAGTGCAGTCTTAAGAAGTGCAAAAGTCCCCTGTCCATGGTTCTGGAACAGGTCTTGTAGGTTGGAGGCGTTATGTTCTGGGTTGGAATAACATCTGCAGCAAGGACTTCAGTAAAAAGAACCCACGAATCCGTTGGTATATGACCAGATGGTGGCCACATGAATACGTGCAAACACCAAGTTGCGGGGTACAGCAACGTGCATTAAACTTGGGCAAAGTACTGTGACTATGTGTCCCAGTCCACCCAGCTGTGAATGGGTACCTTGTAAGGATGAGAAAGCCGCAATAACACGGTGCGCCTAGTGGCTGCAAGATTTGTATGATCCCCAGGGAGTTGAGATTGATAATACGATGTGCCGTTGAGATTGAGACATCCAATGATCGAGGGAAAAATACCAGCGCCTTCCGCATGTACAAGTTCCATGGATATGTGCGCTATATAAATTGATTGAGGGGAACTTCAGTACTAAGATCCCTCATTGGTGACCACGGCTGGAATAAAATGGAGCGACGTTTACGTCATCCGAATCTTCCAACACCGATGTTGGAACTCCCCAATTGCTTCCACGGATAGAGAATATACTTCTCTATGACATTCATCGTAATTTAGTAACCAGGCTGCAGCAATACACAAGGTGGACACACTCGCTACTGACCGTGTCAACTTGCTTGTGAACCGCCTCTTAACTTGTGGCTCATTTGCATATGCCATAAGCTGGTCTTGGATTGTTATCGTTACCATGCTATGAAACATTTGTCTTTACGTGTAAGACATTTCATTTCGTAAAGGTTTAACACTTCTTCTGTTTGCTGTTTCCATGTCACAATAATTTTTGCCTTTAAGTATATAATCAAGAAAGGACGTTCTATATATTCGCAGAAAGTAGTTGAGACAGGGGAAATGATCACCATGTTGATTTTCAAAAGCTTAAATGACTTGCTGGACTTTTTGCAGTCTCAGGAAAGGCTTACGTTTAATGCTTTGAAAGCATTTCATTTTTCAACTTTGAATACCACTCTCCCACATGACAAACTAAAGTAAAAGCTTCATTGATTGATACATGGTTCAGGTTTTGTTACATGGTGACAATAGTGAGTGAGTATGGTTTTACGCCGCTTTTAGCAATATTTCAGCAATATCACGGCGGGGGGCACCAGAAGTGGGGCACCAGAAGTGGGCTTCACACATTGTACCCATGTAGGGGTCTTCGGCGTGACGAGCAAACACTTTAACCACTAGGCTGCCCCACCGCCCCTGGTGACCATGGACATATTCACATGAACTGACGGCTGAAAGAAACTTATAAATCAATCTAGTTTAGAAAACACAAAAGATATATGCATGAAGTAAAATGCATTGAAAACATCAACATCTCAACGAAATCAGTGCATAAAATAACTGTCATACAGCAACCGATGACAGTTGGATGAAATCAGATGGGGAAGCAAACACAAGCTTTCAACGTAATGGTCCACACATCTAAAATCTAAAGTGCACTGACACGTTACATTGATAGCGTGTATAGCCACCCTCTGTTATAAAACACGCAAAAACTCTCCGGCGCTCAGAAAAGTCAGTCAGTCGTTTGATGACGTTACGTGGGACACGTCGCGACTCATGTCGAAGAGCCTGTATCAGTTCTTGTCGGTTGGCTTGAGGATGTGGTTGCTGTCTAAGACGACGATTCATGACATCCCGGAGGTGTTCTGTCGGTGTCAACGTGCCTTGGGAGGGTGCAGGACACGGTAACACGGTGACGTTGTTGACTGCAAGGAAGTCCTGAACATCGGACTATAATGGGTCTGGCGTTGTTACCACGGGGTAGCTGCTGCGGAAATGGTAGGACAATTAAACAATTTAAAGAATGTCATCCATGTAACGCAGAGCTGTTAAATTTCCGTTAAGGATGACCTACTACTACTACTACTACTACTACTACTACTACTACTACTACTACTACTACTTGGTCAGGCTCGCTGACTTGGTTGACATATGTCATCGGTTCCCAATTGCCCAGTCGATGCTCATGTTGATCACTGAATTGTCTGGTCCAGACTTGATTATTTACAAACCGCCGCCATATAGCTGGAATATTGCTGAGTGCGGCGTAAAACTAAACTCACTTAGTCACTCTCTACTACTACTACCACCACCACCACACTACAAGTGTGTGTGAGCCAATTTTATCCTAAGATATACGAGTCACCAACGGTTTGAAGGGTTTGAAGACCTTGCTGGAGAACCATATAACCATGTGCGTCTATAGTCAGTGATCCACAGAGTCTTCATGTATTTCATCGAAATTTAAGACATATTAACTCACTAAAATAGTAACCGGGGTACATCGTAGAAGTCTGAAACGTAATGCGACCTAATGCTGAAATCTGCAATTTTTATGAGTAGAGGTAACTTTTTGGGTTTCAGTCATATTCTGATTGTATGATGCTTCTACATCCTATGATGCTTCTTTATTGAAGGCAACCGACTCCTTGACAAACGTCTGAAAAACACTGATGTAATGTTGGATTCTTGGAAGGATAGTTACAGAAATACTGCTTGTAACTGCCACTAAATGAAATTTCGCTGTGGCACATAACTGAATTTAAAGAGCTCTAAATATTTAAACCTAGCCAGATTCATGCACAGAAAACGTTTTCATTCAGTTTTATACATTATATAGGAATGCATGCTGTATATAACTAAGAACGTCTTGAAAAGTTGACACACTGAAGACAAACTGTGGTTTAGTTTTGGACACTCAGAATATCCAGAATGTACACAAGAGACAAAAGAGAGTAGACAAGTAATAATCCCAGAATGTACACAAAATTGGACAAGAATGGATGAAGGGTAGACACTGGAGAAGGGTAGACAAGAGAAATAAAATAATGGACAAAATGTGGACACATAATTGACAAAGACAACATTGGACAAACAGAGAAGAATAGTGGACAAACAATGGATGAAAAGAGGAAAAACAGGGAACATGAGTTGGCGTAGAATGGAAACATAGCGGACAAATACCTGATCAAGAGTTGTCCCTCTCACAGGTACACCAATTTGTAGTCATGGCCTCCCTGTCATACTCATATAGACGAAAGGTTAGTCTCTGAATATATATATATAATTTAGATAGAACATTTTAAATTGAAAAGGACCCCCAGTGAGATGAGAGATTCAGAACATGAGGAAAAAAGACTTGCTTCATTTAGGGCTTTAGGAGGGCTGGGCGGAAGGGAAATGGTGCTGTTCAGGGACTGTGAGACGGACTAATAGTCATACCGTGTACGTATCTTGTATTGGTGTCAATGTAAACTAGAACATGGTCATCTCACTTCCTTCGGTTTGATTAATTGAGATGGCCTTAATTAGACCATGTTCTCTGTCAGCGGGCTGTAACCGGCCATTCATACCTCATCACTTGGAAACAGGGCCCAATTAGGGCAATTCGAGGTCCCACCCTTCACGTTGTGGTCCTAGAGATTGCACGCGCTATTTACGTCTCTGTAGAATTAATATCAGAATCACACTGAACGTCTAACGGTTGATGGTGTAGTGTTAGATCTTTGACAACTTTGACCCTAGCCAACATCTTTCCCTGCAGAAATGTACATAGCCTGAGCACGGAATATGAACATACTGCACGAAAGTAATTGAATGTCTGACGGAGAAAGGTGTGTGTAGTAATACCGGCTTGAAAAGTAGATTAAACAGATGTTTCGAGAGCTAACTGGTCAGCTTCAGTGACATAAGCCGTGGTTCGGATTTGTAGTGATTTAGTCCCTGACACTCTGTGATAATTATTCTTTGCCTTAAGTCTCAACTAAACATGTAAACATCGAAAGCCAGTTAAATGGGGCTCCCTTCCAGCGTTAACCCGACACGTCAAGGTAAAACCAGTCAAAGGGCTTTAAGCACAACTCACTTATACAATCACTCGATGTTAATCACTGGATTGTCTTGTTCAGCGTTATTTACCGACCGCCGTCAACCGGCTGAAATATTGTTTGTTGCCGTGTTAAACAACAAACAAACAAACAATGCATACAGTACCACTTCAGGCGGAACATAAAATTCTCGTACTTTTTACCTTCACCGGGAACTTAAATGAAACAGATGAATAATCATTTCCTGATCCGTACATATGAAACGAAGACAGAACCGCGGATAATGCCTAAAACTGAATCAGAACTTATATGGAACTCCATAAACATGCGAAATGCAGTTATACCGTTTACTTGAATGTACAGAAATGAATGAAAGAGTGACTTGTTACTAGGGGAAGTCATCTCCTGTTGATAGTTGATCCCATCGAAAATACTACCTTCTTATAGACAATTCTTTGGGTCAGAGTGAGCATGAAATACTGTGTTTTTCCATTGAAATATGCTTAAGTAGCTTGTCAATCATCCAAATCAATGAGTAAGTAGGTACTTTGATAGAACAATCCACTGACATTGACACTGACACTGACAAACCATTGTACTGTATTGGCATCGATCTACAAATTAGGGGTGCATGCTCACAGATGGATCATACTTGGGTTGATGCAATTTCCTCTTTCATAGTAAATGTCATTGTGACCAGAAGATTTTTCTTGACCATTGTATCCGGCAGATGATACGTTCCATAGATGAAGACCAGGTAAAGCGTAAATAAAATGATACCTTAATTGAAATGTTAGACAAGGCAGCCTGGTTCCCCGAGACACCGTGGCAATGCCGTTTTAATGTCTCCAGCTAAGAAACATGAACAATAGCTCACCAAGAGTAGCCTCCCTTTTAACGACTTGACTGAAAATATTTTATTGCCGCCTCGAATTTTAATTTGCATTTGTGTAGCCAACGGAACATTGGAACCAAAGTAGTGAATATCATCGGTCTTACTTTCCTCTATCCACTGTGTGAACCTCCGCGATTAGTGGGTTGCTCCCCGTAACTGTTCGGGGATCTGCTTATTGTTTCATGCAATTTCCGATTCTTCCTAATATAACACCCGTGAAGGTCCGGGTTAGAATTGATCTTCAGTAACCCATGCTTGTCGTAAGATGCCACTAACGGGATCGGGTGGTCAGGCTCGTTGACTTGGTTGACACTTGTCATCGGTTCCCAATTGCGCAGATCGATGCTCATGTTGTTGATCACTGGATTGTCTGGTCCAGACTCGATTATTTACAGACCGCCGCCATATAGCTGGAATATTGTTGAGTGAGGCGTAAAACTAAATTCACTCACTCAGTGACAGAGCATTATGCTGCTTAGAGCAACATTTTGATTTCATGCATGCTTGCAAACAGGCCTAGGAAGACTTTATTATACCAACAAATCTTACTTTGCTTGTGAATAATGACGATGCTTTGGCCCCAGAAACACTGCACGCAAAGACACACAGAAACAATACACCACACACACAGGCCAAACTCCAGGTTAATATACCGTATTTTTCTTTTTCACTCATGCTGTTGATCACTGAATTTGTCTGGTCCAGACGCGAATATTTACAGACCGCCGCCATATAGCTGGAATAGTGCGGCATAAAACTAAACTCACTCATTCACTCACTCACTAATATAATCCGTTATATAATGATAATACTGTTCAAAGCGGCGTGAAAATCACTGATCAAGGACGATGTTATAGCAGAAACACGGTTTGGTTCACACAAATCACATGGTGATTCGTAATAAGTGGCGGTGGCTTCGAATCCCACCTGCTATTTTATCATTATTTTGTCTGCAAGAACATTATCCTTGTGGATAAACTTCACCGACTTTCCCCAACATGGCACTTGTTCCCTTACTTAACGGGACCGTGGGGTAGCCTGGTGGTTAAAGCATTTGCTCCTCACTCCGACGACCCGGGTTCGATTCCTCAGATGTGTACATTATGTGAAACCCATTTCTGGTGCCCCCCGCCGTAATATTGCTGGAATGTTGCTAAAAGCGGCGTAAAACCAAACTCACTCACTTACTTCACGCCTCTATGACGTTTGGCACGGGTGGCCCAGTTGTCAAGGCGCCACGTTCTGTTGTGCGGAATTGCGTCCCCTGGACAGACCAGGAATCTGTGATAGTGGTTTCGAATCCCGGTTTGCACCGGTTATGTTTCTGTATTTGTCAGCACTATACCTGTGCTTGTGACACCTGCATCACTTTGGGCTCTCATACAGCATCAGCACTTCTTAAGGCTGAGAGAATATGATCAGCGTCTAATGGAGTCTGGCCGGGTCTTTAAAATGAGCATTGTTGGCCATTTTTCTCGAATATGTCATGCTTCGTGCAAATTCCTTGCTATTCGAACAAAAACTGCTTGGTTGCGTTTCACAAAATTGAAAACACTCTTTCTCTTTCCGTAACCTCCATCATTAAAACAATTCTGTCCTGCTCAGCGAGGTCCCTATTCTGAGAATATTCTTTTCCACAGATACGAGGACTTGTAGATAATATGCATCGACTGTCATATACGAGGACACGTACGGCATATGCATCATTTGTCAGACACGAGGATTTGTATAAAGCATGCATCATTTGTCAGACACGAGGACTTGTATAACACATGCATTATTTTTCAGATGTACGGGAGTACACATCATTTTTATCCCTTGTCACATAATAGGACAGATGTCATCACATCTTCAGTATCAGCATCATTTGATGTGGAGACACTTACTTACTGCATCACATTATCACTGTTGTCATGTCATCTACATGCAATGATAATTGAGGATATATCATATCGGTTAATTGCATGTAACACCTCATAATATCTTAAAATAATGATATAATTCTATGCGTAATAATAACATCTGAATTGATCATAAATCATCCAGACATAATTCCGTTTTTACTGCGAAAGTTCAAATAGTTATAGAAGGTATGCATTCCATTCATAAGGTCGCTCTATCATGTCCCATCAATAACTACAGAAAGAGTGAAAGTCAAAGGTTCCAAACAGATTTACACCACAGCAAGTATGGCAAGTATGCAGGCTTGTAAAGGTCTCGTGGGATGATGTAACAGAACTACAAACCATCCAGCACAACTGTGCTAATACGTAATTACGATATTTGTAGCGACACAATTATGTAATCAGTAAATGTCTTTTGCGTTCATTATCTGAAATCATTATTTGAAGCCGAGGAGCCATGTGAAACTCGTTCAGAAAGTCGATCTGTAGGGCAACTGTTTCATGGCTGCGTGACTAACATTTGTAGATGAATTACAGTCGTTTTCTAATATTCATTTCGGTTTACCTGAAAGAACATTTTTAATGTGAAGAAATATTGCGGCAGCTCAAGTTTTTGAGCAAGACTCTTGCTGAAAAGTTGCTTGATCAGGGTTATTCCATCCAAGGCCTCAATAAAGCTTCAAAACGTGTTACGGTAGACATGTGAAGAAAATTTCAAGATTTCCGAATCAGAGTTTGAAGTAATGTGCAATGAAATTCCTTATTTTGGCTTGTACAATATGTTCCCGTGTGTTTTCCACCTCTATGACTGATTTCAGGTTGCCTTGGCATGGTATCGAGACCAGTTCCAATATAGGGACTTGGGCCCTTTCCTCACACCTGGTATACCATAAACATGCTCATGATATAGTCAGAAACGTACAATGGATTCCGCCTATATCACAGATTTTTTTATTTATATCGAAAAGTATTTCATCGCTTATATCATCATATGTAAGGACAGAGGGTTCAAACAACGCATCGGACACAATAAGTGAGTGAGTTTTGTTTTACGACGCTTTTAGCAACAGTCCAGCAATATCACGACAGGGGACACCAGAAATGGGCTTCAAACATTGTACCAATGTGGGGAATCGAACCATCAAACACGGCAATAAAACTGCGAAGAAAGTTATCAATAAAACCCCGTGAAGGTCCGGGTTAGAATGAACCTTCAGTAACCCACGCTTGTCGTTAGAAGCGACTAACGGGATCGGGTGGTCAAGCTCGCTGGCTTGGTTGACATGTCATCGGTTCCCAGTTGCGCAGGTTGGTGCTCATGCTGTTGATCACTGGATTGTCTGGTCCAGCCTCGATTATTTACAGACCACCGCCATATAGCCGGAATATTGCTGAGTGTGGCGTAAAACTAAACTCACCCACTCACTCGTTATCAATAAATGAAATAGAAACAAAATAGGGCCATTTTATAGAAAATACCATTCCATTACCAGAACGGACGTATATCGCATAATCATAACTCGCAAATCAAGGTGCACATGTAGATTCGGTTTGTAAAACCTTCTTCTGATGAAGGATGAATGGTAAAAATATATGTTAAACATTATCTTCCAGTGTCAACAATATTGTGTCAATCAACTTTTATCCTTGAGCCTTAGGTCTGAATTCAATAAATATTGTTTTTTGTGAGTGTTAATTTTCGGAAATTACCACAGGAATTTTTATAATGAATACTGAGATCAATTATAAACCCATTATAAGAAATGTTAATCAATGCAAAGGAGCCTGGCTGAGCTACAGGATGCTTGATTACTGGGATAATGGGATCCACATGTGTAGAAGAAAATGTTAGTCAGTTATGCCTTTAATGTCAAGACCTATTTCACTCGTGTGGTGTCAACATCACTTCCCAGTACAATGCATGTTAGACATTTTCAATGGTGATGGTGAATTGAAGCTATTTGACTCTATAGTGTTGCGCGTCTTAGAAAAGTAAGATATGACGTCTTCATGATTGTTTAAGATTTTACACATGGATTAAAATGTACACAACATCATCCTGGGAAGCTTGCCATTCTGTGAATTTTCTCTGTAGGGTTGATCATTACATACGGGATTACACAATGCCATTTAGAAAATGGTCAAATGTAACATATGTTATATTTGGGATTACACTTTCTTAATAAAGTACTGGGCCGGTATTCATAAAGCTTCTAAGAATTTTCTTAGTTTTTAACTTAAGTTTCCTTAAGAATTCTTAAGTTTAAGAAAAATTCTTAGTTTCTTTCTTAACCCAAACTAAGAAAAAATCTTAGCTAAAAATGTTCTTTTAGCATGATGTGATCGTATGTACCGGTATTAGCGTGAAAGTTTGCGTTTCAGTGAGCCGCCATATTGGATAACTAAGAATTTTCTTAACTAGTTAGGTGTCCTCATGAGGTTTCTTAAAGTTAAGAAGAAAACTAAGAACAAAATAACTTGTCTAAGTTTCTTCTTACAAGTTAAGAACGTTGTTATGGAAACTAAGAATTCTTAGTGGATTTAAGAATTCTTAACTCTTAAGAAAATTCTTAGAAGCTTTATGAATACCGCCCCTGATTCTAGTACTTTTGTTGAGTTGAGTTCCATCCGCTTGATCCAGAGGGTGTGGCTTCGAATCCTGGATGGAATTCAATCCAGCAAAAGTACAAGAATCTGTACTTTACTAAGAAAGTGTAATCCCAAATAGAACACATGCTACATAACATGCGTTTTAATATTTCTTTAAACGTAAATGAGTAAGAAAATATATAGAAGAACTCGGAAACTACGACACTAGGTTATCTGTTTCTTTTATTTTTTTACGAATGGTGTACGTCTCATAGCTCATTGGTTATTTTGAAATAATGTTGCTATTGATCATTAGTATACGTTAGGGTGAACTATGTATCAGGTTTCACAGTATTACCGGTATGTACACCAGAAATGGCCTTCACACATTGTACCCGTGTAGGTGTAAATGTGAGAGGAAATCCCTATGTGAGGAAAGCGTACACCATTTTAACCACGATGAGGTAGCCCTGGTTAGTTTTGGTGGTCTAGGGTTCTTTTCTATCTATAGTACTAGTGGTTCAAGCTTTTCCTTATCACATCGACGGACGGGGCTGGATTCCTAAAATGAGTACACTGTGTAAAGTTCGTTTCCTAATTACAATTGTCATTCCTTTGTCTTATTAAGTCCCTGTTTCCAGTTCTAAATTGTGACAGTGAGATCGGAAGTCACGATGAATTGACAGTTTGTCAGCACAGATAAAAAAATGTTCCATTGCTTTGTACTAATCATCAATCGTGACGGTGACAGATCGATCTCACGGAATACACGATACGTGATCAACCAGGCACGTCTGAATCCAGTAATCAGGTAAGTATCGTATATTCGTAGCACATATACCGATTGACTCGGGCGGGGGTTAAAGCGTTCGCTCGTCACGTCGAAGTTCCGGGTTTGATTACCCACATGGGTACAATGTGTGAAGCCCATTTCTGATGTCCCCCGCCGTGATATTGCTGGAATATTGCTAAATGCAACTCACTCATTCACTCTGATTCATTCAAGAGCAATGTCATGTTCGCTCATGACAGTCTGAAAGAAAGTTGACGTAAATAAGAAAAAAGTCAGTTATAGGTAACTGTTTTATGTTCCAAGCATACATATTATTCCAAAACATTACAAATATCTTATTGTATCGTCACAGATGAATATGTAAACATCAATATCTTGAGGGTCTCCTTTTAAATGGATTTAGTATTCAAAATTCAGTACAAGCAAACTCACAAATATACAACATATACTCATTACGTTTTATCGGAAATACAAAAGAAAAACAGTGTCAGGCTGAATCTTTTAACAGCTATATAGCTTTTAAAAGTAACGTTTTAATGCAGTTCACATTAAGCATGGTCTGAAATAGCACAATGTGTACTAAATAACATTAAAACGTTATATTATTTTTCACAGACGTTATTTTCGTAATATGTACAATGTAATTAGATTACGTAACATGAGACTTTGAAATGTGGTTCATTACCACACACAGATGCCACAATGAATGTCATGCACCATCAAAGAGATAGCATTAAGTGTGAAGATCTTATTAATTCAACTATGGCGATCGGAGATAGTCTTCACACATTGTACCCTAGACTAACGCTTAGTCCCTGAATATATATAATTTTGATAGTAACAAATAGACACATTTAAATTGAAAAGGAGTTGGGAGATTCAGGGGAAACCTGGGGAAATCTAGACTTGCTTCATTTAGGGATCTAAATGTGCTAGGCATTTGGGAAAATAATGTGGTTCAGGGACTGCGAGACAGAATAATTGTACCCGTGTAGGCGTAAATGTGAGAGGAAATCCTTATGTAAGGAAAGCTTACACCATTTTAACCACGATGAGGTAGCCCTGGTTAGATTGGGTAGCCTACGGTTCATGTGGTATCTAAAGTGAAATGATGCATAATTGATACAATTAGTGCCTTCGTCTGGATATCAGAAATATAATATTTGCAACCATACAAATAAATAACGTGACACTTAAGGCGACCAAACCCCACGTTAGTGCTCCATACTCAGAACTCACTTCCTGTACTTGAAAGTCCAGCTGGGGGAGTATAGAGTTCCAAAATTCTACCTGTCGGGGACGAGGCTTATATGCTACTGTTATTGTACCGTTTCCATCCGCACCATTGATTTTCATATATGTTTGGTTTTGGCTTTCGAAGTGGTCGAAGAATATCTCATCAGCTCCAACAGATGAAGATGGTTTTCTAAATAAGAAGATGTAAATTTAAGTAAAGTGGTCCCAAAAGCAGTTCAATTATTGGCCACACATTGATGACTGTATAATACATATTAAAAAGTGAAATAATCACTTTGCTGTATAATTTCGTACAAATTATTCCTTTCTAAGTTGAAAAATAGTTATGCTTTACCTCAATATTAATTCAGGAAATTTGAAAACATTGATGATCTTTTCCTGCAAATGCAATTTGCACCATTCTTTCGTTCTTGCAAACTTTGTTGGCTTTTCAGATTAGAACAAGTCGCCAGTGAAAATCTGCTTGTTACATGTGCGTGACTTGGTCAGTGACGGACTGTGAATCTCCATACATATTTGTTTTTACCTGACCAAGACGCGATTACTGACAGCCATAATAGAATTAAAACAACAACATATGCTCACTTCTATGTGACAAAGAACATCTACCCTACTGAGGTCATAGGAACAGTTTCAATAGCCGCTACTGGGTATAAATACTCCCCATCAAAAGTTTTGACTCACTAGTGTAAATGTAGCCACTTACTTCAGCCAACTGTTCTGAACTAGATTTAGTAAAATAATCCATACAGTTTAAAGGTACTGTTTATACATGAGCTAATATATTGTAAAACAAATTCGTGACGTTCAAATTTAATTATTTTGTCATGTGTTCAATAAATGATGAAACTCGATTTTTTTATCAAAACTTTACACCAAAACGCTGCTGTTCACATGCACGATATTTGCACATGCTTTTCAGCAATTTTATGCATGATCCTCGTGCAATTAATTTGCATAAGGTTTGCAGATGTTTCCCCCAAGTTAGTGGAGAAATTCATCTTCGTGTAACCATATGTACATAAATAACATATAGTGATTGATTTAAGCGAGTCTAAACTTTTGATGGGTAGTATATATTTGATACTGATCACGGGCTTGCCTGGTTCAGGGTCGATTAATAACACGTCGCCCTCGTAAGGCAGAAATAGTTGGATTAGAAAACAAATTCTTGAAAATTATTTTAGCGGCGGGTGCTAGCGGTGGTGGTTACCCTTTCAGGAACACCTGATGACAACACTGATTTTGACAGGTCCAAGTACAACTTATCAGACTGTTTGCCTTATATACCCACTGGATGACCATTATTACTGCCTGTCGCTGACGCTTTGATTTCCACTATAATTCATGTTTAATAAATGGTGCGTTTAGAAATGGCTTCAAAGTATCTGTTTGCAATTATACAGGTATTTTATGACAATTGCAACTTGTTCAGATGAGTTTCTTACCCTGTCTTGACGAAGTTGCTCCACATGTTCATGAAGACTTTGCTGACCTGTCGATCTTCGTCCGTATAGTTGTACAGGGGATGTCCAGAGAAAGGACAGCCGAACAGGTAGAACAGGTCTCGTCCATGTGGGACGCCTACAATAACATAGATGTAACATGTATCTTGTCAACGATCTTAAAAACAGTTCCTGAACGGCACTTGTCCACCATGCCAACCAAATTGGAGAAAATAACAACATCGTTCGGAAACAGATGTAAACTATGTCTTGCAATAAAAACAATCTCTCCTGAAAGAAGATTTGGACGATTCCATATATGAGCTTAAATTTAAGGAGATTCCTGCTCTTTAAAATGTCCTTATTCCCCCTGAACAGTTACAGCTACAAGGGTTTAGTTGTGTACAGATGAAATTGATTTAAGGTTTCGTGTGTATCTGACCCGTGAAGGTCCGGGTTAGAATGAACCTTCAGTAACCCATGCCATGCGACTGACGGGATCGGGTTGTCAGGCTCTCTGGCTTGGTTGACACATGTCATCGGTTCCCAATTGTGCAGAGCGATGCTCATGCTGTTGATCACTGGATTGTCTGGTTCATACTCGATTATTTCCAGACCGCCGCCATATAGCTGGAATATTACTGAGTGTGGCGTAAAACTAAACTTACTCACTCACTCGTGTGTATCTGCATATGAGTGTGTGTTTTCCTGCATACACTCGTGTATGAGCGGTTGCATGTAGTGTAGCAAGTTAGAGCTAATGCCATTTTAATAGTGTTAGCCAGTGCATATACTATGTCGCGCTGCAACATGTAAACCAGACTCCGTCATAGTGAACCGACTCCAAGGCGACCTATCCCTGCATATCATTAATGTCGAGTGGCAGGCATGGTAAAAACAAGAACCACATTTTCACACATGTTGGTTAGAGCTCGGGGACTGAATCACCAACCTACCCGTCATCTTCCCCTCTGTAAATAATCGAGTCTGGACCAGCCAGTCTAGGGATTAACTATATGAGGATCGATCTTTGCAGTTGGGATGCGATTACATGTGTCAACCAAGTCAGCGAACCTGACGTCCCGATCCCGTTAGTCCCCTCTTACGACAAACATGGGTTACTGAAGATCAATATTCTACCCCGGATCTTCACGTGTAGTATGTAATGGCAATGGAGTCATTACTATGTGAAGACTTTACCCATCCATGGTGGTGCCGTTGAAGCAGGTGAATGGTAATCGAAGGAATAGAAGTAGAGATGATCCGTCCTAGCAGCCAGGCGCTTGGCGACATCCACGACAGGGGCAACAATTACCGAGTCACCTAAGATCTACACAAAAGAGTATATTAAACCTTTACAACAGACCGATACAAGTGTATTTTATTATGATAAATTGTACTCACCATGGCATCTTCTTATCTTAAAGCCAAAACAGTGGTAAGCACGTTGTATTCACTATATGATAAGAAACACTGGTATACACACCCAATACATTCACTATATGATAAGAAACACTGGTGAACACACCCGATACACTGGCAAACACACCTGACACATTCACCATATGATACGAAACACTGGCAAACACATCTGACACATTCACCATATGATACGAAACACTGGCAAACACACCTGACACATTCACTATATGATCAGAAGCACTGGCAAACACACCTGACACATTCACTATATGATACAAATTCTGGTAAACACACCTGACACATTCACTATTTGATAAGAAGCACCGGCAAACACACCTGACACATTCACCATATGATAAGAAACACTGGTAAACACACCTGACACATTCACTATATGATAAGAAATACTGGCAAACACACCTGACACATTCGCTATATGATAAGAAGTACTGGTAAACACACCTGACACATTCGCTATATGATAAGAAATACTGGCAAACACACCTGACACATTCGTTATATGATAAGAAGTACTGGTAAACACACCTGACACATTCGCTATATGATAAGAAATACTGGCAAACACACCTGACACATTCGCTATATGATCAGAAATACTGGCAAACACACCTGACACATTCGCTATATGATAAGAAGTACTGGTAAACACACCTGACACATTCCCCATATGATAAGAAACACTGGTAAACACACCTGACACATTCACTATATGATAAGAAATACTGGCAAACACACCTGACACATTCGCTATATGATAAGAAGTACTGGTAAACACACCTGACACATTCATCCTATGATAAGAAGCACTGGCACACACACCTGACACATTCACTATAATATTATGATAAGAAGTACTGAGAAACACACCTGACACATTCACTAAATCGAGATTTTGCATATAAATACAATAACTTTGACCCTAACCTGTATGGTACAAGCACTAGAAATACAAAGATTGAAATCGATCTGAACACTTAACTAAAATCTCGTCGAAAAAACCCATTATGAAACCTTTTATGCCGTTGTGTTTTCAAAGGTCAAAGAAACAGCTAGTATATGTATATATTAGTTGAGATGAACATACCATCAGGATATGATAGTATACAGTACAATTTATCAGTTGTGATGGATGTATCTTTAGGATATGATAGTACGGTCAATAATTATGTAAGGAGAATTAATTAATTTCAGTGTATAACTATATACTCACGTCAGCAATAGCAGTTATATTAGCTGTCACGTTGTCGCGATCATCCCACGGCCGGTACTCATGTATAACGAGATTAGATTTTACTGGAAAGATTAAAGAGCAGATGGAACTCAAAGAAATGAAAATGGCGGCGGGGTAGCCTAGTTGTTAAACCGTTCGCTCGTCACGCCCAAGACCTGGGTTCGATTTCTCAAATGGATATAATGTGTGAAGCCCATTTCTGGTGTTCCCCGCCGTGATATTGCTGGAATATTGCTAAAGGCGGCGTAAAACCTCACTCGCTCTGGCGTACAATACTCTTATCATTCAGTGGGGTTGGGCACTTTATTGTCTGCAACAACAATGAAAATCTTCGTGTTGAATATATCCGATGCAAGCATTGCCAGTCATAAAGTACCTAATTTGTTGTTATCCCCCATGGACAGTCCAAACCTGCCAGCTGTAAGCTCTACCCTTTCTGTCCCCCGTATCCACATAGTACCTGCAGAAAGAAATATTGCCATATATTCAAGTGCATCCTCGATAATCTCCAGGGTATACTTTCCGATAAATCTCCACTATACCCTGGATGCATCTACGGCTCGAGCCGATGATTTTATTACCTCCCTTTGCTGGCTCCGCATTCTCACAGTAGCCAATCAGATAAGCCGCCGTTACAACCGAGCTTGCAAGTGTCAACAAAGATAGCGGTCGCAGCCGCGAAAGTTTGTTCGCAGTGCGACTCAGATTTTGGGGGAAACATACAGACAAAATGACAGGTCTGAAATCTTAAAGAAGTATATGCATGAACTCCTTCTACCTCTCTCAGAGTACCTCTGCAACAATATATTATTGTGTTGTCAAGTTTAATCGGTTAGATACTTTGAAAGGCTAAAGTGAGCTGTGATTGGTACGTTCAACTTCCCAGCGTAGACACCTGATTGGATAAAAAGCCAGCAAAGGGAGGAAATAAAATCATCGTCTCGAGCCGTAGATGCATTAAGGGTATAGTGGAGATTTAGCGGAATTTAACATTACTGGAAGAGCTCATAAAATATCTAACATGTAAAATTGCTTCAGCTTTGTTGTTTGAATGCAAACGTCAATTATATAGACAGTATTATCTATATCTTCATGTACTGAATAGATCAACGGACACTCACTGAAACACAACCCTGTTTGGAACAATTAAAACACATCTTAGCCTGACAAGAACAATATAACAATATATATTTCCCGATGAGAAAGTCCTACCCTCATTGCTGGTAATCCCTGCCATGAAGGCTTCACCGTTTAACTCAGCATCTTTCAATAGTTTTGTGGCATTACTTGGTACAAACAGTCCATCAATCACAGGCGAAATACAGAATTTCCCTGGAGCATTCTAAAAACAAAGTAAAGAACATATATAAAGAGGGAAACAACTAAGGGGACACCACTTCACGTGAGTGTTGTTTTATTTATTCTCAGATTTCCTCCCACAGCGCTGTTCAAAGCTGGTGATGAAAACTGGAAAATATTAAAGGAACACTTGAATTTTCCTGTGTTCCTCTATTTGTTTCTCTCAGTATATACTAGCCACATAAAGAAACTGTGCATACAAAAATTTAAAATCTAATTTATCAAACCTGTGTAGACACATAAGGATTTAAACTCAGAGATTAGTGACATGTATCTAACATGCATGCACGTGCCACGTTCCGTGACGTCAGTGGGTTCGTCTTTGAGACGTGCAATACGTTGTTGCACGTGCATTCCGGGAAAGAGAAACAGAGCAAATGAATGCCACACAATACTGTCACTTTGGAGAGCTCAACCCCTGCCCTTGCGATCGTTCAAAAAATTAAACGGCTATTGAAACGCATAGCATGCCAAGGCTCACGTCTGCACAAAGTCATGAGGCCATTGGGATGGTCCGTGGGGGAATGTCTCAACGACAAGTGGCTGCACATTTCCACTGCCACCGGAACACCATTTCTGCACTGGTGAGACGCTACCAGAACACAAATGACGTCATCGATCGGCCACGTTCTGGACGTCCACGTGTAACAACGCCAAGACAGGACAGATGGATAAAAAGGGTGACCCATCTTCGCCACAGGTTTCAGACTGCAGTGATGACTGCCCGAACCATCCCAGGACTTCGCCGTATCCACCCCAACACAGTTCGACAACGTTTACGTCATCACGGGATCAGACCACGACATCCCGCCATACGGCCTAACCTGACACAACGTCATCGACAAGCTCGCCGAATGTGGTGCCGAAATCATGTCCGCAGACCCTTGTTTTGGTGGAGAAATGTTGTTTTTACAGATGAGTCCAGGTTTAACATTTCCCATAGCGATGGACGTCAACGTGCCTATAGACGCGTGGGAGAACTTATGCACAGGCCTTTGTCTTTGAGAGGAATTGCTTTGGTGGTGGTTCCGTGATGATTTGGGGTGGAATAACAGCACGCCAAAGAACTCCTTTGGTGATTGTTCAGGGCAACTTAACTGGTGTGGGCTACAGGGATCAGATTCGTCGACCTGTGGCAATTCCTTTTCTGCAACGTCATGGCCCTGGGTTAACATTCCAACAGGACAATGCCCGCCCTCATACGGGAAGGGTTGCTATGGATTTCTTGCAACACCACAACGTTGACTTACTGCCTTGGCCTGCAAATTCACCGGATCTCTCCCCGATAGAGCATGTTTGGGACGAGATGGATCGACGTCTACGCCGTCTTCCTCATCTGCCAGATAACGTCCTTGACCTGGCAACAGAACTTGAGAGAATCTGACGTGACATCCTACAAGCCTTCCTTGCACGTTTGATAGGCTCTATGCGTCGTCGATGCACTGCTGTTCTCAATGCCAATGGTGGACATACCCGTTATTGAGCTTGTGACATGCTCGTTTGACCCCTGTCCCGCTTGTGGACTCGTGACGTCATTGTGATTGACTTTTCAATTGAAATTCTCCCGACTTGTTATGGTCTCATGATCCCTCCATTAAAGTTTATATGTACCTTTGACATTGTTATCGTTCTTATCAACTGGGATAATATTTTGACAATGCACAGTTTCTTTATGTGGCTAGTATATTATCATTGCAGTACGAGATAGGACTGCACGGTATTACCTGTATACCGATATATCGCAATACGTTATTTTCAAACGATACGCATTGCAATATTTTTTCTGAGAACCGATATATTGGGTAAATAACAAGTATGAAGTGTTTGTGATTTTCTTTATGGTTTAAATTAAAATCTACACAGACTTTCATTCACAACACATGTTTTCCTTCGTGTTTCAATTACTGTAATACTATATATTGTTTCAAAAGAAAATATAATCCCTGATTATGCAACCTAATTTTGAGAGTGAGTTTAGTTTCACGCCGCACTCAGCAATAATCCAGCTATTTTGCGTCTGTAAATAATCGAGTCTGGGTCAGACAATCCAGTGATCAACAGCATGAGCATCGATCTGCGAACCGATGGGAACCGATGACATGTGTCAACCAAGTCAGCGAGCCTGACCACCCGATCCCGTTAGTCGCCTCTTACGACAAGCATGGGTTACTGAAGATCAATATTCTTACCCGTACCTTCACAGGTGTGTTGTTATCAGAACCATAACATATATGTTTAGGGGCTTGCAGGGGTGGAAATAACCCATTGCCCGACGCCCGAGTCCAGTGTGTTTTTCTGTCGGGCAAGCAAATTTGTATATCACACTGTACTGGTGTCCGGTTGGCTTTCCAATATTAATTATGTTGTTTATTTAAAAAATCAACAAGAAAACGGCTGGTATAGTGGAAAAATTATCAGGGCAAGTGATTTTACATGTGCCACTGTACCGGAGTACACTAGCAATTTTAAAGTTATTTCCACCCCTGCCGGCTTGTAATGTAGAAAATATTGACATGCACAATTATTGTCACCAACTGTCAAACACGTAAGTTCCCAATACATCGCAATACGTATCACAATACGGGTACCACAATCGCAATATATTGCAATACAATTTATTTGCCAGTACACATCCCTACCAATGATTCTCACGAATTCCCTTTGTGCTATGCATTAGTTGGGTTTTAATTAAACTAAAGTTTTAATTTGCATGAAGGACATTTCATAGATCAACAGTTTCACCTACCGGGTACCATGTTGAGCTGATCGTTTGCCAGGGTAAAGCCTTAAGACATTGCTTGAAAGTGTACATATCCTCGGATGTGTAACAAGCAACCTTTTCACCAAACGTTAAAGCACTGGCTTTAGCTTTGTTAGTGTCTTTAAGCAGCGCCCAGTAGGCTGTTGGAGAACCGCTTTGCATAATGGCATAGCGGAAAAAACCTGCAAATGATTTGAATTCATTGTTGGTATAACCTACAAAATGATTAAATGATTTGTATTCATTTTTGTAAAACTTACAAAAAATATTTGGAATTCATTTTTTGTAAAACCTACAAAATGATTGAATAATTTAAATACATTTTTGTGATACTTACAAAATGATTTGAATAATTCATTTTGTTTAAAAAAATCTACCAAATGCAAATCAAAGTGGACTAAACGTAGACTCGGTTTTACAAGTAGGTACCTTTTGATAATGGCGATAATATATGAAAGCCCACATCTCCAGCCCCTGCGCTGTGACCTTCTACAGTGACCTTTGAAGGGTCTCCTCCGAAGAAGTGGATGTTCCTGGAAACCCATTTTAGTGCTGCAGCCTGATCCATGAGTCCAAAGTTACCAGGAAACTTCGGCCCACCGCTGAGAAAGCCTGGATTAAGGAATACAGAAATAGGTAAGCACTACAACATGATTGATGTGGGAAAGTTTCAAAAATGAGAATTTAAGTCTTATTAATGAGTTTCAATGTTATGAGTCACTGTGTCTTTGACCAACAGACGAAATATATATAATGCTAGTGAATGAGGGGTGTGTGTGTTGTTTAACTCCGCTTTAAGAATACTTTAGGTATTGAACCCACTGATCTAAGAATGTGTTCAAAGTAAGCCCTCGATACTGATAAAAGAAGGCGCTACGATATTCGTTTACTATATTTGTTTCCGATATTTGCCCTGAGATATATTAAAGTGTGAAAATATTTGCACTGCTCTTGCACACTTTCGTTACAGCTCTAATCAATTAATTATTGAAACTGGTAAATATATCAATAAGCCAAGGAATTTCAGATTATGAAACCTCTAACAACACAGGCAACACGTGCCTGTAGTTAACCCTCTAAAAACACAGGCAACACGGCCTGTAGTTAACCCTCTAACAACACAGGCAACATGGCCTGTAGTTAACCCTCTAACAACACAGGAAACACGGCCTGTAGTTAACCCTCTAACAACACAGGCAACACGGCCTGTAGTTAACCCTCTAAAAACACAGGCAACATGGCCTGTAGTTAACCCTCTAACAACACAGGCAACATGGCCTGCAGTTAACCCTCTAACAACACAGGCAACATGGCCTGTAGTTAACCCTCTAACAACACAGGCAACATGGCCTGTAGTTAACCCTCTAACAACACAGGCAACATGGCCTGTAGTTAACCCTCTAACAACACAGGCAACACGGCCTGTAGTTAACCCTCTAACAACACAGGCAACACGGCCTGTAGTTAACCCTCTAACAACACAGGCAACACGGCCTGTAGTTAACCCTCTAACAACACAGGCAACATGGCCTGTAGTTAACCCTCTAACAACACAGGCAACACGGCCTGTAGTTAACTCCCTAACAACAGAGGCAACGCGTGCCCGTAGATAGCTATATAGCCGTGTATAACAGTTGCAAAACGTGTGTAGTTAATCTTGAACTGATGAAATATTTGCTTGTGGAAAATTTGCATCAACTAGTGCAATATTTGCTTTCAGTTACCTAAACGCCCACTGAAGAAGTACGTGCTGGAGGTTAACCAAGCATATACTGAGGCATGTTGTTTTTCACTACCCACTGGAAAAAATGTCGCTTCAAATTACTTACCAAGAGTCGAAAGTCTGTAATTGAAATTCACAACGATGATTTCTCCCTGCGCTGCCAAGATACTTCCATCGAACATAGCACCCATTCCATATTCGTTTGAACCGCCATGAATGTGTACGAGTACTGCCATCTTGCCATTAGCACCACCTGTCTATAGAAAGGAGCGACTACTGTGATCTCATGGGTGTGATACAATACAAACGTAACTAATATATTTTGCAATAAAAGTCCCTTGATGTGTTGTACCTAGCCGGCTAGGGACGGGACGGGTTGGGGAGGGGGGTTAGAGAATCCCACGAAAATATGACATAGCGAAAGACAGGGGTCGTCAACATTTATCACAACTTTGTTGTCACTAAGGGAGGGGCCTTTTCAAGTGAGGCGGTTCCAAATGTGAACAGTATTTCGGGAATGATCATTTATTACAAGGAATCATGGGTTATGGAATGTATCACATGTGTTGGGGCGTCATAAAAACAATCTGTTCCAAGAAGTTGAGGGTCGTTAAATTAACATATGCACCAAACACCAATCTCACCGACCATAATTCAGCGCCAGTTTCATCCGCACCTGCTAATAAATTACCAATCCCTAACAAAAGCCAGACATCTTCCTATTATTTGCGGTGAGTGAGTGTGTTTAGTTTTACGCAGCACCCAGCAATATTCCAGCTATATGGCGACGGTCTGTAAATAATCAAGTCTGGATCAACAGCATGAGCATCGATCTACGCATTTGGGATACGATGACATGTGTCAACCAAGTCAGCGAGCCTGACCACCCGATCCCGTTGGTCGCCTTTTACGACAAGCATGGGTTACTGACGATCAACATTCTAACCCGGACCTTCACGGGTCTATTATTTGCGGAGTGACCCAGAAGGGTTTGACACCGCTTTAAAACGATGTTTCAGCATTTTGGGCGAGGAATATCCGAAATCAGTCACAATATAGCCGTCTATGACTAAGGTAGACACCAAGAGCATTGCTGTTGCGCTGAAAAACTCAATATGGGATTCGAACACATGATTAAAACATTGTTCATCACGAATAACAGGGGTAACTATTGAGGTTAGATTGCAGCATAATAGACGACCGAGTCTTTCCTGTCAGATTTTATTTATAAAGACATACTGGAGTCTTGAAACAGAATATTTTGAAAAGTGGTGGATAGATTGAGTGAGTGAGTGAGTTTAGTTTTACGCCGCACTCAGCTATATGGCGGCGGTCAAAAAATCGACCATACAACCCAGTGATCAACAGCATGAGCTTCGATCTACGCAGTTCGCATACGATGACATGTGTCAACCAAGTCAGCGAGCCTGTCAACCAGATCCCTTTAGTCGCATCTTACGACAAGCATGGGTTGCTGAAGATCAATTCTAACCAGGATCTTTATGGGTAGTGGTAAGTGGTGGATACAAACTGTCTGACACGATAACACTGAAACGTACCTGCGGAACGTATACATTCATGTACAGGCAGTCCTCATCACTGTGATTGAAAGACGGGACGTGCATGTGAACATACTTCCAAGAAATCTGTGGGCATGCAGGAGGAGTGAGGAACGCATCTCGTGTCCCCTCCCATGTGGCAGGTTCCTCGGGGTTCTGTAACGAGTAGCAAAGGCCGATAAATGGATACGTTGTCTTGCTGGTGTTCACATGTGTGCTCAGATGACCCCATATTGCTGTAAATCCTAACTATTCCCCTCTAAATGTCTGTCTTTATGAGGTCCTGTTCAACTCAAGTCAGTTTATTGACGGAGGCTTTAAACGAAGGGCAAGGGCAAGGTCGACATCAGAATAAAGAACGATAACTGTGATCTGCACACAGTGTAGCACCCAGACATCAATGCGGAATTATATTGTTCGCGTTGAGAATTTGTAGGGCATAAAGTCAGAAGGCAAGCACATTTTAGTGTCTTTATGATTTCTGTCTCTTCGAGGAAAGGTGCTAGACTGACAATTAGTTTCAGCAATGCAGTTATCGTATTTAAAAATATTTTTTAAAGAATAATTACAAAACAAATTTAAATGGAGCAAAGAACAATTTTTAATTTCTGGTCAATGGCAATACACACTTTCCGAATCATTCTACACTGGAGCCGGACTCCTCTAGTCTCTAGGAGACAAACTATAACGGCGCCACACATTACGACTCTAAAGGGTCACAGATGGCACACCCGGAGCATCTTACATACATCTAGATAGATATCGGCCCCAATTCATTAAACTGACGAAGCTAAACTATTAACTTCATGTGGATTTTCGAAAAATGGTCTCCGAAAAGGTTTCGAATGTGGTCAAGTGCAGTGTGGTCAAAGGGTCATGGGATATCTCCGTTTCGTACATGGCATATACATATAGCTCTATTTTATAACATCTGTAGTTCATGTATGCTTAACTAATATGCATCCTGTGTGTACCTATTGTGTTTATTTGAATAAAGTGTTACCCTCGGAAAAAATCCCGTTTTTGGTTATAAACGAAAATCGTTTCAGCATGACCTTTCGTACGTAAATCTACCGAGGTCACGATTGACCAATCAAAGGTCAACCTTGTCGTAGACGCGTGCGACGTAAGCATTAAGTGTATCACAAAGGTCTCTTCACCTTACACAATGTCGTAAAAACATGTAATGTATCAATGTCTCACCTCAAATCGGAGTTCTCCTACAGGAGGTGCTGCATAGGGAATGCCGAGGTATCGTTCAACCTTCTTAAAGTCCAGCACAGTTTTAACAGTGCCTCTGATCAGACCATAATGGGTATCTCGATAGACAAATGATTCATCCACGACGTTCACATCTTCGTTCTTGCAAAGCATTGCCAAGTAGGCACCCATCAACACTCTTGTCCACAAACGTGGCATCTTCAAGCTACAATTTATGAAAACTCTTTACACAATAATAAATAAAATAAAATGCAAGTCGTTATAATTTATGGTAGAACTTACGTTTCTTTGTTTGTGTGCATGTTCGTGGTTTGTTTTCGCAGTATTCCGGCTGTAGGACGGCTGACTTGAAAATCTAGTGACTGATATTATGAGCATCTATCTAAACAAATAAACAAATTGGTGTAGATCGTTATCCATTCCGTTGATCACTGGATTGTTTGGTCCAGATTTATATATCGCCATCATAGCTGGAATATTGCTATTGTATAAACAACAATGAGTGAGTTTTGGTTTTACGCCGCTTTTAGAAATATTCCAGTGGGGGACACCAGAAATGGGCTTCACATATTGTACCCATGTGGGGAATCGAACCCGGGTCTTCGGCGCGACAAGCGAACGCTTTAACCACTAGGCTGCCTCGTTAAACACCAAACAAGCTATAACGACAATGACGGTTTAACACATATAGTAAACACCGCTGTTCAATGGAAATACGTAAATACTTCTAGTTACCCAGAGTTCGACTTATGACTAACAACAAATGTCATCGGATCCCAATTGCGTAGATCGATGTTCATGCAGCTGATCACTGGAGTGTTTGTTCCAGACTTGATTATTTACAGACCGGCGCCGTATAGCGGGAATACTGATGAGTGCGGCGTTAAACTAACCAACCACGACTATTAATGAATACGCCTTACTTCGCGAAAACCGTATGTTCAACACAACACAATTCGACACAACGACGCTTTACTGTATACATGTAATAGACATCTGAAAGCAACTATTCAAAGCTTGGTGTACATTAAGAATCAAACGATTCCCAATTGTGATCTGCAAATCATAAATGTTACTATCAGCCACTCGTATTCTTCAAATACTTTGATGGTGTCATGATAAACTCTGTAGTAAACTCTATTGCTGATATATCATGGCGTACATCAACATTCATTCTGTCAATGTCTTTAAAAGCGCATTTCAGGAAAATGTATAAACGTAATGAAGGATATCTAGCGATTATGATAATTTTATTGATAAAACACTCGACGCATTCTTAAGGTTGAAATCAGTGATTATGTGAGACCCTGCCTCTTGCAAAAGTAGGGCAACCATGTGTAATTGGGACAATTATGTCAAATTATGATAAATAATGACATCTCGTGTAATACACACCATAAACAAACAAAAGTGAATTGATTAACTTGAATATGTTGGCTGAGACAGGTTTAAGCCCATTCCACCTTTAAAGGGGTCAGGTCTTAAGGGTCAGGACAAATTGGCAGTCCGAGCCATTTTGATTCTAGTCATTCAAGTCCCATTCGGTTAGTGGCTTACTTAATTGTATTGTGAATATCCAAAAGGTGTTAAGCACCCCTAAATATGTTCACACACAAAACATATTCAGGTTTAGTTTGTGTATCATTATACCTGTAATAATAATGTTTATTTAAGACATTTTTGCAAATGTACTTGGCGGAAAGTTTCTCCCAAACACATCCATAGCATGTCCAGAAGCAAACCTACAAATTTTAACACATTCCTTTTGTGCAGTCGGAATTTAATCTGCAGGGGGTACAATGTTCAATCATTTTGCCGCCACTATGGTACGATGAAGATTTTCAGATGGCCAGATTATCAGATGGGAAATTATTGGTATGCAGAACTCCGGTATTTCCTTTAAAGCAGTTGGTCGGGAAAAGAATGTCCACTACACATTTGCCAGTCGTTTTGGTAAAAAATACAGGGAAGCCAATGAGGTGGAGGATCGCCAAAGTTCTGGACGACCCAGGGTGACGTCACGTCGTGAAGACAGGCACTATTGAGTGCCACAAGCACTGTTCTGAAGCACCACTGGTTACCATTTTGCCGGGTCTCCACAAGAGCAGTCCGGAATCGCCCAAGGACAGTCGGGTACTCTAGTGAAAGTCGATTCCTTCTTCCTGCACATGATGGACGCCTGAGAGTTTGGAGGCAGCGAAGCGCAGCATTTGCAGAAAAATAACTTTCAACTAACTGCTGTCTTTGATGGGGGTTCCGTCATGGTGTGGGGTGTGTCTCATGACTGTACACTTGGAAACAATACGTAGGAATCTGACGGGTGATCAGTATATCCAGGAAATGCTGGATCCAGTTGTTGTCCTCTATTGTAATAACCATCCCCTTGCTACCAGACCTGTATCTATTGGTGACAACGCTAGACCACGCCGTTCAGCAGTGACAGCTCTCATTCAGAATAATGTCGTGACTCATCTTCCATGGCCCGCTATAAATGCAGACCTGAATCCCCTGGCGCTCATTGGGACTTTATCGGGTATAGGTACGTGTATCGGCTATTCAAAATCTGCGTCAGCTGGAAGCAGCTTTGCAGCATGAATGGTGACAGTTTCTTCTGAAATGGATACGACGAAGGGGTATGCGGCGTAGGGTACAGGCAGTTATCCAAGCATGTGGAGGGTGCAATAGATATTGATTGTATGACATTCCCAGCTTACAAATAAAAGTTTTTGTCTCATGACATAAACGCCATGCTACCCGGTTTTCTTTCCATATTTGTAACAGGGGTCTAGGGCTATCTGCCCCCGGACTACTGCCGACTTGTCATAGGGGGCAATTAGCCTAGGGGCAGTGGTCCGGTGGGCACAATGGACGGGGGCAGATAGCCAGGGGCAGTTGTCGGGGGCAGTTGTCCGGGGGCAGTTAGCCTGATACTAGACTAACAACTAGTCTCTGAAATGAACATATTTAACTGAAAAAAGTTCATAGTAAAAAAAAAATATATATAATGAAAAGGAGCCCTGAGACTTTCTTCATTTTCAGCCTGAAGCTGAGGAAATCTAGACTTGCCACATTTTCTAGACTTGTGTGGGCTTTCTTGGATATATTTGCTTCAGGGTCTGTACGAGAGACTAGCCTGATATCTGTAACAGGTTACCGTATCATTTTGAGCTAAACCAGATGATTGTATTGTGCCATATCCATTATTAAAACGTTGAACTGTCCTTTAGTGTTTTCTTGTCGTCAAGACAGGATCTTAAAGAAAAACATGCACCTTTACCAACGTACTGTGCGTGCACACCTCTGACGTTAGTCGAAATATGCAGCCTTGTAATAATTACAGGGGGTGCTTAAAATTTTTCAGGTGTATATAGAGCAAACAGAGGAACAAAGTCTCCCTTTGAAAATGAACGTTGGAAAATACACTGTCCAGTCAATCCAGTCTCACGCTGGGCTCCTGCGCTGTGGCAGTTGTAGTCCTGCTAGGAAATAGGTTGTGATAACCTTCTATGATCTGAGAGAGCATTATCTTCAAACATGAAATACGATCTTAACCATGGCAATGTGTGACGACAGTATCAGGATAAAATCGAGAACCATCACACATTCTGTGCATCACCTACTCGGCATATCACTAAATCGATCTAGACGGGAGTAATAATGGGAAGTTACAGCATTACAACGAATGAGAAAGACGAATCAATAACTCACGTCTCGCTGGTATTACATCACCTTTCCTGCATCATCCAGCCAGCTAGGACCGGATATAAATATCAGCAGAATGTAATGCATCCGCATACCTCCCATACCTCCGTCTACGGAAACCACGTTCGACAAGCGAAATGTCAGGTTGTTCAATTATGAGAACGGTTACATACAAACGCTTCTGTAGTACACATTATCGGAATCTGTCCACCTTATTAAGAGACTGATCGCCAGCGCGCGTTACATGAGTGTCATATTGCTCTCGGAAGCATTCTGCTGTACGAGTTACTGTAATATTATTACTCTCGAAGGCATTGCTCAATGCATGCTGCGGAAATGTAGTGTCACTGTATATGGGGTATAGCTCCTACTTTCGGCTTACACAAAGTTCCAATGTAATAGACAATTTAGTAGAAGGAATATAAGTCGCCCGATATTTGTAACAGTTATGCAATGAAAGCAAAGGCGCCCAAAGGGACGTAACTCTCAATTTCCATCGTGTAAGGATTACACTAATACATAAACAAAGACAACGATATGTAAACATGACGTCATCATAGATTGGGAACAGTGTGGCGATATCCTAAAATACACATAGGTGTTTCTTCCTTCACGATAAACCCATGTCCTCAAATAATCACCAGTGTTCCTTCCTTCACCATATACTCATGTCCTCAAATAATCATCAGTGTTCGTTCCTTCACCATATACTCATGTCCTCAAATAGTCACCAGTGTTCCTTCCTTCACGATCAACCCATGTCCTCAAATAATCATCAGTGTTCGTTCCGTCACCATATACTCATGTCCTCAAATAATCATCAGTGTTCGTTCCTTTACCATATACCCATGTCCTCAAATAATCACCAGTGTTCGTTCCTTCACCATATACCCATGTCCTCAAATAATCATCAGTGTTCGTTCCTTCACCATATACTCATGTCCTCAAATAATCATCAGTGTTCGTTCCTTCACCATATACCCATGTCCTCAAATAATCATCAGTGTTCGTTCCTTCACCATATACCCATGTCCTCAAATAATCATCAGTGTTCGTTCCTTCACCATATACTCATGTCCTCAAATAATCATCAGTGTTCGTTCCTTCACCATATACCCATGTCCTCAAATAATCATCAGTGTTGGTTCCTTCACCATATATTCATGTCCTCAAATAATCATCAGTGTTCGTTCCTTAACCATATACCAATGTCCTCAAATAATCATCAGTGTTCGTTCCTTCACCATATACCCATGTCCTCAAATAATCATCAGTGTTCGTTCCTTCACCATATACTCATGTCCTCAAGTACACATAAGCGTTCCTTCCTTCACGATAAACCAATGTCCTCAAATACACTGTAGCTATGATGCTAGGTGTTCTGTTTCCTTCTCAGTGAACATATGCCTTCTAATACACTGTAGATATGATGCTAGGTGTTCTGTTTCCTTATAAGTACACCCTTGTCCTCTAATACACTGTAACTATGATGCTAGGTGTTCTGTTTCCTTTCAGTACACCCATGTCATACACTGTAGCTATGATGCTAGGTGTTCTGTTTCCTTTCAGTACACCATGTTCCTCTAATACACTGTAGCTATGATGCTAGGTGTTCTGTTTCCTTCTCAGTAACCATGTCCTCTAATACACTGTAGCTATGATGCTAGGTGTTCTGTTTCCTTCTCAGTGAACATATGCCCTCTAATACACTGTAACTATGATGCTAGGTGTTCTGTTTCCTTCTCAGTAAACCAATGTCCTCAAATACACTGTAGCTATATGATGCTAGGTGTTCTGTTTCCTTCTCAGTGAACATATGCCTTCTAATACATTGTTACTATGATGCTAGGTGTTCTGTTTCCTTTTCAGTGAACATATGCCTTCTAATACACTGTAGCTATGATGCTAGGTGTTCTGTTTCCTTCTCAGTACACCCTTGTCCTCTAATACACTGTAGCTATGATGCTAGGTGTTCTGTTTCCTTCTCAGTACACCATGTCCTCTAATACACTGTAGCTATGATGCTAGGTGTTCTGTTTCCTTCTTCTACACAGTACACCCTAGGTGTTCTGTTTCCCTCTAATACACTGTACACTGTATGATGCTAGGTGTTCTGTTTCCTTCTCAGTGAACATATGTCCTCTAATACACTGTAGCTATGATGCTAGGTGATGTTTCCTTCTCAGTACACCCTTGTCTAATCTGTGTTTCCTTCTCAGTACACCCTTGTCCTCTAATACACTGTAGCTATGATGCTAGGTGTTCTGTTTCCTAATCTCAGCTATGACACCCTTGTACACCTCCCTCTAATACACTGTAGCTATGATGCTAGGTGTTCTGTTTCCTTCTCAGTACACCCTTGTCCTCTAATACACTGTAGCTATGATGCTAGGTGTTCTGTTTCCTTCTCAGTACATCCTTGTCCTCTAATACACTGTAGCTATGATACTAGATGTTCTGTTTCCTTCTCAGTGAACATATGCCTTCTAATACACTGTAACTATAATGCTAGGTGTTCTGTTTCCTTCTCAGTGAACATATGCCTTCTAATACACTGTAACTATGATGCTAGGTGTTCTGTTCCTTCTCAGTGAACATATGCCTTCTAATACACTGTAACTATGATGCTAGGTGTCTTTTTTCCTTATCAGTGAACATATGCCTTCTAATACATTGTTACTATGAAGCTAAGGTTTCTTTTTTCTTCTCAGTATACGCTTGTCCTCTAATACACTGTAGGTCTGATGTTAAATGTTCTGTTTCCTTCTCGGTACAGGCATGCCATCTAATACAATGTTACTATGATGCTAGGTTTTCTGTTTCCGTCTCAGTACACCCTGTCCTCTAATACACTGAAGCTCCGATGCTAGGCGTTATGTTTCCTTCTCAGTTAATCCATATCATCAAAATTAGCAGCTGCGATAGTAGGACCCCATCTTCCTTATAAATAAACGCATACATACTATTTACTCCATTTATTTAAGATAGTAGCTGTTTCGTTTCTTCTTTTATCTCAGTAGACACATGTCCACTAACGACAGATTTTGTTCTTATGTTTCAGGGGAAAATAACAATGTCTTAATGCATGGCAGCTGTGGTCGTAGGTTCTAGCATGCACTGTATGTCGGCTAAAATACATGAAGTCTTCCAGAGATGCCACCAATGCCCTAACACCCTGGCGTTAAACCAGTTTCAACTATTCACCATTCTGTCCTGTGTGTAACCGTTTTTAACAGGCTGTCACTGTCTTTCGTATATCACAGATTTGAGGTTTGTCCAGTCAGCATTTATAATGTATTAAACATACTAACCTATACCTCGCTATATACTACCAGTTATCTCACCTACCTCAGAGTTTCCGTACCTCATTTTCACTGCAGGATCAATAGACGCTACACCGTCCTCCCAGTACGCCTGTTTGTGTGTAGCTTTAGCCAGATCAATGCCATGAATGACTGGTTGGGTTTAAAGCATTGATTGCAATTGTGTCGTTGATTGGGGGAGAGCATTGTTTACACTTTATTGAACAAACACATGTAAATGCGGACACTGTATACTTATATATACAGAGCAATGAGAGAGGCATGCTTAGAAACAATTTCAGTGTGGTCTGTGTAAATGATCCTATGGTCACGGGGCCTACGAGACGCTACGAGAGGCGACGAGAGTCCAATGCAAAACGGCGAGAATGGTCCTGGAGATTGCTTTTCTGTCCATTTTCAGACAAGCGTGAAGTATGCTTATATTCCCAGATCTACGATAGAGGTTATTTTGAGAAAAAACAACACAAGACTGTTGTAAGAATGAATCAATCAATTACCCCTACCATGCCCATAATGTCCTATATTTGTACCGAAAAAACACATTAAAATGTTGGAAACGCCCATCAGCAATTGTATGTGTACTATGACATGGCGTGTTAAGAAAAATTAACAGTTTTAAATCAAATTGTATTTTGGAAAATCAAAACAGCTGGAAGTATGTGTATTTGGTGCTAACTAAGGGACAGTTCATAATTTATGATGATTTTAAAGCTAGGGGGTGTCAGCAATTTTGTACAGACGTATTGGGGGGCGGGGTCAGCATTTTTGTACATAAATATAGGTTTGAAATTATGCTTAGAAATTATGGGAAGGGGAGGCGGGTTGTCATTGATTTTGTACATGATTTGCAGGGGGGGGGGTCACTTACTTTGTACATACGTTTTAGGGGTAGCCATTCACACTGTACATGTTTCTCCATAAAAATCATCATCACCCCCCTAGCCATAAATTGTAAACGGTCCCTAAGCGCCAATACAGTTGACTTTTCATATACTAGTATACGTAGTATAGGTAACTTAAGATACTTTGAATTAAAAATCAAACATCGAGGCATGGTTTATGTATGATAAAATCTATAAACCCCTGCATTGACCCCTGGCTTCTGTTAGCTCATTGCCATCACCATTCAGCCCCACATTGTTAGTGACTTTCCTTGTGCCTCATTTTGCAGCAAACTGACGCAGGTGCATGCAGGTGTAATGAGGTGAGAGTGCGGGCGGGGTAGACAAATGCTGTTCTGGTCAATTATCTCCAAGAAGAAGCGGCTTCCGCTGTCAGCGAGGTCGGACGTGTTGACATCTGCTCTCACTGTTCAGGCATATATGTTTCATTCCTATCTTTTGAAATTAAATATACCAATAATAGTATCAAGGTAAGTTTAGAACAAGGTCAGTTTAATATACTGGCTTATTTTGCCATATTGTCCTTTTTTTCTGTTTGGCGAAGTGCTGTTGCACGGACTTCTCGCTCCATGTGGCAAGTCTTAGTTTTCGCTGGTTGTGTTGTGGCGAATACTTTGTTGGTCGTTGATATGGATAGTGATATTAACGGGGATGGGGGTGATGATATCTTAAATACATTCGAGGAAACATCTACCGATGGATATCACAATGATATCCAAAAATCGTAAACACCATGACTTGTGTCAGAATGACTGTCTACCATGACGTGTCTCAGAATGACTGTCTAGTTGATATCCCATTCAAGTGTGTAGTTTTCGTCAGTTGATCCAAGACAGTCTTAAAATTTGAGTCCACTCTCTTTGGCTCGTGACATTTAGATCCACTGTTGATTACCCTGGCACCAGCAAACCACGTGATCGAGGCATTCACATAAGCGCGGGAAAAGCACGAAAACGGTGAGCCACGTGTAGAAGACCCGTAACATCGAGATTTGTGTAGTCTGTCTCGTACACATGAGTTTGTAAACACATAGAAACATATTATGAATTTGAGTTTGATCAGATAGTACAAAGATATCATTTATAGAGTAATTTCACAGTTTATTTCCGGGCAATAGATATTTCGTCGACAGACTTATCGTACTTATTCCAGGACGATCTTGGATCTTTTGTTTCAATGGCGATCTCCGTACCTATCAGACGTACCCGGGTCCAGAGTCCCTCCTTCTTGCGGATCTCGTTAGCGTTGAAATTCCGATACCGAAAGTCGATGCACTGTTTTAAAAAATATATAATTCAAGCGCTGCTCTAAAGTTTTCGACGAGTTTATGAGGAATAACCGAAAAGCCCTCTCTGTCTTTTCTTGCGGAGATTCGGGAGTACCATGAGAAAGCAAGTTGCTTGTCCTGTCGTGATTATCCTTTAACAGAAGCTGCTTCTCGAGAATAGCTTGCGGATCTCGTTAGCGTGTCTCCCTAGCATCGCGCGTTTCTTCTTGAGCACGGGCAGTGTGCGAAATGGTTTCCATATTTTGCTAGCCAGTCGGGCTAACTATGCCTGAAACTTACTAGCCCACACCATAATTCACCAGCCCGAAATTTGAATGTAGAAACTAAACAAAAGATTACAAACATAGATGAGAATAAGATATTGTCGGCATGACACGGGTTTTATCATTAATCTGCTAATATTATGAAAATCTTTATCAGGCCATACTCCTGTGATATGAGAGAGTGATATAGTTACAAAATGACCCCATGAAAATTCACTAGCCAGTCTGGCCAGTGAACGTGGATATTTACTGGCCCGACAGGATTGTTACTAGCCTCGGGCTAGCGGGCCAGTTTTCGCACACTGGAATAGGCGATCTTTATCCGAGGGGCGATAACTCTCCTTTTGAAATGAAGAAAGCGACGGTCCAACTGTTCGCTGACTGTGTGGTTCCCGACTCAATGTGCGCTGCGACAACTTTCGACATGTAAAGACAGAGCCAAGCTCACGCGTTGCCCTGCTGTAACTTCATTGATAAACGGTCGTTCACAACGAAATACTGAGACATGTTTTGCGGTGATTGTTAGTTTACAACGGCATCTTTCGTTTTATCTCCAAGTGCAGCAGGAATTGACAGGATTGGAGATGACGGGAAAAAACGCCATAAAAAATCGTTATAGTGTAACTGCATTTCCTACGTCGGAACACGAGGCAGTGTAAGCCCCAGGTTATTTAGCATCGATGAAATAATGAAAACTCACTTGATATATCAGCCCTTGTTATTTAAAACGACAATTCCTCAACTATTGCTATTGCTCATATAGTTCTCATACTACCACTGACCTCAATGCAATAAAATCAGAGATAAGCCTAAATCTAATCTGCAGGAAACGGACGTCCTCTGACAAGCGTAAATCGCCAATTTATAATTACTCAGTATTATACATCCGTGACCTTATTGATAATTGAAAAATACCGTGCAGAAATTAACAGTTGTTTATAAATATAAATGTAGATCCATCCATCATTTATAAATATAAATGTAGATCCATCCATCATTTATAAATATAAATGTAGATCCATCCATCATTTATAAATATAAATGTAGATCCATCCATCATTTATAAATACAAATGTAGATCCATCCATCATTTATAAATATAAATGTAGATCCATCCATCATTTATAAATATAAATGTAGATCCATCCATCATCCATCCACCTTCTGAAACTGTTCCCTTGGCTTCTCATTAGGCAAGACTGTGCTATGGACTCAAGAAGGGTATGAAGCCAAATGTAGTTAGAGCGATTTCTGAAGTTTTACACGGGAACGATATGCAGATTTTACACACATATACTGACGCATCCAAGGATTCGGCCATGATCAGGAAACGTACTGCTGGAGCTTTCTGGATCCCTGATTATATTATTTCTGATGTGTTCAGGCTTCATGATTATACATCAGTCATTGCAGCAGAACTCCTAGCAATTCTACAAGCACTGAGATGGGTCGATTAATATAACAATGAAGCAATCATATTTACTGATTCATTGTCGGCGTTTAAGGCTATTGAGTCTGGAATAAATGGGTATCGAAATAATATTCTTTATGAAATTTTGAAACTGGACACAAATTTGAATCCAAAATATATCTCATGTGACACTGTATGGGCACCAACTCATGTCGGTTTTCAGGGTAATGAAACAGCAGTCAGGATTGCTAAAGGCTGAGGTTGATCATTTATTAATTCAGGCCTTGCCAAAGAGATTTTGAATGTGCCATTGAAGTCTCCTTTCAATGGCAAAACTTGTGAGATGTTGGATCTACTGAAAGACATATGTATAGATTCTATCCTTCAATAACACAAAGTTGTAAAATTCGCCGTCGTAAGAGGCGTGACAAAGTTGTTTTAAGTCAGCTTCGTCTTTGCCACTGTGCACTTAATGTCTACACAAGTATTGTTTATAAGGAAACATCGCCTCTTGTGACCAATGCAGTGATAAGACCCCTGAAACAGTTCCACACTGTCTGATAGAGTTTCCCGTTATGTTAACATCAGACAAAATCTTAGAAGTGTTTGTTTTTGTGTAGAATAAACATAATATTTTTGTGTGTTTTTTTCTGTGTTTTCCTTTCCCAAAACAATTTTTATGTTTTTATACATGTCACTAAGCAGAGGATCCTGCCATTTCATCAATATATGAAAATATAGTAAATACACTTTTATGCATGGTAATATATATGTTATCATTTGCAGTATGTGTTGAGCGCAAATAGACCCTACTTCTGGTACAAGTCGGCCTAAACCTATATCACCACCACCGCCACCACCAATTATCACCAATTGGATTCAAAGATCAATCGAGGTTTATCTTTATAACGTCACGGATCAAGAAGGGAAGGATGAGAGCCTCCCCTAAAATCGAAAAAGCTAATAATCTTTACGATATTAAAGCTATATAATTTATCTTAAATCGAAGTTATTTGACACTAGCCATACTGTTGACATACGTGGAATCCATACTGGCGTTATATATACAACTTTGGTCTCCCCACAAATGTAACGACAGTGTCAGCGCTGTATCGGGATAGTGAGTGAGTGAAGTTTTGCATCGCCTTTAGCAAAATTCCAGCAATATCACGGACACCAGAAATGGGCTTCACCTATTGTGCCCATGTCGGGATTCGAACCCGGGTCTTCGGCGTGAGGAGCGAACGCTTTAACAACTCACTCACTCACTCACTCAAGGTATCACGAGATATTCATTGTATTTCACCAGTGTTTATCGTTTCATACTTCTTTGAGAAGACAAATGAAACATTTTGATCCTGGAACTAGTAAACCTAAATTGAATAAAGCTTGTAGACAAGCGAGGACAGAAAGCAGGAAAGCCCTAAGAAAATTTAGACGATGTCGCAGTGAATATAATCGTAAAGGTTACTGCAGACTTAGAACCATTTATAAATCTTCTTGCAGAAAGTTCAAATATGATATCCAATCGTCAAGACTTGAAAAGTCTTATTATGTTATAAAGTTATTTCAGAAATGCTGAAATACTCATTACCTGACATTATGCCCTTCCTGGTTAAAATGTTCAATCGGGTATTTGATACAGGTCGTTTTCCTTCCGTATGGGCGCAATCTATTATTATCCCGTTATATAAAAACGGAAATGCACAAAATCCTGACAATTATAGGGGTATTTCTCTGACTAGTATTCTAGGTAAAACTTTTACATCTATTATCAACAGTAGGTTAACACAATGGTCGAATATGAGAGATTTAATACAGGAACCTCAAGCAGGATTTAGAAAGGACTACTCAACATTTGATCATATATTTACCTTGTATGCCATTATTGAGAGATATTTATCCTTTAGCAAGCGAAAGTTGTATGTAGCTTTTGTAGATTTCAAAAAGGCGTTTGATTCTGTAGATAGAGGTAGAATGTGGAAATGCTTAAGAAATATAGGTTTGAGAGGTAAAATGTATGGTATCATAAGATCGATGTATTCCAATGTAAAGTCATGTGTCCGCTGTGGCTATGGTGTAAGTGACTTTTCGATTGTCCTGTCGGTCTGCGTCAAGGACGTATTTTAAGTCCTTTACTTTTCTCCTTTTCATTAACGAATTATATTTAGATATCATGAAGTCTGGTAAACATGGCATCCAACTTTCTCCCGATGTAATCGAACTTTTTATGTTATTATTTGCTGATGATGTCATTCTTATGTCCAGCTCTGTAGTTGGTCTTCAAAATCAAATAGATATACTCTCAGCGTATACAGATAAATGGCAGTTGAGTGTGAATCTAGATAAAACAAACATCGTTATATTCCGTAGAGGTGGTCCTTTGTCGGCTAGAGAGAAATTGTTTTTTAAAGATAAACGTATGAATGTTGTGAATGATTATAAATACCTTGGCATATTGTTTACCCATACGCTGAATCTGAATAAGTCCGTACTTAACCTGGCGAGGAGAGCAAAGAAAGCTCTTTTACAACTTCACTCTGTTGTTCCTATGCTCGGTCTTGTTCCACCGACTATTTACTTCAAATTATTTGACTCTCAGATACAACCGATTTTACTGTATGGATCTGAAATATGGGGTTTTAAAGAGTATTATACCATAGAAAAAAATCATTTGCTTGCCTGTAAAAAGTTTCTAAATGTTGGTTTGTCAACACCAAATGTTATGGTTTATGGTGAATGTGGGAGGTTCCCATTGTACATATCATCTTATTGTCGTAGTTTAAAATATTGGTGTAAAATAATTAATATGCCTGAACATCGTTTACCTAAAAAAGCTTTAAATATGCTTTTACATCTTGATTATCTTGGAAAGAATAAGTGGACATCTCATATTCGCACCTTACTATTTAGATATGGTTTTGGTTTTATTTGGTTATCACAGACAGTTGGCAATGCAAATATGTTTATTAAACAGTTTCGTATGCGGGCTATTGATATGTTTAAGCAGGAATGGCATTCAACTATTAATGAAAGTTCTAGATATGATTCATATCGTCAATTTAAGTTGTTGCTTGAGCCAGAGTGTTATCTTGCTCACCTTCAATACAGAAATATTCGCAATGCTTTTATACGATTTAGATTAGGCCTTAATGATTTATTAATTAACCGTAGAAGATATGTTTCTATGGAAAAAACCCAAAGATTATGTCAATTCTGTTACATTATTGAAGACGAATTCCATTTTATGTTTATTTGTCCTGTATATGAAAATCTAAGAAATAAGTATCTACCGCAACTGTCTTTATCTCAAATCAACGTTAATCTATTGTCTTCCTTACTTTCCAGCAAAGAACCTCCAAAACAACACAAAGTTGCTCTATTTATCTACAATGCATTTTTGTTAAGAAAAGAATTGATTAGTTAGAAAGTTGATTATATATGCCATTGTCAAGATGTATCTCTTTTGTATATGGGCCTATGGCCTTTCATACAATAAAGAACTGAATTGAATTGAGAATATCATAATTGAGCATGCTTATTGAAACGTGGCATATGTTCATTTGAAATGGTGTACATTGAATTCACTTTGGTCTCACCTAATGCATCCTTTACTAGGATGTGAGTGGAAACGTACATATCAGATGACGGACAACTAGGTTGTAGCATTATTTGTGACATGCTTTTATTGAACTAGATTTATGTATACATTAATATCTATTGTAACTCTAAACATTTCACCGTGTGGAAACCGCGTGTGTGAAAATGCAATGAGTACATCTCCCTTGATACGAGTATGAATAGCATTGGACTTGACAGACAAACAATCATGGCCAGTCTGAATCAGTGACAGAGCATACCCGTGAACATCCGGGTTAGAACTGGTCTTCGGTTACCCACGCTTGTCCTAAGAGGCGACTAACGGGATCGGGTGGTCATCTTCGCTGACTTCGTTGACACATATAATCGTATCCCAGTTGCTTATATCGATGCTCATGCTGTTCATCACTCGATTGTCTGGTCCAGGCTCTATTATTTACAGACCGCCGCCATCGCTGGAATATTGCTGAGTGCGGCGTTACACAACAAGCAATTAATCTTCCCAAGGCATGGCGGTATCTACCTTTGAGGAATCTATCATTTGATATTATGCCCTCTATTACTTCACATTCTAGATACTGACAGAACACTAAGCTGCTTAGAGCAACATTTTGATGTATGCATGCAAACAGAAAAACATTATTATACCAACAAATCTTAGTTTGCTTGTGAATAATGACGATGCTTTCGTACCAGAAGCACAACACTTGCAATGACACACAGAAACAATATTCCACTCACAATGGCTAAACTCCAGGTTAATAGACCGTATTTTTCTTTTTCACTTTGTATCGGTTTTGATTGGAGAGCAATAATCTGTGGCAGCACACTATTCCAGAAAGCCATCTGGCGAGCTCGAGGCTTGTATGCTGTCTTTATTGTTCCCTTCCCATCAACCACATCGATTTTCATGTACGCTTGAATCTCGCTATCAAACTGTTGGTAGTATACTGGATCAGTTTCGACAGTTGACGAAGGCTTCCTGAAAAGTGAAATGTGTTTATACGAAAGGAGTCATGTAATGTTCACATTTTGCAATGAACCATCAATTAATTTCTAACATTGACGTCTATTATCAAATTTAATGCAACTTTGTGAGCTATCAGTTAATACAGTTATTCATATTAACACTGACGTCTATTATCAAGTTTAATGCTAGTCACGTATGTATCATGTTCATTATCCTAAACTGTCACAACAGGGACGCTCTTCATACATGAGTCAGCTCACACTACATGTATATCAGCATCAGAAAGTCACCAACGAAAGGAAAAGCAGGAGAATAGGGATCAGAGATGCTACTTGTGAAACCACTTTCTCCGCGACTTGACGCATGGCATTGTGATGTAAACAGAATTAAGAATTTGGGGCGATACCATAATACTGATCCAAATAACCGTCCTAAACAAATAGAAACATATAAGCTATTTGTAAATGATTAAAACGCAATTTGAGACCTTTAGTTTATGTACATGCCGGAATAAAATGGTTTGGAAAACGCTGCCACGCAATATTCGCTAGGAGGTCATTTCCTCACCCTGTCTTGACGAAGTTGCTCCACATGTTCATGAAGACTCTGCTGACCTGGCGATCTTCCTCCGTATAGTTGTACAGGGGATGTCCAGAGAAAGGACAGCCGAACAGGTAGAACAGGTCTCGTCCATGTGGAACAGCTACAGGTACAATTGAATGAAATATTGTATGAACAGATTATATGAGCTTTGTCCACGACAAATACCTTCATCTAGACAATCAGGACGTATGATTTGAAAATATAACAACGATAACAACATCATCATGTCTATCATACTATCCAACAGGTAAATAACATCAATAGTAAGCTGATGAGTTGATGTTTGTGATGAACGTACCAACCACTCCTTGAGGAAAAACAGTTATGGCTGAGGAGTTAATCATGATAAACAGTGGAAAATCCTTTACAGCATACTATATAATGTTGTTATTGTGAAAACTTTCGTCTTTACTTCCAGTTTATTGTTTTCGTTTGTATGTATATTTTATAATGGGTTATATTCAGTTGAATCACGTACATACCTTGCACCTTGGCAGAAGGTGATGCATAATCAAATGAATAAAAGTAGACGTTGTCCGTCCTGGCAGCGAGACGTATAGCTACATCGAAGGTAGGACCGACTATCTCATGATCTCCCCATACCTGGAAAAGAACGTAGATAGGTAGGTAGGTAGATAGATAGATAGATAGATATGTGTGTGTGTGTGCGCGCGCGTGTATTCGTGGGGGTGTGTACACATAAAACGATGTATGTATGTACAAAATGTATGTATGTATGTATGTATGTATGTATGTATGTATGTATGTATGTATGTATGTATGTATGTATGTATGTATGTATGTATGTATGTATGTATGTATGTATGTATGTATGTATGTATGTATGTATGTATGTATGTATGTATGTATGTATGTATGTATGTATGTATGTATGTATGTATGTATGTATGTATGTATGCATGTATGTATGTATGTGTTTTAAGAAACATGTGTGGTTCTTTATTTCATTGTATGCTTACCTCATCGAGTGCCAAAACATGAGCCGTCCTGTTCAAAGGATCATCCCAAGGGAAGTACTCGTGTGTAACGACACTGATTGAAACTAGGAACAGAAATTGAACTGAATGTCTGGTGTAGAGAACAGAACTTTTATTACGCTCTGGCCGGGTTACTCGACATAAGATACAAATATACAGTTAAGAATGCGTAGGATGGCGGGAAGGTTTACTTGGAAGATTGTGTAACATATCTTATACTCTTTTTGATCCACTGAACAAACCGTGGCGTTGGTTCAGCATTTCACTATTCAAAACTATGACTCTACTTTCTGTACAGAAGCCTGTTTTGGGCAAAACAAATTGACTGTATGTCGTCGCTTGAAAACTCGGGTAACATTTCTATTTATTGTTAATTCAATAGATGCCCACGCTAAAATCAGTTTTAGGGCGGTGGGTAGCCTAGTGGTTAAAGCGTTCGCTCGTCACGCTGAAGACCCGGGTTCGATTCCCCACATGGGTACAATGTGTGAAGCCCATAAGCGGCGTAAAATCAAACTCACTCATTCTTAGTATTCATACACCATTTTACAATGTTTGAAGAGTAGAAACCTGATTTACATCTCACCTCAAATCGGAGGTTTCCAACAGGAGGTGCTGCATAGGGAATGCTCAGGTATCGTTCAACCTTCTTGGAACCCAGCACAGTTTTAACACTGCCTCTGATCCGACCATAAAGGGTCACTCACTCACTCACTAAAATCAGTTTTAAAGATTTCAGCTAAGATACTTACCCAAATCGTAAAACATGTTAAGATATTTTTTCATTTTATGTGGGGTTAGCAGCTCGGTAAATTCAGCGGACGCACCTGACCATCCTAGAGGATTACAAAATCAAAGCATACTAAAATAATACATAAACTAAAAACATAAACTAAAACACTGGTTCTTGCATAGTCATAGAATTAACTATTTTGAAAAAATATATGAAAACGTTTTAGTGTTTTGTGATCTCGGCGGATACAGGCGGATTTTTTTAGAAAGATTATATCTTTGATAACCATCTAGCCATGTAACACCGTACCTTCATCCCTTGTTGTTCCAGCCATAAAGGCTTCCCCATTCAGTTCAGCCTCTTTAAACAGAATGTCCGCGTGCTTTTCCACAAAGAATCCGTCAATTACAGGGGACAAACAAACGTCCGAAGGAATACACTGGAAATTCATTAAACCACTCAAGGTAACACAAGCATGCTGTTTAAAACACGACAAAAACATCTGACAAAAAAGTAGTTCGTGACGAAATTGTCTGAATGGAATCTGTACCCAGAAATAATATTAACATTATATAACATTACCTTTATGAACAGGTGCATACAAAGGTCATCGCAAAAACTCACCTTAGATATGTAAAGTCTATCCGTTATGTCTCTCCATGTCGCTGTCTTTAGGCACTGCTTGAGTTCCTGCAGATCCTTGGAAATTTTGCAACCGACCACTTCACTGAACCTGGTAAGAACCTTTCGATGTTGAGATTGTAATGCCCAAAGGGCTGTTGGTGACCCACTTTGTATGATGGCGAAACGGAATAAACCTGAAATTGATCATTCAAATCTTTGATGCAATACCTACATAAACAGAGAATAAAACCTTGCAATGCGCCTTTGTCTTAGTATCTAATATGTACCTTTTGACAGTGGGGACACAATATGGTAGCCAACATCTGCGGCCGCTGCACTGTGTCCTTCGACGGTAACCTTGCTTGGATTACCTCCAAAGTAATGAATGTTTTGAGAAACCCATTGCAGTGCAGCAGTTTGGTCCAGCAGACCATAGTTTCCTGGAAACTCCGGCTGTCCACCACTTAAAAAACCTGTAATATACAATTGAGTGTGCTGGAAAATTCGACTATTCCCTGAATAACTCATTAACTGAACTACCATCATTGCAACTATTCCAATATGACGTCATTTTGAGTTTCAGAATAAGTCCCTGCTTATTTGTGATATTATCAGTGTTTTAGGAAAAGGTAAACATTCTAGACTTTTACATACCGAGAGCACCCAGTCTGTAGTTAAAATTGACAACGATGATCTCCCCTTGTGCTGCCAAGATGTCCATATCTAACATGGCTCCCATGCCGACCAGGTTGCTGCCACCATGGACGTGAACAAGGACCGCCATCTTACTGCCATCTTCTGCAATCTTGTCAACGGATATAATGTAAATGTATAACTACTGTCTTGAAAAAATATATTATTGTCTATGCATATAAGTATACATTAAACATCATTACATTTACCATGCTTATAGATTGATTGTTTTCGGCTTCTCCGGTCTTGACGGTAGATATATTGTAATTGTATAACCACAAGATGAACTCCCCACTGAAAAAAGAGTGTATTTTGTGATTCTGAAATCATCTTTATCATCTGTTTTGGTACCATTGTGACATTCTTCTCCTGACAGACGCTCTATACAGTAGCTACAATCAGTGACAACAACTGACCAACAAAGCTATTCCTCAAGCTTAAGTTAAACGTCTTGGCTTAAGTCTCTTGTTTGGACAGTGCCAATCTCAACAGAAATGCCGATTCATGTGCATTAAGAAACAGAGCATTAAGGCAGGGAGGACATGTGGTGGGCATGGAAATGCTTGACTCTTGTTGCAATGTGCTCTCGCCAAAACTGATGTGGATGTTATCAGCAACGAAGTACTGTGTGTTGCATATTGCGCTTTCAGTAAACCCCCTGGCAAGCAGGTAAAATGGCTTTTGAAGACTGAGATATAATCATATTTGACTCTTTTGGTCAACATGTTCACGATCGCATGACTCATCGCGGAACCCAATACAAAAGAGAAATTTAATAAAGGAATCTTCAGGTTTTATGTTCAAGTGAAGAGTTGATAACACTGGTGAGTGGTACATTTTTTCTCACTTTACATACCGTTCTTATGTATGGCATTATTTGATACATTGATTATACCAAGTGGTATTATCGAACAGTATATGCAACGATGTTTGCATATATTGGTTACGGTATTTGAGACAATATGTCAGTAGAAACAACTAAAAATTGTTCATGTAGATGTTGAGATTTGTGATGGCAGCTGCTTCGGACAGAATGTTCATCGTCCTTTTCTTTCCACAACGAAATATGGATTTATTCTTGAACATTAATAAGATATGGATTACCTATTCATTACGTCAGCTCACAAACAAAGAACTGACAAATGGTCATGCCAATGGTGGCAGAATGCAATTTGAAAAAGAAATGAAAGTGTATTTCCTAACAGAAAATTTATGAACAGAGAAAATCATACAAACGTGACGTTCGAAATAAAGTACACACCTGGTGTCTCAGACTAATTTCCAAAGAGCAACGAAAATATTTTGAACGGTGTTTTGGTTGTGACTAAACAGGTATGCTAAGAGACAACCGTATAAAGCACAGTCGACACATTGTTAATGGTGTTTTGGTTGTGACTAAACAGGTATGCTAAGAGACAACCGTATAAACACAGTCGACACATTGTTAATGGTGTTTTGGTTGTGACTAAACAGGTTTTGCTAAGAGACAACCGTATAAAACACAGTCGACACATTGTTAATGGTGTTTTGGTTGTGGCTAAACAGGTATGCTAAGAGACAACCGTATAAAACACAGTCGACACATTGTTAATGGTGTTAAGGCCACACATCAAAATGAGAAGGTTATCAACAGCGGCGCAGGCTGTATTTTAACAATAAACAAAACTGATTTAAAGAACGCACCTGCGGGACATACATGTTCATGTATAAACAGTCTTCATCACTGTCATTGAATCCAGGACGGTGTGAATACACGTAACTCCATTTTGAAGCTATCTGGGGGCAAGCAGGGGGAAGCACTGTCGTGTTTCGTATACCTTTCCATGTAGCTGGTTTCTCAGGGTTCTGTAGAACAGATATCGTTGTGAAGCTATGTTCTGGCTGTAGAGTTGGCAAAGTCATTTTCACGTTACACATTTTGACAGATTCGTTTTCTTTAATGTTCTTAAACAGACCATATAAAAGGCATATATATGATGATGCTTTGATTGAGAGAGACGTAGATATCGGCAGGTTCAACAATATCTGATTCACAATAATATCAGAAACATTATAACAACCTATTTTGCTGCAAATGTGACATGTAAGGGGTAGTGGTTCAATTATGTTATCATGTCATCAAACGCTCCACATACAAATGCTTACACACGTCAGGTGAAAAGAAAGCGTAAATCCAAAAACCCTTGAAATATGGGAAGTTCAAATAAAACCATTTCGCTCTTAATGTTATTCAGATAGCAAGGATAGTATATATTGGGCGGTGGGGTAGCCTCGTGGTTAAAGCGAACTCTCCCCACGCTGAAGACCCGGGTTTGAAACCCCACATGGGTACAATGTGTGAAGCCCACTTCTGGTGTCCCAGGCCGTGATATTGCTGGAGTATTGTTAAAAGCAGCATAAAACCATACTCACTCATTCATAGTATTCATACACAATTTTACAATGTTTGAAGATTAGAAACCTGATTTACGTCTCACCTCAAATCGGAGTTTCGATGCTCATGCTGTTGGTCACTGGATTGTCGGTTATTTACAGACCGCCGTCATATAGCTGGAATATTGCTGAGTGCGGCGTAAAACTAAGCTCCCTCACTCACGCACTCATTCGTACCTCAAATCGGAGTTCTCCTACAGGAGGTGCTGCATAGGGAATGCCCAGGTATCGTTCAACCTTCTTGGAACCCAGCACAGTTTTAACACTGCCTCTAATCCGACCATAAAGGGTATGCCGTACCACGAATTCCTCAGCTTCAAACGCAATCACTATTGTTGCCAAGTAGGAAACACCGACAAACACTCTCCTAAAGGAAGACATGTTTAAGCTGGATACCGGAACCTTCAATGCTCTCACAATGGTCCTCTCTGACTCAGCTCACATTGAAACTGCTGACAGAGATATACTCTTGTTGATGCAGTGCCAGTAAACATTACAACTAGGTCAGTGCACAACTAATATCGCAATTACATCTAATGTTATATTCAAATAACTAAGAACGCAAATTATGGAATCCGAATGTCTGTTAACTATCATTTATATATATTGCAGTACATTGCTTGAACAGACAGAACATTACACAAAGCATGAGTCATTGTGTTTTCTATATCGTTAAATGCAGGTGCCATTTATCGCTGAAACGTGTTGTAACTATAATTCATTGTTTATGTTAACATTCACTAGCAGTGATGTCGCTATAATTAGCTGCGTATGAGCCAAATGTAACTGGAATCTTTCCAGAAGATATTTAGTCTGTATTAGACAAAGTGGGCAAGACCATGAATTTATTATCTCAAATTAAATTAAAACAAGCGATTGCATGAAGATGAGGTTTTTTTACATTCAGTCTTGGCATATTTTATAAATTTGTTAATTGTTACTGCTTGTCGAATATTTTAACACCACCAACGTCATTGCCATTACAACTGGTATGTAGTTTCGTTCAGGGGCTGTTTGGTAGCCTAGTAGTTAAGGAGTTCGCTCGTCACGCCTCAGACCCGGGTTTGATTCCCACATGGGTACAATGTGTGAAGCAAACCATACTCACTCATTCTCTATTCTTGATGACCCTTGAAAACATATACGCCATTACTCGTTATTGTATTATAATTGAATTCCAAATAGTTAATATAGGCTGATTTATCATATTTTTCGTTTAATTACCCTTTGTTTTATGGTTACAATGTGTGGATTCAAGCCTATCAATGTATGTAATTTGTTATGTAATCGATTCATGTATTTACATCTAAAGATTCACAAACTCTATTGTGCAATACATCAATTAATGATTCACTCATATTCAACATATGCATATTTGAAGAGGTACCTTGAGGAAGGTAACTAGTAATATGTTCTTTGACAAAGGAAGGGAAGAGTAAGGATGGCGGGCCTATTGTCTACATGATTGTATGTACGGCTCTCACGAGTATTCGGGTACTCTGGGCCGAGTCGGGTATAGCAGGACTCGAGTCCAATTGAATGGACTCGAGGACTCGCAGGGGAGATACCTCTAAACATCTCATGCAATCAAGATGGATGATCGTGAGAAAAAATCCAATGTCTGGACGCATTTTTATCTTGATTTAGTGGCCAAAATACGAAATGCCGTCTTTGTGGCGTTTCCCTTAGTTACGCAAGCATTTGTCCTGTAAGCACCCACAATAAGCACTGTAGACAGAAAACCAGCTCAACAAGCAACGCTGTGGCAGTTTGGTAAGTTTGATAGCAAAAGTCGCAAGCCTGTTGACAGGAAGGTATTACGCAAAAAGCAATGCTTATGCGCGTTAAGGATAAGCGACCATTAAGTCTTGTTAAAGGGGAGGGTTTCAGGGCTTTCTGTGAACCATTGAACCCAAATTACCAGGTCCCATGTACTGCGACAATTCACAACTACCTCATAAAGTCGTATGAAGTTTGCAAGGAGAACAAAATATCAGCACCCAAAACAGTACCTGCCGTTGCCCTAACTACGGACGCGTGGATAAGCGTAGCCACTCACGGCTGTATCACTGTCCCTGCCCACTATACCTATGTTTGAACAACTTGTTTTCTACATAGATATTCAGTCGTTCTTATCCAGCGTATTTCAGTGTTACATATTCAACAATCAACACATACATACGCATTCAAAATAACATTCACACTTGGAGACCTATATCTTTAATAGTGAAAATTTTAATCACAATGAATACCATTGACATGATCTCCGTTCAGCAGAGTTTCGGAAGAAGAAATACAGCGTAGTGTTACTCAATAAATGGTTAGTCTTTAGTTTGAAACCAAACCGTTTTCACTATAAGAAGTCTCAAATAAACATCAATCCTGTTTTACATATTCTTTAAGTTCCATAGTCGATCCATCTTTACAAGATACTAGTATCTAATGCAGCACCAATCAATGAATGCTTTATCTATGTATCTTCCAGCTTTGGAACGTGTTTTGCCGCATTTTAACCGTGATTAAGGTTAATTGATTATGTGACTTATCGTCCAGGTGAATGTTTAAAAGTTGCTAATATGTCATAACTGCAACGACATATTAATATTAGATAATCTTGAAAGCGCAGTCAAACTTAAAACCAAAAGAAAAGAGAAGTAGATTGATTGGTTTCTTTTCCCAGACACATCCAATCATATTACAGCATTTACAGGCGTAATAAGGTATCACGTCTAACATCCATACTTACGAAATTATTCAATTTGTCCCTTAGCCTGTCAATTTTTCCCAGTCCATGGAAAGAAGCATCGGTAATACCTATTCACAAGAAAGATAGCGTACATGACTGTTCTAACTACCGCCCTGTCGCACTCACATCTTGTTTATCGAAAGTCTTTGAGAAATGTGTATTTAAATATGTATTCAATTTCCTAAGAGATAACGACTTAATGACAAATTTACAATCAGGATTCATGCCAGGAGACTCCACAACAAATAAATTAACCTTTTTTGTACAACTTTATAGCCAAAGCTCTTGACGAAGGAAAAGAGGTTAGAGCAGTCTTCTGCGACATAAGTAAAGCCTTTGATAAGGTCTGGCATAGAGGAATTATTAATAAACTGAAAATCATGGTATCCAAGGCGAACTATTACAATGGTTTGAAAGTTATTTAGAAAATAGAGTACAACGGGTCGCAATTAACGGCTCTAAATCTGACAAGAAAACTGTACTAGCTGGAGTACCTCAGGGCTCTGTCCTTGGACCACTTCTTTTTTCTTATATACATTAATGATATTGTATGTGATGTTGACAGTAACATTCGTCTCTTTGCGGATGACACCTCATTATATGTTATCATAGACGATCCATCAGTTGCTGCTACCTGTCTTAACAAAGATCTAGATAGAATTTCACAATGGGCCCGTAAGTGGCAGGTTACATTTCATCCAAATAAAACCGAAACTACTCAGTTCTCACGTAAAACGAAACCGTCTCTAAAACCGAACCTATTCATGGACGGAACAATCATAAAAGAAGTCAAAAGTCATAAACATTTAGGATTAACACTCCAAAGCGATTGTACGTGGAATGATCACACTAATGATATTGTACGTAAAGTTCGCCCTATGATCAGTTGTCTGAGGAGTTTTAAATACCGATTATCACGTAAAACGTTGGATATTATGTATAAATCCTATATCTTGCCAATATTTGACTATTGTTCGCATATTTGGGATAACTGTACTTCTGAGCAATCGCGTACATTAGAAAATTTACATCTTGATGCTCTGAGAACTATATGTGGTGCCGTTCGCGGCACAAGTCATAACAAACTTTGACCTTAATTATGGCACTCGTTTTTGCCAAATCGTTCACTGCCGCCTCAGGCTCGGATGTAGCGACCTAAACGCCGATAAGTATAACAGACATTTAATAGACAGCCCTTGTTGTTCTTTTGGACATCAGAGTGAAAACGCCCTACACTATTTCCTCACTTGCCGTAACTATACTCGGATAAGACTTAATATGTATTTTTACACTACCGGTTATAACCTGGATACCATTCTTAAGGGAAACAAAGAACTTACTCCCTGTGTAAACCAGAAAATAGTTGAATCCGTCCACGATTATATAACCAAGACACAACGCTTTAAATTTTCTCAGGAAAATAATTAAATTTACTCAACAACCTTCTCATGATTGATTTATAGTTCTACAATGGCTTGTGAGACACACACAACTGTAACTCTCTAACTTATGACTACTTAGAGAATAGTTGTATTTCATGTAATCTGTATATATTTATACATTCTAAAAATATTATATTTATGCAATGGTCAGTATCGATGACGTCAAATCCTCCATTTTCATGTTGTATTATATGTTGCATGGGAGCGGTGTTAATATAAGCAGTAATGCTTGTTCACCAATCCCAATTCATCTTCATGAATAAAAATATGTTTAAAAAAAAAAAAAAATCAATAAGGTATCATGAACATTAATCACATAATTGATCGCGTAGAACTGGGTCACAGTGACACTTACGTTGCCTTCACATTCTGTTTGCAAATAAAAAGGTAATAGATACTTCCAATGACATTGAATATCAATTGCTTTATTCAGGAACGTTTGGATTCACATATACATGTTGCATTATTCGTAGATTGGAAGTTGGAACAGCTACGTGTATGCTTGAATGTTGGTTTCAGATAAGAATCCAAATTGTCGGGTACTCGGGTCCGAGTCAGGTCTGACACCTCGAGTACTCTAGTCCCAAATTTTGGACTCGTGAGAGCCCTATGCAGGTGTAATGTACAGTTAATTATACAGGATTAAAGACACAGTTAAATACAGGGTTAGACTCGTTGGAATAGAGTTTTGTTATATACTGTAATGATAATTTGAAACGACGTTTGTTAAGGGATGGCTCATCAGCCTCAACATAGAGACTATCAATAGGAGAGGTTCTAAAGGACCCAAGACAACGTCATAGGACTTGGCGGTGGACAGAATCAAGTAGTTTTAGGTTGCTTTTACAGGTTCCACCATATACGATGGAGCCATAATCAAGCTTCGAGCGGACAAGTGATCTGTATAGGCGTAGGAGAGTAGCTTGATCCCCTCCCCAATTTGAGTTAGAAACATCTTTAAGTAAATCGAATGCCTTCAGGCATTTAGTTTTTAGGCATTTGATATGCGGCAAAAAAGTTAAAGTGGAGTCGAAAATTAGACCCAAGAATTTGGCCTCCTTGACAACTTTGATGGGAGTGCCATTTAAAGATAGTTCTGGGTCACCTAATTTGGAAGCTGGGTTTCAAAGTTTGAAGAGAAAAGAGATAAGAATTTGAATGTTAATGGATTAAATTTAAAGATAAGAAGATGTTTATTCAAAGTGACGAAAACACAGACAACAGAGAATTGATTTTGGCCTAAGAGAATGATTTAAACAAATCTCTCTCTCTCTCCCCTCTTCTTCTTATTAAGGGTATAATCATATTCCCAAACACGGGCCTGGAGCTTGATGATAATATAACCAGTACTTTTCTTTCCGGTCTAATTTACGAGGAGAAGCACACAACGTGTATTTCTGCATGTATATCAAGGCAAACAGTTATCATTCTCTTCGTTTACCTGCATTCTTTGAAGGATATGACGCAGTGCATAATTTCCTATGTAAAATGTGATTTTGACCCCTCATCCTTACAAGAATTCAAGGAAAAAAACCAACAGTCTGAATGTATCCCCTTATTGTATTTCCCATGTTTTGATATCCGGTCGTTCTTCGATCCTCCGATAGGTGTCCTTTCGCGCCGGTCAGCGAGAATAGCGTTGAACAAACCAAACCAGCCATAATTAGTCTATAATTAGCAACGTTTTAATCTGCGAAAATGGGCCCTATTTCAGTACCGTCAAACAATCGCTGTTTCACTTTTCTAAACCAAATCCCCGCAAATTATATTCCATATTAAACATGTTAAAAGCATAAGTTGATAACACCAACATTTGTTATATGTGGATCGCATCATGTTACAACTGTACAGGACACAGGGATATATTTCCGTGCCACAGCTATTCATAATAGAACAAATCAGTGCACATCTTTAACGCAAGACAACGTACTAATGGTGGAAATGCAATGGCTAGTGCAGAAGACACACAGTACCTCACGTCCGACTGACGATTCCAGCCAGTGTCATCCGATTACGTCACAGATGAGTCCTCACAACTGATAATCACACGTGATATAGATGGATATGTTCGGATTCTCGTATATCAGATGATGTGTCTGTCCCCAGCCTGAGGGTGGTGCATACAGCGTGAAGCAGGTATACTAAGGTTACTGCTACCACTGCGTAGAGGCCGCCTACTTGTACAACCAGGATCCTATTTTCGCTTTTTTCTTCCTGGTCACATGAGACGTACGTAGGTCATTGCGTCACCCGGCATTGTGTCGTGTATTGACAGCTGCCACCACCGAGGGCTGGTAACCGGATACCAATATATAGTAAACATCCTGACAAGCCACAGGACCAAAAGCCGGATAGTAAACCACTGAAATAATCGTAAATACAGTAGGAAATACATGCCATGACCGGATTTACGTATGTTTTCGTTACGGAATTGTGTAAGTTACGGAATTGTATGGAATAGTATTAAGACTTTTCTACTTTGACCAGGATTCTTCGAACTTGTAACAGTCGTGTGAGAAGATCAAAAGAGAAAAGGGTAGTGCACAATGTATCTGACGGACGTATTTGGAGAACGTTCGAAGAACTTTGTAAATACAATAATAGAAATACCGGTTATGTTTAAAACGTACCCTCAATCTGATAGCCAGAGGGATTATTGTGAAAGATCTAGGGCTCTCACGAGTACTCGGGTACTCTGGGCCGAGTCGGGTAAAGCAGGACTCGAGTCCAATTGAATGGACTCGAGGACTCGCAGGGGAGATACCTCTAAACATCTCATGCAATCAAGATGTATGATCGTGAGAAAAAATCCAATGTCTGGACGCATTTTTATCTTGATTTAGTGGCCAAAATACGAAATGCCGTCTTTGTGGCGTTTCCCTTAGTTACGCAAGCATTTGTCCTGTAAGCACCCACAATAAGCACTGTAGACAGAAAACCAGCTCAACAAGCAACGCTGTGGCAGTTTGGTAAGTTTGATAGCAAAAGTCGCAAGCCTGTTGACAGGAAATGGTATGAAGGTATTGCGCAAAAAGCAATGCTTATGCGCGTTAAGGATAAGCGACCATTAAGTCTTGTTAAAGGGGAGGGTTTCAGGGCTTTCTGTGAACCATTGAACCCAAATTACCAGGTCCCATGTACTGCGACAATTCACAACTACCTCATAAAGTCGTATGAAGTTTGCAAGGAGAACAAAATATCAGTACCCAAAACAGTACCTGCCGTTGCCCTAACTACGGACGCGTGGATAAGCGTAGCCACTCACGGCTGTATCACTGTCCCTGCCCACTATACCTATGTTTGAACAACTTGTTTTCTACATAGATATTCAGTCGTTCTTATCCAGCGTATTTCAGTGTTACATATTCAACAATCAACACATACATACGCATTCAAAATAACATTCACACTTGGAGACCTATATCTTTAATAGTGAAAATTTTAATCACAATGAATACTATTGACGTGATCTCCGTTCAGCAGAGTTTCGGAAGAAGAAATACAGCGTAGTGTTACTCAATAAATGGTTAGTCTTTAGTTTGAAACCAAACCGTTTTCACTATAAGAAGTCTCAAATAAACATCAATCCTGTTTTACATATTCTTTAAGTTCCATAGTCGATCCATCTTTACAAGATACTAGTATCTAATGCAGCACCAATCAATGAATGCTTTATCTATGTATCTTCCAGCTTTGGAACGTGTTTTGCCGCATTTTAACCGTGATTAAGGTTATTTGATTATTTGACTTATCGTCCAGGTGAATGTTTAAAAGTTGCTAATATGTCATAACTGCAACGACATATTAATATTAGATAATCTTGAAAGCGCAGTCAAACTTAAAACCAAAGAAAGAGAAGTAGATTGATTGGTTTCTTTTCCCAGACACATCCAATCATATTACAGCATTTACAGGCGTAATAAGGTATCACGTCTAACATCCATACTTACGAAATTATTCAATTTGTCCCTTAGCCTGTCAATTTTTCCCAGTCCATGGAAAGAAGCATCGGTAATACCTATTCACAAGAAAGATAGCGTACATGAATGTTCTAACTACCGCCCTGTCGCACTCACATCTTGTGTATCGAAAGTCTTTGAGAAATGTGTATTTAGATATGTATTCAATTTCGTAAGAGATAACGACTTAATGACAAATTTACAATCAGGATTCATGTCAGGAGACTCCACAACAAATCTATTAACCTTTTTGTTCAACTTTATAGCCAAAGCTCTTGACGAAGGAAAAGAGGTTAGAGCAGTCTTCTGCGACATAAGTAAAAGCCTTTGATAAGGTCTGGCATAGAGGAATTATTTATAAACTGAAAACCCATGGTTTCCAAGGCGAACTATTACAATGGTTTGAAAGTTATTTAGAAAATAGAGTACAACGGGTCGCAATTAACGGCTCTAAATCTGACAAGAAAACTGTACTAGCTGGAGAGTACCTCAGGGCTCTGTCCTTGTCGGCTATTTCAAGAATGGCCAGCTGGTGACAGTACCTCGCTCAGCCAGTGGAGCTACTGGATCCACCAACGTACGGGATACCAGAGTTCTCACCCAAACGAGGAAACGGCAAGCGAGGCCGAAATCAACCCTGCCGTAGGATTTGGGCCGAGGCCGGATCGTATCTCACAGGGTACTGCTCAATAATGACACCTGCATTACACCCACTGAACACAGCTTGTGCAACGAAACTCTCTCATTTCTGTGTTGGAATATAAACGGACTTCGTAATAAATCAGGAGATGATGACTTTATAGATTATATTAGAAAATTTAATATTATTTGCCTTCTCAAAGAAACCTTTGTTGACTTTGATTACGACATGAATTGGTTGGTTGATTACCAAGTTTTTCAAGTTCAGCTGTGAAACTGTCTGATTATGGCAGACTTTCGGGGAGGTGTGTGTGCGTGTGTATACATCAGTCTATTAGCAAGTTTTGTAAGTTCATAACTACAGATATCGACAATTTGATATGTATACACATGTCAAAAGCTTTATTTGCTATTGATAAGCATGTTAATTTGATATGCACATATATACCACCTGAAGGCTCCTTATTACAACCATGTTGATACCAGTTGTAGTCTAGATAAACTCTTGAGGAATTTTTATTAGATATACAATCGGAACTTAGTGATTCACATACTGTTTTGTGTGGTGATCTAAATTCCCAGAACTGGTAATGCAAATAACCCTTCAACACCCTCACGTGATGATATATTACATAGATACTTTCCATTTCATGAAGATGATGATGTTAGTGTTGAAAATCGGAAGTCTCACGATACATCTACAAACAAATTTGGCCAGAAACTTTTAGATATATGTTACGCATTGCAATTGTTTATCGTTAATGGGAGAGTATATGGCGATTTACAAGGGGAATATACATTTTGTGCGAATCAAGGTGCTAGTGTCAATGATTATTTTATATGCTCACCCGATTTCTTCCGATACATAGGCAGGTTGAATATTGGGGATCGGCATGAATCTGACCATTTACCTCTTGAATTAACTTGTAAGTTCCCCAATATTAATCATAGCATGAACGATGATAATGGGTCCACAAATATCAAACGACTTGTGTGGAATGATAATTTTGCAAGCACTTTCTTATCGAACGTGAAAGAAAACATAACTTCGTTTGGAGGAATTCTACTGAAACAATTGATACAGATGTAAAATGGAGCCATAAATGACTTTGTGGAACTGTTATCGACTTCAGCTAATTGTATGCTCAAAATGTCAATCGCAAAGACCGAACAAATACTCTAAATACAGATTGTAGAAATGCGCGACGCAATGCTCGTAAACATCTTCGTAGATTCAGAGTGACTCGTTGTAATTATGATAGACGGAAATATTGCGAAAGTAGAAATAAGTATAAAGCTTGTTGTCGAAAGTATAAGTTTGATTTGAGAATCCGCAGACAAGAAAGGTTAGAAAGATCTATAAACAGCCCGTCTGCATTTTGGAAAAGTATCCGCCATTTACAAAAAAGAAATACGTCCGGAAATAGCATAACTAAAACTCAATGGTTAAATCATTTCAAAGATGTATTTTCAAACGGTGAGATATTAGACTCAACATTCGACGATGAAATTAACACTGTAGATTCCAATAATGACTATTATACAGAAGTAGATCAACTTGTACTAGACAGTCCTATTGCCGAACAGGAAATACTAGAAGCGATAAATCATCTTAAAATGGGAAGGCTGCTGGACCTGACTTTATCATAATAGAAATGATAAAAGTGTTCTAAATTCGAAATTATGCCGTTCCTTACGAAATGTTTCAATAAGCTGTATGAACATGGAATTTTTTCCCTGCAGTTGGTCAAAGCTCTATAATAAATCCACTTCATAAAAGGGCGACAGAAACGATCCAGATAATTATCGGGGTATATCATTAATGAGTATCTTGGGAAAGTATTTACGTTGATATTGAACAATAGACTATCAAACTGGGCGAATATGCGTGATAAGATTCCTGAATCCCAGGCAGGATTTAGAAAGGGATATTCTACCACTGATCATATATTTACTCTGTATGCACTAGTCCAAAAATCACTATCAAAAAGAAAACATAAGTTGTACATAGCATTTGTAGATTTTAAAAAGGCATTCGACTCAGTCAATCGTTTTAAATTATGGCAGTGTTTACGCAAGGCAGGTTTACGAGGGAAAATGGTTAGCATTCTCAAATCAATGTATTCTAGCGTTCGATCTTGTGTGCGTTGCAAAGACGGGGTTACAGATTTTTCGATTGCCCACTTGGTTTAAGACAAGGTTGCTGCTTAAGTCCACTCCTATTTTCCTTCTTCATTAGTGAATTATATCACGATATCAATTTAGCTGGAAAACATGGAATCCAAATGTACCCAGATCTTGTAGAAGTCCTAATGCTCCTTTTTGCTGACGACGTTATTTTAGTTTCGGATACTGTGGTCGGTTTACAAAATCAATTAAATATCTTAGAAAGTTATACTAAAGAATGGAAGTTAACAGTAAATTTAAGCAAAACAGAAATTGTGATATTTAGGAGGGCGGTCCCGTGGCCAGAAACGAACGCTGGTTTTTTGATGGTCAGTTGATTAATGTATCCGATCAATATTCTTACTTAGGGTTTTTGTTTTCAAACAGAATGAACTTGAATAAATGTGCACATAACTTAACTTTTTACGTGGAAAAAAAGGCTTTAATACAAGTTTTATCGGTTTTTATAACAAAGTTGGAAACTATATCCACCCAATGTGTTTTTAAGATATTTAATTTCAGATTCAACCCATTTTATTATATGGATCTGAAATATGGGGTTTTCAGCGTTTTGATTGTATTGAGAGAGAGTGCATCTTTTAGCCTGTAAAAAGTAACCAAATGTAAGCTCAAAAGACACCTAACTGCATGGTATATGGCGAATGTGGCCTTTGACCACTTCTTTTCTTATATACATTAATGATATTGTATGTGATGTTGACAGTAACATTCGTCTCTTTGCGGATGACACCTCATTATATGTTATCATAGACGATCCATCAGTTGCTGCTACCTGTCTTAACAAAGATCTAGATAGAATTTCACAATGGGCCCGTAAGTGGCAGGTTACATTTCATCCAAATAAAACCGAAACTACTCAGTTCTCACGTAAAACGAAACCGTCTCTAAAACCGAACCTATTCATGGACGGAACAATCATAAAAGAAGTCAAAAGTCATAAACATTTAGGATTAACACTCCAAAGCGATTGTACGTGGAATGATCACACTAATGATATTGTACGTAAAGTTCGCCCTATGATCAGTTGTCTGAGGAGTTTTAAATACCGATTATCACGTAAAACGTTGGATATTATGTATAAATCCTATATCTTGCCAATATTTTTGACTATTGTTCGCATATTTGGGATAACTGTACTTCTGAGCAATCGCGTACATTAGAAAATTTACATCTTGATGCTCTGAGAACTATATGTGGTGCCGTTCGCGGCACAAGTCATAACAAACTTTGACCTTAATTATGGCACTCGTTTTTGCCAAACCGTTCACTGCCGCCTCAGGCTCGGATGTAGCGACCTAAACGCCGATAAGTATAACAGACATTTAATAGACAGCCCTTGTTGTTCTTGTGGACATCAGAGTGAAAACGCCCTACACTATTTCCTCACTTGCCGTAACTATACTCGGATAAGACTTAATATGTATTTTTACACTACCGGTTATAACCTGGATACCATTCTTAAGGGAAACAAAGAACTTACTCCCTGTGTAAACCAGAAAATAGTTGAATCCGTCCACGATTATATAACCAAGACACAACGCTTTAAATTTTCTCAGGAAAATAATTAAATTTACTCAACAACCTTCTCATGATTGATTTATAGTTCTACAATGGCTTGTGAGACACACACAACTGTAACTCTCTAACTTATGACTACTTACAGAATAGTTGTATTTCATGTAATCTGTATATATTTATACATTCTAAAAATATTATATTTATGCAATGGTCAGTATCGATGACATCAAATCCTCCATTTTCATGTTGTATTATATGTTGCATGGGAGCGGTGTTAATATAAGCAGTAATGCTTGTTCACCAATCCCAATTCATCTTCATGAATAAAAATATGTTTAAATCAATAAGATATCACCGGCCCAGCTCATGAACATTAATCACATAATTGATCGCGTAGAACTGGGTCACAGTGACACTTACGTTGCCTTCACATTCTGTTTGCAAATAAAAAGGTAATAGATACTTCCAATGACATTGAATATCAATTGCTTTATTCAGGAACGTTTGGATTCACATATACATGTTGCATTATTCGTAGATTGGAAGTTGGAACAGCTACGTGTATGCTTGAATGTTGGTTTCAGATAAGCATCCAAATTGTCGGGTACTCGGGTCCGAGTCGGGTCTGACACCTCGAGTACTCGAGTCCCAAATTTTGGACTCGTGAGAGCCCTAATTGTATGATCTTTCATTCAAGTATCATGAGGAGTACTGACAAGAGTTAAACAAGGACATCACTGATGATGATAATATAGTAACATCATATTTGAAATCTCATATCTCTCCGAAGAACTATGACACACTAATATGTGTAGATTGATGAAAGGGTATGTGTCTTTAATTGAATTCTTTTCTGTCCATATTAACCTTTTGTGACACTTCATTGTGTGGACAAAATTATGAGAAAACACAATGGCGAAACGTATGAGAACACCGTTAAACATAGGGATGGCAGACAAATGATTCACCTATGTCTTTCAGTGACAAATACACCATCAGTGTAAGTGATCAAAGTAACAATTTTATATCCGTTGAAAGCATGCAATGACATTATATCATCAAACTGTTGACTTTTAGTTTGCTTGTGTATAAAGACGTTGTTTTCGCACAAGAAACACGACACTTGCAATGACACACAGAAACAATATTCCACTCACAATGGCTAAACTCCAGGTTAATAGACCGTATTTTTCTTTTTCACTTTGTATCGGTTTTGATTGGAGAGCAATAATCTGTGGCAGCACACTATTCCAGAAGGCCATCTGGCGAGCCCGAGGCTTGTATGCTGTCTTTATTGTTCCCTTCCCATCAACCCCATCGATTTTCATGTATGCTTGAATCTCGCTATCAAACTGTTGGAAGTATACTTGATCTGTTTCGATAGTTGACGAAGGTTTCCTTTAAAAAATTAAATGTATTTACAAGAATGGAGTCACGTAATGTTCACTTTATTTATTCAGCTCACACTATATGTTTGTCAGCATCAGAGAGTCACCAACAGAAGGAGAAGCAGAAAAATAAGGATGAGAGAAACGACTTGTGAAACCACTTTCCCCACGACCTTTACACACGACATTGTGTGAAAACAGAATTTAGATATCTGGTGGCGATACAATAATAGTGATTTAATTAACCATCCTAAAAAATTAAAAAGGAGACGAAGCAATTTGAAGCCTTTGTTTTGGGGGAAACGCTGCAATGCAATATTCACTAGGAGGTCATTTCCTCACCCTGTCTTGACGAAGTTGATCCACATGTTCATGAAGACTCTGCTGACCTGACGATCTTCGTCCGTATAGTTGTACAGGGGATGTCCAGAGAAAGGACAGCCGAACAGGTAGAACAGGTCTCGTCCATGAATGACAGCTACAGGTAGAAACAAAATAGTGTATGATCGCAATGAACTTCGTCCAAGATATCTTCATTTTGCTGACCAGAATGCATAATTTAGAGCTATAACATTAATAACAACATACCTATGTCTACATTCTGCTCTGAACTACTATCAAACAGGTAAATTAGTGTTTTTCAAACGGAATACGTTTATAGTTGAGAATTTATTCACAGTGAGCAGGGGCGGATACAGCTTTTTGAGAAGGGGGGGTTGGGGGTGCACACTATTGAGAAAAGGAGGGGTGCACATTTCATTTTCACCAAGTTTCAATGGTCATTTAACAAACTTTCAGCACAAAAGGGGGTGCGCACCCCTGCACCCCCCTCTGGATCCGCCTATGGTGAGTGAGTGAGTTTAGTTTTACGCCGCACCCAGCAATATTCTAGCTATATGGCGGCGGTCTGTAAATAATCGAGTCTGGACCAGACAATCCAGTGATCAACAGCATGAGCATCGATCTGCGCAATTGGGAACCGATGACATGTGTCAACCAAGTCAGCGAGCCTGAGCACCCGATCCCGTTAGTCGCCTCTTACGACAAGCACAGTCGCCTTTTGTGCATGGGTTGCTGAAGACCTATTCTACCCCGGATCTTCACGGGTCTGATTCACAGTGAAATACGATTCCAAACAAACAACCAACTCTGCAATATAACTATTTGGAATTGCTGATCAGGACGCATGATTTAGAGCATCATCATGATTTAGAAACTCAACTACAACAACATAACCATGGCCATATTCTGCTGTAAATGAATGTTTTTCAAACGTAATAAAGTTATTGTTGAGAATTTATTCACGGTAAACAGTGGAACGCTTGCAAACATACTCTGCAATAAAACTATTTGGAATATATTCAGCCTTACTTTGTTGCCGCTTGTTGTGATATATCTATTTGTTCAGAAAATTCATGTTGTATAAATCAGATCTTGTGGGTTGTAAACAGATCATATCACACTGCGGTGTTAAACCTTAATCACTATTTCACTCACACAAGCACACATGCACAATCACTCACTCTCACGTGTACTGTCCATAATATTACATATCTAGTAACCTAAATCAGTACCACTGAAAAGCAAATGTACAATTCTCACCTACCAAAATCAATGTCAAGAACGTACCTACCTTACACCTTGGCAGAAATATGTCATATGTCCAAATATTTATGTCATATAATGCAGATGTCGTGGGTTATAAGGGGCGGTGGGGTAGCCTAGTGGTTTAACCGCTCGTTTGTCACACCGAAGACCCTGGTTTGAATCCCACACATGGGTACAATGTTTGAAGCCTATTTCTGTTGTCCCCTGCCGTGAAATTGCTGGAATATTGCGTAAAGCTTAACTCACTCACACACTCACTCGTGAGTTAAAAACATATCATATCATATTTCAATGCGGTTTTAAACCCAAATAACTTATTCAGCCACTCACAGAACCACTTACACTGACACTCGCTCTCATAAGTATTATCCATAATCATTCATATTTTACAATCATAATCACATGATACTGAAAGCAAATATACACCCCTCACCTAACATCATCAATGTCAACAACGTACGTACCTTGCACTTTGGCAGAAGGTGATGCGTAATCAAAGGAATAAAAGTGGATGTTGTCCGTCCTGGCAGCGATACGCGTAGCTATATCGAAGGTAGGAGCAGCGATGTCGTTATCGCCCCAAAGCTGGAAGAGAGCAGGAGCTGACTATAAACAACGATAATCTACCCTGGCTGTGAGTAGAACCCTGTAGAATCAATGAGTGTAGCCCAAACTTTGATGTATGTAATCACGTTATTAAACTGCTTTAGATAGATAGATAGATAGCGTGAGCATCGATCGAATACGTAATTTGGATACGTTGACATGTGTCATTTGATGTTCAGGTTCCGGCTTTGGTTAACGTTTGTGGACTAGAACGAACGATTATAAACTACCATAAAGCCACCATAGAGAAATGGTTGGGCGCTCTTGCTAACGGGATATGTGGGGTCGTTTCTTAAAGTTTTAGTGCATACTTACATCACCGAATGCAAAAAGAGTAGCCTTCCTGTCCAGAGGGTCATTCCAAGGGTAGTACTCGTGTGCAATGATACTGCTTGTAACTGGAAATAGAAAAACCTAATTTCAAATGTAACGGTATATTATGTTTCACACTCTTTTGTATCAGTTCTGTTGGCTTATCATGTAACTACACAAACAAATACAAATATAGAAACATATACTTGCAGCCTGAATAAAATCATGACTCTACATTTGGTTCAGAAAGTTATCAACTTGTTTTCGGTCAACAAGGTTGTACGTCATCACTGTAAGACCTATGGGTAAAATTTTCATTAACATTTTATTCAATGCATAAACTTCATTAAAATCAGTCTTAAAGTGTTCAGTTATTATATAAGATACTTACCTAAATCGATGTTATTGTTAATAAAGCGTTTCACATTTCTGGGCGTTACCAACGTAGTGGGACGAACGATATCAGGAAACCTCCCTAAAGGATGACAGAATCAACACATATCTAAATCAGAGATGCAATTAGATCGAATGCTAAGATGCAGGTATTTGTGAAAAAGTGAGCATTTCCTGCTCAGCCAGTGGCAGGTCGCCTTTTTAAAATATATTACATGGTCGTTTTAATTTTTGTTTTCAATACCATCAGGTTTACAGTTCCTTGGTTCTTGTATTGTTCTAGAATTTAATATTTTGCTTTAAAGTGTGAAAACTTTTGCGAGTTGAAAATAGACTTGAAGATCCACGAAATGTAGCAAAACCCTCTAATGCTATTTAGATTCATGACAATCAAATTATATCTGTGATAACCATCTAGCCATGTAGCACCGTACCTTCATCCCTTGTTATTCCAGCCATAAAGGCTTCCCCATTCAGTTCAGCCTCTTTAAACAGAATGTCCGCGTGCTTTTCCACAAAGAATCCGTCAATTACAGGGGACAAACACATGCCCGAGGGAACACACTGGAAATTCATAAAACCACTCAAGGTAACACAAGAGTCTTTTATAGACCTGACAAACACCAGACGAAAAGGTAGTTCATGACAAAACTATCCGTATGGGTCATATACCCATAAAGAATATTAACATTGTGAACAGGTGCATATAATGGTCATCGCAAAACTCACATGAGGACTGTAAGGTCTATCCCTTATATCTGTCCATTTCTTCGTCTTTAAGCACTGCTTGAGTTTCTGCAGATCCTTGGAACTGTTGCAACTGAGAGCTTCGCTGAACCTGGTAAGAACCTTTCGATGTTGAGATTGAAATGCCCAAGGGGCTGTTGGTGACCCACTTTGTATGATGGCGAAACGGAATAATCCTGAAATTGATCATTCGAATTTTCAGTGCAACATCAACGTAAAAGAAACTAAACTCCTTGCAATGCGCCATTGTCTAAGTGTCTGATATGTACCTTTTGACAGTGGTGACACAATATGGTAGCCAACATCTGCGGCCCCTGCACTGTGTCCTTCGACGGTAACCTTGCTTGGATCACCTCCAAAGAAATGAATGTTTTGAGAAACCCATTGTAGCGCTGCAGTTTGGTCCAGCAGACCATAGTTTCCTGGAAACTCCGGCTGTCCACCACTTAGAAAACCTGTAATATACAACTGAGAGTTCTGAAAATATTAAATATTCCTAAACATGACGTCTGTATGAGTTTCAGAATAAGTCCATACTTATTTGTATTATTATCAGTGTTTTGGAAAAAGGTAAAAATTCTAGACTTTTACATACCGAGAGCACCCAGTCTGTAGTTAAAATTGATGACGATGATCTCCCCTTGTGCTGCCAAGATGTCCATATCTAACATGGCTCCCATTCCAACAGCATTACCGCCACCATGGACGTGAACAAGGACCGCCATCTTACTGTCATCTTCTGCTATCTTGACAACAGATATAATGTAATTGTATAACTACTGTCTTGAAAAAAATAACATTGTGTATATGTACATGCACAGGCAAAGTGTAGCGCAAATAGAGTTGCGCAACAAAAAATGTGCGAGCGCAGCAAGCAAAGGTTGGCAACGTTATTCCCTCGCTTCGGTTCGAAAAATATTTTTGATATCAAATTAAAATATCGAATCCATCAAAGGGAGACGCCCATTTCCTCACAGGGTTGTGATCTCTGATTTCCAACCTCATATTTAATAATTACCCACGTTCAACTATTTCATTCAACATTATAAGCGCTACATCGTGGCATATCAAATCGTTCTTAGCCTCCTCGTTCTACCAGCTTCCGGTTTAACGGAGTGAAGGGACTTAAATTTTAAATAAACTTGTTGAATCACATGTCCGTCAAGAGTTACCTCTCTTGCTTCCGTTCACCCGCTACGCCCGAAGCGTTTGTTTGGGTTTTTCTTGTAGAGCAAATGTTACGAAAATTCTAACAATAACGACAAGAGATAAGAAAAATTATCTCCAACAGTTTAATGGTAAAATTAGAAAACATGATTCTTTTTAACTTCTGCTTATTCTTTTTCCTTCACTCCGTTGAACCGGTCATTTTTCTTTGTTGCGAAACACTATTTGCGCTACTGTTTGCCTGTGGTACAAGAAACGTCCATTTACTTTTTACTTTTTTGTTTGGGCTCTGTTAAATCATTTAACTACAAAAATAGTGGATGAAACATTTCCTGTTTCGAGTTAAAAGAGATTGCGATAATTTAACGACAATTCACTGACTAATTAGTTCTAGTACTAAAAGTACTAGTTTTAATTCAATCCCAAGTAAAATATCGGTAAATCTGAACAGAAATGCACATGCACTAGGAAACAGATGAGCAAGTGTGTCTGTGTGTCTGTCTGTCTGTCTGTGTGTGCACGCGTGCGTGCGTGCGCGCGCGTGTGCGCACATGTGATATACTAGTAAAATGAATATTCGTCAATATTATATATTCTTCAGTCGAACCAACACTTTGGCAATGTCATTCTCGCTGCATTAGATATGACATATTATATGGCGAAAGTTTATGGCAAAAGATGGAAGAACATTCCCATAGATAAAATAATCAATATTTGATTGTATCAGATAATCAATGTGTGTAAGGTCGATCTACAAGTTCCCTATCTCCCTATCGGTCTACGATTCCTTCACTGATACATATATTACGAATGACCAATCTGTGATTGACGGTCTTCAATTGTTTCGTTATCGTAGGCTTAAACAGGATTCTGCAGTTTTGCATTTTCTGTATTTTTTGTTACACAAACCAGGAACGTGGTCCTTCATCAGCATTGTACACATTACGAGATATATGTGTGACAGGGCGGGACCTTTGATGTCTTCTCGATCCGTGAAGATCCGGGTTAGAATAGGCTTGTCGTAAGATCGAGTTCGGGTGGACAGGTTCGATACATGTCATCGTATCCCAACTGCGTAGATCGGTGATAATGCTGTTGATCACTGGATTGTCTGGTCCAGACATGACAATTAACAGACGCCGCCATATAGCTAGAAAATTGCTGAGCGTGGTGTTAAACAACAACCAATTGATATGTTCTCAAGTCATGGCGGTATCTACCTTCGAGGAATCTGTCATTTAATTTTATGCAGCCAATACTTCACACACTAGACATTTTGTTACAACGCTCAAATGTCAAGCGATTTATTACTTTTATGCTGTAACTTGAGGTAAATATTTTCCTGTACTTTCTGTTTTCATTGTAAAGAGAATCCTTGACCCAAGATCAACTTTTTAAAATGAACGATACTGGTGATGTGAACATACCTGCGGAACATACATGTTCAAGTATAAACAGTCTTCATCGCTGTCATTGAATCCAGGACGGTGTGAATACACATAACTCCATAGTGAGAATATCTGGGGACAGGCAGGGGGAAGCACTTTCGTGTTTCGTATACCTTTCCATGTAACTGGTTTCTCAGGGTTCTGTAGAACAAATATCGGTGTGATGCTAAAACATGCACTGGCTGTATTTATAATGTCATTTTCAACTTTGTGCTTTGACAGATTTATTTTCTTAAATGTCATTTTCATAACATAGATGTAGACAGATACAGACTGCTGATATTAACCAAAAATCAAAAAATCTTGTTAATCAAATAGTAATGATAAAAAATTGTTAATCATACTGATATTACATGGCTCTCGGTTCATATCATTCATACACCCAATCGCGTAGAACGATGCTCATGCTGTTGATCACTGGATTGTCTGGTCCACACTCGGTTATTTACAGACCGCCGTCATATAGCTGGAATATTGCTGAGTGCGGCGTAAAATTGAACTCCCTCACTCAGGCACTCATTCATACATCTCACCTCAAATCGGAGTTCTCCTACAGGAGGTGATGCATAGGGAATGCTCAGGTATCGTTCAACCTTCTTGGAACCCAGCACAGTTTTAACTCTGCCTCTGATCCGACCATAAAGGGTATCCCGTACCACGAATTCCTCAGCTTCAAACGCAATCACTATTGTTGCCAAGTAAGAAACACCGATAAACACTCTCCTAAAGGAAGACATCTATAAGCTGGATAGCAGAACCTTCAATATCTTCGCGATAGTCCGCTCTGACTCAGCTCACATCAAGACTGCTGATCGAGATATACTCTTGTTGATGCAGTGCCAGTAAACATTACAACTAGGTCAGTGCACTACTAATGTGGCAATTACATCTTATGTTACGTTCAAATACCTTAGAACGTGTTTGTATTTTTATAGTCTAACGGAATGCAAATTATTTATTATGGCTGTAAACTGTCATCTAGACATAGTGCAGCCCATTGCTTGAACAGACAGACAGAACACAAAACACGACTCATTGTGTTTTCTGTATTGTTAAATGGAAGCGTCATTTATTATTGAAAAGTGTTTATGTTAAGATCCAGTACCAGTTCATAACATTGTGTTGTAACAATAATTAGTTGTCAGGAATGTATTGCTATCAATTGTAAGCAGCTTTGTCGCTATAATTAGCAGCGTTTGAGTCAAGTGTAATTGCAATCTTTCCAGAAGGTATTTAGATTATGTCAGACAAAGTGGGCAAGACCATGCTTTTATTATGTCAAATTACAATATACATTAAAACCAGTGATTGCGTGAAGATCAGGTTTTCAACTTTTTAAGCTTGTTAATTGTTGCTGCTTGTCCAATATTTCAACACTGACGCCATTGTCCTTACCAATGCTATACAGTTTCGTTCAGGGGCTGTTGGGTAGCCCAGTAGTTAAAGTGTTCGCTCGGCACGCCTCAGACCGTCAGTTCGAATCCCTACATGGGTACAATGTGTGAAGCAAATTTCCACGACGGCGTAAAACCACACTCACCTATTCATTCTTCCTGTGGGTACTTGAAACGATATACGCTATTGTGTTATAATTGAATTCCAAATAGCTAATGTAGGCTGATTTTATCATATTTTTCGTTTTATTACCATTCGCTTTATGGTTACAATTCGTGGATCCATGCCTATCAATGTATGGAAGTTGTTGTGTAATTGATTCATATATTTCTATCTGAAGATTCACAAACGCTATTGTGCAATACATCCATTAATGATTCACTCATATTCAACATATGCATTTTTGAAGAGATACCCTGAGGAAGGAACCTGTGATATCTTCTTTGAATTACTGAGGAAGGGAAGAGTGAGGATGGCGGGCCTATTGTCTGACATGAATGTATGATCTTTCATTCAAATGTCATTAGAAATAATGAAAAGAGTTAAACAATGTGATCACTGATGACAATATAGTAAATTTCATATTTGAAAGTCTTATTAAAGAACTATGGCACACTAATATTGTTATGAGTATAAATTGGACAAAAGAAAATTGGAATTTGACAAAGAAATTGAGTTGAAAATCCTTCTCCTCCCTCAAACCCTCAAAATCAAATTCTTTCGACATTGGAAGGCACACCAGACTGGTACCCCCCTTTCAATGAAAAGGAAGTAGATAAACATTTTCTACATTTTGAAAAGGTTGCTGAAAACCTCAAGTGGCCTTACGAGTCATGGACTATGCTACTGCAAACTGTTTTGAAGGGTAAACTCAGGAAGCATATTCAGCCTCATCGATAGAGCAAAGCTCAGATTATGATCTTGTTAAAAGGGCCCTTCTAGAAGCTTATGAGTTAGTGCCCAAAGCTTATCGTCAGAACTTCAGAAATGCTCATAAAAGGGACAATGAGACTTTTGAAGAGTTTGCCAGGGAGAAGGAAACTTTGTTCGATATATAGGTGGTGTGCTTCTAAGGAGGTCGCAGATTTTGATGGTTTGAGGCACTTAGTTTTGATGGAGGATTTCAAGCTGATCTTAAGATTTATATTTGGATGAACATAAGGTTGACGTCTTATATGAGGCAGCAATGTTGGCAGATCCCGTGTGCGGTTGTGATCCCGTTTGTGCATATTGTAAGAAGCATTTTGATTTCTGCATGTTACAAACACCAGTTTAAAAATCAGTCTGCAGGTTCCCTAAATGTTTTTGTGTCTATCGCACCTAAGCCTTTCTTTCCAGGTGGTTCTGAGGAGTTTTCTTTGTGAGAGTAAGATCCGAGATTCTCTAGTTCGCAAGGAATATGTGCCCTGTGTTTCTAAAGCTTCTGTGTCACTTCTGGGAGACAGTTCTACCCCACAGCCCGTTCTTATTTTGAGGGATACTGGAGCTCTTCAATCTCTGATTTTGAAGAATATTTTGCCTTTTTCTGATGAGTCTTCTGCGAACTCAGACGTTTTGCTCCAGTGTGTAGGTGGCAGTTCTTCTGCTCCTCTCCATTTTGTTGATTTGACTTCAGATCTGATTTCTGGTGAGGTGAAAGTTGGTGCTGATCCTATTGTCACTGTTTCTCCGAGGAGTTCAGTTAAAAGTTGGAGGATGATTTTCTGGGTATTTTACCTTCTTGCGCAGTGACTCGATCGATGTCAAAAGGCATTTCTTCCAAGACTTATTTGCCAAATGATTCCATTTATGATTTATCAAATACTTTTATGGAACATTCTTTTTTGTGAAGTAGAGGCTGTTCACCTATCTTCAAAGGGTAATAACTCTTCACGTTTTCTTGATGAGTCTGATAGTTTGTCAGGTGGTCATCACATTCTTTCTAGAGAGCAGCTTATTAGTGTGCAGGGTGAGGATGTTGAGTTGCAGAAATTGACTAGTAAATTGTGAGAAAATTTTGGCACTTTTTTGGGCCCAGTTTGAGACCAGAAGTGGCTGAATTTTGCAAGACCAGTCATGCATGCCAAATCGTTGGTAAACCAAATCAGAACATTCCTACCGCTCCTTTAAAACCCATACCGACGTTTGAGGAACCTTTCTGTAGCATTATCATAGATTGTGTTGGTCCACTACCTAAGACTAAGTCACATCTGGTCTTGCTGGTGTCAAGGGGAAAAGGTAAAATTCCAGTGGGATAGCAGTTGTCAGACTGCATTTGAAAAAGTCAAAGCCATACTCATGAATTCTCCAGTATTGCAGGTATCAACTTTTGAGAACGCATTTAAGTTACAAATTGCTGCAAGTGGTGTCGGTGCAGGTGGTGTCCTAATTCAAGAGGAAGATTCAGGAATTGATCATCCAGTTTGTTATTTTTCCAAGACGTTTGACAAGCATCAGAGAAATTATTCTTCCACTGAGAAAGAGACATTAGGTCATTTGCTAGCTTCCTTCCTCAATTCAAGTGTTTACTGATCACAATCCCTTGGCTTTTCTTCACAAAATGAAGAACAGGAATCAAAGACTTATGAGGTGGAGTTTGACTTTGCAAGGGTTCAGTCTTGTGATTAGGCATATTATAGGCAAAGACAATGTTTCTGCTGATGCAGTTTCCAGATTGTAAATGCATAATGACTTAGTGATCCTGTATGTTTGTATTTGCATTATATTATGGTAATTCTGCAAGATGATTTTCATGTTAGACATCTTATTATGTTAGTTACCTTACTATGATTGTAATCGTAGGGGAGGGTGTGTTGAGGATGTGGTTTTGTGAAATTATAATGTCACAATAATTAGCTTTTAGTTGTTATGGATCACAAAAGTTTAAAGTGCTGAGTGTGGATTTGAACTCACATCTTGAAATTAGGATATGTATTTTAACCTGTTGGGAGTGGGTTGGGGAGTTGCCTCCCCTTCTTGTTTTGCTTCTGGGTCATTTTCAGTGGAAGACGGTGGGATTCTTAATGATAGTGGTATGGCGTGGCATTTGCTAGAATTCTCTAGAACTGTATGATGTGTGGGTGGGGGGGGGTGGGGGGGGGTCTACTTTGGATTTACGCTCATCTGTCTGCTAACATCGATCGATGTTTCACCACTCAAGAGGCCTTGTCTGCATTGAACTTTCAACAGCTGTCAACAATCTTCAGTCAGTACATCCGTCTTTATTGGGAGTATCAATACTTTGGTGATATGTTAGATTTGTGACCCAATATTTTATACTTGTACAATGTAATCCACTAGTATTGTATTGGAAATCTGTACTGTCATTCATTATAATCTTGTTTATTAAATGGACAATTGAATATTATAGACTCGTCTGTGTTTTAAGTTGCTGGTTTACAGGGGACACACAAGCTTGTTATCACAGTAAGTTCTAAACTGTAACAATGTGTGTACGTTGTTGAGGGGTATATGTCTTTTGTTGAATTCTTCTCGGAACACATAAACCCTTTGTGACATTTCATTGAGCGGAAATCATTTATGATATATTGTATTGTGGTGGTGTGTGGTCCTGTGCATAGAGATCAGGTCACTTCACTGCGTGGAAATCATTTATGAGAAAATGGCGAAATCTATGAGAACAGGCATAAGGATAACACACAAATGATTCAACGATGTCTTTCAGTGACAAATACACCATCAGCCCAAGAAATCAAAGTAATATTTTTTACATCCGTTGAAAGCATGCAATGACATTATATTATCATACTATTAACTTTTAGTTTGCTTGTGAATAATGGCGATGCTTTCGTACCAGAAACAGGCCACTTGCAATGACACACAGAAACAATATTCCACTCACAATGGCTAAACTCCAGGTTAATAGACCGTATTTTTCTTTTTCACTTTGTATCGATTTTGATTCGAGAGCAATAATCTGTGGCAGCACACTATTCCAGAAGGCCATCTGGCGAAGCCGAGGCTTGTGTGCTGTCTTTATTGTTGTCTTCCCATCAACCACATCGATTTTCATGTATGCTTGAATCTCGCTATCAAACCGTTGAAAGTATACTGGGTCAGTTTCGACAGTTAACGAAGGCTTCCTAAAAAAATAGACGTGTTTGTAAGAAAAGAGGAGTCAAATAATGTTCACATTTTGCAATTAACCATCAGTTAATACATGTATTCATAACACTGACATTTATTATTAAATTTAAAGCAACTTTATGAATGCTAGTCATGTTCATTATCCTAAACTATCACAACAGGGACGCTTTTCATACATGTCCCAGTTCACATTATGTATCAGCATAAGCAAAGCAGAAGCAAAGGGGTAAGAGAAAATATTCCAGCTATATGGTGACGGTCTGTAAATAATCGAGTCTGGACCAGACAGTCCAGTGACCAACATCATGAGCATCGATCTACGCAATCGGGATACGACGCCATGTGTTAGCTAAGTCAGGGAGATATGAGTCGTATGAGATATGTGTAAATTAAGTAAAGTAGAGGAGAAAACGCAATAAGAAACCTTTGGTTTATGTACATGTCAGAATAACATGGTGAGGAAAACGTTGGCACGTATATATTTGACTTGGAGGTCATTTCCTCACCCTGTCTTGACGAAGTTGATCCACATGTTCATGAAGACTCTGCTGACCTGACGATCTTCCTCCGTATAGTTGTACAGGGGATGTCCAGAGAAAGGAGAACCGAACAGGTAGAACAGGTCGCGTCCATGAATGACAGCTACAGGTAGAAAGAAAATAGTGTTCAGTCGCAATGAACTTCGTCCTAGATATCTTAATTTTGCTAATCAGAATGCATGATTTAGAGCATCACCATGGTTAAGAAACTCTAGTACAACTACAACATAACCATGGCCACATACTGCTGTGAACCACTATCAAACAGGTAAATTAATGTTTACCAAACGTAATATAGTTATTGATGAGAATATAATTCACCGTAAACAGAGGAAAACGCTTGCAAATACATGTAGACTCTGCAATAAAACTATTTGGAATATATTCAGCCTTTCTTCCACTTGTTGTGTTACCTATTTGTTCAAAAAATGCATGTTGTATAATGCAGATCTCGTGGGTTGTAAACAGATCTTATCATATTGCGGTGTTAAATTCTAATCACTATTTCACTCACACAATCACTCACTCTCACGTGTACTGTCCATAATATTACATATTTAGCAACCCAAATCGGTCCCACTGAAAAGCAAATGTACACTTCTCACCTACCAAAATCAATGTCAACAACAAACGTACCTTGAGCCTTGTCAGATAAATGTCATATGTCCAAATGTGTCATTTAATGCAAATCTCGTTGGTTATAAGGGGCTGTGGAGTAGCCTAGTGGTTAAAGCCTTCGCTTATCACGCCAAAGACCCTAGCTTCATTCCATGGTACAATGTGTGAAGCCCATTGCACGTGTCCCCCGTCGTGATACTGCTGGAATATTGCTAAAAGCAGCGTAAAACTAAACTCACTCAAGCACTCGTGGGTTATAAATAGATCATATCAGCTTCCAATGCGGTTTTAAACCCCAATCACTTATTCAGCCACTCACAGAACCACTTACACTGACACTCACTCTCAAGTATTATCCATAATCATTCATATTTTACAATCACAATCACATGATACTGAAAAGCACATATACACCCCTCACCTAACAACATCAATGTCAACAACGTACGTACCTTGCACCTTGGCAGAAGGTGATGCATAATCAAAGGAATAAAAGTAGATGTTGTCCGTCCTGGCAGCGAGACGTGTAGCTATATCGAAGGTTGGAGCAGCTATGTCGTTATCGCCCCAAATCTGGAAGAGAGCAGCAGCTGACTATAAACAACGATAATCTAGCCGGCTTTGAGTAGAACCCTATAGAATCAATGAGTGTAGCCTAAATTCGATGTATGTAATCACGTTATTTAACTGCTTTAGATAGATAGATAGATAGATAGATAGATAGATATCAGCTAGGAGCTGCCTTGGTATGGTTTGTTTGTCTGTTTGTTAACACCGAACTCAGCTATATTCAAGTGGTGGTGTGTAAATAATCGAGTCTGGACCAGACAAGTGACCAACACCGTGAGCATTGCATACATAATTTGAATACGTTGACATGTGTCATTTGATGTTGAGGTTCCGGCTTTGGTTAACGTTTGTGGACTATAACGAACGATTATAAACTACCATAATGCCACCATAGAGAAATGGTTGGGCGCTCTTGCTAACGGGATATGTGGGGTCGTTTCTTAAAGTTTTAGTGCATACTTACATCACCGAATGCATAAAGAGTAGCTTTCCTGTCCAGAGCGTCATTCCAAGGGTAGTACTCGTGTGCAATGATACTGCTTGTAACTGGAAATAGAGAAACCTAATTTCAAATGTAACGGTATATTATTTTCCACACTCATTTGTATCAGTTCTGTTGGTTTATTATGTCACTACACAAACAAATACATATACTGAACCGCAAAAGAAACGTCACCCTACCAAAAATGTTGCCAGATATGTTTCTTCTGAATGTTAATTAATTTTTCACTATTCATATTTTCGCTAGACCTGGTTCGTAGCCAATGTCCAAGAAAATTTGGTTTCAGATGCTGTATTTGATACAAAAAACATGTCGTCAAAATGCAGTTACTAAAGTAATGATGGAACGAGGGTTTTGTGCGTATTTCATGAAAATGACAATGCACGTGCATCTCGAGGTGTCATCCCTATAAGAAGAGCCACCGAACATGGACCGAATTATTCACTGCTCGACAGTAGCGACATGCCACGATTATCAAGGGAACAGAGGGACCAAGCTTTAGGAAGACTGAATGCTAGTGTCGCAGGCCTTACCGGGTCCGAGCCTCACTCTTCGACATTGTCGTGCTCATCTCCAGTGGGCCACACATCATTGGAATTGGCGTCACCGGGAGTGGCGAACTGTAGTTTTCTCCGACGAAAGCCGATATTGCATCTCAACGGCTGATGGCAGAGTGAGAGTGTGGCGACGACGCGGGGAGCGTTTTGTGTCTTGGAAAGACACTCGTGGGGAGGTCCGAGCATAATGGTGTTAGGTGCTATTGCTCTCAATCACAAACTAGGCCCTATGGTTTTCCAGAATATTGGTCCTGGTAGAGGAAATGGTGTAACATCTGCCCGCTACATTGATCAAGCCCTGTGACTCTTCGGCGTGCCATATTTTGGTAGTAATGGAAAAAACCACGTCTTCCAGCATGACAACGCGCGTGCCCATACTGCCAGGTCAACTAGAGACTTTCCCCGTCAACACGGCATACAAACTCTTCAATGGCCTGTCCTCAGTCCAGACTTAAACCCGATAGAACACTTGTGGGACGATATTCAGAGGAGGCTCAATGATGTGCGACCAAGGCCGACAACTGCAGCTGAACTCTCTCAGGCGTATCACCGAGTATGGTCGCAAGTTATGGCCTTCATGAACCGTCTCATCCACTCCATGTACAAACGATGCAACGCTGTTGTCAACGCGCAAGGTGGCCATACACGTTATTGACTTTCGGATCGCACTGTCGCGCCACCAGTCGTCATTTTGACTTGTCATTGTCTGAAATTCGTCTTTAAGTATTGATTATCAAACATGTCCATTTTGAAATCTTTCCGACAATTATTATGTTATTTACATGTGTTTGAATTAAACTGATTACCAATTTCAAAAAGGGAGTGACGTTTTTTGCGGTTCAGTGTATAAAGAAACATATACTAATAAACAAAGGATTCTCGCTTGCAACCTGAATAAAATAATGACTCTATGTTCGGTACAGAAAATTATCAACCTGCTTTCGGTCAACACGATTGTACGTCATCACTTTAAGACCTATGGGTAACATTTTCATTAACTTTTTATTCAATACATAAACTTCGTTAAAATCAGTCTAAAAGATTTCAGTTATTATATAAGATACTTACCCAAATCGATGTTATTGTTAATAAAGCGTTTCACATTTTTGGGCGTTACCAACATACTGGGATGGACGATATCAGGAAACCTCCCTGAAGGATGACAGAATCAACACATATCTAAATCAATAATGCCCTTAAATCGAATCTTATGATGCAGGTATTTGTGTAAAAGTGAGCATTTCCTGCTCAGCCAGTGGCAGGTCGCTTTTTTAATGTATTACATGATCCTTTTAAATTTTGTTTTCAATACCATCGGGTAAAACACAAATGCACTATTCAAGTAAAACACGTAAACAGTTCCTTGGTTCTTGTATCGTTCTAGAGTTTAATATTTAATTCTCTGAAAACCTTTCGGGGTTGAACATAGACTTTGCTTAGTGTTTGCTGATCCACGAAATTAGCAAAAGATTCCAGGACATGGCAAAACAATCAAAATATCTTTGATAACCATTTAGCCATGTAACGTCATACCTTCATCCCTTGTTATTCCAGCCATAAAGGCTTCCCCATTCAGTTCAGCCTCTTTAAACAGAATGTCCGCGTTCTTTTCCACAGAGAATCCGTCAATGACTGGGGACAAACACATGCCCGAAGGAACACACTGGAAATGCATAAAACCTTTATAGACTTTAATAGACCTCACAAACATCAGACGAAAAGGTAGTTCATGACAAAACTATCCGTATGGATCATATACCCATAAAGAATATTAACATTGTGAACAGGTGCATACAAACATCAGACGAAAAGGTAGTTCATGACAAACTGTCTGAATGGGACATATTCAAAGAAAGAATATTAACATTGCATAACATTACCTTAATTAGTGAACAAGTGCATACAAAGGTCATCGCAAAACTCACATCTGACCTGTAAGGTCCATCCCTTATGTCTGTCCATTTCTTCGTCTTTAAGCACTGCTTAAGTTTCTGCAGATCCTTGGAACTGTTGCAACCGAGCTCTTCGCTGAACTTGGAAAGAAGCTCTCGAGGTTGAGATTGGAGTGCCCAAGGGGCAGTTGGTGACCCACTTTGTATGATGGCGAAACGGAATAATCCTGAAATTGATCATTCGAATTTTCAGTGCAACATCAACGTAAAAGAAACTAAACTCCTTGCAATGCGCCTTTGTCTTAGTATCTAATATGTACCTTTTGACAGTGGTGACACAATATGGTAGCCAACATCTGCGGCCCCTGCACTGTGTCCTTCGACGGTAACCTTGCTTGGATCACCTCCAAAGAATTGAATGTTTTCAGAAACCCATTGTAGCGCTGCAGTTTGGTCCAGCAGACCATAGTTTCCTGGAAACTCTGGCTGTCCACCACTTAGAAAACCTGTAATATACAATTGAGATTTCTGAAAATGTTAAATATTCCCTGAATACCTAAATATGAAGTCAGTATGAGTTTCAGAATACGTCCATGCTTATTTGTGTTATTATCAGTGTTTTAGGAAAAGGTAAACATTCTAGACTTTTACATACCGAGAGCACCCAGTCTGTAGTTAAAATTGATGACGATGATCTCCCCTTGTGCTGCCAAGATGTCCATATCTAACATGGCTCCCATGCCAGCCAGGTTGCTGCCACCATGGACGTGAACAAGGACCGCGATCTTACTGTCATCTTTTGCAATCTTATCAACAGATATAATGCATTATGTATAACTACTGTCTAGAAAACAAATGATTGTGTTTATGTACACAAAAGTAGTGGATGAAACATTTTGCTGATTTGGGTTTGGCAGTTTAGCCGAAATGCCTTATCCAACATAAAATAGATTAAAATCAACTACATTTCATTGGCTAAAGAATAATAGTGTAATGCAATCACAAGTAAAAGATCTGCCAATTTAAACAGAAATGCATGTGTGGGTGGGGGCAGACAACTTATGCTAATGAAGTTACCTGCTTCTTTTGGAAATGTCACGTGGAAAGGTGATTGTACGGATGCGTAGTACCTTGCTGTCTCACTGACCACACGGTTCTTACGTGTAGCATCTTTTGATGTCAAGTTTGATGAAACAGTATATGCAGTGATGCTTTCACATAATGGTTATGATATTTCGGACATTGTCATAGAAAACATCAGCAAAATATTTCATGTAAATATTGTTTCATTTCAGATTTAGGATAAAAGTTTGCTGATACTTAATGGTGATAGTTTACTTTCTGTAGCAAAATATAGATTCATTCTTGAGTATTGAATAGATATGAATTGTCCATCCATTGTTGATGCTCACCGAAGAAAGGTCAAGGAAAGCGCTGGCAAAAATCTTATTGTAATTATTTGCCATTTTAAAACCAACATCCAAGATGTGTTTGTGGTCCTATACCTCATCAGAGTAGATACTTATTCTAATGAAAGTGTATGCAGAAAGTTCATGAGTAGTTAAAGTATGCTGGATTTCTTCATATAGTGCAGGCAATCATCAAATCACCGCAATATGTGTCAAACATTTACGCCTAGTACACATTTAAGGTGCTACTAAAGAAGCCATTGTATGAAAACACGAATATTCTTCAGTCAAACCAACATCTTCTCAATGGCATTCTTGCTGCATTCGATATAATACTTACAGTGAAAGATGGAAAAGGAAAACATTTCTATACATAAAATAGTCAGTATATGATTATATCAGATAATTAATGAAGCGTAAAGTCGATCTACGATTTCCCCGAAGCAATCCTTATCAGTGTCCCTAGCACTCTCAGTTTCTGCTATTTTCAAATATATTTATACTTGAAAAACGCAAATAAAAGTGGCTCGGAACATGGCATCGTTGCGTAGATCGATGATAATGCTGTTGATCACTGGATTGTGTGGTCCAGACGCGACCATTTGCAGACCGCCATATGGCTGAAATATTGCTGAGTGCGGCGTTAAACAACAACCAGTTGATATCTTCTCAAGTCATGGCGGTATCTTCCTTTGAGGAATCTGTCATTGATATTGCCATTACTTCACAAACTAGACATTTTATTACAATGCTCAAATGTCAAGCGATCTTTTACTTTTATGCTCAGACTTTAGGCAAATATTTTCCCATATTTTCTGTTTTCATTTTAAAGAGAATATTTGACCCAATATTAACTTGAACGATACTGGTTATGTGAACGTACCTGCGGAACATACATGTTCATGTATAAACAGTCTTCGTCGCTGTCATTGAATCCAGGACGGTGTGAATACACGTAATCCCAGTGTGAGGATATCTGGGGACAGGCAGGGGGAAGCACTGTCGTGTTTCGTATACCTTCCCATGTAGTTGGTTTCTCAGGGTTCTGTAGAACAAATATGAACTGGCTTTATTTATAGCATCATTTTCACGTTTGTGATTTTGACAGATTTGTTTTCTTAAAATTATTAAAGTATACAAGGCATCTTTAAGGGAGATGTAGACAGATACAGGCTGAACCAATCGTAACTATCAAAAATATTAATCAAAACATCAGAACCAAAGGGTTTTGCTTCAAATGTGATTAGTTGAAGATAGTGGTTAAAAAATGTTATCATGTCACCTAACGCGGAACATATCAAACTTACACACATACGATTCGGGCGAAAAATTTAAAAAATATCCGAAACAGGAAGAATAAGTGTGGCAGGATGAATCAAACCCACTGTACTCTTAATGTTAACCAAATAGTAATGATATGACATAGATATACAGCCCTCGGGTCATACCATTCATACACCTGTTTTACATCTCACCTCAAATCGGAGTTCTCCTACAGGAGGTGCTGCATAGGGAATGCTCAGGTATCGTTCAACCTTCTTGGAACCCAGCACAGTTTTAACAGTGCCTCTGATCCGACCATAAAGGGTATCTCGTATCACGAATTCCTCGGCTTGGGATATAATCACTATTGTTGCCAAGTAGGAAACAACAACAGAAATTGTCCATAAGCTAAACATTTTGGGATTGACTCCGGAACCGTCAGTGTCTCTAAACTATTCCACTGTTCTTGCTGCTTCAAATTCGCATTGAATGGGCAGATAGGGAATACGGCCTTGTTGATGCAGTGCTAATAAGCATCACAACTGGGTCAGCCTGATAGAAACACCACTTATGTGACAATTACATCAAATGTCAGGTACAAGCTACTAGACACTATTTCATGACAATGCCATAGCCTTCTTTTGGAAATGTCACGATGGAAAGGTGATTGTACGGATGCGTAGTACCTTGCTGTCTCACTGACCACACGGTTCTTACGTGTAGCATCTTTTGATGTCAAGTTTGATGAAACAGTATATGCAGTGATGCTTTCACATAATGGTTATGATATTTCGGACATTGTCATAGAAAACATCAACAAAATATTTCATGTAAATATTGTTTCATTTCAGATTTAGGATAAAAGTTTGCTGATACTTAATGGTGATAGTTTACTCTGTAGCAAAATATAGATTCATTCTTTGAGTATTGAATAGATATGAATTGTCCATCCATTATTGATGCTCACTGAAGAAAGGTCAAAGGAAAGCGCTGGCAAAAATCTTATTGTAATTATTTGCCATTTTAAAACCAACATCAAAGATGTGTTTGTGGTCCTATACCTCATCAGAGTAGATCCTTATTCTAATGAAAGTGTATGCAGAAAGTTCATGATGAGTAAAAGTATGCTGGATTTCTTCATATAGTGCAGGCAATCATCAAATCACCGCAATATGTGTCAAACATTTACGCCTGAGTACACATTTAAGGTGCTACTAAAAGAAGCCATTGTATGAAAACACGAATATTCTTCAGTCAAACCAACATCTTCTCAATGGCATTCTTGCTGCATTCGATAATAATACTTACAGTGAAAAGATGGAAAAGGAAAACATTTCTATACATAAAATAGTCAGTATATGATTATATCAGATAATTAATGAAGCGTAAAGTCGATCTACGATTTCCCGAAGCAATCCTTATCAGTGTCCCTAGCACTCTCAGTTTCTGCTATTTTCAAAATATACTCTGCAAAAAAAGAAACGCACAGGTGATAATGAAATTTAAAATTAACTTTATTTTATTTCTATGCAAACAAAACCCGGTTACTTTAACCAAACATAATGTATACTTGTTCATATCCATTAAGTATCGCTCAAACACACCATTTCATGAAATATTGTTGTTTGATGATGGTTTTTGAAAATATCATGAAATTTTCACGTGTAAATGACACTTCGAACGATATGCACGTGAAAGTTGCTTCACCTATGCACCAGTGTGTAGGGTATATGAGGAAGGCAGTTTAACGTGTTCAATTTACTTTCAACGCCAGTTTACTGACGAATTCAACATGCCACGACTTAGCGAAGCTGACCGGAACATCGCCATCGGACGTCTTGAGGCTGGCGAATCTCAGTCATCAGTTGCAAGACACTTCAAGCGTGCATCACACAACAATTTCCCGTTTATGGAGGCGCTACAATCAACTGGGCTCGACCGCGACCGACCTCGGAGTGGTAGACCACGGGTAACCAATGCTGCACAGGACCGCTACATCCGGGTGTTCCATTTACGTAACCGGGCCGTCCCAGCAACACAAACAGCAGAGAACGTCCCAGGTCTTCGCCGCGTCTCCGCCCAGACCATCAGAAATCGCCTCAGACAGCACGTGGGATACGCCCTCGACGACCTGCACGTAGGATGCACACTACGACCCTCATCATCGCCTGGCACGTGTTCGATGGTGCAGGAACGTCCAGAGATGGAATTGGAGACATTGGCAGCGAATTTGGTTCAGCGACGAATCTCGTTTCCAACTTCAAAGACACGATGGTAGGACGAGGGTCTATAGACGGAGAAACGAACGTTACGCCCGTAATTGTGTAGTTGAAGCGGACAGATTTGGAGGGGAAGTGTGATGGTATGGGGCCATTTCTTACAACGGGAGAAGTGACTTGGTGCACGTCCGTGGTAACCTGACTGCAATTCGTTACAGGGATGAAATTCTGCAACGTCATCTTTTACCTGTCATCAACCCTCAACGTCACGTTTTCCAACAGGACAACGCCAGACCGCACGTGGCTCGCATCACGATGGACTACCTGACGAATCAGAACATCACAGTTCTTCCCTGGCCTTCAAAATCCCCCTGATTTGAACCCAATAGAGCATTTGTGGGACCAGCTTGGGAAACGCGTTCGACGTCGTCAGCCTCAACCCCAAACGTTGCAACAACTGTCTCAAGCCTTGCAGGAGGAATGGAGGAGGATCCCCCAAGCACGGATTCAAAGACTGATCATGTCCATGGACAGGAGGTGCCAAGCTGTGTTGCAAGCTCGAGGTGGTCACAACAGGTACTGACCTCCACGCCATCTGTACGCCCGGTGCAATGGTTTCAGAGACAAATGATAGCTGCATGTTGTAAAGCTGCATCTTGACAACATCCATGTGAAATTTTACGTTCGTGCGATCATTAGTTAAAGTTTTATTTGGAAACAAAATAAAGTGTTTACATTCCTGAGTTTTCACCTGTGCGTTTCTTTTTTTGCAGAGTATATATTTATACTTGAAAAACGCAAATAAAAGTGGCTCGGAACATGGCATCGTTGCGTAGATCGATGATAATGCTGTTGATCACTGGATTGTGTGGTCCAGCACGACCATTTGCAGACCGCCATATGGCTGAAATATTGCTGAGTGCGGCGTTAAACAACAACCAGTTGATATCTTCTCAAGTCATGGCGGTATCTTCCTTTGAGGAATCTGTCATTGATATTGCCATTACTTCACAAACTAGACATTTTATTACAATGCTCAAATGTCAAGCGATCTTTACTTTTATGCTCAGACTTTAGGCAAATATTTTCCCATATTTTCTGTTTTCATTTTAAAGAGAATATTTGACCCAATATTAACTTGAACGATACTGGTTATGTGAACGTACCTGCGGAACATACATGTTCATGTATAAACAGTCTTCGTCGCTGTCATTGAATCCAGGACGGTGTGAATACACGTAATCCCAGTGTGAGGATATCTGGGGACAGGCAGGGGGAAGCACTGCCGTGTTTCGTATATACCTTCCATGTAGTTGGTTTCTCAGGGTTCTGTAGAACAAATATGCACTGGCTGTATTTATAGCATCATTTTCACGTTTGTGATTTTGACAGATTTGTTTTCTTAAAATTATTAAAGTATACAAGGCATCTTTAAGGGAGATGTAGACAGATACAGGCTGAACCAATCGTAACTATCAAAAAATATTAATCAAAACATCAGAACAAAAGGGTTTTGCTTCAAATGTGATTAGTTGAAGATAGTGGTTAAAAAATGTTATCATGTCACCTAACGCGGAACATATCAAACTTACCCACATACGATTCGGGCGAAAAATTTAAAAAATATCCGAAACAGGAAGAATAAGTGTGGCAGGATGAATCAAACCCACTGTACTCTTAATGTTAACCAAATAGTAATGATATGACATAGATATACAGCCCTCGGGTCATACCATTCATACACCTGTTTTACATCTCACCTCAAATCGGAGTTCTCCTACAGGAGGTGCTGCATAGGGAATGCTCAGGTATCGTTCAACCTTCTTGTAACCCAGCACAGTTTTAACAGTGCCTCTGATCCGACCATAAAGGGTATCTCGTATCACGAATTCCTCGGCTTGGGATATAATCACTATTGTTGCCAAGTAGGAAACAACAACAGAAATTGTCCATAAGCTAAACATTTTTTTGGGATGGACTCCGGAACCGTCAGTGTCTCTAAACTATTCCACTGTTCTCGCTGCTTCAAATTCGCATTGAATGGGCAGATAGGGAATACGGCCTTGTTGATGCAGTGCTAATAAGCATCACAACTGGGTCAGCCTGATAGAAACACCACTTATGTGACAATTACATCAAATGTCAGGTACAAGCTACTAGACACTATTTCATGACAATGCTTCTTTGACTAGGATTACCCATCGGAATGCCAAACTTCTATTTTACAAATACATTTACCAAACACATTCGGATATTTTTATGTCATTCATTCATCTTCGTGAGAATAAACATGACTTATTGTGATAATGGTATATTATTTTAATAATGGCCTCTGCTGTGAATCCAGGGACGAAAGGCCTCAGTGTAGCTTGAAAGAGAAACGAGTTTTCAATCACTGATATACCTCAGACTCGTTCCTTCTTGAGAAGTACCCGTGAAGATTCGGGTTAGAATTGATCTTCAGTTACCCGTGCTCGACGTAAGAGGCCTCTGATCCGACCATAAAGGGTATCCCGTACAACGAATTCCTCAGCTTGAAATGGAATCACTATTGTTGCCAAGTAAGAAACACCGACAAACACTCTCCTAAAGGAAGACATGTTTAAGCTGGATACCGGAACCTTCAATATCTGAACGATAGTCCTCTCTGACTCAGCTCACATTAAGACCGATGATGTAGATATACTCTTGTTGATGCAGTGCCAGTAAACATTACAACTAGGTCAGTGCACTACTAATGTGGCAATTACATCTAATGGTATATTAAAAAACTAAGAACGTGTTTGTATTATGATACTCTAACGGAATGCAAAATATTTATTCCAACTGTTTGTAAACTGTTATTTAGATATATTACTGTACATTGCTTGAACAGGCAGAACATTACACAAAACACGACTCATTGTGTTTTATGTATCATTAAATGGAAGTGTGACTTATTGGTGAAATGTGTTTGATTTGACTGTAAAACCTGAAAACATGTCCATTCCTCTTTTGTACTGGATTCCAAAACTATAATCCTTAATACTATACTGACTTTCTCGATATTCACAGAAAATGTTTGAGACAAGTGGAATTAAAACAATGTGGATTCTCAAAAACTCAAAGGATTTGCTTACATTTTGTAGAATCTCAGAAACAGGTCGAGGTCTATCAAAACATTTGATGTTTCAACATTGTATACCACTACCCCACATAACAAACTTCAGACCTGTAAACAAACGTGGTGAACACATATATACCTACATATCTATCTTCAGAGGTTCAGGACAATTTGTCCAAAATGAAAGCAAATGTCATTTGAAGTTTACCGAAAAAACAATACATGTACATTTGTATGTGAAATGCAGGACTTTCTCATTGATAATATCTTTGTGAAATTCCAGGTGTTAAACATTTCACCAAGAAGGTCGCATCCTCATGGGTACCAATTGTGCTCCCCCCCTCTGCTTGGGTTGGCAAAATCAAAACAAGGTAATTTGGCAAAGAAGTTTAATTTAAGCTTCCGGTACATCGATGATTTAATATCGTTCAATAACCATCAAACAGCGAATTCCCCTCCACTGATTTACCCACCTGAACATGAAATTAAGGAGACAAGTGAGACCGCCTACATTGTTTCATATTTAGATCTATGCATAAAGATTCAGTGTGACAAAAACATCTCCACAAAGCTGTATGACAAAAGTGATGATTTCAACTTTCCAATAGTCAACTTCCAGTTCATGTCGAGCAATATTCCAACAGCTCCAGCCTTTGTGTTTACCTTTTACAACTTCTAAGGTACAATCGAACATGCTCTTTATATCATACCAATCTTGCTCAGAGGTTGTTTAATCAAGGTTACAACATTCAATGCCTCAGTAAAGCTTTCAAGAAGTTTTATGGTAGACATGTGGAGGAAATTTCCAAATTTAATGCATCAGTGACAAAAAATGATGTCAAGTATCTATTTTGACTTATACCACACGTTCCCGAATTATTTCAGGTGAACAAATGACTAGACTTGGCATATGTTTATGACGGGTGCTACCGGTGGGGCAGGGTACGCTCACCTTTACGCGAACACCTGGGGCCCGATCCACAAAGTGTTCGTAGCCTACGTTATTCGTAAGGTTTTACGATCGAAAATAAGAGTTTTACTAATTTTTACGACCAATCCACAAAGTGTTCTTAATCCATTCGTAAATTCATTATCTTACGAGCATTGTCGTAAATAAAGATCGTCGCTCTCCTGCTGAGGAGGCGACGAATATGGTGTGTGTGTGTCCCAATGACGTCATTACTTCAGGGGAATCCCTGCACTCGGTTAGCAGACAACACATGCCGTGTCACCAACACACCGACATGAATTCCAGTCAATTGTCAGCCATCATCAAGCGCCAGAGGAACAAAAACTGGACCCACAGAGTTCAGACTTCTCGTGGAATTTGTCAAGGCAAAAACAAACTTACTATTTTCGTCATTCACGAACAAACATCATGAAGAAAAAGGCATGGGATGCAGGGTCATGTCTTGACTGTATAGGACCGGATCGCGGCTCTCGGCTAGGTTGAAAGGGCAAGACTACAGAATACCAGATACCTTCCGCCATCTTTGAAAGCTTATTTTAGAACTGCGCACAAAATGTGCGCAACTGAGTTCCTTAGTAACGGCGTTTTGTTTATGTTGCATACTCGACATTACGACATTAGGGTTTAGGGTTAGATTAGACATTAGATATGATTCTTACCTTCACAGAACGAAATCGTCAGCACTGTCGTCAGCATCGGGTTGCAGGGGAGCGAAGGGGCGTCTCACATGCACAATTTCATCATCTCTGTCATGGGGTTTATATACACGACTGATAAGCTCCAAGAAAGCTATAAACATGTCCACCCTGTTTCTCAAGTACTTCCTTCGTACACAAAATTCTTCAAAATATGACGAATACAACCCCTAAATAGTGCCTGATCGTGGAAGAGATCTTTTCAAGGCACCCCAAGAGGACTCAATGGTGTTAGTATGTGCTCCCGTCTCGGGGTCCTTGAAATGGATCGAGTGATTCACTTTCAAGTGGAGAAAGTCTTCATGCTTCAAGCAGTCATAGGCTTTCCAGCAATCGCTTATTATTGTGGTGCCTGGTTTGATGTATTTCTTTATTATCGGAATTAGTGTCTCAGGGTCACGCTTGTCCACACATGCAAAAAAACAGTCTTTGGATTCCCGATCGATTCCCCCGAACCCACTGACCCTCAACCCTTTTTCCCCGATTAAATTTTATTTTTCCAAACTTTGATTCGTCAATCTCCACTATTCTTCCCTCCCCACCGATCCTACCACTATCATAATCTGCTACAACAACACACACTTCGCGACAAAAGTGGTACCAGTCTACAGAGGTGTTGCAAGACGAAATGTCTAGTTCCCGACGTACAAAATCTTGAGACAACTTGAAAATCCAACAATATGTGAGCAATAGAATTTTGCCACAATCTAATTTGCTTTTTTCAAACCAAGAATTGTGGCAAATAGAAAGCTTTTTTGCAGCACGATTTGTTGCTACATTTCCGACACAAATTGTCTTTGCTGTAGCTTTTATCTTTACACAGTCTAAGTAAACTTAGTCTCAGTACTATTCGTTACACTCCTCTAGGGTAACGAATAATACTGAGGCTAAGTTTACTTAGACTGATCTTTACACAAATAAAATTTCCCAATACAACATTTACCGCATGTTTTCCCGTCCCAGTTTCCAAAAAAGTCCCTTGTTTCTTAAAAATCGATGAAGTTCTACTTTGTCTTCCGATAACTTGAATACATCCCACAATCGCATCTTCCGAACGCCGAGTAGTAGTTGTAGACTTCCAAATATGGCCGTTACTAGGCTATGACGTAGACACAAACTGACCAATCACTGAACCTTTCAGAAATTTCCCACGCTCATTCGCTCCAACTCCCAGAATTCCGTAGGTCCGTTTTTTCAAAGACGCAAATATTTTTTATTTGTGATAACTTACCTTTCATTTTAAAAATTGTTGGTTAGTTTTACTAACCGGAAGTCGTCTCAATCAATCCGATTTTAATGGTTATTTTTCATTTTAATGCTCGCTTACTTTTTCGAATTTTATAGCTCCTGCTTCCCTATAATGGGAAGTGCGCGTGCTAACAAAGAATATGGTTGGTAGGTATCCGGTATTCTGTAGGTGTACCGTTGAAAGTATTAGAGGCGGTAGTCCAGCATATAACTAGACGACTTTGCACTATACCAAGGTGTGCTCGACGTCTAGCCGGCGAATTCAAGTTCTTTGACGCACTTCACTAGGCAGAGAGGCACAACGGATTTAGGCATAAACGAGGGTAGAAACTCAACCTATCGACTAATACATGTGCATGGATTGATAAAACTTTCATTCATCTTCAAAACGAGACACTTACGTCCTCTAAAAAACTTATTTTATTACTTAAATGACCTGAAACATAGAGATCCCACCTACTTTCCACCATTTGTCGGCCATACTGTTATGGTAATTAGCGGTTGAATAAAAAGTGGAAACGCATTAAAACGTATTTAGGAACAAATAGAAACTGCTAAAACTTTGTCCCCCTTCCTCAGACTTCAGAGCGTCATGTAATCACGGTCCGTTTAATACGATTCCTTTTTTTTTGATACAACTGCCAATTACCATAACCAAAATGGTCGACAAATGGTGGAATGTTGGTGGGGGTCTTTATGTTTCAGGTCATTTAGTAATGAAGTGAGTCGATTTCAGTGGAGGTAAGTGTCTCATTTTGATGACGATTGTTTGTTTTAGTAATGCATGCACATGCATTAGTCGATAGGTTGAGTCTTCATTCTTGTTTTTGCCTAAAACTGTTCCGCTCAAATTTCTTGCGGAAAGGTGCGTCAAAGAAAATGCACTCGCCGTATAAACTCTATGTAGGCCTTCGCTGGAATACGAGTTTATTCATATGAACTATAGAGGCGGTGACTATATGTATGTATCTATGGCCTGTCTCACCAACCTGTCACCGCACGGTGGTAATTCAGAAACTAGTCTGTAGGAATTAGGTCCATGGAAAGGATATTATAGTCAGGAGCTAACGCTGCAGTCACACTGGAAGCCATTTTTGACTCGCAGAAAGGGACAGCACTCTATCCGTCTTTTCGACGATGTAATTCCTGGATGTATTATTTCTGATTCGGAGTTCAACCCCACCCTCTCTCTCACTATGGATATATCAAAACACCAAGATTAACGCTTGTCGTTCTTACAGATAAAGGATACTTTTTTAATAAATGTTCATTGACATTTGTTATAAAAGAATTAGTGCAAACAGTGGGGTCAAGAGACTTACCAAAGATGTCAAACAGAAGTGGATGGACTTACAAGTAAGTACACACTGTTCTTGTACCTATTGTTATTATTTAACAAAATTGTGCCCAATGACACCATGATTATGAAAAGCAGTTTTTTATGACACTTTGAAACCATCGAACTTTGAAACCATCATTTAGAGGTCCCTGGTAAGATATCCCATCTTCGTGGGTAAGGTCTTCCAGTGTTGGAGGAGCTGGCAATCTGAGGTTGATGCAGAAATTGTGTAAGTGACAGGTTGCATACACAACTTGATGGCATTTCTTTGGATTGAATGGGAGGCAGCCACCTGATTTATGTAGGCACCTATAAACAAAACATTGTTATTTGTTCAGCATAAAGACCAATTTTACTAGTCAAATTATTCTTATAAATTAAAGTATTCTTGACGGATCATGTCTTTCATTTACTGAGAAGTTTGAGTATTAATAATATTACATTATGCTGGTATTATATTATTACATCTCAATCTGTCACTAGCCAAAAAGTAAGCTTTCCAATATATGAGCATCTCAAATAGTGTTATAATAGTTTTAGAAGATTAATGTATGAACTTGCAAATGCCTAAACCTGGATTTGAGGAGTCCAAAAGCCCTCTCCACAGTATTGCGGGTTCTGCAGTGAGCAGTGTTGTACCAATCCTCAGAAGGTGTGGTTAGATTGACTTTTGGTGTAAGCAGCCATGGGCGACAGGCATATCTGATGGAAAAGTATAAAAAAGTATAAATAAGCCATACCATTAATAACATAAAGTCAACATGAATACTACAATAATACATAATAAAAGGGTGAAATAAAATTTCATTTCCTGATTGAATTAAACATTGCTGTCTTCCATTTAACTTTAAATTTGTAATCTACGTTTAATGTGATTTATTTATTTATTTATTTATTTTATTTTTTTATTTATTTACTTACCCTGAATCACCTAGCAGCCATCCGTCAATCCCAGCCGTCTCCATGAACTGCCCAATGCTGCTGTTTTGAAGCATAAACGAGTCATGAACTGACCCAGGCCACTTTGACACCACACTTGTGAACCTTTGGATTAAAATTATAATTATTCCATCAACCATGCATTCATTATTGACAAAAGTTATGTAATTACTTTCTAAACGGCAATAGCAACCTTTTTTGGACCTCATGGCATAACCCATATTGGGCCTTGCGTAATGATTGGTTATGAAAACGAATAGGTGGCACCTCCGGTCACTGTCAAGGTCATTAATGGAGTAAACAAGGTGTGTATCCTTCGAAGTTTTACATTATGATTTCCCATCATGTTTGAATACGGGTAGTATACATATGCTGAAAGCATAACGCATTAAATATGGACGTTTTGGGCTATAGTAGTTAGTTTCTAAGTAGTGTCCCGTACCGTAGTTCTGCGTCACAGACAGCTTGAACGTTTACGGCATGGAAACCCTTTCTGCACACGTAAACAGCTTCTTCGTCATCGCTGGGTCGCATAATGGGGATAAGACTTCCATCGATACACCCAAGCACCTTTGGAAATCTAGCAATGTTATAGAAGCATTCCTTGGTGGCTCGTTGGTCGGATGCTGCCTTTGGGAATGATATTTGTTTCATATGTTGGACAATAGCATCGTTTGTGCGGGTAAATACCCGTGACACAGTGGACTGGGACTGGCATGTAACTGATACACATCGACACCCTGCTGCTAACTTCCCTCTACCGGTACACATGCGCAACAGATGCGCAGACATGCGCAAATGAGCACTCTCGTAACCACGTAAACAATATTGCGTAATATCCAGGCCGAGAGTTAATTCCCTTAGCGGGATTTCACCGGCTGCGTTTGACGGTTAAACATTACATGGACAGCTCCAATAAACTGATTACAATAATCTTAATTTTTATCTTATCTCTCATTTGCACATGTCAACTCACAACATAGCAGAACACGTATCATTTGCGAAATGCGTGTCGTCATAAGCCTGGAATATTTGTTTAAACATTCGGCATGGCCATGCCATGGACGACTTAATTCAAACACTGGGATGATTCCGACTTGGACCTCGATACTTTACTTGGAGAATTTACAAACTACGACAGGACACAGAATATAAACCAAAAATACAAAAATCAAACTAACCCAGTCAGGTAAAGGCAGTTTTAACACTACAGTTGCCAATATCCCCGATGCTCGCTAAACGTATCATCACATGGCTAATCTCAAGATTTACTTGCAAGTATTCGTTGGCACAAAACCAGGGTGTGGTCGAAGCAAGCCCTCTGGTTGGTTGATGTTTGTTAAGGAGACATTTACAACTCATTCTTTCTTTTGAGAAGCCATTGCTGGAAAAAGAATTCTTACATTTTAAGTCAAGCAGTCGATGAAAGTAAAATTCCCGCGAAGTTATAAAGAATGTGCAGATTTGCAAGCGTTGGCCAATCAGAGGACTTGCTTCGACCACACCCCTGTTGTGTGCGGACATATCGTCATCCATTTGTATCAAGATCGTTTAGTTGAGAGTCAAAATCGGTTTTCAATCGACTTGCAGAAATAACAATAAAGAATTGGTAGGTGTCATGAGTGTTGCTCGATGGGCCAATCATCCATGATTATGTTTACATGAAGTTTTAATCGATTGCATGCGATGGTAGCGTAGCGATCGGCAACGCAGTCGGGTAGGGTGCACCCTAGAAGTGTCCGGCCTTGTCATTATGTATTGTACTGTAAAGCATTTCGAGTCGGGGTGTCATCTCAAAAACAATATTTTTAAAATCATTAATCCTCTGAAAGACACGAGGGCCTGTGACTGGCTGGTGTTTCACTAAATGACGCTATTAGTCTCTGATTCTAATTTTATGTTTATTCGCATATTTTTATATTATAAAGTTGATAGTCCCAACGAAACACGATTTCACATTATCCAAGAGCGTTAATGTTTTTATAATGCCAGTTTGGGGCTAGCAGTGATTATACTTTGGGCCGTTACGGAGACATTTGGGGTTTTTTTCCAAAGGGAAGCCACTAAATACTAAAGTCACTTTCCTCCGAGCCCATGAAATATTCGTGTTATGGGCTGTACTACATTACCCTATCAATTTAAAAATTTCAATGCTCTTTCAAACAAGGTCTATCTACTTACTCAAGATAATAATATTGTACTTAATAGTAAGCTCTTTGAGTAGCCCTTCCGATGAGTGCCGATGAAAAGTTTCTTTTTCCTGGGCATCTACAAAACAAATGATAATTTCATGATATAATTAAAATGTTGAATAATGAGTTCATTTTTCATTTTTATTGTTGCATACGACAGGCTGTTGGTACTGTCTAAGCCCAGGTAAACTCATAATTAAACTTCATTAGGAAGAATAATGATAACAGAAAAATATATTAATTGTAGTCATGATAAAATAAGGACCTTTTCTACAAACATAATCATCACAATAAAAGTAAATTTATTTTCAACCGATTAGGTGAATGAGATTTTTGTAGAATGATTTAAATATATATTCGGGTCATATTAACAAACAAAAGGAATGTTATGTCGTCTGCTACAAGGTAATTGAAATGTGGAGTATACGGCGCAAATATGGGTTTACGTCAAAAATCATAAAAAATAAAATACTCATCGTAGCCATATAAATTTGGTACCAAGCAAAAGAGGAAATCGCCGTGAATGTTGACATGTTTATTTTAAAAATGCTAGTAGTAAACTATTCTTGTGAAAGCGTGCGAAAATGAAGTGTTGTGGAGTAAATATTTCGGAAAACATCATATTTCGTCGCATTGAAGGAGTCAAAATAAGGAATTACGCGACCGCCACAGACTTATAAATGCCACTAGACCAATCTTATCTTATCTGCTTTTATTACACCCCGGTAACTAAGGACTTGTATTGTATTAGTAGCCTTTATTGAAAATCAAAATCGGGACTTTCGCCGATTTTACACCTCCGCCATTGTTCTCGCAGAACAACGAGCACACATGACAGTATTCATCAAATGCAAAGACAAATATATGCTTTAGCACCCCTAATAAACCTCAGATGCACTGTTGAAGAAATAAGTATATACATGAGAATAAATGAAAAAAAATAACATCTTACCTTTGCAATGAAAATACGCCAAATCGATGACTGAAGTGAACACACGTTTTCGCCAGCTTCCGGATCGGCTCCGCAGTACAAGCCGTAGCGCTGATGGTTTTGCGCATTGGCTCGAGGGCCGTCCCTCTATTATATGGTCTCTTGTGGAAGGGGTTTTGTCGCTTATATTTCGTGTAACTATATTGCATTGTTTCTGTCATGATTCAGTGGCAGTTCATAACAAAGCACTAATATGGATACATTGATGAGAGGGTATGTGTCTCTCACTGAATTCTTCTCTGTTCATATTAACCTTTTTTGAAACTTCTGTGTGTGGAAATACTTATGAGAAAATACAATATGGCGAAATCTATGAGAACAGACATAGGGATAACACACAAATGATGCAAGGATGTCTTTCAGTGACGAATAAGTTATCAGCGCAAGTGATCAAAGTAATAATTTTATATCCGTTGAAAGCATGCAATGACATTACATCATTAAACTATTGACTTTTAGTTTGCTTGTGTATAAAGACGTTGTTTTCGCACAAGAAACACGGCACTTGCAATGACACACAGAAACAATAGTCCACTTACAATGGCCAAACTCCAGGTTAATATACCGTATTTTTCTTTAACAGTTTGTTTCGGTTTTGATTGGAGAGCAATAATCTGTGGCAGCACACTATTCCAGAAGGCCATCTGGCGAGCCCGAGGCTTGTGAACTGTCTTTACTGTTGTCTTCCCATCAACCCCATCAATTTTCATGTATGCTTGAATCTCGCTATCAAACTGTTGGAAGTATACTTATCTGTGTCGACAGTTGACGAAGGTTTCCTTAAAAAAATTAAATGAATTTACAAGAATGGAGTCACGTAATGTTCACTTTATTTATTCAGCTCACACTATATGTTTGTCAGCATCAGACAGTCACCAACAAAAGAAAAAGCAGAAAAATAGGGATGAGAGAAACGACTTGTGAAACCACTTTCCCCACGACCCGACACACGACATTGTGTTGTAAACAGAATTTAGATACTAGTATCTTGTGGCGATACGATAATAGTGGTTTAATTAACCATCCTAAAAAATATAAAAGGAGACGACGCAATTTGAAACCTTTGTTTTCGGGGAAACGCTGCAATGCAATTTTCACTGGGAGATCATTTCTTCACCCTGTCTTGACGAAGTTGATCCACATGTTCATTAAGACTTTGCTGACATGACGATCTTCCTCGGTATAGTTGTACAGGTGATGCCCAGAGAAATGACAGCCGAACAGATAGAAAAGGTGTCGTCCATGAACGACAGCTACAGGAAGGAACAAAATAGTGTATGATCGCAATGAGCTTCGTCCAAGATCAGATCAGAACGATCCACTTGTTGTTTTATCTACTCTCTTCAAAAAACAGAAACGCATGTGTGAATTTGAGAATATTGGACTCATGTAGCTGCGACAAAAAGAATAAAAATATACTATTTCTTTGCAAAACGTCATCTTTGTGTGGTTACAAACAGCTCTTCGCCAAAACTCGGCAATTTTAACCTTTTTTTCCCTTTTTAGAAGAGTTTGAAGAAATATTCGCCAAAATGTCACCAAGAAAACGCGCAAAGCAAATTGCAAGTAATCGGGAAAGCAAGGGGTATCTATCGCTATGAAAAGACAAACGTTGTGTTGAATTTTGTCATTCGTTTTTGTCTCGAAAAGAGAAAATATTCCACTATTGAGTGCCGCCAATCGAATCATTTCCGCCTTGAAGCTGGGCAGTCGCGGTCTGCAGTTGCCCGACATTTCAACGTCCATCAGATCACCATATCTCGCCTTTGGGATCGTTTCCTGCAGATCAATTCCGCCCAGGATCGCCCGAGAAGTGGCCGTAAAAGAGTTACCACCCAAGCCCACCACTACATGCGGGCTGCTCACTTGTGTCATTATCTTACTACAGCCGCGGAGACTGCACAGCGCATCTCTGGTGTACGTCAGAAATCGTCATAAAGTGGGGCCACGCCTTCAATACAGATCTAAACCCGATAGAACACTTCCACAACTGGCCATCACATTGCAGGAAGAGTTGGGAAGAACTCCGCAACAGTGAGTTCGTCGACTTATCCACTCTGTGCCGAGAAGGTGCCGGTGATGGACATACAAAGTACTGACTTTGAAGCCATCTTGTGGACTCAAGTGAACAAAAATACAACAATAAAGGCTGCTCTTGTGTTGGCGAACAATTTTCACCTTTTTTACCATTGAAATAACATGAAAAATAATTGATCTTAACTAACGCAATACATTCTTCTAATAATGGCTCATGCATCTGTATTTCTTCTTTTTTTGAAGAGTGTATATACATTTCGTAGATTCTGTTATTTCTTGTTCTAATCTCGTGGGTTATATACAGATCATATCAAATTAAAAGGCGGTTTTAAACCCTAATCACTTATTCAGCCACTCACAGAACCACTGACACTCGCTCTCATGAGTAATATCCATTATAATTCATATGCTACTGAAAAACAAATATACACCACTCACTTAACAAAATCAATGTCAACAATGTACGCACCTTGCACTTTGGCAGATGGTGATGCATAATCAAATGAATAAAAATAAATGTTGTCCGTCCTGGCAGCGATACGTGTAGCTATATCGAAGGTAGGAGCAGCTATGTCGTTATCGCCCCAAATCTAGATTAAAGCAGGAGCTGACTATAAACAACGATAATCTACCCTGGCTTTGAGTAGAACCCTGTAAAATCAATGGGTATAGTCCAAAAGTTGATGTATGTAATCACGTCATTAAACCGCTTTAAATAGATTAGATATAAGTAACAGGTTTGTCCATTTTTGACTCCTTTGTTTTAGCCGAAAGCCTAGATTTGGAAGACATCCAGTAAGGTAGGAGCTGACTTGGTATGGTTTGTTTGTCTGTTTGTTGGTTAACGCCGCACTGGAGCAGACAAGTAACCAACAGTGTGAGCATTGATCTACACAATTGGGACACGATGCTTGACCACCCGATCCCGTTAGTTGCCTCTTACGACAAGCATAGGTTGCTTCAATTCTAACCCGGATATTCACAGAATTTGGTATGGAAGAGTCACGACTACTACTGCTACTATCTTCTACTTAGAGAATACACAGGTAATACTGTATCTCTTCTCTGTATAGATACTATGTACCATACGATTTGAATCAATTCAATTTAAAACATTATGACAATAGATTATCCAAGTTCTGGACACAGATTTGAATGAAATAAACAGAATCGGTGGTTCAAGAAAGGGGATTCTGGGGATAAAACCTCCTTCTGATATCCACAAGCAATATGCCTACCCCTCCCCCCTCCTTGTCCCCTCATTCGTTTGATGGATAGGTTTAGGCTTTGATTAACATTGGTGACGAACGATTAGGAACTACCATAAAGCCACCATAGAGAAAAAAACAAATAATTGCCATTTTTATGTTACAATTTCCATTACAGCAGCTTTATGTTCTCCAATTAAACATATTTTAAGTATACAGTGAGTAGTGCTGATGTAAATTCATAGTGTGTACATTACCTCTTATATATATAGTACACATATATACAAAGTACACATACAGTCAGTCAGTTATAGCATTTCGAAAAAGTAAATGGTAGGATGACCAGTAAGAATGAAAACTTGCATAGTTACAATTAGAAAAAGCAAAATTTTTTGAAATTTCATTATATTTTAATACTTCTTTTTGAAACCATATAAAATTGGGTTTCACTGCTTTCTTACTACATTTATACAACATGTATTTCATTATTATTATTATCACCACATTAAGAGGATTATTATGTTTACGTTTAAATCCAAACAATATGTGTTCTTCACTTAAATGAATTTTACTTTCCATGTATCCTTCAATCCATTCAGTACATTTTGTCCAAATATCTATTGCATATTGACAGTTACAAAGCACATGTGCTATAGTTTCAGCTGGATCGTTACACAATGAACATGCTGGTTACTTAACATAGCCAATCTTATATAAATAACAATAAGTGCGAAGAATATTATGTAAAATCTTAAACTGAAACCATCTTAAGTCACTGCTTTGTGTACATCTTCTTGCCATCAAACTATAATTTATCCTTTCTGTTTCAGTAATGTGTTTATTAAGCTAAAGCTCCCATTTGCTATAGCTTTTAAGTTTTGTAAATTTAGAATTTTGCAAAATGTCATAAAATAATCTACTGCCTGAAGTACTGTTGATTTGAGAAATATTATAAGGTAATATTGGTTTTTGAAAGATCTCTTAAAGTTAATTCTTTGTAAGTATGAGTGATAGATTGTTTCAACCCCTGAAATGTTAAAAAAGTCTGTATTCAAAGTACATTTTGAATAAATTCATAGAAATTAAACCAATTTCCTGTATCGTTCAAGACATCGTTAATATATGTTTATACCTTTTTCATACCAATGGGAAAAATATACTGGCTTATTATCAATTGTTATGTTATTATTGTACCAAATTGACTTATTCATTACATCCGTAACAGATAGTTCAATATTATCACAACAATTTAAATATGATGCCTATAATAACAGTGTTTCTTTCCAAAACTGGTTGTGGATATTTTGGACAATATTGTTTTCTATGTAGAAAGCATCAGCCAAATTTATTATTTTTGCCTCAACTAAATGAGCATAAAAGAAACATGCCCATTTGGACTTACTAACAGATAGTCTTTTGATCCAACAAAGTTTCTGAGCCGCAATAACTTTTTCTAATATGGGTACACTTATGCCACCATACTTAGGCTGTAATGACATTGTATCTCTCTCCACCATAGAGAAATGGTTGGGCGCTCTTGTTAACAGGATATGTGGGGTCGTTTCTTAAAGTTTTACTGCATATTACATCACCGAATGCAAAAAGAGTAGCCTTCCTGTCCAGAGGATCATTCCAAGGGTAGTACTCGTGTGCAATGATACTGTTTGTAACTACAAAGAGAAACCAAACTGAATTTTCAAGTGCAATAATATATTATTTTTACACTCTCTTCTTTCAGCTCTGTTGGGTTATCATGTAACTATACAAACAAATACCTATAAAACATATACTACTAACATGTATCTACCTTCGATACATAAAATTATCAACCTGTTTTCGGTCAACAAGATTGTATGTCATTGCTTTAAGACCCATAGGTAACATTTTCATTAAATGTGAATTAAATACACACACAACGTTCAAATCAGTCTTAAAGATTTCAGTTATTATATAAGATACTTACCCAAATCAAAGTCATTGTTAATAAACCGTTTTAAATCATTTGGCGTTATCAACATAGGACGATGAATGATACCAGGAAACCTCCCTGAAGGATATATCAACATCATTAATGCCTTTAGCCGAATCTTATGATGCAGGTATTTGTGGAAAAGTGAGCATTTCCTTCTCACCCAGCGGCAGGTCGCCTTTTTCAATATAATATACCACATGATCGTTTTAAACTATGTTTTCACTGCCATTGGGTAAAAACAGAAAATTGAGCATTCAGGTAAAACACGTAAACTGTTCCTTGGTTCTTGTATCGTTCTAGAGTTTAATATTTTGCTTAAATGTGTGAAAACCTTTGCGGGTTAAAACAGACTATATTTAATGTCTGCTGATCCAAGAAATTTAGCAAAACGGTCTAATGCTATTTAGATTGCAAGATTTATGACAATCAAATTATATTTTTGATAACCATCTAGCCATGTAACACCGTACCTTCATCCCTTGTTATTCCAGCCATAAAGGCGTCCCCATTCAGTTCAGCCTCTTTAAACAGAATGTCCACGTGCTTTTTCACAAAGAATCCGTCAATAACTTGGGACAAACACATGCCCGAAGGAACACACTGGAAATTCATAAAACCATTCAAGGTAACACAAGAGTCTTTTATAGACGTGACAAACACCAGACGAAAAGGTAGTTCATGACAAAACTATCCGTATGGGTCATATTCCCATAAAGAATATTAACATTGTGAACAGGTGCATACAAAGGTCACCGTTCTAGAGTTTAATATTTGGCTTAATTGTCTGAAAACCTTTCGGGGTTGAACATAGACTTTGCTGAGTGTATGCTGATCCACGAAACTGAGCAAAAGCGCTCTAATGCTATTTAGATTCCAGCACTTGTCATGACAATCAAAATATCTTTGATAACCATTTAGCCATGTAACATCATACCTTCATCCCTTGTTATTCCAGCCATAAAGGTTTCCCCATTCAGTTCAGCCTCCTTAAACAGAATGTCCGCGTGCTTTCCCACAGAGAATCCGTCAATGACTGGGGACAAACACATGCCTGAGAATATTAACATTGTGAACAGGTGCACACAAAGGTCATCGCAAAACTCACCTTATGACGGTAAGGTCTATCCCTTATGTCTCTCCATTCCTTAGTCTTTAGGCACTGCTTAAGTTTCTGCAAATCCATGGAACTGTTGCAACCGAGATCTTCACTGAATTTGGTAAGAACCTTTCGATGTTGAGATTGAAATGATACCAAAGGGACTGTTGGTGACCCAATTTGTATGATGGCGAAACGGAATAAATTGATCATTCTAATTTTTAGTGCAATATCTACGTAAAGAGAGATGAAAATCCTTGTAATGAGCCATTCTCTTAGTGTCTAATATGTGCCTTTTGACAGTGGTGACACAATCTGGTAGCCAACATCTGCGGCCCCTGCACTGTGTCCTTCGACGGTAACTTTGCTTGGATCACCTACAAAGAATTGAATATTTTGAGAAACCCATTGTAGTGCTGTAGTTTGGTCCAGTAGACCAAAGTTTCCTGGAAACTCCGACTGTCCACCACTTAGGAAACATGTAATATATAGTATTTTATACAACTGAGAGTTTTGACATTTTAAGTATTCCCTGAAGACCTAAATATGACGTCTGTATGAGTTTCAGAATAAGTCCATACTTATTTGTGATATTATCAGTGCTTTGGGAAAAGGTAAACATTCTAGACTTTTACATACCGAGAGCACCCAGTCTGTAGTTGACAACAATGATCTCCCCTTGTGCTGCCAAGGTGTCCATATCTAACATGGCTCCCATGCCGACAAGGTTGCTGCCACCATGGACGTGAACGAGGACTGCTATCTTACTGTCATCTACTGCTATCTTCACAACAGATATAATGTAAATGTATAACTACTGTTTGAAAATAAATATGATTCGGTTTATGTTCCTTAAACATCAGCTCCATTTACTTTGCTTTCATGTTTGGGCTCTGTTAAAACTTCAAACAACAAAATTAGTGGATTGAACATTTTGCTGATGCGGGATTGGCCGTTTAGTTGAAATACATTATACAAAATAAAAGAGATTAAAATTAATCAACTACATTTCACTTGCTAAAAAGTACTAGTTTTAATTCAATCCTAAGTCAAAATCTGCCAATATGAACAGAAATGCATAATGCATGGAAGGAGAGGGTAGAAACCTGTGATGCTAACGGAGTTTCGAAATGTCACCTGAACCTTTCTGTCTCATAGTACCTTTCTGTCATACTGAACACACTGTCTTTATGTGCAGCATCATTTGATATCAAGTTTGATGAAACAGTATTAGCAGTGAAGCTTGCACATAATGATTGTGTTATCTTATGGTTATTTAGATTCTGTTTCACTTCAGATTTAGGAGGGGGCGGTGGGGTAGCCTTGTGGTTAAAGCGTTGGCTCGTCACGCCGAAGACCCGGGTTCGATTCCCCACATGGGCACAATGTGTGAAGCCCATTTCTGGTGTCCCCCGCCGTGATATTGCTGGAATATTGCTAAAAGCGGCGTAAAACTAAACTCACTCAGTCAGTCAGTCAGATTTAGGATGAACGCTTGCTGACATTTAATCATGATCGTTTACTTTCAGTACCAAAATATTGATTCTTAAGCATTATGTAGACATGAATTGCATTTCTATTGTTGATGCTCACATACGACGGACTGAGAAAAGGTCAAGCAATTAGATGGTAGAAATCTTATTGTAACTATTTTTAATTTAAAACCAACATCCATGCTGGTTTTGTGGTCTAATATCTCGTCAGAGTAGATACTTATTCTAATGAAAGTGTATTCAGAAACTCCATGAGTAGTTAAATTATGCTTGGTTTCTCGATATAGTGCAGGTAATCACCAAATCACCACAATGTGTGTCAAACATTTAAGCCTAGTACAAATTTAGGTGCTCCTACAGAAGCCATTGTTTGAGAACACGAATGTTTATACTTGTGAAGTGAATATTCGTCAACATAAAATATTCTTCAGTCAAACCAACACCTTGTCAACTTGATTCTGCATTAGATCTAACATTTATGGCGAAAGATTTATATAGATAAAATAGTCAATACATGATTGTATTATAATTAATGAAGTGTAGAGTTGATCTAAATTCTCAAGGGATCCTTACCAATGTCCCTATCTCCATAAGTGTCTGCTATTTTCAAAATATAGCTTTTCTTGAAAAACGCAAAACAAAAGTTCCTGACTATTCTGATTAAACGTTCTGCACACCGTTCGACCCAAGATCAACTTTTTAAATGAACAATACGGATTATGTGAACGTACCTGTCGTGTCGTGTCGTGTACCTTTCCATATAGTTGGTTTCTCAGGGTTCTGTAGAACAAATATCGGTGTGATGCTAAAACATGCACTGGCTGTATTTATAACGTCATTTTCACGTTTGTGCTTTGACAGATTTATTTTCTTAAAGGTTATTAACGTATACAAGGCATTTTGTAAGAGAGATGTAGACAGTAACAGACTGAACCAGTCATCAATCATTCAAAATATTAATCAAAACATCATAACACAAGATTTTGCTTCAAATGTGATTAGCTTGAGATAGTGGTTAAAAATGTTATCATGTCACCTATACTAACGCGGAACATAAATGAAACTTACACACATACGATTCGGGCGAAAAATATTTTTAAAATATCCATAACCTGATGAAGTTCCCTCGGGTCATGTCATTCAAACACCTATTTTACATCTCACCTCAAATCGGAGTTCTCCTACAGGAGGTGCTGCATAGGGAATGCTCAGGTATCGTTCAACCTGCTTGGAACCCAGCACAGTTTTAACAGTGCCTCTGATCCGACCATAAAGGGTATCCCGTACCACGAATTCCTCAGCTTCAAATGTAATCACTATTGTTGCCAAGTAGAAAACACCGACAAACACTCTCCTAAAGGAAGACATCTATAAACTGGATTCCGGAACTTTCAATATCTTCACGATAGTCCGCTCTGACTCAGCTCACATCAAGATTGCTGATGGAGATATACCCCAGTTGATGCAGTGCCAGTAAATATTACAACTAGGTCAGTTGGAATGGAACACTACTAATGTGACATTCTATCAGAATGCAAACTATTTATGCCGAATGTTTTTAAACTTTCATTTAGATATATATTTGCGCTTGTCCTGTCGGTTATGGCCTGGGAAAGCGAAATCTGGACCAAACCTTCTCAATTTAGGTGTCGCCTTCGTGGGAACGGTCAAGCTACAGTGAACACTGAATTTAGCGTTCCCGGGACTCTCAATACACAAGAAAAACAAAGAAATGTGAATCGTCGCCTGATACCGTAGTCATGGTAGAAATTTTATAAATAAATAAATACGTTTAACATTAGCGAGCCATGGTGAAGCATACATATTATTTTCTAGCATTTGTTATAAAACATTGTGAATTATAACTGACATTTTATTTTGATGTACATTAGTGGCAGGTTTAAACCAAACTGAAATAATCACTTTTTAATATAGGATGGTGTGTGTACTCTTGCGTAGTTTCAGGACAGATTTCATGAATAGCCTGTGTACATTTTCTAAAATGTCTATATTTGAATGTCCCCACACCTCGCAACCATATAACATGATTGGTAGGATCATGCAGTCAAAACATTTACACAAACAATCGATAGGAATAAGGAGATTTCTAGCAACTGCGGAGATGATAAAAGCTACTTCTTATGTTTTGTCGTGGAGTGCCAGAAAGGTTGAGTTTAGTTGAGTTGGGATTTACGTCACATCGGCATTATTCCAGCCATATAGTGACGAAATCAAGTCTGCATTCATAAACATTTTAAATGAGTTTTATATTAAAACATATTTGTTCATGACATTGTTATTAAAAAAACAGAAAATATCATAGCACTAAATTCAAAAGCACCCAAATCGTTATTCACATTACATAGTTACAATTTATGATACAGATCAACTTCCCTCAGGTAGTTCACTATGATATGCCCGCTCACCGGGGAAAACAGATATCGGTGGTACATGAGTATAACAAAGGAGTACATACACAATGTACAACAAGATGACTAAATGACAAAGTGTTTACAAACAATCTTAAAATGAACTTGGATACAAATCCGGCCAGGAACAATAAGGTTCTTTTAACAATGATAATAATTCATTACATGAATTAATAAAACTATAGTTATGTAGGGTCACGTACGTGCTGAAACTTAAAACAACTGAAACTTCATCTCAGTTAGGAGGATCACAGATCGAGTATTGGGGTCGCGCGCTAATCTGAAGTACGGTAATCCGATGGTTTCATAGCAATTCGCTTTGGCGGCACTTCTAGCACAACTTTGGTTTTCGCTTTACCGGGAATAGGGAATATTAAAATTTCGCTTTCCTGGGCCGACACCGTCCTGTCCAATCAGTGAATATACAACAAGTATCTGTGTGGTTTACATGGTAGCGTCGCGGTCGTGACCTGAACAAATTCTGAAATCTACTTATAAGTTTCGTTTTGTTATATAATAATCCAAGAGCATCCATGACATAATAATGTGTTTCCTTTGTCGTTTGTTTCTGCTTTGAAGGGGAACAACTCTAATGTTACAATATTTAGCTTGTCTATGCAAGAGAGTCTTCGTAATTTCCAATAGAACCAATCAGATTTGATTATTAAGTATGATAATTCGATGAGTATAATCTATTAATTACCATATAACATGCTTTTCATATACCTTTTTAAGTGGCATTTAGAAGCCGGTATGATGAAGAGGAATACTTTTTATGGATAGAAATCTTCTTTATTGCAATAGATGCGACGTTACGTTGTAGATCCTAACATCGTTAACATTTGCTTGTTCCTCTCCAACAACCCGTGAAGATCCAGGTTAGAATTGATCTTCAGTAACCCATGCTTGTCGTACGAGGCGACTAACGGGATCGGGTGGTCAGACTCGCTGACTTGGTTGACACATGTCATCGTATCATAATTCCGTAGATCGATGCTCATGATGTTGATCACTGGATTGTCTAGCCTCGATTATTTACAGGCCACCGCCATATAGCTGGAATAAAACTAAACTCACTCCTCTTCAACGGGTAATAACTAATTCCCAGTACTGATTCATCCTTAGCTTGAAATACATTAAGCAATATTCCAGCAACCCTTGCCTTTGATGTGTTCTTTTCAGAAATTGGGAGATAAAGCCTTATCTTACTTTGACACAGTATTCAAGGCTCTGGTAAGTTGACACTGTACATTAATGAAGGACCAGTGAAGGACATTTAACGTTTTCTATTTATAATTCCCAAATAAAATGCAGTATTCATGTATTTATCCACAATGCTAAGCATCTGATACGTGGCTCTTGTTGTAATAAAATAGTTATACAACCATATATTCTTATATTTTCTTATCTTTGTGATATCAAAATAATCTAATGGTAAATAGAGATACAAAATCCAACAGCAAGTGGAGATATGATGACGCAGTTGTAAGCACTCCGAGAAAAGCGCTCTCTATAAATACTTGTTGCCATAGCCAATACAGTCTTTCATTCACCAAAGAGTTCGAAATGAAGTTCTTTTGTTTTCTGACTTCTGACCAAGGCACTACATGTAGTATCGTTATGTCATATGTCGATACACCATGATCTACAAGAATGCACAACATAAACTTGAACAAGGACCAATGACTAGTTCACGATGGGCAATATGCATGTAAGCCTCGACAAGCCAATGTACTTTCCTTAATTCAGATTTACTTCAGTTTGGTTAGGCCTTTTTTCGTTTCCTTTGAAAATGGAATTAGCGTTTCTAATGTCTATTTTATCATGCATTGTGTCTTGAAGTCGTATCATGAAAACATATGCATGTAGCATGGAAAATACGTGTTTATACCAATGCACATATATTAGTATCGCCTGCTTTTTCACCCATTCAAATGTCATGAGGATTTATGACAAGATTTATACAGTGAGTGAGTGAGTTTAGTTATAGATAATATTTATGAGAGTGAGTGTCAGTGTAAGTCGTTCTGTGAGTGACTGAATAAGTGATTAGGGTTTAAAACCGCACTGAAATGTGATGTGATCTGTTTATAACCCACAAGTAAGTGAGTCAGTTTAGTTTTACGCCGCTTTCAGCAATATTCAAGCAATATCACGACGGGAGGCACCAGAAATGGGCTCCACACATTGTACCCATGTAGGGAGTCGAACCCGGGTCTTCGGTGTAAAGAGCGAACGCTTTAACCACAAGGCTACCCCACCGCCCCCAGTTATATAATGAGATCACTGATGACAGTATAGTAATATTATACTTGAGTTTTTGAAAGAACCAAAAATAGACTCGTGTGTTGAGAGAGTATATGTGTTGGGTTTAATTCTTCTCTGAACATATAAACCATTTCGAACACTGTCACTGTGTGGACATCTTTTATGAGAAATTACAATGGCAAAACCTACGAGAAAAGGAATATGACAGGCAAAGAATCTTCCATGGTGTCATTCTGTGGCCAATACATGTGATCAAAGAAATTACTCCATACCTAATTACGGCATGCAACTACAACGACGTTTGAGCGAGTGAGTTTAGTTTTACGCCGCACTCAGCAATATTCCAGCTATATGGTGGCGGTCTGTACATAATTGAGTCTGGACCAGACAATCCAGTGATCAACAGCATGAGCATCGATCTGCACAATTGGGAACCGATGACATGTGTCAACCAAGTCAGCGAACCTGACCACCCGATCCCGTTAGTCGGCTCTTACGACAAGCATGGGTTACTGAAGGTTCGTTCTAACCCGGACCTTCACTGGTACCAACGACGTTTAGTTTGCTTGCCTATAATGACAATGTTTTCGTACCGCACACACGGCACCTGCAAAGACACACAACAATAGCACACTCACAAAAAGAAAAGTCCAGGTTAGAACACCGTATTTTTCTTTTTCAGTTTGTGTCGTGTTTGATTGGAGAGCAATAATCTGTGGCATCACACTATTCCAGAAGGCCATCTGGCGAGCCCGAGGCTTGTATGCTGTCTTTACTGTTCCCTTCCCATCAACCCCATCGATTTTCATGTATGCTTGAATCTCGCTATCAAACTGTTGGAAGTATACTGGGTCTGTTTCGACTGTGGACGAAGGCTTCCTGAAAAAGTGAAATGTATATGTAAGGAAAGAGTTACGTAATATTCGCTATATGGAATGAACCATCTTTTGATGAAGTCAATGATGAGCTTGGCGTTCATTATCAATTTTAATGCTACGCCATGAAAGAAGTGCTTGACACTTATTTATCATGTTCATTGTCCTAAACTGTCACAGCAGGGATGTTCCTTATTACATGTGCCAACTCACACCAACGAAAGGAAAAGCAGAATAAAATCCTGCCAAATGGAGAAACTCATGGCGCCATTTGCTCACGACCTGACACGACACCATGCTGTAAATATCGCATAAGATACGAGGAACTGATTTTATTGTCTGGCGGCAATAAAAATATTGATTTAATTAATATGCCTAAAAAAAAGAAATAGAGAAAATAACGTTCAAGATCTTTTTAATTTCGACATTTAGTAAATGTGGGGCAGTTTGAAACCTTTGATTTACTTTCATGTCCGAACACTGTGACAGGTGAAAAACGTTTTTTTTACATTGGGAGGTAATTTCCTCACCCTGTCTTGACGAAGTTGATCCACATGTTCATGAAGACTTTGCTGACCTCTCGATCCTCGTCCGTATAGTTGTACAGGGGATGTCCAGAGAAAGGACAGCCGAAGAGGTAGAACAGGTCGCGTCCATGTGGGACGCCTACAGGTGGTCAATGATAATTCCAAATATAATGTCAGTCATGGAATGAACCTCGTCCATGACACACACCGTCAGTAATGAGATTGAAACAACAACTTGCGAATGTTCTGTAAATAATTACAGGCTGAGGATTTACTACAAGTAAGCTTTTAGAAAACTCTTCAGAAATATTCAGCCGTACCTGTACATTTTGTGTTGGTATTTGTTCAAAATGTAAAGTAGGTCTCGGGGTTTATACCTCACTCACTCACGCAACCACACACCACTATCACACTTAATCCCATGTGCCATCATCCATAACCATTGGAATTTAGTAATCACAAGCTGTGCTATTGTAAAGCAAATATACACCCCTCACCTAACAACATCAATGTCAACAACGTACGTACCTTGCACCTTGGCAGAAGGTGATGCATAATCAAAGGAATAAAAGTAGATGTTGTCCGTCCTGGCAGCGATACGTGTAGCTATATCGAAGGTAGGAGCAGCTATGTCGTTATCGCCCCAAATCTAGAAGAGAGAAGGTCCTGATCCACAAAGTGTTCGTAGCGTTACGAGCTATCGTAGCTACATAGTGTATCACACGATTACAAAAGTGCTACAAACGCTTTGTTGGCCTGGGTTCTGGAGGACGAGTAACACCCACTAAGAGGAATGAACATAACAGTGGAACCAAAGAATGAAATGCTATTTCTGTTAGTATTGACACTATGAGTGAGTGAGTTTAGTTTTACGCCACTTTTAGCAATATCCCAGGAATATCACGGCGGGGTACACCAGAAATGGTACCCATGCAGGGGCGGAATCAGCTTTTTGAGAAAGGGCGATCGGGTGCACACTCTTGAGAAAAGGGGGAGGGGGTGCACACTTCATTTTCACGAGAGTTTCAATGGTTATATTAATAATCTTTCAGGACAAAACTGACACCAGTGCATCACCACCCCTGCGATTGAAACGTTATCACATAGAAAGACATAAGGTTCTAGGAATTGCAACGACCAACAGTGAAAAAACCCATCGCTTAATGTTTTCGAATGAGATTGAAACTATGATGGTGCCACACTGTAATTGAATCCAGCCGATCTCCTATAATCCTATATACATACATATTCATCGTGCACGTGTAGCCCTCAAGAAATGGGTAATAGTTAAGGAATACGTCCTGGAAGCGGATGACAATCCACAAAATATTTTGAAAAACATTGTTAGAGCATGCAGTTTTTGTTCTCACACAGATTGCAAATACTGGTAAAATGGCAATGATCCTATTATTTGTAAAATTATTGTACTCCTGAGAGGGTACGTACGTCCCGAAACATTGAAAGTAAATTTGAACTTACCACATTTCAAATGTAGAATTTCTGTTATTTTAAATTCAGGCTAAAGTTCCTACAATCGCCAGTGAAGGGATGGTGTAAATCCAGCTAGGGTCTATGCAGGTAGCAAAGGTACTGTAAGTCCCCATGGTCTCAAGTATGGTGACCAACCTTCAGTTGCTGGTGATCTCTTGGCCGTTTTTATATACTGCATTGTTCATAAAATTTGTTTAAGTTTACAGTTACATGCTAGTTTTGATTCTCTAACTTTGATAATCTAGTTATTTTACTCTCCTTCGTCGACAGGTTTTTTTATGATTTGATTGCATTTATTATGAATTTGTAATTTGTTAAAGTATCGATATGGCTGAAATATTGCCGATGTGACTATAAATCGTAACTCACTCACTCACTCCTATTTTTTGTAGCACTCGCCAATCATTCATTGATAACTTCAGGCTTTGATTACTACTATGGAGCTACAACAGAGAAATATTTAGAAGGAACTTTTTTCTAAAGGAACATGTGGGGTTCGTTATTCCATTACATACTTACTTCACCCATTGCAATAGCACGAGCCGTCTTGTTCTGAGGGTGATTCCATGGGTAGTACTCATGAGCAATGACGCTGCTTTCAACTAGAAAGAGAAATTTCCACTGTAATGATATATCATTTCTCATACTCTTTATGACTTTTTTAACAATAAATTGTGATTGTTTATTAAGTCACTTTAGGGTCAGAATGGACATAACACACAGGCCAGTGAAGATACGGGTAAGAATTGATCTTGTAACCCATGCTTGTCGTCAGAGGCGTTCAGGCTGGCCGGCTTGGTTGGCACATGTCATCGTATTCCAATTGCGAGTATCGATTCTTGTGATGATGATTACTGTATTGTCTGGTCCAGACTCGATTATTTACAGACCACCACCATGTAGCTGGAATATTGCGTAAAACTAAACTCACTCTTCAACGGGGAAATAACTAATTGTATCCCGATTGCGTAGATCCATGCTCATGATCTTGATCACTGGATTGTCTGGTCCAGACTTGATTATTTACAGACCACCGTCATATAGCTGGAATATTGCTGAGTGCGGCGTTAAATAAATAACAAACAAACATAAGACACGAAAAATATTTTTGTACGACATAACTGCAAACTCTTCTGTGGGTAGCATTTGCATTTACTGTTAGATCCATATATGCACTAGGTCCTCAGTCCTGGGGATTTAAGTTTAGATACGTACCCAAATTGAAGTTGTCGATTTGCATATCCTTTGGGGTCAGCAAAATGGAACTGTATAAGCCCCATTCCCTTCCTAAAGGATGACAGAATATGTACATATACAACTGGAAGTGTTAGATCAGCAAATGCATATTATCAGTATGCCCATGATAACCTTGCCCGCAAATACTCTCATCAATGTGAGAATGTTAACTACATACTCACAACAACGTCAAGAGGATGCGAATAACTAAAAAGACAAAAAGATGTTCCATAAAGCTGAGAAATATCTGCTAGAACCAGCGTCTACTGTACGAGTTAATCACTACCATGTGTTCCCAGTGTATGATATGCTATTCACCAAGAGGTGAGGTTATCCTGTCCCACTGGTTTGCCCCTGTCACTAACACATGCAAAGGCAAGGCAGTTGCTCAACGGTACAAACACGGCAACATATGGTACAGGTCAGCATAGGTAATCCTCCACTTATGTACCCCCTTCATGTGTGCCATAACTCAGTTATGAATGCTTTACCGAGTCTATCGTGAAGTTCCCGTGAAGATGCGGGTTAGAATTGGTTTTCAGCAACCCATGCTTCTAGTAAGAGGCGACTAACGGGATCGGGTGGTCAGGCTCGCTGACCTGGTTGACACATGTCATCGTATCCCAATAGCGTAGATCGATGTTCATGCTTTTGTCGCTGGATTGTCTGGTCCAGACTCGATTACTTACAGACATAAACTCACTCACTCACTATCGTGAAGTGTCCGACTGGACACTAATAATCTGTTAAATTTGTAATGATACCAGACAGTTCCGAAAAGGTGAGACTATCCTGTCCAACACCAGGAAGACAATATTAGGGTACGTCAGCTCATCTTACGATTCTATTTCAAATTCAATAGTTCCAGATTATGTTTTCAAAATCAATTAAAACACATTTGACAAGAACGCGAATATTCGCTTTCTTCAACTGGTCCTTTCATATAGCCGAAATGTGTAAAAATCCTCATAGGGCTGTAAAACGGAAGTATTTGACACTGGACTTAATGGCACCTAATCAAACTACCAACCTAAGTATTAATCCTATTTGCAAGTATCTAAGTCTTCTAAGAATGTACCTTCATCCCTTGTTATTCCAGCCATAAAGGCTTCCCCATTCAGTTCAGCCTCTTTAAACAGAGTGTCCACGTGCTTTTCCACAAAGAAATCGTCTACTACTATGCGCAAACAAAGTCCCGAAGAAGAACACTGGAAAAATAATGCACTCAGGGTTACCCTACAGTTCATTACAAGTATCTTGATATATTTTTGCGGAATATAAACTAAAATAAGATATTGACTATGTGTAAAGGTGCAAATAGTCCTGCATGAGCAGGACCCGTGAAGATCTGGATTAGAATTAGTCTTCAGCAAACCATGCTTGTCGTAAGAGGCTACAGGATCGGGTGGTCAGGCTCGCTGACTTGTTTGGCACATGTCATCGTATCCCAATTGAGAAGATGGATTCTCGTGATGACGATTACTGTATTGTCTAGTCCAGACTCGATTACTTACAGACCGCCGCCATATACTGTAGCTGGAATGTTGCTGAGTACGGTGTTAACCAACCAACCAACCAACCAATCCAGTAAAAGAAAGTGACCCTGACTGGCATGCATCAACCTAAGAAAAGTTGCAGTAAAATATTCAGGCTTCAAGCCACACAGCAGCCACATACTTACACCAAGACGCGCGTAAACAGTTCCGTGTATTTCTTTCAGTGTCTTCGTCTTTAGACACTGTTTTAGTTTTTGCAGATCCTTGGAACTGCTGCAACCGATATCCTCGCCTAAGCTGGTAAGAACCTCTGGATGCTGAAGTGCTGATGCCCAATCGGCCGTTGGCGACCCACTTTGTATGATGGCGAAACGGAATAATCCTGAAAATGACCATTTGATTGTTTATACGGTAGGTGAAAGGGAAGATCGATGCTTGTGGCGCAAGCAGGCGCATAGCAAGCGAATTTGTTCGTGTAAGCCCGATAGGTTGCAAAGCTTTATATTCAGATAGTAATGAGGGCTTGCCCAACCTTTTTAGCAACAAAAATGTGTAAGCCCGGGCTTTTTTTATGATGGTAGCTACGCCCTTGGCAAGAGTCTAATATGTACCTTTTGACAGTGGTGACACAATATGGTAGCCAACATCTGCGGCCCCGGCACTGTGTCCTTCGACGGTAACCTTGCTTGGATCACCTCCAAAGAAATGAATATTTTGAGAAACCCATTGTAGCGCTGCAGTTTGGTCCAGCAGACCATAGTTTCCTGGAAACTCCGGCTGTCCACCACTTAGGAAACCTGCAATATATACAATTGACGGCGTTGTAAATATTAGAAAGGCCTTGTCACATTATGGTGATTACTACAACATGTGAGACATTGCCACTCTTTTTGTGGGTAACTTGTAACGTCATCATAACTTTTCAGCTACTAATACGTTTAGTTATGTAACGATTTTCTGGTCAGTATATATCAAAGTTAATTCGATCATCACGAGTGTTTTCTGGAACATTCTATGATTCGGTATTTCTACGTACCGAATGCACCTAGTCTGTAGTTAAAATTGACAACAATGATCTCCCCTTCTGCTGCCAAGGTATCCACATCTAACATGGCTCCCATGCCCGCATGATTGCTGCCCCCATGAATGTGAACAAGGACCGCCATCTTGATCCTATCTTCTCCAATCTTGACAACAGATGGCATGGAATGATGAACTTATGTTCAGCTACAGTCTTCAAGATAACTATATTAGTGTGTGTTAATATACATAAAACGGCTCCTTTGCTTGTGTTCAACGGGTTATTCAAAATAATCGTTCTGGTAAATACTGGAAGATAATATTTTTAGACTCTGGTTTTATTTAAAATAGAGTATGATATTGGGAGAGAGATTGGAACGAATTTACTTCTCGATAGTTTACAGATGATACCATTTGACATGACGTGAACAGTAAATACCGTAAAGCATCAAGAATAATTCCTTAACAAGTCTAACACTTATGACTTGCCGTGCCAAACGGGAAATTACATGACAACACATTTGTGCTTTCTTTCTACAAATGAATCAATTAAAATATTCTAAAGTGTTTTCTGCAACCAATAACTTTTATTGAAAATTTCGTTTTCCACTACAGTATTAACAATAACTGATAAAACGGACGTACCTGCGGAACATATATGTTCATGTATAAACAGTCCTCGTCAGTGTTATTGAATCCAGGACGGTGTGAAGACACGTAGGACAACAATGCCGGTCTTTGGGGACAAGCAGGGGGAAGCGCTGTCGTGTTTCGTACATCTTTCCATGCAGTGGGTTCCTCGGGGTACTGTACAACAAATATCAGCGTGATGCTAAAACATGTACGGGTTGTAGAATTTATAACGTCATTTTCACGTTTGTGATTTGGACAGATTCGTTTATTCAAAGCTATGAGAGCATATAGGGCATCTACATGATGATGCTTTGATTAAGGGAGATGTCAATAGGTGCCTGTGGGTCCATCACAAAGGACTGGACTGATCTTGAAAATATTAGTAAAAACATCAGAACAAAAGCTTTTACGATTCGGGCGAAAAGAAACGCTAAAAATCAAAAACTTATCCATAATCTGAAGAAGTACAGGAAGAGGAATTAAAACCTTTAATGTTAATCAGATAGTAATGATATTATAGTTGGTTGGTTTGTTGTTTAACAAACGCCGCACTCAGCAATATTCCAGCTGTATTGCGGCGGTCTGTAGATAATCAAGTCTGGCTGATCCAGTCAACAACGTGATCCAGTGATCAACAACATGAACATCGATCTACGCAACTGGGATACGATGACATGTATCCACCCAATCAGCGACCCAGACTACCTGATCCCGTTAGTCGCATCTTACGACAAACATTGGTTGCTGAAAATCAATTCATCAATTGATGAGATGCTACAACAGGTGCTTGAAGTGATAATGTCTTCGTAACTATTGTTTTCTCGATGGTTAGAAAGACATTTAAAGTATTATTTTGATAATACCCTGGTGAGACATGTCAAGACTCATGAAGAATACAATAAGGAATTACACAGCTAGTGTAGGCACACCAAGGTTGTTGAACAGGACGTCGACGTTGAAATTTTGTTGATGGCGAGGTACTGCTGGCAGGCGCATCATTAGGTGTAGACCAGGTGAAGTCATTCACCGTCTTCCCAGAATTATTGAGAAGGAGAAACCACTGCATCGTGTATATATTTACTCTGTATGGAATAGAATAGCAATCCAACCGACCCCTTCATTCAATTCATGCAACCAAACCTAGTTCTTAATGATGAAGCCAATGAATTTAATTTTCTGTACCTCATGGAGGATGAATGATAAATATGCGGACGTTGTTAATTAAATGAAACGCTTACATCCCAAGGGCCAAGTTCTGCCCCTTGAAGTTTGGTACCTCTCTTGACTGACATTGGGAGAGTGCCCGGGTTTGCAGCCACTAACACAGCCCTTCTGACAATCTGGGTAATAGAGAGGGCTGCAGTGTTGGAGAGTCTTCAAATCCTCCGAAAAGTTCTTGGTGGGTTCGACAGGGTAGCGCTTCCAGGGAGACGTCCCTTGCGCTGTCTGTGCTGCATGGGCTATGGGTATGGGCCTTGAGCTGCTGCTGGTGATAGAGGCAGTGGCAGCGCTTCCGTAGGCGAATAATGAGCCTAACCAGCCCGCCAGTGCCAGGATCACTAAAGCCCTCATCGCCACAAATTATATTTTAATCTGTAAATAACAATCAGAATCATCATCGTCGTCGACATAATAATAACTTAATAATACATACCACACATTCAGCATATTTTATTTGTGCAATATTCAAATATTTTAAAATTATTCAAAGTACGACTCACCTCAAATCGGAGTTCTCCTACAGGAGGTGCTGCATAGGGAATGCTCAGGTATCGTTCAACCTTCTTGGAACCCAGCACAGTTTTAACAGTGCCTCTGATCCGACCATAAAGGGTATCTCGTACCACGAATTCCTCGGCTTGGGATATAATCACTATTGTTGCCAAGTAGGAAACAACAACAGAAATTGTCCATAAGCTAAACATTTTTTGGGATGGACTCCGGAACCTTCAGTGTCTCTAAACTATTCCACTGTTCTCGCTGCTTTGAATTCGCATTGAATGGGCAGATAGGGAATACGGCCTTGTTGATGCAGTGCTAATAAGCATCACAACTGGGTCAGCCTGATAGAAACACCACTTATGTGACAATTACATCAAATGTCAGGTACAAGCTACTAGACACTATTTCATGACAATGCTTCGTTGACTAGGATTACCCATCGGAATGCCAAACTTCTATTTTACAAATACATTTACCAAACACATTCGGATATTTTTATATCATTCATTCATCTTCGTGAGAATAAACATGACTTATTGTGATAATGGTATATTATTTTAATAATGGCCTCTGCTGTGAATCCAGGGACGAAAGGCCTCAGTGTAGCTTGAAAGAGAAACGAGTTTTCAATCACTGATATACCTCAGACTCGTTCCTTCTTGAGAAGTACCCGTGAAGATTCGGGTTAGAATTGATCTTCAGTTACCCGTGCTCGACGTAAGAGGCGACTAACGGGATCGGGTGGTCAGGCTCGCTGACTTGGTTGACACATGTCATCGAATGCCAATCGATGCTCGTGGTGTTGATCACTGGATTTTCGGGTCCAGACTCGATTATTTACGGACCGATGCCATAGAGCTGGAACATTGCTGAGTGCGGCGTTAAACAACCAACCATCCAACCCACTTCTCGAAAATATTAATAAATGTACAACTTTGATTCCATTAGGAGTACCGTGTCTGTGAAAGTAGGTTTCAATATGTTTGCTATCTTGTGTATACCTCATAGATAACATTTATGTGAAATTTTGGGACAGAACGATTGGGAAGAAGTTTTAATTATAATTACTAGTCAAAAGACAGTCAAAGCACTGTTTTAGATTTAGATTTTATATAAAGACTTAACCATCGGGTTGGCTCGACACGCCGAAGACCCGGTTCGATTAACCACATGGGTACACTGTGTGAAGCCCATTTCTGGTGTCCCCCGCCGTAACACTGATGGAATATTGCAAATATCGGCGTAAAACCAAACTCACTCACTTACTATAACCACTCGGCTACTCAGTGGCCAATCAGAAACATATACGGGAAAGAGTTTCTATTGTATGGACTGACAACTATGTGTGGTATTCTTGTTCATGACAGCTGCAATTAAGCAATGTAACCCTGCCAAGAAAATCCATAACATGCTGTGAAAACGGTCGCTGCTCAAGGTAATTGACGCTGGTAAATAGTTCTTAACTAACACCCAACCTACGGATAATTATTTCTTTTATGGAATCATAAAAAGTGAGATTTACCGCATAATTATGTAATTATGTATGAGAAGATATTCCTTTCAAACGGGAACTACGGAACTATACTCCAGGCTAAGATAGACACTTTAACGATGCTGGACGTATCATTAAAATCACACCAATAAACTCCGTCAATAACACAATCAGTGTCCGAAGTGAAGAGGCACAATTAGGAGAGGAGGGCTACCTGTTACATATATTTGGTCCTTTAACACTGACAGGATAGACACAAAAAGTCCCTTTGAAAAAGTACGTGAGGTTTGTCAGTCAGTGTTGCATTCGTGGATATCAAACAACAGACACCGAAATCAATGTTTCATACATGTTCCAGCGAATCTTAAGAAGCGGGAGAAGCGGACGTGAACTTACACACTTACATAAGAGAATATGAGAGTAGTATTTAAACAAACTGCAACGTTATGTTTTTACTTCTGCCTTGCGTTTATATTCTCAGGTTCATTTTCCACTGCAGATACAAAACCGTTTTAAGAAGAAACACATTTAAGATGTACTCCTAGTGGATACGTACCATCGGTTTACCAATGTGTATCTTGACAAATGTACAGCTATACAGTCCATATCTTGATAATCATATATTGTATATACATATGGCTTATAACTTACTTCTCTGGGATGTTTCTATAAATTCGAGTTCCTTGAATTTGGAGGTAACTATTGGAATAACCATATATAACCTATATATCAAATGAACAAGGAACTGAAAGACGCCACATATACAGCTATCAAGGCGCACGCTACATTTCTTTCTTTTATTTAATCTCTGCATAACAACATATGGCACATTGAGCGTATGCACTGAAAATGATGAAAACCGTTGATAAAGATGTACTACCAAGTTCCCTATTAACAGATTACGTTATAATGCATAGGTTGGTGGTGAATTATGACGTCGGATATGTACAGCGGACGCAATACTTACAACCATACATATAAACATAATGACGCATAGAACGATTAAAACCCATGTTGCTGTTCCATATGCTTCTGTCTTCACTTCCGGTCCTTTATTGCGCAATCGCGGAAGCAGTGGGTTCCAGAACGCCCACTCCGCCATTATCCCAATCAGTGTCACTGAGAAATGAAGAGGCACAATCAGAAGAGACGGGCTAGCTGTTACATGTATTTGGTCCTCTAATACTTACAGGATAGACACCCGAAGGTCCCTTTGGAAAGAATAAGTGAGGTTTGTCAGTCAGTGTTGCCTTTGCGGACATCAATCAACAGACACCAAAAGCTCATGTTCCCACGAACCTCAGGAAGCGGGAGTAAAATTTTCTCTTGTTGGCGCACGTGAACTTGAAAAGAACATATGGTATCTCAGCGTTCAGGTTTTACAAAGTTGCATGGAAATATGGTCTCAAAACACTCAGCAGTTTTCCGCTGCAGATTGATTTCAAATATGGTCTCAAAACACTCAGCAGTTTTCCGTTGCAGATTGATTTCAAATATGGTCTCAAAACACTCAGCAGTTTTCCGCTGCAGATTGATTTCAAATATGGTCTCAAAACACTCAGCAGTTTTCCGCTGCAGATTGATTTCAAATATGGTCTCAAAACACTCAGCACGTTTTCCGTTGCAGATTGTTTTCAAATACAAAATACATCCCTAACAAGGGATATTTGTTGAATACCCTTTAGATAGCCCCCATTTTCAACAACTACAATCAAGGAGAACCATTTTCTACTTCAATACGGTTGAAACATTTATGAATATTTGTTTCAAGCCATGTATGAAACTCTGTGTAACGACAATCTAAAGGAACGGTATCAGAACTATGTGTGTTGGTTGTGTTTGGGAGAATGATGTTCCAGTTCACCTGTATCAAAAAATGGTTGGTTGGTTGGTGTGGTTGTTGTTTAACGCCGAAAAGAAGACATCGAAAACAAGGGTTGCTGGAATATTGCTACATGTATTTCTAGCTAAGGGTGAATCAGTACTTGGAGTTAATTATTTACCCGTTGAAGATGAGTGAGGTTTAGTTTTACGCAATATTCCAGCGATATGGCGGCGGTCTGTAAATAATCGAGTCTGGACCAGACAATTCAGTGATCAACAGCATGAGCATCGATCTACGCAATTGGGAACCGATGACATGTGTCAACCAAATCAGCGAGCCTGACCACCCGATCCCGTTAGAGTTGATTATTTACAGACTGCCGCCATAAAGCTGGAATATTGCTGAAACTAAACTCACTGACTCACTCTTGGAAATCGTCAAAGAAAGAAGATAGTTCTATTGTACAGTACTTTAGACATGATGAAATATACAATAGGTTGAAGATGTGGAATACTGCGCCACAAAAGGATAAATGGACGGTTTGAAGTTGAGGTTTTCCTTTTACTTCCGGTGGGTGAATCAGAAAAGAATTAGCTATTTGACGGCGATTGATCAATAACAGATCATCGATAATCAGGAGCTGCTTAATTTATACTTGGCCACATTTCCTCGCAAACATTCTGATTCATATGCACGAAGATTCCGATCTGCAAGAAGTCGAACACAAATGGAGGTCATCGGGATTACTACTTATCGTCTAAATGCGTTATCCCAAATGCGGAAATGAATGTCTTCAGATTTTATAGCCGAGGTACTGATGCATGGTTTCGGCTGATTCCTTCATCATGTAAGGATTTGTTTGTAGCAATATTTGTTATGCCACTCATCCCTTGGATCAGAATGCTATTGTATTGATGTTTACATGTCATGGTCATGGTATTCCATGCCTTACCAGTGGAAGCACGAACAAAATTGTATGGCAGCCAGATATTGGATATGACACCTGACTGGATGAGTATATTGTAATCTTGTTTTATCATCTTTGGCATTCTACCAATGACAATATCACCCATTGTGGTCTTGGCAATGACAAGACTTGGAATTTGCTACCACGTCCACGTTCTGCAACACGTTCCTGTGAACGTTCACCTTGGACTCACTCACTCACTCACTCAAACACAGAGCAAGAACATAACACAAGTAAGTGTAACGGTCCAGAAATGTTTATTCTATGTATATAACATAAGCATTTTTATGAAGTAAAGTAGAAAAATAAGAAATTGTACGTGTCCAAGTAGTGGAGCCGTGAGGTACAGAAGCTCACTTGAAAACTTATTTGTCGAATATTTGTTTTTGGTCAGGACAAAATATAAATGATTTGAAAATAAGAAAGAGACAATAAAAACATTTGAAACGGTGCAAATGCATGTATGAGGTCTTGTAAATGTACATATGTTCAGCTGTGTCACAGCATCTGTTATACTATTACATGCAGTGTCTATCATATTTCATTAACAGATAGAGTGATAGGAGTCTTTTCGCCTAGTACTTCCATATCTGAGACAAGTCGTTTTGAATTGCCATGTAAAATGTAAAGTCAGAAGGTCAAAACTACAGAATAGTGCATATACCACATTCTGCCTATTTAAGTATACTCATAAATGTTTAATCCACATATACGTTTACTAGCTAGAAGATTGATCGTTTAATAACAAAAGAGACAAGAGGGATCAGTAGTTTGAATAGCCAAATGTTATCCATAAAAAAAAATAGACAAGACATTAAACGAATAAAAGTTGTGCGTGGTAACAAGTGTAATGAAACAATGCTGTAACCATAGAGATATGATAGTATACAAGCCTTACCAAGCATCCTTACCATCTGGGCCATCGTCACGCTGAAGATCCGGGTTCCATTCCCCACAGTGGTACAATGTGTGAAGCCCATATTGCTGGAATGTTACTAAAAGCGGCGTAAAACCATTCTCAGTGACTCATTACACGTTGTAATATTGATAACTTTATGAATGAATAAAACATGAAGACTGAACAAATTACACACGAACTGTCAAGAATTATATTTGGTACCATTATGGAAACTACTTTAATGTTTCATCTCTACTCAGAAGCAAACGTTACTTCGATGGTGTGTCGCCATCATGTTGTCAGCACAACAGTATATCATTCAGAAACATTTCTTTCAAGTCTCAAATTACTACTTGACGGTACGGTATAAAGAAATAATGGCAACCGTGTTTAATTAGGTGAGTGAGTCTGACTTTACGCCGCTTTTTGTAACATTGAAACAATATCACGAACACCAGAAATGACTTTCACACATGTGTGTACCAGTGTGTCCAACCCGGGTCTTCGCTGTGACGAGCAAACGCTCTAACAACTCGCCTAACCCACCGACCCGCAGCTATGTTTAAAGTCGGACTGGCCTTCTGGGAGATGCATTTAGAAAACCATTTCTGAAATCATTAATACATAGTTCAGCTCTATAGACCTTCTACTCTCAGAAGAGATGTCGAAAATGCATTAATTTCTTTAACTGTAAAACATTGGAATATGATGCTATCAATGTTCTTCGGCATACTGTTTCAATACCCTCAACACTAGAAGTAAGTGACATATCTTATCATTACATACTTAGTAAATTACGATTTTACAATCCGAAACTACACATGCAATATCTGTTTAAGCTTCACTTGAATATAATGACACATATATAATCATACTTTGAGTAAGTAAAACACAAATCGCCGGCATACGAACAACCATGGATGCGGGTACAACAAAACTCCATTACAGGGCATCCTGAAACTTTACCCTGCCATTTAACAACGGCAAGTATAGTCGACAATATCAGGTCTCTTCACCTTTCGGTTACATAAACTTATGTAAATCACGTATGAGGCTATCCAGCTTATCTTTTCTGTGTACCTGTGAAATTCAATTAGAAAGATGTGGGGCAGAGATCCAATATAAGTTTATATCCCCTAAGACCGACGACTTTAACACAATCCAGCAGACAGACAGCCGCAAGGTTTTTAATGTGACCCAAATATCTTGGTAAGGTAAAATGTGGACTAAACGTTTATCAAATAGACGTGAAAAAGGGACTAAACACTCTACAACAGATGTTATGTGGCAATAAGCAAAGGCAATCGTTTTAAGTTTGAGTACCGTAGGTAAATGGGCTAGTTCCCGATAAAAGGACTATACAAATTCTCCTTTAGCCATTTTAGGAACATCCCAATATAACAATACAACAACCAGACCTAGAATTAAAACACCCGCACAATACCTTTGGGTACAGCCTCCCTGTCTCAAATACTACAACGATTGGTGGAAGAAACTGATTTTGTGATACAACGTTCACATGTACAATCCAAAGAGGGACACACCACAAGCGATATTGACATTGCAGTTGGAACCGCAAAAGAACTGCATGTTGCCACACACTTTCAAGATGCTTTATTTCTGTCTGAGGCAGCATGGCATGTCTTTCACGGTTCAACAATGACGGTCATGAAATGTTAATAAAACACTATAAAAACATGTTTATGTACATGTGGTTATATTAAAATGGTGATTGTATGGACAGTTATAACAGTAGACGTTCAATATTACTACTTATTTTAAAGCGATTCTCACTTTCAATATGTAACGCATTTTAGTCGTAGTGATTGGTTCACCAGTACAAGTCCAGACTATTAATGACTTAAAGTTCTAAACATAATTCAAAAATGCTGCTTTTTCTAAAACTAACACCCATTGTGATCAAAGTGTATGTCTATAAAAGAGAGAGTGAGTTTAGTTTTACGCCGCTTTTAGCAATATCACGGCGGGGAACACCAGAAGCATAGCTTCAGTTATTGTACCCATGTGAGGAACCGAACACGGTTCTTCGGCGTGACGAGTGAACGCTTTAACCACTAGGCTACCCAACGGGCGTTAGAGAGACGTCCTGTTCCCACCATATATGGGATTGTTTAAGGTCAGAACATATTGAACAATAAGGTATCATATCAGTTCTTATACCAGAAATTAGCAATTAATTATTAATGATTATTGATATTTCTGAGCGAGGACGCAAACAATCAAAACATGGAACAAGTAGAATATTGCTTTTGTGAGTAATGCTGAAACACAGTTCACCAGTAACTGTGATCAAGTTCTTAGTTATCATTTCTGTTTATCGGGAGAACTTTAGCCCCATACAGATGATGAACACACACTTACATAAGAGAATATGAGAATAGCATTTAAACAAACTGCAAAGTTATGCTTTTACTTCTGCTTTGCATTTATTTTCTCAGGTTCATTTCCACTGCAGATGTAAAGCGATCTTAAGGAAAAACACATTTCAGATGTAGGCCTACAGTCCATACCTTGATAATCATATATTGTATATACATATGGCTTTTAACCTACTTTTCTACGATGTTTCTATAAATCCGCGTTTAACTATTGGAATAACCATATATAACCTATATATCAAATGAACAAGGAACTGAAAGACGCCACATACAACTATCAAGACGCACGCTACATTTCTTACTTTTGCTTTTTTTAATCTCTGCATAACAACATATGGCACATTGAGCGCATGCACTGATAATGATGAAAACCGTTGATAAAGATGTACTACCAAGTTCCCTATTAACAGATTACGTTATACTGCATAGGTTGGTGGTGAATTATGACGGCGAATATGTACAGCGCACGCAATACTTACAACCATACATATAAACAAGATAACGCATAGAACGATTAAAACCCATGTTACTGTTCCATATGCTTCTGTCTTCACTTCCGGTTCTTTATTGCGCATTCGCGGAAGCAGTGAGTTCCAGAACGCCACCTGGCGGGGACGTAGTCTCTGGTCTGTTGTTATTGTCCCGTTGCCTTCAATGCCGTTGATTTTCATATAGGTTTGGTTGTGAGCGTCAAAAGCTTCGAAATCTATTTGATTATCTCCAGTAGTTAAGGATGGTCTCCTGGTCGGCGTCAAACAAAATAAAACATATCATTATGCTCTTCATGAACTTTCACGTGTCAAAACTAGATCAGAAATGTGCACTGGGTTTAAAGCCATGTTATTACAGTAATATCAGAACGTTTCAGATTTAATGGTGATGCAGGTCTTAGAGGTTTACCTAGAGGTGAAACCCAGTGAGTGAGTGAGTGAGTTCAGTTTTACGCCGCACTCAGCAATATTCCAGCTATATGGCTGCGGTCTGTAAATAATCGAGTCTGGACACGACAACTCCAGTGATCAACAGCATGAGCATCGATCTAAGCAACTTGGATACGATGACATGTGTCAACCAAGTCAGCGAGCCTGACCACCCGATCCCGTTAGTCGCCTCTAACGACAAGCATAGGTTACTGAAGATCGATTCTAACGCGGATCTTCACGGGTTAGGTGAAACCAGACACCCAGGAGCACATGTGTGGTTCAGACAAACCTGTGGATAATCGGAGCGAACCGCAAGGAATTGCAGCGCCTAAGACTGAACAACCCATTTCTTCATGGGACTGGAAACGTTTCTATTAAACATTCCTTGTTTTCAATTACAAGTTGGAGTGGGTGAGTTTAGGTTTACGCTGCTTTTAGCAATATTCCAGCAATATCGCGTAGGGGGGGCAACAGAAATAAGCTTCACACATTGTATCCGGTCGAGGAATCGAACCCGGGCCTCTGGCGTGACGATGCAAATTGAACAGAACTAGGTGGTAACAGTTTAAATACAAATATATAAGTCGAAACGTGTTTTGATTGTAATAGAAATGGCTGCATACATTAACCTTTTTCTCCAATGAACTGATAGCTATCTGGGTCTCCAAAAGATGAGGAAGTACATGTATACTCACCCATTTTTCACGAAATTGCTCCACATGTTGATGAGGACTTTGCTAACCTGCCTGTCCTCCTCAGTGTATACGTACAGAGGGTGTCCAGTAAAAGGGTAGCCAAACAGGTAGAACTGGTCTCGCCCATGGGGTACACCTACAACATAGTAGTGTGTGAGTGAGTTTAGTTTTACGCCACACTAAGCAATATTCCAGCTATATGGCGGTGATCTGTAAATAATCGGGCCTGGTCCAGACAATCCAGTGATCAACCAGCATGAACATCGATCTACGCAATTGGGATACGATGACAGCGAGCCAAGTCAGCGAGCCTGACCACCCGATCCCGTTAGTCGCCCTTTACGACAAGCATTGGTTACTGAAGATCAACTCTAACCCGGATCTTCACGGCTTCCTACAACATAGCAATGTACTGTATGAGGCCGACTAGTTGACTTACTGGTACTTCTACAGCGTTAGTCATTGCGTAACAATGTACCAAGTGCAATACACTGTATATGTGGTCAGTAATAGGCAGTGATGTGCTATATCTAGACAGGTTCTGGAAAGTACTACAGAGTACTACAATGAGTTGGAGAATCGTGTGGAGTCTTTTTCTGAGGTATGTCACTAATGTACTAGTCACGTGGTCGTCAATTGGCCATGTTGACTATTTGTAAACTTTGTAAAGCTGGTAAATACGGTCTCGGCCTTTCAGAAAAATAACGTATCTCTTCAAGAGCTGTCTGACGAGATTGTCTGCATCAAGAATACTCCCAGTGAGCCAGAACGAAAAAATACGATCACATGCATCAAATGATGAGATGTATCTGCTGTAAGGTGAGGTGAGGTGAAATTGGGTTTTACGTCGTGCTTGAGAATATTTCGCTCATATGACGACGTGCATGCGTGTGTATGTGTATGTGCGGCTGCTTGTACTAGCCCAGACTGAAGCTGGTTTTATAGTGCTAGCCCACTGAGATACCATGCCGCAGTGAAGCATGAATACCCCACTCAGACACATTATACTGACTCCGAGCCGGCCAGTCCTTGTTGTGCCCATTAATGCCGAGCGCCCGACAGGGACCAACAAGTACCATATTTTAACGTCTTTTGGTATGACGCGGTCGGGGATCGAACCCGCGACCTTCCGCTCTCCGGGCGGACTCTCTAACCTCTACACCACGGAGGCGGTCTATCTGCTGTAAGGTTGTAATTGTGTCTATTGCTTTTTGTATAATACTGACATACAAACATTTAAGTGCAAAGGAAATACAATTCTGCTTGAAAATACTTGTATCATTATGCATAAGTACAATCAGTTCTCGTTTGTTTGTAGTGTTACGCCACACTCAGCACAGTTAATAACAGATCATCGATATATCTGTTACTCTTTCCGAATTCACTTGTTTTCATTTATCAATCCGAGCAGAGAAGGTGCAACTTAAAACGACCACTTCCTGCCTAAATGGCCAAATCTCCAAATGTTATCAGTGTGGAAATACAGCATTGCACACACTGTTTTCTGAGAAAAGTTCAGATAACATTTACTTTCATTCTTCGCAAATTGACCTTCACTTTTTAAACTATGGCTGTAATGTATGGGCACACGTCCGTGTAGACTAACAACTAGTCTCTGAAATGAACATATTTTACTGAAAAAAGTTCATAGTAAAAAAAATATATATAATGAAAAGGAGCCCTGAGACTTTCTTCATTTTCAGAGCAGACCTGAAGCTGAGGAAATCTAGACTTGCCACATTTTCTAGACTTGTGTAGGCTTTCTTGGATATATTTGCTTCAGGGTCTGTACGAGAGACTAACGTCCGTGATGAAAGACAACTTACCCAGCCATGATGGTTTCATGGAAACTTGAGAGTGATACTCAAATGAGTAAAAATATACGTTCTTTGTCCTCTGCGCTAGACGTTTTGCGACATCAATGGCGGGAGCAACAAAGGTTGAATCACCAACAACCTATAGACAGAGAAATTCTCTGAAATACAGGTTCGTATCGGTATAGTGGAGAACATTTAAATACAAACCACTTTTTTCTTTTTCATAAAATGATATTTGAGCCATCGTAATGTAATAGATGTTACGTTTTATTATAAGTATCGTATTGATGATGACAATATTGTATTCTAAAATATAGGATGTGATAGTTTATTACATAGGTAGAATAAACATGTTCAGCAGTTCATAACACAGGTACCAATGCGACGAAATTCTACATTTTCATCTCTTTTTAATGATTAGGGATACACAATAGACTTGAAGGGCACATGCATGACCTATCTAATACAAAACATTAACTATCATAAACAAATCAGTTCTTTAAAAGAATATTCACTTTCATTTTTTTTGAAAACCAACAGAATGATACATGATATGTTTAAGAGTTAATTGTATACCAAACGAAGGGAGTGCAAATGATTACAATTAAGCAAGGTAACCAAGGTAAGCCCTTAAACAGATCTAATAGGGGCTTATCACATAATGTTCTTCATGAGGCCTGGCATTCTATCGAAAAGCTTTTTGGAAAGATAGATATCTCTGGGATCATAGTTTCAATTTAAAACATTCTGGATTTCCAGCTGAAGCTGAAATAATATCTACTTTCTCTTCATAAACAATCTCCCCTCCTCGCCTCTCATCCCCACCCAATTCAGCCAGTGTTCAAATAGTTAGCATACAAAGGTTCTGGAAACTTACGTCAGAGAGTCCGATGATGTTAGCCGTCTTATTATCAGGGTCTTTCCATGGTTTATATTCGTGGACAACAAGGTCTGCGAGAAATATGTGTCACATGAGTGTGGTCTCGTTATGACGTCAAAGTAACAAACATACATCTGGCATACATCTATAAGGCACATCTAAACGCATATGTACATATACAGATATACAGCTTCAATTCCATATGGCAAATATTTCTATTCAGTCACTAACACATTTTAAGAATATATGTCATCTAGTGGATCTATGAAAATGGTTATATCACTTAAAGGTAAAGGTTACACATTTAAGGTACATGTAAACGGGACTATAATGTCAGAAAAGAGGAATGGTATCACGCTGACACTGAACTACATGGTTCTTAAGTTCCTTACTGGAAGACGTATCGCGAAACGAGATCCTTTCCCTAACCGATCTGACAGGTGCGTGCTCTTTTAACAAACATATCACCGAAGGTCAAATCTTGCCATTGACCAAGGACTGCTGGTCAAAGCCCCCATCCAACCAAAGGCTCTCTCAGACATTGTTCACGCGAATTCTTTGAATATGTTACTGCTGGGCCCCGTTTCTCAAAGCGATCGTAGTGCTACGACAGTCGTAAGTCTATGTTAAAGTATGGGAGTTACGATCACCTTAGCGCTACGATCGCTTTGAGGAACGGCGCCCTGGACCATCAGCCATGGTAATACTATGTCATCCTACATGGATGGTACTGTAGTACAGTATAAACCATATAAAACAGACTACAATCACTTGATATTTATTAAGCATTGTCATATTTCTTCATGACTCATGTCCGGAAATACTTAAACTGTTTGTGTTCAGAGTTATGTCTTGGATATCATGCTTTATCTTTTCACAAATATTGAAATAATGAAATCAATATGAAGAGGTTGTACGACTGTGAAGATATTAAAAGCAACACTATGTTAACAAAGTGAGAACTGAAATATGAGATGAACATTACTGGACATATGGTACAGAGAACTGAAAACGTGCTTAACCGAAAAGACGTTTCCGTCTGCTTTCACCGTATTCAATATATTTAGACATTTTACTGACATTCCTTTCACTAAAATGTTCCTTAATTACATGACAATTATATCCCATCAAAAATCGGAATGTTCCAATGTGTCAGTGTATCATTTAGGCAGAATGTGCATGTTTCGGAATTATATCTGCTTCCTAAATTATTTAAATATTGAAACAAACACTAAACAAACATATATACTGTGAGTGACATGTACAACAAGGAGCGGAGTCAGGTAGGTTGTAGTACTGAACTGGTGGGTACTCAATTTTATTTTATTTTAAAATTCTGATACATAACTGAAATCCATAATGTTATATTTTCCTTTCTTAAATATTTCTAAATGTAAATTCTGCTCCCTACTTTTCTGAATCCGCTCGTACACCCAGGACTTTTGATGCAAACAAACATGTATGTAATCAAGTTTGTCAAGATGCAACAAGAACGAATTTGACAAATAATTCAAAATTAACCAATCATATTTATTTGAATGCAATAAAACTGCAAGCGAAGTTCATCTTGTGATAAGGAAATAATTTGAAGTGTATCAAAATTCGCCAAACCAATCAAACACTAAAATAGAAATGATACAATTGTTAAAGAATTGAAAAGAAGTCGCAAAAGGAAATATTTCAAAAATGAAATTTACATCCAGTTATTTTTTGCCCATTACCAATAATTTCCGGAATGTTTCTCATGATTTGGGGAGGTGGGGTAAATGTCCCGGCAATAACTGGGGTAAGTTCAATAAAATCTGCTTCTTTAACCACGATTTCAGCTGAAAAACATCAGAAGACCGCATACAGTAACATGGCAGTATGTCATGACGTTTCCAAGATCCATTGTAAACTCTTTCAAACAGTTGAGCCTGGTATGGTTAGAGTTGTCGCACCTTTTCCCTGACAGTAAAGGCAAGATACTTTAAGGCTTCCAACGTTTTATTCTGGTATATAGAATGTAAGGGAATAAAGACGGTATCTATAAAATGTGCTGCTTTTACATACTTACCAACTTATAAACATATCAATCAAACAGTTCGACTAATTTGGAAGTGACGTCGGTATTGAGTTTAAAAGCTTGGGTCCCGATCCACAAAACGTTCGTAGCGCTACGATATTCGTTGGCGTTTGATAGACTATAGAGTTACGACAGGTCGTAACGTTACGAACGCTTTATGGCTCAGGACCCTGAATATACGTTGACGGTTGTAGGAAAGAGTTTAGAATGGATCAGTAGACACCACATGTTATAATACAAAGCTGTACCTATATCGATGTCAATTGTCGTGACGGCTTCCACAAACCACGGCGTCAGCTTAATATCCATTTTCTCGTTAACCCTGACAGCTGTTGAAACAAAATATAACCCACATAGTGGACCAGTTTAATCCTTTACTTCAATTACAAATGTCGAAACAAAATATAACCCACACAGTGGACCAGTTTAATCCCTTACCATAATTACAGGTGTCGAAACAAAATATAACCCACACAGTGGACCAGTTTAATTCCTTACCATAATTACAGGTGTCGAAACAAAATATAACCCACCTAGTGGACCAGTTTAATCCTTTACTTCAATTACAAATGTCGAAACAAAATAACCCACACAGTGGACCAGTTTAATTCCTTACCATAATTACAGGTGCCGAAACAAAATATAACCCACATAGTGGACCAGTTCAACTCTTTCCATAATTACAGGTTTTTAATCTTCCGAAACGAAATCATTTCTGTACACATTTATGGAGACATGATACTTGGTAAGTCTCATCGTAAAATCACTGGCGCCATACAATCAGAATATACGTGAAAATCATGAAAACCACCTGTAAACTTCAAAAGGCTGACTATATACACCGGTAACTTATTCAGAAGTAGTCTCTTAACGGGTTGCAAATGCACATTTAAACAGCATCTCGTAAATGACAATCATTTCTCATTTTAGAAAGCAATATAAATTAAATGAGGCACTGTTCTCCTTGTGTTTGTAACATTTAAATGTCTGCCCGTGTTCAAACATTCCAAACGTCAAACATAACATTCTCAAACATTAGACGATAAGAAGTAACAGTTTTTAGTTTTCATGAGACGATCTCCGTCATTATATATGAAAATCCATATTTTAAGAATGAGGAGATTCAGTTTTCATGTTGTTAGTCATTAATTAAATATGTCTGACAGAGGAATTACAATGTAAACTTACTCCAGTCTTACGTCAGTGTTACGGTTCTTCCTTGCACGTTACCTGTAAGCGACCCTTCATCTCGGGTAACACCTGTCATGAAGACTTCGCCGTTCAAGTCGGCGTCTTTCAGAAGTGTCTCTGGGTCACTGTGTAGGAACTGCTGATCGATGACGGGGGAGAAGTTGTACATCCCTGGCACGTACTAAAAAAAAGATAAAACCCTTTTAAAAGATTGTTGGGAAACAGATACCCCAGTAAAAGTAAATGTAAAACCCCAGTATTAGATTTCTTAGAAAACATACAAACCCCAGTAAAGGATTCTGGAAAACATAACAAGGGAGTTATAGATTCCTTATAACACCAGGAACAGATTCGTTGGAAAACAAAACATCCCAGTAAACGATTTCGTGAAGAGCATAAAAAGATAGTAAAAGATTCCGTTCAATACCAAAACCACCAGTAAGAGATTCCTGAAAAACGGAAAAAGTACAGTCATTCTTCCTAGATTAAAGAACAGTGTGTAAAGTACAGACAGTTGTTTTAAACAATGTTTTCTAAACAATGTTAAATACATCCTGTAAAAACAAGCCGTGAAGATTCGGGTTAGAATTGATCTTCAGTAGCCCATGCTTGTCATAAAATGCGACTAATGGGATCAGGTGGTCAGGCTCGCTGACTTGGTTGAGACATGTTATCGTATCCCAATACCGTATATCGACGCTGAAGCTGTTGATCACTAGATTGTCTGGTCTAAATTCGATCATTTACAGACCGCCGCCATTTAGCTTGAATATTGCTGAGTGCGGCGTTCAGGCGCGTATCAATAACAACCAACCAACCAATCCTGTAAAAAACACGTGACCCTGACTGGTACGCACCAACCTATGTAAAGCTCCAGTAAAATACATGTATTCAGGCTTCAAGACACGCAGCTGTTTCAACTCATTTCTACACCGATTGAGTGGTTATTTAATGAGGCAGTGGTACGGCACCTGTGAGAGCTGATCAAGGTACCAATCCATGGCTTGGATTTTCCGAAAAAAAGATGTTATCCATGTTTAGGTTTGAATTAAGTAATTACGCTTTAGTGTAAAAAAGGAAATTGCATGCAATGAACAAAATCACACTTATTTCACAAACAATAGTTTCAATCATAGTTTAAGTGGTATCATATTATTTTTTTCTTTTGTAGTTGTAAGTTAAATATCTAGCCTCGATTTAAAAAGATCAAGAGGTGCCGCAGAGTTTGTAAGATGGCAGAATCAGTTATCGTTGGTCGTGACCATAAACTTGCACCGATTATGATTCTGGTTTTGTTATTGTCGGCACTGTGGTCGTGGGCACGACAATGAACCCTGCAACAATTCCGGCTTCAGTCCCAAGTCAAGATTGGCCACATGATAAATCTGAATGCAGTACAGACCCGGGTTAGAATTGGTCTTCTGCAGCCCATTAAAACAAAATATCCCTGACAGGTGTTGAAACAAAATACAACCCACACAAGGGACCAGTTTAATCCTTTACTATAATTACAGGTGTTGAAACAAAATACAACCCACATAGTGGACCTGTTTAATCCTTTACTATAATTACATATGTGGAAACAAAATACAACCCACATAGTGGACCTGTTTAATCCTTTACTATAATTACAGGTGTTGAAACAAAATACAACCCACATAGTGGACCTGTTTAATCCTTTACTATAATTACAGGTGTTGAAACAAAATACAACCCACATAGTGGACCAGTTTAATCCTTTACTATAATTACAGATGTTGAAACAAAATACAACCCACATAGTGGACCTGTTTAATCCTTTACTATAATTACAGGTGTTGAAACAAAATACAATACACATAGTGGACCTGTTTAATCCTTTACTATAATTACATATGTGGAAACAAAATACAACCCACATAGTGGACCTGTTTAATCCTTTACTATAATTACAGGTGTTGAAACAAAATACAACCCACATAGTGGACCTGTTTAATCCTTTACTATAATTACAGGTGTTGAAACAAAATACAACCCACATAGTGGACCAGTTTAATCCTTTACTATAATTACAGATGTTGAAACAAAATACAACCCACATAGTGGACCAGTTTAATCCTTTACTATAATTACAGATGTTGAAACAAAATACAACCCACATAGTGGACCTGTTTAATCCTTTACTATAATTACAGGTGTTGAAACAAAATACAACCCACATGGGATCGGGTGGTCAGGCATCGTATTCCCATTGCGTAGATCGATGATCACTTGATTGTCTGGTCAAGACTCGATTATTTACAGACCGCTGCCATATAGCTGGAACATTGCTGAGTGCGGCGTTCAGCAACAAACCAACCAACCAGGAATACAGTACAAGGCAACGTAAAACTATCATGGGTCCTTACTCGTGCCATATTAACGACCTTGTCATAATAATGCTATTGCGATCAACCACGAAGGTAGATTTAACGTTCTGAACAAACTGTTCAACTCTTAACTGATCAGTGAGTGAGTTGAGTTTTACGCAGCTTTTAGCAATATTCCAGCAATATCAAGGCGGGAGACACTAGAAATGGGCTTCACACATTGTATCTATGTTGGGAATCGAACCCGGGCCTTCGGCGTGACGAGCGAACGCTTTAACCACTAGGCTACCCAACCGCCCCCTTAACTGATCAACGTTCATTCGTGCATGTGACCGGGGACATATTTATGTACTTCTTAATACTTTTCGGAAGAGTCTAAAAGTTTGCTCTTGTTCAAGGTTATATAGTGATGTCATGGTGTAGTCACAGCTCTTAAAGCGACTTCTTTGGTCAACTTGCCCCGATAAAACATCTTTTTCTAAGTGCTCTTAGTTAGTCGAAGACCAACTTTGACATTCGCATGGTCACATCTGTCATGTATGCTTTATGTATTGAGATGTCTGGGGTGAGCCTAGAGTTGCTATATCTCATTAGACACAGACATGGCTCGCCTAAATCGAGGAGACATACAACGGTGCTACACGTCACAGAATAATGGCACCGTCAGAATGGACTGTCTACTTCCGATATGGATCAGTGGCATGCAAGACGCGTCCTTCTAAATAATGCACTTGTTATCTTTGGGTGCATTTAAATAACCACGATTCTGCGGAGTGTTTCCACGAAAAAAGTACGATTATTGTTCTCCAGAACAGATGGTTTATGATGTGTTATACTGACTATTTACAGAGATGATAACCAAGTGTTCGCGAAAAGGTCATCATATCGGTCACAAAATCGCGCAAAGGCAAGGCAAGTATTTTGTCTTAACAAACATGAGAACATACAGTGTATCGTATAAGTGAAAATAAGGAATTGCGGGGGTCATCATATTTGTCACTTTAAATTTACCCCCCAAATGTCTCCCATAACTCTTTCTGAAAGATTCAGTAAGGTCCAGGATGTTATAACCTGGATCAATCCCGATCTTTGCACTGTTATAATCGTCCTGAAAGTACAAAACCGATACATTGTGGGATCAAAAAGCGAAGCACACAATCACTGGAGATTCCTGTAAGAACGGTTCAGGCGATGGGACTGGCAGAGAGCTCGTCACTGAACCCCGGAAACAAGGGCCGCGTTTTATATTTTTCTGTTGTTGTTTTTGTTTTTTGGGGGGTTTGCTTGCTTTGTTTTTTTGTTTTAATGTTTTGTTGTTTATTTTGTAAATTTTTTTATTTTTTTGTTTCTTGTTGTTGTTTGTTTGTTTGTTTGTTTATTGTTGTTGTTTTTGGAGGGTTTGTTTTGGTTTTTTTGTTTTGGGTGGTGTAAATATCAATCTCATTTCTTTCCCCCTACCCCTACCACCCATCCCCCATCTGAAATATTGCTGAGTGAGGCGTTACACAACAAACATACACAGTACACACCACTCGAAATTGCACCACAGCTAATTCAGTTTGGAACTTTATACCAATATGTCAAACCTTTGTTGGGGCGGTGGGGTAGCCTCGTGGTTAAGTGTTCGCTCGTCACGCCGAAGTCCCGGGTTCGATTCCCCACATGGGTACAATGTGTGAAACCCATTTCTGGTGTCCCCGCCGTGATATTGCTGGAATATTGCTAAAAGCGCGTAAAGCTAAACTGACTCACACACTCAATCACTCAAACCTTTTATCACTTACATCATATTCCTCCTTTATGATGTCCTTCCAGTCTTTGGTCTTCAGACACTGCTTCAGTTTCTGCATATCCTGCTCGGCATAACAGCCAAGTTTCTCGGCAAAGCGAATTGTTCTGAAGATGGCATTAGCAGGAGGCCGGAGGAGGGCCCAGTAAGCCGTCGGTGACCCACTCTGTAGGATGGCGTACCGGAACAGTCCTATAGAGAGAATAAACTATTAAGTCAATTGGTGGTATTTATGAATAAAAACCTATCCCAGAATTCATATAGGACTAGCGCTGGATTGGAATTTCTTGACCAGTCAAATACCCTTAGAGTAAATATGGCATACTGTGAATCCACTTCCAAGTATTTACATACAGAAGATTGCTGGAGTGTGTTCGCTGTTGAGCAGGAACATTGCCCCTCTCACGATTTTCAGATTCATCACGGGACAAAAATTACCTGCATATAATAATAAGCTCTATGAACTTTCAGAAGCTGGATATGGAGACTGACGTTTTTGATACAGCCAGATGCAAAATTACCCACTTGCAAATAACACACGAATTATTAAATGGCGAGCGGATTTTTTCACTATGTCTGCTGTCCACATGGGACCTATCATCTATGCCATTTCAGGTACAATAGTTTTCAAAAAAACAAACACAACGGATAAATTCTTTGAGTGGCATTTTAGAAGTACAATATAAACCAAACTTTATGTTATAACAACTATTTTTATTTCTTGAGTGCGACGTTTCGATACAGAATCTTGCTAACAGCTGGTGGAGACATTTCTTGGTTGCTAATAGCTAGTAAATACAAGACTTACATGTTAATAGCTAGTGGAGACATTTCCTGCCTGATAATAGCTAGTGAAGACATTTCATGCTTGCTAATAGCTAGTGAAGACATTTCGTGCTTGCTAATAGCTGGGGAAGACATTTCTTGTTTGCTAATAGCTGGGGAAGACATTTCTTGTTTGCTAATAGCTGGGGAAGACATTTCTTGCTTGCTAATAGCCGGGGAAGACATTTCTTGCTTGCTAATAGCCGGGGAAGACATTTCTTGTTTGCTAATAGCCGGGGAAGACATTTCTTGCTTGTTAATAGCTAGTGAAGACATTTCTTCCTTGTTAATAGCTGGGGAAGTCATTTCTTGTTTGCTAATAGCTGGGGAAGACATTTCTTGTTTGCTAATAGCTGGGGAAGACATTTCTTGCTTGTTAATAGCCGGGGAAGACATTTCCTGCTTGATAATAGCTAGTGAAGACATTTCTTGCTTGATAATAGCTGGGGAAGACATTTCTTTCTTGTTAATAGCTGGGGAAGACATTTCTTGCTTGTTAATAGCTGGGGAAGACATTCCCTGCTTGATAATAGCTAGTGAAGACATTTCTTGTTTGCTAATAGCTGGGGAAGACATTTCTTGTTTGCTAATAGCTTGGGAAGACCTTTCTTGCTTGCTAATAGGTGGTGAAGACATTTCTTGCTTGCTAATAGCCGGGGAAGACATTTCTTGCTTGCTAATAGCTGGGGACGACATTTCTTGCTTGTTAATAGCTGGGGAAGACATTTCTTGCTTGCTAATAGCTAGTGAAGACATTTCTTGTTTGCTAATAGCCGGGGAAGACATTTCTTGCTTGCTAATAACTAGTGAAGACATTTCTTCCTTGCTAATAGCTAGGGAAGACATTTCTTGCTTGTTAATAGCTAGTGAAGACATTTCTTGCTTGTTAATAGCTAGTGAAGACATTTCTTGCTTGTTAATAGCTAGTGAAGACATTTCTTGCTTGTTAATAGCTAGTGAATACATTTCTTGTTTGCTAATAGCTGGGGAAGACATTTCTTTCTTGTTAATAGCTGGGGAAGACATTTCCTGCTTGATAATAGCTAGTGAAGACATTTCTTGCTTGCTAATAGCTGGGGAAGACATTTCTTGTTTGCTAATAGCTGGGGAAGACATTTCTTGCTTGCTAATAGCCGGGGAAGACATTTCTTGTTTGCTAATAGCTGGGGAAGACATTTCTTGCTTGTTAATATCTGGGGAAGACATTTCTTGCTTGCTAATAGCTGGGGAAGACATTTCTTGTTTGCTAATAGCCGGGGGAGACATTTCTTGCTTGCTAATAGCTAGTGAAGACATTTCTTGCTTGTTAATAGCTAGTGAAGACATTTCTTGCTTGTTAAAAGCTAGTGAAGATATTTATTGCTTGTTAATAGCTAGTGAAGACATTTCTTGCTTGTTAATAGCTAGTGAAGACATTTCTTGCTTGTTAATAGCTAGTGAAGACATTTCTTGCTTGTTAATAGCTGGGGAAGACATTTCTTGTTTGCTAATAGCTGGGGAAGACATTTCTTGCTTGCTAATAGCCGGTGAAGACATTTCTTGCTTGTTAATAGCTAGTGAAGACATTTCTTGCTTGTTAATAGCTAGTGAAGACATTTCTTGCTTGTTAATAGCTAGTGAAGACATTTCTTGCTTGTTAATAGCTAGTGAAGACATTTCTTGCTTGTTAATAGCTAGTGAAGACATTTTGTGCATGCTGATAGCCAGTGAAGACATTTCCTGCTTGATAACAGCTGGTGGGGACATTTCTTGAATGTTAAATCATTTCTTGCTTGCTAATAGTTAGTGGAGGCATTCCTTGCTTTTTAATTGGTAGTAGTGACATTTATTGTTTGTTAATAGCTAGGGAAGACATATTTTGCCTGTCACCAGCTAGTAAAGCCATTTCTTGATTGCCACGAGCAAACAGCACTTGCAATTAAATTTCATTCATGAATGCGTGTTTTCAGGAAAATGAGCGTCCCAGTCACGAAACCCATGTCCAGCAGGTGTCAGAAACATTGATATTTGGCATGTGGAGTGATGAGATTGAGAAAATATGCCCTGTAGATTTTCAATGACTCAAACTTCATTGTTTCGGAATCACGGGTAATGGGTTGCAAATATACTAGTTTCCATTATTGAAGGGTTAAGGTTCTATATAGCAATATTTAGGAATATATGTTAAAATGTCGTCATTTCTGAAGATAACGATAAATTTCTTTTTTATTCATGCAAACAATTGTTCACCAAACACACAGACAAAAGAGTTTGAAATGTTTTGACGTTAGCAGAAAGAGGTCAGGCAGTTGGGCTGATGCAAGCCGGATGGACACAGCGGGCAACTGCTAATCACTTCAACGTGAGTCAAAGCGTGATAGGGAGACTGTGGCAGAGGTTCCAGGCCACAGGTACAGTTGAATATGCACGAAGACCTGGCAGACCAAGGGTGACTACAGCGAGGCAGGATAGACACTTGGTGTCGCCCTACATAACGGATTCTTGACAACAGTGGATCTCCAAGCTGAACACTTGAATGTCAACAACGTCCGGATCAGTGGGATTACTGTTCGTCGCCTCTTGCATGCTGCGGGGTTTCATTCACATCGACCTGCTGTTCGCCCACCATTGACACTACGTCAGCGACAGGCCCGTATGGCATGGACTAGGCGTCATTCTCGGTGGAATCAACGCCAGTGGTCAGCCGTGTTTTTTTACAGATGAAAGTAGGTTTAATCTGTCCTTGAATGGTGGTCGTCGCAGGGTTTTCCGTCGTCGAGGTGAACGTATCACAGATGCAACTGTTGCTACCCACAACCGATTTGGTGGAGCCTCCGTAATGGTTTGGGCAGGGCTTTCAGCAACTGGACGCACTGACCTTTACGTCATCAATGGTAATCTCAATGGTCAGCGATATCGTGATGAAATTTTGAGTGTCATCGCAGTACCATACCTCCAGGCTATGCATGGGTTTTACGGCCGTGTTTTGCTGGATGATAATGCAAGACCACACCGGGAAAGAATAGTCACTGCTTATCTGCAACAGCAAGGTGTTGACCACATGGACTGGCCAGCATGTTCTCCTGACCTCAATCCAATAGAACATGCATGGGACGAGTTGGGTAGGAGAGTGTACAGGCGACATCATTAACCACGGACTGTCCAGGAGCTCCAACGACTCTTAATCAATGAATGGCAGCAGATTCCACAAGCCTTTTTCATGAACGTGATACGAAGCATGAGGTCACGGTGTAACAGTGTCATTGACCAAAGGGGTGGGTACAGAAGACACTGATCATCTTAAGACTCTATGATTTGCTATTCTGATTTATAAGGATGCCTCTCTTTAATGCTCTGTAAAATCGTAAATCCTTCATTCAATGTGAGGAATATTGCTTTAAACAGGTTTTCCATACATTAAAGATGTTTTTTTTAAGTTGAAAGGGGTTGTTTATTAATACAACGTGTCTGTTAGCAGCCTTAAGAAAACTTGACCCTTCAATATTGGAAGTGAGTATATATCATTCGTTTGTTTTATCCATAATACTCATGACTTTCCTACCTCAGAGCGACTTACCTTTTGAGTGAGGTGACACGACATGAAAACCGACATTTCCTCCTCCCGCACTGTGACCTTCCACGGTGACCTTGGTTGGGTCACCTCCAAAAAAATGAATATTTTTGGATACCCATTTGAGCGCTGCAGTCTGATCCATTAGCCCATAGTTCCCCGGAAACTCTGGTCGCTCGCCACTCAGGAACCCTGCAACAAGGAGAGGTACATCCACACAAATTGGACACAGAAATTTTAAACACAAATCGTCTGGATTGACACGTTATATCGTGCCATCATGGGCAGTTGCAAAACATCTACAGAGCACACTGTGTACTGATTCCCAGTCGCGATGACTGCTTCTGGTAGCACATAAGGTGCTAAAACGTTTCGCGAACAAATATTTATATCGTTAGGGGTTAAGTCAGATTCATATTGTTTCTACCTAGTTCGGAAGCCCCTGTTTCTAGGTTCGGAACCCCCATCCTCCAAAGTGGTTAACGTCCGAGAACGTCATCACTTCGAGATTTCCTCCTACATCAAGACAACACATGACGATATCAATACAATACTATATGAAGCGGCGTTACCCTCACTCACTCAAATGGTTTCTTTTTGGTCTGACGATTGAATACAGAGCCTAATTTTGTGACTTTACTTAAATGACGAGACGTAAATCGTATTGATAACGTTTCTCGAATTCTTGTCTGGAATGAGACGGGTTAAGAGAGTGACATGTATGTGATGTCCGAACATACTAATGTAAATATCTGACAATGTATGCCAGTATCCCTGATACTTGTTAACAGTTTATATGAAGGGTTGGCTGGTTGGTTGGTTGGTTGGTTGGTTGGTTAGCGACGCACTCAGCAATATTCCAGCTATATGGCGGCGGTCTGTAAATAATCGAGTCTGGACGAGACAATCCAGTGATCAACAGCATGAGCATCAATCTCAAAATTAAATGAATAAAGTAATCGGACTCAAGGTTCCAGTGAAGTCGGGGCGGTGGGGTAGCCTAGTGGTTAAAGCGTTGGCTCGTCACGCCGAAGGCCCGGGTTCGATTCCCCACATGGGCACAATGTGTTAAGCCCATTTCTAGTGTCCCCCGCCATGATATTGCCGAAACATTGCTAAAAGCGGCGTAAAACTAAACTCAGTCAGTCAGTCAGTCCAGTGAAGTCAGATCGTCACTGAATTATATGAATTAAGACAAAGGCTAGTAGGTGAAAGCTGTTTAACGCCAGAGTCGGCAATATTACCACACACTTGGTAGTTTGTGAAGTGCTGAGAACATGCTAGTCATACTAGTGACCGATAGCATGAGGTACGTGTCACGCAATCAGGCTACGTTGACGTGCAATCAAACCACCCAGTCCTCATTCTACACTGTTATTTCCAGCAAGAGGTACCAAAGACCTATTCCGGTATCTCCACATGACTGTTATAATCATATGTGCAATCTGACGTGTCAACAATAAATGTTGTTTCTATATATTTGATCCCAAGGGTGAATTCATTCAAACATCTAACCCAACAGGGTCTACTGTGTTTTCCTTTGGTGTGACATACAAATTGTACAGGTTTTCGAGGCAAAATAGACATTATTTCAAGAAACAGATACTTGAAGCGTGATATGCACTTCTGAAAACAATTTTTACTAACTTAGAATAGCTTCATGATTAAAGATTAATGCAGTCAACTCACCGAATGGCCCGAGTCTGTAATTAAAATTAATAACAATAATTTCTCCAAGAGCTGCCAAAACGTCGCCATCGAACATCGTTCCCATGCCGACTTCGTTTGAACCACCATGAATGTGCACAAGGACCGCCATCTTGCTGTCAGCGCCACCTGTCTTGAAGATTAAGTCGAAAGATAGCATCATGTACATACAAGGATAGAAGTAGGTAAGCCTGAACAATTAAGATAACGCTAATTGCTCAGGCTAGACGGCTTCGTGGCGGAGACCTCTAAGGTTTTTGCTACACACACACATGGAACACATACGTTTCTCTGTTACACAGACGTAAGCTTTCCGTTATAATCTGACGCAATTATTTTGATAAATACCAGAGACAAATTTTGTTTGTAGTTTGTTATTAAAGCCTGCATGCAAAAGCTTTCTTTGGTTGGTTGGTTTGTTGTTTAAAACGTGCAATATTCTAGCTATACGGCAGAGGTCTGTAAATAATCTAGTCTGGACCAGACAATCCAGTGATCAACAGCATGAGCATCGATCTACGCTATTTTTATACGATGGCATGTGTCAACCAAGTCAACGAGCCTGAACACCCGACCCCGTTAGTCGCCTCTAACGACAAGCATGGGTTACTGAAGATCAATTTTAACCCGGATGTTCACGGGTCTTGAGAAACTTTACCACCATAAGACATGTTGACAAAACATTCAAAGCAAAACAACCAAGAATAAAGACAAACACTGTTCGCTGCTACATGATAATCGCGTTAAAAGAGAATACAGTCAGGCTACTGCTGTAGTCATGAAGACATTTCAACCGATCAGACTTTTGTTTACGCCCAATATGGTTTAAAAAAAGGCCATGTTTTTCCATTTTTTATATATTTTTGTTCTTGTTTTTAATTATCGGTTTCCATTCATGTAACATATAAACGTATTGTATCTGAACATCGCTGCCGCCCGAAAATACTTTTGACTTATCGGACTATTACAGATATAAAAAACACATTGTCGACGCCATCCTCAACACCAAAGAATGTTATCAAATGAGACAAGTTCGACATAACGAGATTGAGCTGTATTCTGATCTCGCACTTTTCAATGATATCTCTATCCACAGAACATTGACAGACATATTTCTGGTACAGTCGACCGACAGCATTTGTCGTTGTATGATCTAAGGCCACGTTTCTAAACACAGACCGCCGATAAAGGTTACCATCTAAAGGACCACTAGACCAACAAATGGGATACATATATAGCCGCAGATCAAAGATATCTCATCGGAATCAAATATCTGTTCCAATTATTTTGTGTAAGTCCTTGTTGTTCTAGATAGCGCCAAAGACATCAGACAGATGTGCCGATTATTGATCAGAAGAAGCAAACGATCCGTCATAAAGTGAGTGAGTTTAGTTTAACGTCGCACTCAGCAATATTACAGCTATATGGCGGCGGTCTGTAAATAATCGAGTCTGGACAAGACAATCAAGTGATCAACATCATGAACATCGATCTACGCAACTGGGATACGATGACATGTGTCAACCAAGTCAGTGAGCCTGACCACCCGATCCCGTTAGTCGCCTCTTACTCCGCCATAAAGAGTTGTCCGACATACAAAAAGGATTAACTCAAATTTTCAGTACAGTGAATTCCGATGCTACTTTTTTCTCTAAATATGTCTGAGCATTAAAAGAATATTACACGAAGATGGTAGCGAATGTATCACAGAATGACATATTCTACTCAAAATTAACAATATTGGGATGAGTTATGGCGACCGGGCTGGCAAATTGGTGTTTACAATGGTCTCGTTTTCTAAATAGGCATGTCTGAACCTTGAACAATAACGTCATGCGTTATCGTCCAAGAGGTTGGAGTGACGTCCGATTGCACCAGCAAATGGTCTCAGGTTGGAATCCTGAAATCTTGAGCATGACGACCCGAGGTGTCTAGATACATAGGTTGTATCGCGATTCATCACTGAGGAAGTACTGGCGCCCAGTCTTGGTCCGTACAGTCGACGTGATCTTCAATCCAAATCCAAAAGTTCCCCCCTGTGATGCCTGGTAATGCATGCACTCCGAGGCAGAAGACCAGCCTCACGGATTAAAAAATACTCACTGTCTGAAAAAACGTTAACTCCACTTGCGTTAAACAGGTCACAAAGTGATGACATGCCAATGCAATCAGGAGAAATTTGTCTTAATGTGGATGAACGCTGTCGACCACCAGCATGTCGTTTGGTAGCCGAACGTCTGGTATCAGTGCCATGCATTGCTGATCCCACTTTGGCTGACATCAAACATGTATGGAAGCTTGACGTTGTGTTGACAGTTTCAAGCATGCCTATGCATCAGACAAAATTGTCAAACGACTTCTTTAATGCTAAGAAGGCATAAATTCATCCCGTTACTGCAATCCTCAGTAGCAGCTATCTTTATGCTCTCTGACAATCATTGAAATGATTGTGTTACGATGCATCCAAACACAGGTTCTGAAAGCACCTCCTGGCAGTGCTTCAGAACTTGTGTTTGGACTGATTATCCGTGACCCTTCATTATTAAACTGAGTTCCTATCTAGCTCACCTACGTCACAAAAACTAAAAATGGTGATATGGCATAATTACTACATACAAAGCAATGAAGACGTTTTCTTTGTTATTTAACGTCGCAGTTTTCTATCTATATTATGGCGGTCTGTACAACCATCAGACAAACCTGTAATTAACATCATCAGCATCTATCTAAGCATTTGGGATACGATCACATGCATCAACCAAGTCAGCGAGCCTGACCAACTGATCCCGTCAGTCGCTTCTTACGACAAGCGTGGGTTGCTGAAGACCAATTCCAACCCGGATCGCCACGAGTGATATGACGAAGATATAGAGCCATATAATAAACAAATAAACTCTGTCAAAAAAGAAACGCAACCCCTGTATTTTAGAGATTTTGATCTGAAGTTTTAGGACGACACGGCATTTTTATTATTTAAGACAGAAGTCTGAAATTTGGCAGAATAATAACCTAGATGGGCATGTTTAAAATTGTCAGTTCAAAAGTCATCTCACAGACACCAGTTTGTCACCAGGGGGGCGTCTTTCTCAGTATCTCGTATGAGCACCACGCGCTGCAATCACTGCACGGCATCTCCTTGGACAAGAACGGATAAGACGCCGGATTCTTTCCTGGGGAATGGCTCTCCACTCATCCTGCAGTGCAACGGCGAGCTGTTGCAGCGTCTGTGGCGGCGGCTGACGTTGACGTACGCGTCGATCCAGAGTATCCCACAGGTGTTCAATAGGGTTGAGGTCTGGTGATTTAGAGGGTCATGGCAAGACATTGACGTTGGAATTCTGCAGAAAGTTCATTGTTGCACGTGCAGTATGAGGCCGGGCGTTGTCCCGTTGAAAAATCTGTGTCTGTTGGTCAATAATCGGGAGAAGGTGAAGCTCTAACACGTGGTTGATGTAACGTTGGGCTGTCAGGTTCCCTGGAACGATCACCAAGTCTGATTTCTGGTTGTATGAGATGGTTCCCAAACCATGACGCTTTCTCCGCCAAATCTGTCCACCTGTCGGACGCAGATGGGCGCAAAACGTTTATGACGTCTCCTATACAGACGCTGTCTTCCGTCGTGACGTTGCAAAGAAAACGTGATTCATCAGAAAACCAGATTCGCCTCCAGTTTTGTAAAGTCCGTATCCTTACGTTGTTGCACCACCTGAGTCGTCGGCGTCGATGTAGGGGCGTAGTACAGGTCCAACAACTGGTCTACAGGCACGTAAACCCGCTTCTTTCAGACGGTTCCTAATCGTTTGAGCTGACACTCTCCTCAAACCTGGTATTTGTGTGGCAGTCACGGTTGGTAGGGCATGCCGATTACGCAGGTGATGGACCCGGATGTACCGATCTTGAAGGGGGGTCGTGATTCTTGGCCTTCCACTTCTCGGGCGATCGTTGGTCAAATTGAAGTTGTTGTAGCGGCTCCAAAGTCGGGATATCGTTGTTTTGTGAACATTTAGGTGCCGTGCAACAGTTCCAAAACTTTCTCCGGCTTGAACACGACCAATGGCGATATTTTGGTCGGCAGCACTCAATCGTGGCATTTTTAACACAGCTTTTCGGCGACAAATGAATGAATATAATACGGAAGCACATGGGCTTTTATACACCCCTACATTAACTGCCATTTTCATGATTTGCATGTGTTTTTTTTGTGCGAAGTCACCATGAGGGTCATTTCATGCGTTGTGACGGAATAAGCAATAAAATACACTTATGCGTACAAATGCAGTTGTTTGGATGGTAATCTTCATTAATTACGTGTATCATTTCAATACATTCGAATAAAATTTAGTTTGGAAGCAATAACTTCATTCAAACGAATTTTTCATATCTGAGGACAGGGGTTGCGTTTCTTTTTTGACAGAGTTTAGTTCAGTGATTGTGACACAGAAAGCGCGTCAATTTAAGCACTGTCAGTTTTGGTATTATTAAACTATTGTATTAAAGAAAGCTGTCATATTCACAATACTTTACCGAAATGATGGAATAACCGAAATATTTCAGTTGGACCACCTCTGTATCAATCCATCGGATGAGTAATAGTGTGGGTGTGTATGAGATGACGTTATCAACCCGGAGCTAAAACTCTTGACTGAAATAGACCACACATTGGGTCAATTCCGGTCTGCATGTGTCCTCGGCAATTGTTTCCAGAATGGAAGACCTTCAGGCACATGTAGACATAATAGCAATTAACCATCGGGACTTAACCTACGGAAATGTTTTTGCTAGTTTCATTTCACGCTACCCAAAATCATTTCCATAGATAAATATTTCTTTAATTTGAAACCAAGCTTAGAAAAAGCAATATTGGAACCATCAGCTGAGTCTGTCATTTCATTAGGAAAGACTGGCTTCGACCCAGTTGAAACATTCAAACTTGCCCGAAGCATTGAACACCCTCTCTAGCATCAGAGTCTGGTCTTGGCAGGCCGAGGAAATCGGACGCTGAGGAATACAAATTCCATTTTCAAGTGACAGGTAGTTACAAAGTTATTTCTGGCTTTCGAGTTTCTTTAATTAAGAGATAGTTCGCCTTTGATAGTCTCATTTACCAAGATGGGTCGATAGTTACGTAAACCGCGTGAAAGCTATCTTCACGTCAATGATAAAAGTCTTGCGTAATTGATCGCCTTTGCTTCAAGTTCGTTTCAGCTTTGCAGTTATTGTCGAAGAGTTTTAGTGAGATGTTCATTGGTTTTTCCGAAGGTATGATTGTAACCTTGGAACCAGTGCTGTTTTACTGATCTGTAATGTGTTAGTTAGCCGTGTGCATAGAGGAAGTGTTGATATAATTTCACGCTCTTAACCCCAGTAAACTGAATCAAAGAGTCTACCACGACCTCGTTCCGTGGAAGCATGCTAATGTCAATAAACCTCAGTTCAGATTGGCGTTCCGTGGATTTATGCAGATAATTCTAGCTCTATGGTAGCATTACGGCTTGTTTGACAAGAGAAAAACATATCTCAATACAAGGACATTGTGTAACACAAGCTCAAAGACAAAGGTGACCTCTGTCATAATTTTAATCACACGGCGATGCTTTTAGAAGCGCTTAACTAACACTTCATTTTCTTTGAAGGTCTTGAGTTCACTTGTTTCAACTGGACTGAAATTAGGGTCATCATAGGCGTTAGAATCCAAATCGAAATAAAATTGAGGATTTCAATTTCAGATTTTATGTTCTTTGCTCAAATAAAGGTTCAAATGGCTTGTTTGATGTTTTTCTTTTCCCGTTAAAGTCTTAAGGCAGTGAAAAATGTGCTTCACGCATTGCACCTATGTTGGAAATCAAACCTGTTCTTTCGGTGAGACCAGCAAACGCGTAACCACTTCTCTAATAGCCGTCCCTAAATACGCATCAGAAATACACCGAGCTTCCTTGTTTTGGTTGTGCCAGCTTAGTGGGTCTAACACCGCCATTGAGAAGAATTAGGGGGAAATCCCGAACTTATACACAACTGTATACAGTAATTATCCATAACTACCAGACTTCGTCAGCTATTGATAAGGAAACCTTTTAAAACCAAATAATTATTAGACGTCAGCCCAAGAGAATAACCAATTTCGACTATCTGACGCCAAAGATTCACTGAAACAAAGAGGCAAAGTAACTGTGGATAGTATATATTGTGAAGAAAACAATGAAAAGCAGTGGTGACACCAGGTGTTCGCTAAAGGGTACCTAGACCCCCTAAGCTGTGTTTGCGCAATTTTATAGCACTTAATATTTAGTAACAATTACAGTGACGCTTCTTTATATGTGAGGTGGGGTGAAATGGGTTTTACGTCGTACTTAACAATATTTCGCTCATATGACGACGTGCATTCGTGTGTATGTGTATGTGCGGCTGCTTGTACTAGCCCAGACTGAAGCTGGTTTTATAGTATTAGTCCACTGAGATACCATGCCGGAGTGAAGCATGAATACCCCACTCAGACACATTATACTGACTCCGAGCCGACCAGTCCTTGTTGTAACCGAGCCGAGCGCCAGGCAGGGACCAACAAGTACTATATTTTAACGTCTTTTAGTATGACGCGGTCGAGGATCGAACCCGCGACCTTCCGCTCTCCGGGCGGACGCTCTAACCACTACACCACGGAGAAAGCCTCTTTATATGTAAACCAGGGGCATAGGGGTAGCCTAGTGGTTAAGCGTTCGCCGAAGGCCCGGGTTCGATTCCCCACACGGGTACAATGTGTGAAGCCGATTTCTGGTGTCCACCCGCCGTGAAATTGCTTATTAGCGGCGTAAAACCAACTCACTCACTAACTTACATGAAAAACCACAGTGACAATTTTAACTACTATACTCTATATCTCAACTCTCCAACGAAAGATGTATAAATTGCACATCACGATTGTTCCCCGAAGAAAGACGTATTGCAGAATCTGTGTACGAGACAGTCAGACAAATTGAGCTTCCAGGTTTTCCTGACGTAAAATCTCCTTACCGGTATTTATATCAACAGCAGTCATTAGGAGATGGCATATCCCCAGGCCGCTCACAATGTTTCGGGAAGAGGTATCGAACGGTTTTGAAACAGATTCCGGAAAGTGTCTCCCTTGTTTCCATGGAAATGACAAAAAAAACTTAACTTTAAAAAGCAAACGTTTTGTGTGTAAATATTCAACAGTTTTTACTTCTGTTCCGGAAATGAACCTCGCTATGAGTCCAACTGACATGACTTGAGCTGAACATTTAAAACCTGTTGCAGAGCCCATCAATCAATGTTCAGACTGCAAACAGTGACAAATTAGTCAATAGATGGATAATGAAGTTCTTCTCGTCAAATGGTTGATGTTTCTCATTATACTTCATTTGTACTTACTACCATTCAAGACGGCCTCCGTGGTGTAGTGGTTAGAGCGTCCGCCCGGAGAGCGGAAGGTCGCGGGTTCGATCCTCGACCGCGTCACACCAAAAGACGTTAAATTATGGTACTTGTTGGTCCCCTGCCTGGCGCTCGGCATTAATGGGTACAACAAGGACTGGTCGGCTTGGAGTCAGTATAATGTGCCTGAGTGGGGTATTCATGCTTCACTGCGGCATGGTATCTCAGTGGGCTAGCACTATAAAACCAGCTTAAGTCTGGGCTAGTACAAGCAGCCGCACATACACATACACACGAATGCACGTCGTCATATGAGCGAAATATTCTCAAGCACGACGTTAAACCCAATTTCACCTCACCTCACCTACTACCATTCACAAACAATGACTATAGGGAAGTTCACAACACCATAATGATGGTATTCCTGTTGTATATAAAAGAGAAAATACTTTCGATAATCATACGATTAATGACAATGTACGTTTCTGACTATATCATAAGGATCAGTTTATGAATCACTATCACATAGTGTTCGGGAATAGGTGAGCTTAACCTGTGTAACGGGCATCACAAACACACGAGAAGGCAAGTTAATTTTTCACTTAAACAACATGGGAACATACGTTTCAAAATTGGGCATTCAAAAAGGCAATTATATCGGACATCATTTTGATACCTCGTGCGACTAAAGTAAGTAATTTATTTCGTAATTTCACAGAATCGGGTCGAACTCTTAAGATCAAATCATGCAGCTGCACTTACAGGGCTGTCTCAACAACATGTCATTAGACACATGTTTGTAGACACAAAGCCACAAAATCACTGCTAAGAAGATGTAAGATATTTCAGAAAGAAAGGCACAGGGTCATTGCCCCTAAACAAAAACTATCCATCTGATGGGGGTGAGTGAGTGAGTATGGTTTTAAGCTGATTTTAGCAATATTCCATCATTATCACACCTGGGTACACCAGAAATGGGCTTCACACTTTGTATCCATGTGTTGAATCGAACCCGGGTCTTCGGCGTGACGAGCTAACGCTTTAACCACTAGCCTCCATCTGATGGATCAGTGGTCCTTGACCTTTCACCATCTTGTGACAAACCTACATACGTCGGCTGACATATCTGCAGTGTTCCATGAGATCTCATATGCTTGTCGTGTCACAGGCGCCTACACTTGAGTTACGAGGGAAGGCAAAAGAGAGATCTATATGTCACACAAATGAATTACACCGGACATATGTCTTCCTTAGTATCCTTTTCACTCCTATCCTTAAAATCGATATTTGTTTCACTTCCGGGATGTACGGTTTTTATTAGCTGCATTATGTGACACCATTCGGCTTCAAAATAAAAGAACCTGTGAAGATCTTCAGTAACCCATGCTTGTCGTAAGAGGAAACTAACCACTCGCTGTCTTGGTTGACACATGTCATCGTATCCCAATAGCGTAGATTGATGTTCATGCTGGTGATCACTAGATTGTCTGGTCCAGACTCGATTATTTACAGACCACAAACAAAAACAAACAAAACACGTAATATTGCTATTTCCAATAGTCCGATTTCGAGTCAAAGCAGAACGAAATTTTAGACCCTACAAAAAACAGGTCTTAACTGAGACACGTGGTATGTTAAGATATGAAGTCACACGCACCTGTGGAACGTAGATGTTGATGTAGAGGCAGTCTTCGTCGCTGTCGGTGTACCCAGGGACGTGCATGTGAACATAAGACCACTCTGATTCTGTCTGGGGGCACGCTGGAGGCTTGACTGTGGCGTTCAGAATTCCCTCCCATGACTTTGGTTCCTCAGGGTTCTGTAAATCAATAAACGAGAAATCTGTAGAGGAAATGTCTTTGCTAATATTTAATTATTGTTCATTTTGGTTTCACATGTCTTAGATCAAGTACATCAATGATTTAACAATTCCACATATATAAACCAACATTATGAAATATAATGTATAGGTATGTTCATGTCAAAAGTATATATTTCAAAACCATTTAAGGGCAATTGTTTAAGCGGTTGGGCGTCTTCCGACTTTGCCCTGCTGATATTGAAGGAAGATGTCTAAAAGCGGCTTAAAACTCAACGCAGGTATATAACGAATATGCTGAAGTTGAGTAAAGAATGACCTGTGTGTGCTGAAGTGCGCTTTGTCCATAACTACAATGGCTGCGGCGTACCATTCCACCATCTCCTGTGACGCTTCCCCCAGAAAGGTAACTATATGTACCATGCAGTTATATCAGATGACACATCAGTTTACAATGTCTATACAATAAGTTGAAGTTTTGTTCAGAAAGCAGCGTTCGTTCGTCACGCCGAGGACAATGTGTGAAGCCCAATTCTAGTGTCCCCCGCCCTGATATTGCGGGAATATAGCTAACAGCGGCGTAAAACTAAACTCACTCACTCACTAACTCATTTATTGTTCAGAAAGCGTTATGTCATGAGTGAGTGAATGTTGAGATACGCCGCAGTCACAATTCATGATAGCAAGACAGTCTGTAGATTATAGTGTTTGGTCAAGGCAAATATGTGATGGAAGATGTATTTATACCAGATGACATCCGTTTACAATGTCTGTACTGTGGTAGGTTATTTAAAAAGGTAATATAGGCTATAGTCCCAGGTTACACATCGAGAATTACAAATGTGTTCAGTGAAAATGTTATAATAAAGACTGTCTCAGTAATATAGCTTGATATATATATACTGATAAATGTTTTAAGATTCTTGCATTTGATGATTGTATAAGCATATTAAATTTGTGGATTGTTGGATATTCATAAAATCGTAAAGGGATGTACAAATGCCGCAATGCTTGATATATACCTCAAATAAGCAAGAAGTGATATTTATTTTCTATATATGGCAGTTCGCCGATATTACATATAATCTGTCATTTCTAGCCTGTCCAATATATCTGCCAGTTTCTATTCGTAGTTATAAGAGCCCAATTTAAACTGAGCAAGAGCCCGTCTATGTTTATAATCGTTGACTGTGAGGATAGAAGATTCAACACCGAACATAGGTTTAAACAACGAGTATTCAAATGTTTGTGTGTCCTTTACTAGTGCAGAATGCCAGTCCTGTTGATACCAAACTTTGAGTCTACCTAAAAATTCATCTAAAAATAACGTTTCATTTCGAACCATCTGTTCTTGCCAAACCAATCCGAATGCATAGACTTGTATGTTTTGTCCTAGATGTCCAGCTCTTTCAACCACTACTTTCCATTTCTACAAACATATTACTAGTATAACATTTCTTTACATAACGCTCATTTGAGTTTTCAATATTTTACACCAATATTTGCTGGACCATTTGATGGCATAAATATACAATGGATATCTTCCACATTCGCCCCGCACAACATGTGCTGATACAGAATTTAATTTAATTCCTAGAAATCGTTTACAAGCTGTTACATGTATAACTTCTATTTCGTTAAACAACATTCAGCCCCCATATTTCTGCACCGTAAAATAAAATCTGACAAACTTTGGTGTCATAAATCTAAAGAACAAGTCGAAAGGTAACGGCTTAAACGTTGACAGTGATCTAAATACACCAAAGAAAACTTGCTTAGCCTGCAGACATACACTTTCTGTGTTCTTGGTCCTTACTAATGACCTGCTGAATAAAATACCAAGAGTTAGACTTTTAGGACATCAAGTCTTTTCTGATAAGCAAACACTGTATCAGAGATAAACACAACATCAACAGCAAATAAGAGAAGAAATAACTGTACAAATTCTGGATGAAGCTGAATTCCAGGTACGCAACATGCTTCGATTTCATAAGCTAGTTCATCGATAAGAATGGAAAAAAGAAGAGGGATTAAGATACACCCTTGTCGTAAACCCAGTGGACAATCAAAACATGTTGAAAAGAAATATTATTAAATTTGACACATGCTTTAAGACTTGCATAGAGAGCTTGGATTATAGTGTTTGGTCCAGGCAAATATGTGATGGAAGATGCATAAAGCGGCTTAAAACCCAACACATTTACAACGGGTTTTAAGGTGGATTTGTGTAAGGAATGATCTGTGTGTGCTGAAATGCGCTTTGTCCTTAACGCCAATCATGCTCATTCAACATTTCCACCATTTCCTGTGGCGCTTCTCCCAGAACAGTGCCTACACGTAGCATGCATTTATACCAGATGACACATTCGCTAGCTAGATGTGATTGGCGATTCTGCTTGATGTATTATGACAGACAACAATATAAAATGTGCCACAATGGCCAACCCAGAATTTATATGTACTATTTCTGAATTGTTTCATAACTTGATTCGTGGTTAATGCCTGTAATATTGGTCCGTTGCATAAAATGTCCAAGCCTTTCACGGTTATTGTACCCCTTTACATTAAGGTTTCAAGATTTTCGTACACGTGCAAGAGTGAGAGATTGAGTTTAGTTTACGCCGCACTCAGCAAGTCTAGCTATATGGCGGCGGTCTGGAAATAATCGAGTCTGGACCAGACAATATGTGATCAACAATATGAGCATCAGTCTATGCAATTCGACACGATGACATGTGTCAACCAAGCCAGCGAGCCTGACCACCCGATCCCGTTAGTCGCCTCTTACGACAAGCATTGGTTACTGAAGATCAATTCTAACCCAGATCTTCACGGGTCTAATGTGCAAGAACTTGTCGCGATTTTCGTACTCTTCCACAAGAAGGTTTCACGGTAGTGATATCTTCCTTGAAGATTAATACTGCAAACACCACACACGTTATATTGCTGGAATATTGCTGAAACACTAAACTCACTCAATAATTCTAAGTTGGTTACATGGTTTATTGTTGTCGAGATCCGCAGATGGTAGCATTCGTCTAAAAACGTATCCTTACTCTGTCAGCTAGTTTGTCAAAGTAATCTGTAACTGACACCGTCCGAACATTAAGATTGCTAAATTATACATTAATTACATTGTTTTCAAAATAAATCTTTCGTAACAAAAAAATGCAATCTTGACACAACAATAAATCACCAGCCTATTTTACCGTACCGTGTTTGATACACGACCGTTAAATGCCATGACTAAATGATTCCATCTAATTTACGCGGACCACGTGTCATTTCAAGGCGAGAGTCTTGAAATCAAGCACACACTTGTAACGAACTTTACCATACATGCTGCAACGGATAGGAAATGATCAGCACCCAGACTCAGCATACACCCAACATACCGGGTTTGCCTGTATTGATCTGATAACTGCCCTACTGACACTGCCTGAAATGCACATGCTATTAACTACTTGTCAAGTGCAATGGACATGCTACGGAAATCAATTACCATCATTCTGCGGCACTTTCCCCAGAACGGTAGTGAACATGAGACTAAGAGATCATGAAGTACCACTATAGCCTTACGCATGTCCTGGATCACTGGTAGTTCATGATTGGTGTGGTAGTTGTGAATACTCTGTAACTGCTACGAGTGTCCTTAACCCAATAATAGGGATTCGTATGTGCGAAATAAACACATCAGTTTGTAAAGTCTCCCAATGAGTTGGTGCTTTATATCATGACTGACTGAATGTCCGGTAGTGAGTGAAATTAGTTTTACGCCGATTTCAGCAATATTCCAGCAATATCACGGCGGGGGACACCAGAAATTGGCTTCACACATTATACCCATGTGGGGAATCGAACCCGGGTCTTCGGAGTGATGAGCGAACGCTTTAACCACTAGGCTACCCTACCGCCCCTCATAATACACTATAGTAAATTATAGTGTCTCGACCAGGCTAATAAAATATAGAAATTGACGAAACGCGGAGAGCCACACTGGCAACATCAGGACCATCTGATCACCACTTCCTCCTTGGATCATTGGATGGTAGGGTAACCTAGTGGTTAAAGCGTTCGCTCGTCACGCCGAAGACCCGGGTTCGATTCCCCACATGGGTACAATGTGTGAAGCCCATTTCTGGTGTCCTCCGCAGCGATATCGCTGGAATATTGCTATTGGTTCATGTCATAACGATCAGAACTTACGCTGCTGTCGCAAATAATTCAGTTTTGGCAGGGTAACCTGTTAGGGTTACGTATGTTTATTTAAGTCAGAAGGTTGACTGTGTGAAGCAAGTCAGCAAACCTGACCAGCCATAAGTGTTAGTTGCTTCTTGGGACAAACATGGGTTGCTGAAGATCAATTCTTACCCAGATCTTCATGGGACAGCAAAAATGCTTTTTATCAAGAGTAGATAATCCAACAAATCTGAAGTATTTCACGATCACCGTACAAGCTACATCACCCCAATCGAGATAGATTTTTATAGAAATCAATCTAAGTTCAAGTTCCTTGAACGGATCATTGTAAATCTGAAAGTCAGTTCTTGTTTATTGGTCATACCAATGAGAAGGCACACTGCATCATGGTAAGTCTGAAAGTCAGTTCTTGTTTATTGGTCATACCAATCAGAAGGTACACGCTGTAACATGTTCAGTCTGAACGTCCGTTCTTGTCAGTTGATCACACCAATCAGAAGGTACACACTTTAGCATGGTAAGTCTGAAGCATATGCACAAGAGCACAAATAATGACTTTTTTGATTATCATTGCATTACTGGCATAAACTCAGTATATGTACACCGTGGTGTTAAAGAAGGGTTAAAATGAGCCAGTAGCATGATGTCACATAAAGTGGGTGAAGTGGAATCATTGTGTGTACATTCTGCAAAATGCCCGCGTTACAATAGGTCAGTTGGCGTTGTTTGTTTCCTATCTGCCGCCGGTCATGAATTATTCCGCTAAAAACAATGTTTTTGTATCCATCTATTTGCCCACTTGAAACTGTATTATACAAAGCACACATATATTATCCTATTTCACGGCCAATTCGACTGCCGCATTACTCAGGAAGTTATATTTATGGAAAAGTGCTTCCTCCTCAGTCTTACTCGGAGGGCAGGCTGAAAGGCCAACATTACAAGTAGTCGAAACTAGGGAAGAATGTACGAGAGAGAAAGATAAAACGTTCTAATCGTAAACCTTACCATCATATCGAGCTATATTCCATCAGCTTCAGTTTGCTGCTTGCATGTTATGTACATTAGAGCATGTGCTTTCTACGAAGATTTCAAACAGCGTCATACGACTTTACCTAAAAATCAATGCCCATTCGAAATTGCTATGCAGGCCTATATTTGTTGTTGCTGTTGTTTTGCTTTTGTCCTTTCCATCAACTTTTTCATTATAATTCATAAACACGTGCTCTTAATATACGTAGAGAAACAAATAAAGGAACACAGGAAAATTCAATCGTTGCTTTGTTATTTTCCAGTTTTCATCACCACAGCGCTATTCAAAGCTGGTGATGAAAACAAGAAAATATTAAAGGAACACTTGAATTTTCCTGTGTTCCTTTATTTGTTTCTCTACGTATATAAACAGCGGTCCCAAAGAAAGTATACACCCCGTGATTTGGGATTATTTCCCGAGAGTTGAGTTGAGTTTTGTTTTACGTCGCATCGGTATTAGTTCAGCCAAATAGCGCCGAGACCAAGTCTGTACACATGATCATTTTAAGTACAAAGCTTAAATGAGATGGGGTTTTAAAAACATATAATATATATTCATTATATTATTATTTACAAACAGAATGTCATAGCACAAAAAATTTAAAACAAGTACTTCTTCATTCACATTTAATAGTTAAAGAAATAGTGGGAAAAGAAGATTTGTTCATTGCATTATTATTATTTTCCGAAAAAATATCTTAACAGTGTTTTCATTGTGACTTTTAAGTAGACGATTCAGCCGATGGTGAAGGGATCCTAACATGCCCTGAAATCGTCGATAGACCCGGATGCCTACAGCAACATCACTGACTTGCTGTTGGTGCGGTAATCCAACACTGTTGATGCTGATGACGCCATTGTGAGCATCCGGTTGCACAAATTGAGAATGTCCAGGTGAGGGTCATCTGGTTGGGTGGTCACTCTCGGTCGCCGAGTTCTGGGACAGTCTGGCCAATCTGGTTGACGGGTCTCTTTAGTCTGTTGATGGCCTACCTTGTTCATCGTTTTGACATTTTAGCTGTTAGAAGCCCCCATCTGTGACATTCCAATGGCTCGTTCTCCTCCCGCAGCTGATAATCTTGGAATCTTGATGTGTGCCTTTAACAGGTATCCCACGAACATTCTCAGTACTATACTGTTGGCGCATAACATGCTCGGTCGATTCAAGAAATTAATGATTTTCATGATATCCCACGATATCATGGATAAAATAGGTGTTAGGGCACCACGGACACAATGTCTGTACCTTGCAAGTCACAATGAAATACACTTCAAAGTAGTTTTAGGAAAGTAGTTCGAAAACAACAGGTGTACACTTTCTTTCGTACGTCAGTATAGTTGGAATCGTACATTAACAATCAGTTGACACGGCTTTTGGAAGCGATTTCTTGCAAATATGGAGAAGGTGTTGTTGCTCTTATATCTTGGTCCGTGTATTCATAGCTATGATAAATGGAAGCAAAGTATCATGCGTTACAAACATATGCAACTCGTTGATGCATCAGTGACAAAAAAATATGCCCGATGCAATTCCCTATTTTGACTTGTACCACACGTTCCCGAATATTTCAGGTGAACAAATTACTAGACTTGGCATATGTTTTATGACGGGTGTTACCGGTGGGGCGCGAACGCCTGGTATCATCACTTGCATAGTGATTCATAAACTCATGCTCTGTCATCGTATCGCATGTGACAATCACTGGTTTGTCCGGTCCAGACTCGATTGTTTATAAACAACATCTTACAGCTGTAATACTGCTAAAACAAATACATGCGCTTGGTATGGTCAGAATTGTGCAATCGGCTCTGCTTTTAGCAGAGATTTGTATGGATGTGGAAAGGGTTTTGACGTTTCTAATTCCTTAATACAGGTCGATGACCAACTGAAAACGTTGGACGCAATCCAAGCCGCTATCTCAAGAATGAGTACGTTTTAAATGTTTCATACGCATTCGTTTAAGTTTTAATATTGCATTTAGTTCAGTGTGTGTGTGTGTGTGTGTGTGTGTGTGTGTGTGTGTGTGTGTGTGTGTGTGTGTGTGTGTGTGTGTGTGTGTGTGTGTGTGTGTGTGTGTGTGTGTGTGTGTAAAGGTAACCTGATATACACTTAAAGTTAAAATCTCCACACAATCTCCTTTAAACTAGAGGCGGTGGGGTAGCCTAGTGGCTAAGGCGTTCGCTCGTCACGCCGAAGACCCGGGTTCGATTCCCCACATGGGTACAATGTGTGAAGCTCATTTCTGGTGTCCCCCGCCGTTATATTGCTGGAATATTGCTTTAAAACGGCGTAACACCATACTCACTCACTCCTTTAAACTAAAAACTATCAAATGGCGGACCATTTGTGCACATATCCTTGTCGTGTTCTCTACCAAAGGCAGGGTGATATTTGTTTTATGCTACATTATTCCGACTAACAAAGCTAGTATTGAGAAACCAACAACATAAGATGGATGGCCTAAAGCCAGCAGCAGGACATGGCAGTGTCTGGATCAATATGTCTGAAACTGATACCCCGCTGCCTGCTTCAAGCAAGACTGTGAACCGGGACACCACCCCAACATCCAGTGTATTGTGACTATTCTGCATCTTCGTTGCTGATTCCTGAGATACGGTATCTTAGACTAGACAGAAACATCTCCTAACAGGAAGACAAAGGTACCGTTACGTCAAAGACTGCACTTTATCCAATTAAAAACTACTGTCACGAAAGGTCACAGCGTGTGGCATATTTCAACTAAAAGAACATACAGCAAGTTCTTCCTACTTCCAACAGTGGTCCTCCTACGGCAGTTCAAACAAGTACTTCGTTTACAATATCGGCAGTAATTAGTCAAGTAATTATAAGTAACAGGAACACAACACATGTCCAACTCCTCATGTTTCATACTTTGATGTATCTTTCTGTGGCTATTTCTAGACACTTAATTACAGCTTAAAGCGGAACAGCATAAGGGATCATGTTCTTACACCTATATACAGTACCTACCGACAAGGTGTTCCCGTCAAATCGTCCTGATTAACGATCGCCACTAATTGGTAAGGTACCTTTGTGTACATGTTTGGTATAGGTATCTGTCGAACGGAAATCCCTCGGACGTGTTTTCCGGATCAATTAATTACGAGAGATCTATGCGCACACATACAGCCACACACGTATGTACATATAAACTATTCCAAAAGTCCAAATTATAGGGTTCATGCTCTTATAGACTCACCATCTTACGTGAGACTATAATATCTAGCCACGAAATAGTCCTTATAGGTAATAGTAATAATAACGGCTATTTATACAGCGCCTGTTTCCATGCACTTGTGCATGCTCAAAGCGTTAAGGGATTTTCCATGTTATTAAATAGCATGTACTTTTACATATATATTCGGGGGTTTGGTGAAGTACTTTAGTAATTAGTAAACTTACCGACACCAAAAAAACGTTACTGGGATGACAATAACCGCCGAAACACGGCAAACTTCTGGCATAAAACACAATCTGTTGACGTGGAAGATGCATATATACAATGAAATGCAGCCTTTCGCCACTTTTCGTTAAACATTACAAATACACGTTAAGAAATCCAGCAATACAAGAAGACAAAGTCATCAATATTCCCCACAATGGCAAAATATGCTTCATGAACATGTCTACGAGTTATGATTATGTCAAATGTTTTGGTGTGTATATAGCAAAGTGGAAATGGATCCCTGCGAACCGTTGAAGAAAAAGAAGGAAAGATATGCAAGGTGTACCTGACAAGTGACGAGAGAGTGAGGATCGGAGGGAAAGACGCTGATCCCAACCACTCTCAGGCTGCAACATTGAGTTGTACACTTGTAACCAACTTCAGACCGTTTTAAGAACATAAAAGCCAGACAGGGGGCGGTGGAGGAGCCTTGTGGTTAAAGTATTCGCTCATCACGCCGGAGGCTCGGGTTCGATTCCTCACATGGGTACAATGTGTGAAGCCCATTTCTGGTGTTCCTCGTCGTGATATTGGGGGAATATTGCTTAAAGCGGCGTAAAATAAAACTCACTCACTTATTTCACCACAGAACAGTAGGAAGCCCCACTGAGGGGCGACAGTAAACGGTTTCCAAGTGATGTGATCAGGCGTCAGACGCCATTGTTGGGACGGCGAGTCTGGGCGTGCATGGGTCTCGTGGTGAGCATATATGGAATTGAGCATGTCTGGGCTCCCGCAAAGTGATCATGACACAACCTTCACTCTGCCGATTACGGTGTACAAAGCGAGCTCTTCACTTTGACTATCGTAAGCCTTTGTTAAAGTATGGGAGTTACGGTTACCTTATTGCCTAAGACTGTTTTGTGCAACGGTATGCATGAGTTAGAAGCCTTTGAGCAGAGCTCGGAAATGTTTGTCATTCCCAATTCATTACTCACGGTCTCATAAAATAAATATTGACAATCTCGCGTTTGATCAGTCGATTTCTGTTGAATGTCTTCCTGATTTCAAATCGTGGCTCTGTCATCCTTTCATTAGCCCTGCTGCCCACCAACAACCCGTGAAGATCCGGGTTAGAATCGGTCTTCAGTAACCCATGCTTGCCGTAAGAGGCGATTAACGGGATCGGATGGTCAGGTTCGCTGACTTGGTTGACACATGTCATCGTATCCTATTTGCGTAGATCGATGTTCACACAGTTATCACTGGATTATCTGGTCCAGACTCGATTATTTACAGACCACCGTCACGTAGCATAAATATTGCTGAGTTTGATATGCATGTATTGCTATTGATTCAACAAGAAACAAACCTCTGAACATTTGGAAAGGAAGGTACATCATCCCCTAAAGGTGACACACTGTTCTACAACATATATAGGGTTTTCTATTTTTAAAAAAGTCTTCTCAGACTCAGAACTTTTCAGCCACCCAGGTGTGTTTACCAGTGCCCTCGTTGTGCCAAAGGTGAAGCTTGATGGTTGATTACATGTTTCCACGGCCAAGATTCCACAAATTTCTATACAGACACTGCACGCGGTCTTGACATAAATAATGTTATGCCAAATCCTCTCAATTCACAATGTATGTGCACGGATCACTACGGGCACCTGTCGGAGATGTACAGTAGGATTATATAAATCCTTTTCCTGGAAAAACGTATTAAACGTGGCTGTGTTTTATTCAACGCGGATGTTTACACAAACTTTGAGTCAACATATCGAACTGTAACAGAAAAAATGTCCCATATACACAAAAATGAAACTATACACATATAATGAATTTCTTATGCAGAGACAAGTCAAAACATTGATTACACAACAGTCTCGTTTCCTACTGACTGGGTCCCGTCCTACTGCGCAACATAGTACAATAACCAGTCCAGAATTTTGAGACCAATTCATTTAACTGGATACATAATTATTAATGAGCATTATGTGATACATCTAAGCACTTGTATATTGCAACGATACGCTCCTTCTAATCCTCCCAAACACGTCGTGCAGCGTGCTCTGTCGTACAGCGAGCTCTGACAAACGGAAACCTGGAAATTGCGGAAATCTCAAAACGAGGCTCTCCCGCTAGAAAAGTTTGGCGGTCTGGTACGGACTTGATATTATATCAGAATTATTACAGAATTACATTGAATAAGCGCAAAAAACACATAATAGGTGTAACCAGTGAGTCAGATGCATTGTGAATCATTTACGACCTCATCAATATGGGGCAGTCTGTGACGTCTCCGTTAAGGTCATGCTGCCTACACCTCGCCATAAAATATAGAAATACGATGTTATTACAGTTTAAAAGTAAATACCATTTTCTTATGAAACAAGGCATTGGAATTCAGTGTAACCATAGTTGTTTGTGGTGTCGATTTTCACTTTCACACGAGAAAATTCGGATCGGCTGAAAAGAAGGTCATTGTCTGAATAGGTTAATGAGACTCATGTTTTGGTTTGGCTATCAGGACTTGACAGCATCAGGTGCTATCACAATCATCCAAATCCAGATTATCGAGACTGATTAATATTCTATATGCATAGTTCCGATTCTGAATCAATTAACCAATCAGCACGCTCCGCGCCTTTACTGCTGCACAGCTCGTCGCTAAGGCGCCATTTGGTCCCCCAAGCTTTTGGTGTATCCAAGGCAGTAGCTGTTCACGTTATGCATTTACAAAAAAAATGTTACACGATATGTCAACCTCACGGACACAGTGACCAAAGTAAACAGCTTATTAATAATAACTCACTCTTTGAATGTGTATGAACCAAGCTATGACTCGACTTGCAGGCTGGAAGTCAAAGAGTTCGACTTCATAAGATCCCATGCTTGTCGTAAGAGGCGATCAACGGGATCGGGAGGCTCGCTGACTTGGTTGACACATATCATCGTATCCCAGTTGCGTAGAGTGATGCTCATGATGTTGATCACTGGATTCTCTGGCCCAGTCTTGATTATTTCCAGAGCGCCGCCATATAACTGGAATATTGCTGAGTGCGGCGTTAAACACCAACCAAACAAAACAAATCGACGTACTATATGTTTCGAGGAGGAGAACGCCACACAAATAGCTGTCTAATACTACATTAATTACTCAACGAGTCCAGTGTGTGTTTACTATCGAAATAACTAGCACATAAAACAAGTAGTTACTAAATCACATGGCTTAAAACGTCGACAATAAGTTCAGGCATATTCGTGCTTAAAATACTAACATGCTTTCACCTCATTACCGCCAGACCTATAGGCAAATTCCATTTTACTAATGGAGCATTTGGGAACTACATACAGGAAGCATTTAAACGCAGCACGGCCAAAGAAATTCCACAATGAGCTATTTTCATTTTTAAATGCCAGGTGGCTGTTGGAAAGTATTCAATTATAATTATGCTTTTTTAAAGAGACATTACAGAGAATGTCAAATGTTCATTCCGTTCATTAAGACTTTACGTCGACATGTTTATTTCCTTGTTTGAGAGTCATTTATAATTACGAAGTAAGGATAAGATACACATATGAACAAATTATTTATTACACACGCATATATGTCTCTCAACCATCGATTGCTTGATAACAGTGTGTTAAGGTTCACCGAAACGTCACTCCTAATTGTAAGACAGAAGTTGTTCACCCATACATCTTATATTTTATGGCCTTGAAACAAATCAAACGTCTCACACGTAGTCCATCCAAGGGAAAGATCTGGTCCCGTGGGGTCATAAGAACTTTCTCTTGGCAATAACAGTTGCATTTACAAAACACATAGGTTTTTATCGGAGTTCTGCTGCTGAAGCTGAATGTCTGGGTTAGAAAAACTATTAATACTAGCACTGCGATCTCTTGTGGGCAGCAGTGAAAATGTATACCATTTAATGTTTTATCGTGGGCTTTGCACACCTAGTAGCTTACAAAGTCCATTGTAGAAACCCTGAGGAATAGGCATTCAGTAAATGAAAGCGACCAAATCTTTACAACTCCTATAAGAAATATCCGCTGAAAGCAGAGTCGATTGTAAAATTCCGATTGTAGCAGAAGCATGTGTATATGAATCACTATGAAATAGTGGTGATAATAGTAACGGTAAACGTTTCCTGTCCCACCGGTATCATCCGCCAGAAACACATGCAAAGGCTAGTCAATTGTTCACCTGAAACAAATTAGGGACGTATGGAACATACCTTCATGAGCACAAATCACTGGAACTGCTTACTTTCAATTTTGTTGAATGCGCTTTGTTGCACTTTCAATCTAAATGGTTTTGAAACATTTTCAGAAGTTGAAAGCACACGATAAATTTGGTACGGTAAAAGTAAAGCCGTTTCAAGTGTTGGCATGTCAGTAACCGCATTTAGAGCTACATGTGATCAACATAATCGTATACAACATCGTTTATATGTATTCTAACGTGAAAATCGGTTGTTCATATTGATACTGTAGAATATATAATGCAACACTGATGATGATTTTGCACCTCTGTTTAATATTCTACGTATCTTTAACTTTCTTCGCAACATTCACATATACAAATTTGAAATGTAAAGTTGGTAGCTCCAGGTATTGATTGCTTAGCTCTCAACGAGGTGAAAACGTTATATCTGTCCTCTTTGACATTTTGAAACGTGTATAATGTTGGTTTCCACCAAAAAAAACGCTGAGAAGTGTTTTATAGTTTTTGTGTATTTATCAAAGGATATCAGTCATAAATTGCATAACTCGCGCTGTGAAGCGGAGGTAGGTGAACGCGAGTTGCATGGAGTCCTTTGTTGAATTCGGTAGCTCCGGCTTTTTTCATCTTCACAGCCTCGTATTTTCTGGAGGTATCCGCAATTTGTTATTCCGTTGTAATTCCTCGGAAGCCAATTAGGATCACGGGAAATGGATACCACACACACACTTTGGAACCATTAAGAATAACGACCAGATTGTGGTGTCAGTATCTATCAGTGTTAGACTGGTGTTGACAATCAAAGGCAGAAATAAAATATTGTTGGTCCTTACAGTAAAGATATATAAATGTACAAGTTGTCTGTGAAAATGTTTTAAAATCTAAAATCTAATACGTCTGGAATTCAGTGGTTTGGGGGGTGGGGGTGAATTTACTTTCACGTGGCCAGATCAAGAACAACCTTCCCTTATTGCTTTATCTTGGGAACACTCTTAAAAGTCAAAAGCTATTTATCAACATAAAGCCTCAACATTTGCACCAACAGGTGATTCGTGTAACATGACGAGCTGGTTGTTTCCAAGAGAGACAGATCCCCTGTAAGAACAGGGCAACAGAATTACTGATCAAATCTAGACAGACAACGCCAGGATTACTTTCACGAACTCGACTTGCTGAAACACGTATAGAAGGACACGGGTGATTTAGATACAAGGACTGTTTCACAGTATCAAGGGTTAAGTTAGGCTTTCAAGTGTACTGTGATTAAATGTACAGGCAATTTCTAAATTTGATGCATCCGGAACCGAAACGATGTTCCATTTAAGTCCTCAGGTTAACTTGCTCCCTATGTTCGTTCTTGGGGTGGGCAGACAATAGACCCACTCAGACAAAACGCCCTCGGACAAAAAACCTCTAGGCTAAATGCCCCCATGACAAAAAGCCCTTGCAAAATTCCACCCATAGGATAAAACACCCTTTGAGTTGATTTTGAGTTGACAGATAACATGATGTTTTGTAAACAATTCCTCCCACTACTGACAGTTGTTACAGGTAAGTAGCATATGTGAAAACCATGTGCACCCAGGCTCCTCAGTGACGATGTTGTTATTTTAACAATGGAATGAAGTCTGCTAAATGTTGTTCAAGAGAATTGGCTTAGAATTGGTCACTTGCTCCTATGTTTGATTTTGTTGGACAGGGCGGTGAGTTTGTGTTTACTAAGATGGCCTTTTAAATGCTGTTACAGAGACAAGTTAAAACGTTAAAAATGTTAAAACTTATATTATATTTTAAATAATATATTCATGTGAGAATAAATTCATGTGCTGCAAAACGATTTGTTGGTATTCTATTACATCTTTGCATTGAGGGCTTACCTACCCATTGAGGGTTTATCGTCATGGGGGCATTTAGCCTTGGGGTGTTTTGTCTGGGGTCTTTTGTCGGAGTGGGCCTATTATCCTGCCACCGTTCTGGGGAACAATCGACTTGTTTTTTGCATGTGTTTGTGAGGAGGCCACCGATGGGACAGGATACGTTCGTCTTTCGCCAATACTAGTGAAGGATTTAGAGGCAAATGCTTACAATGTTGTCAGAACTGTCACTGCTTTGAGCATGATTATGAAAGGGCTTTGCCTCTCTAACGTCCAGTCATTTGAAACATATTAATTTTCCAGTCAATTATTTAACAAGGCACCATCCAATAACCTGACAGGGGGCGTGAGTTCGATCTTTATTAAGAAAGTGCAATAATACCAAACTAGGTAACATTTTACTACTTTCTACAAGGTAAAGTGTATTCTAAGAGGTTGGTTGGTTGTTTGGTAGATTGGTTGGTTGGTTGGTTGATTGGTCGGTTGGTTGGTTTGTTGGTTTGTTATATAACGCCGCGCTGTCGGCGGTGTGTAAATAATCGAGTCTGGACCAGACAATCCAGTCAGCAACAGCATGAGCATCGATCTGCGCAATTGGTCAGCTGAGCCTGGGTCCCGATCCACAAAATGATCGTAGCGTTACGACATTCGTAAGTCTGTGATAAACTATAGAGTTACGACAGGTTTTAACGTTACGAACGCTTTGTGGGTCGGGACCCAGACCACCCAATCCCGTTAATCGTCTTACGACAAGCACGGGTTACTGAAGACCCATTCTAACCCGGATCTTCACGGGTGGTCATTGTAAGAGGAACTTACGTAGAGGACATTCAGGGTCAAAACGTCTCCACTGCAACATTATCTGGTCGTGAGAACGTGGCTTTGTGGTTCAGAGAACCAGACTCGGTGACTTCGCGATGGTGTGTCATCGTACCCCGACGACCTGGATTGCTGCTCATTATATTAACCATAGGTTTATACAGTTTAACCTCTAATTTACATGCTGCCGTCATGTCACATGAAAACAAATGTAATTGCTAAGGTTCAGTCATATGCATTGTGGTATTTTTTACCATGCCTCGGTTTTTTTTTTTCGATAATATTTATTTTCCCAGAATCACATACATTCATGTTGGAATGATACTTGCAATCCATGACACAAACCAGCAATATATACACGGATAGTAACAGGGCAAGCGGAAGGTGAGTTCAACACTGTACTGCTCCCACCATTTGACATGGAAATTATTCATTATACACCCGCGTGCTGCATTTGACCACGAATGTGCCCCTGAGAGATCTAGACACCGATCTGGGGAATGTCATGGGATCCGCCAAAAAGGTTACCTTCAGTTGTCTGTGTACCATAAACATCTACACAAACTTTGACTTACTTTGAATGTAGGGCACTTGCTGTTTATACGGGAAAACGTTTAATCATAATCGACAGTCATCTGTTTATGTTACGATGCTCATTGCAAGATGATGCACGATCCTAGCTGTAAACGCATGGTGAATCAGTGTCTGAATCTAAGGTTCCCATTTGGAGTAGTAGTTTACTGATTACAACTAACCGAGTGGGACTTCTGCCAATCATTTTTATTCTTCTTCACTGATAACGCTGTCCATCACAGATTGGGTAACAAACACGTTTACGCGCATCGTGGGCAACAAACATATTTTTATGCGCGTTGTACAGTTGGGACAGGTGGTTGCTATGGGTAGAGTAGGACATGCTTACGCCAACATCTGGAGACATCACTGGTGATCTCTCGACCAAGCAGTGGACCATACATATACGTTCATCACTGCTCTGTTTTTATACTCGGTGGAATCGTGACCGGGGCGGCACGTGGGTTTATATTCTGATCCGGACCCCATGTTTCTAATAATGTCTGTGAAATACGTGCATGTTTGTAAAATCGTGATATGAAAATTGGATTTGGCTCCGCTGCATCCGGTTAAGATCTCAGGAGGCATTATCAGGCTGTAGCCATAAACAATCGTGACATGCTTACCAGACACCGGAATGAGATGCATGTGGTGCAATTGACAACAGTTTATCAAAGTTCCTATCGTGGTAATGTAGTTACCAAAAGTAAGCATATCTGCCTCAATTGTCTATGGAACGCCGGGTTAGTCTAGTGGTTAAAGTTTCGCTTGTAGCATCGCAGGACCGGGTTCGATTCCTTACATGGGTACAATGTGGGAAGCCCAATTTTAGGGTCACCCGCCGTGAGAGAGAGAGAGAGAGAGAGAGAGAGAGAGAGAGAGAGAGAGAGAGAGAGAGAGAGAGAGAGAGAGAGAGAGAGAGAGAGAGAGAGAGAATTCAATCAAACATACAACACAATAGTATTTACAAACAGGACAATGTTATTCATAGTTGACAATTGATATGTACAGAAACATTCACAAAGGGATGGCGTCACTTGTGCCTCCATTAAAATACAAACTCAAGATATTGTTTCAAATGATAGACATAGTTTGCAAAGTTTATAATGACAGCATGGTATGTGTCCCGCACTAGGGATCGTGTGAACTGTGTAGCTGCACCTTGGAGAGTTGACAGCATTTCGTCGTCTTCCAACATTTCAAAATTTACATAGGTTTCAACATCAAGTAGATCAATCAGAGATGAGAAAAAGTTATTTCGGAGACCTAATAATTTTTCACAGTGTAGTATCACATGGTTGTCATAGTCACAAGCGTGCTTGTTACAAAGCAAACATTCTTTTGAGATTATATTTCGTGATGAAAGTTTCAAACATAATTGCAAGGCTGCTCTGTGTTCAGGGTATAAAAATGCTAAGTTCAAAAGTATGTGATATGTCAGTGATGTATGAGCTCGCATGTAACGAGACAGTCCTGCATTAAGTGATACTTTGTTACGCCACGTGTGTTCTTCATATTCTTGTACGTGTCTGTTTATAATTCGTCTCCACTGGTGTTAGGGGGGAAATGAACCACTGTATAAGTAAGTATGTAAGTAGTTTCTAAGGTTGTATTTGCACAAAACAGACTGAAGATCCCCACAAATAGTTGATTTTCGGGGTGTATTAGCCATGGAAGCACAGAATATGTGTTTTATGAGATTGTCACAACTAGTGTTGCATAAAGAGCCAAAGAACTGGAGTTTATTTTTATGAATGTAGCCAATCATGGTCCACAATCCTAAGTTTGCAATAGTGGATTCAGACGGAGATCTCTTATCTAGTCCCTGGACAGTGCGGGCAAAGTACCACTGTGTGTTTTCTAGCAACCAAAGTTGCTGCCCTTAAATGTCAAACAATAGTTCACAGCCATAAAAACTTGTTTTCAGAATCATTCTTTGCCATATCTAAACACTGGTAGATGGATGTAGGTCAGTGTTATTTAGCCCCAAGCATTTAAGGGAATTAACACTCTGTCTTGCCTTCTGACAGCACTTTTCTATTCTAGATTCACATGTTAAATCAGACGTTAGAAGTATACCGCCGTAAATAGTGGAATCTGCTGGTGCGATGCTGTCATTGCCAAGAGTGTAGTTTACAGTTTTAACTTTACGTTTACGTTTATTAAAAATGATTACTGTGCTTTTTACAGGATTGTATGTTAAGCGCCATTTATTGGCATATGTATGTACAGTATCGAGAGCAATTTGAAGTCACTTTGGTGAAGTACTAACAAGTGTTGTGTCGTCAGCAAGCAATATAGTCGGAACATTCACACCATACACCCTTAGGCCATTACTAGCCTGTCTCAGAGAAGAAATTAAATCATTGATAAACACTAGGAAGAACCAGGACGACATGACTCTGCCTTGGCCAACACCTTGCTTAATAGGATACCTGTCAGAGTTCACCCTTATATCTTACAACAGCATAACTATTTGTATAGCTGTAGTGCAGTAGTTTCCAGATGTTTCCCTAGATGCCCAGTTGATGTAACTTGTAAAATAGACCATCGTGCCATATTCTGTCAAATGCTTTTTCGTTATCTAAAAAGGCAGCATATACTGTAGAGTTTCTCTCAATGTAGTATCTGATACATTCAATAAGAGCAAAAACGCTATATACGTTCATCACTTCTCTGTTTTTATACCCGGTGGAATCTTGACCGGGGCGGCACGTGGGTTTATATTCTGATCCGGATCCCATGTTTCTAATAATGTCTGTGAAATACGTGCATGTTTGTAAAATCGTGATATGAAAATTGGATTTGGCTCCGCTGCATCCGGTTAAGATCTCAGGAGGCATTATCAGGCTGTAGCCATAAACAATCGTGACATGCTTACCAGACACCGGAATGAGATGCATGTAGTGTAATTGACAACAGTTTATCAAAGCTCCTATCGTGGTAATGTAGTTACCAAAAGTAAGCATATCTGCCTCAATTGTCTATGGAACGCCGGGTTAGTCTAGTGGTTAAAGTTTCGCTTGCAGCATCGCAGGACCGGGTTCGATTCCTTACATGGGTACAATGTGGGAAGCCCAATTTTAGGGTCACCCGCCGTGATGTTTCTGCAGTAGTGCTAAAAGCGGCGGGAACCATTCAATCGACGTGTAATTAGACACCTAATCTCTGAAAATCAATTTAAAAAGATTCGGGGTTGTTGGGAGGTAGGGCTGTTGGTTGGGAAGAAATATGTTAACCAAAATATTTTGACACAATAGTCAGTGGTCGTATTGTTCAAGCCAGCCTCCTTGTACTTGGTCTTTTATGTCTGACTTACTGCTAGTTTATAGTAGTCCCCTTACACACAACCCCCCCCCCCCAACCCCCGGTTACATCACACTGCCTGTGCAACTTCCGTGTTCAATACGTATAACATCTTTTGTTTGTTTCATATGGCTTCCTGTAAATGTACATCGTGGATGAAGCAATCAGTACAACGATCTACAACTACAATATAATACCAAACATTCAACACTAGCTGAACCAAATATAAAAAAGAAAAATCTATGGATTCTACTAGTCTGCCATATCGACCCTGATGCAAATATATCAAAGAAAGCTCAAGCAAGTCTAGATTTCCACAGTTTCAGAAAATGAAGAAAATCTCTGGAGACCTTTTCATTCTATTTTATGATTATTTTTATGAACAGTATTTATTCTGTAAAATATGTTCATTTCAGAGACTAGATGTTAGTCTAGGATTCAAGATATTGCCTTCTTAACGTCTTGTTTAAAATTATACAATTCTTCATTGAAAGTTGTTTTATAACCTACATAAATAGAACGCGTATGCATTTCTTCAGCATTCAACTCAACCAACTGGCCATACATTTCTGCATGGAGACCTTATCGTGGTTTCTTATCGTGTGTAATGCTAGTGAATTCAGATTTATCTTATCAGCATGGGGCTGTAAACAGTGTTGCTTTCAGGTCAGTGATGAGCGAGCTGTGTGCCCTCCTTCATTGAGTAATGGGCATGTGTTTCAGGGCATCTTGTGGTTCTCTGCAGTAGAGGCACGTGGAACATAACTCCACGTATTGACTGAACGATTTTAGTTATACGCCGTTTTGAACAATTTGTTAGTTTTATCACGGTCTGCCAGCTTGATAGGGGAATGCCTCAAGTCATGCAGGTCTTCCACCTTAACCACGAGCATAGATCGGCATTGGGCTGAACACCTACACACTTAATCTGGGATTCGAACCCACGATTACACGTTTCTAGAACGCCAACCACAATTGTGGCATTTGACGACACGGCATCTGGTGCCGCCGCAGGATGAAGCCAACAGGTGGATGTTGGATAGGGTAACAACAGATTTCTGTGATGTATCTAAACTGAAGAGAAAAATGATTATACATCAAGGTTGCGTTTATCAGATGGTTGATTTTCAATGTTTAACATCTGATATGTACATTTAACTACCTCTAAAAAATAACCCTTCAACTGCACCATGACATATAGAGATATAGAGGTTAACCCTCTCTCTCTCTCTCTCTCTCTCTCTCTCTCTCTCTCTCTCTCTCTCTCTCTCTCTCTCTCTCTCTCTCTCTCTCTCTCTCTCTCTCTCTCTCTCTCTCTCTCTCTCTCTCTCTCTCTCTCTCTCTCTCTCTCTCTCTAAATTATGTCGTCAAACCGGCAACTACATCTTTCAGCAATCCAACATCTTACGACTAACGGTATCGGTGGTTAAGTCATGGCACGTGAGAATTGTCCTTCAAGAAAATAGCCGTCAACATCTGCCACCAGTGTCCATTTATTCGCCATCTCACGTGTTCGTGTTGATCACCAATAACTGTACGGCGGTAAATAGTGTACATCTTTTATCTTATCAGTGTAACGATTGATCAGTCATGCCATTTTTCTTTCTATAAATTCATACATCCCTTGGAAACCATTAATACGTTCCCCGAAGTTCCCTCTTTTACAAACAGAATGGTATTCAATGCTTGAAGCTACAGATTACTAGAACTAGTCAGCGTGTTAAGCAATAACAGGCAAAGCTATTAATGACGGATACTGCTCCGTGCTGATGTGATGAACACTGTTAGCAAGAGATGGGATGAACTCTGTAAGCCAAATGGTCTAAAGCAAAGCAGCAAGCTGTATCGAGTTACGTACCTTGGCTGTACCAGGATCATCTGGTAGTTCTACGTCTATTTTTAACTCAATATTGCATTCACCATCGTATGTTTTTAGTAATGCATCATCTTAGATCGTCTACCTACCAAGGAAATATTATCATTTTAGTAAAATACAGTTAAATCAATATCTGCCTTGATTTTTGACACTAATTCTATCCCGACTGGTGAATCAGGGGTGAAAACATAGAACTTCGAGTAAAGACATGGTACTGACAAATCATGTTTACCCTATAAAGACTTGTCACCTTATAATCTCATAGTCATAAGGCCGAAGACCCGGGTTCGATTCCCCACATGGGCACAATGTGTTAAGCCCATTTCTGGTGTCCCCCGCAGTCATAGTCATAAGAGAAAGTACCTACTAAACGGGTTGTATTGAGCCACATATTCATTTCCAAGACCCTTTCTTGAGATTTACAATTATTCTAAATGTACTAGACTCTTCAAAAAAAGAAACGCATATACGATTTTGAGAATATTGGACTGCGACAAAAACAATACAAATATACCATTTCTTTCCAAAACGTCATCTTTGTGTGATGGTAAACAGCTTCAGCGCCAAATCGCGGCAGTTAACGTTTTGCCCCTATTTGCATTCGACAGGTCGACAGATTCGCTGGAGGAAGCGTCATGGTGTGGGGTACGATATCCAGCACACAAAGATCTGATTTAGTGGTGGTTCAGGGGATTTGACAGCAAATCGGTACATCAACGAAGTCCTTGCAGGTCACATGCTTCCGATTATGGGACGACAGAGGGAGTTGTTCCAGCATGACAACCCTACTTCACATACAGCACGCGTCACGGTCCGCTATTTTGCCAATTATAACGTCAATGTCTTGCCATGGCCATCCCGATCACCAGATATAAACCCGAAAGAACACCTACGGGATTAACTCGATCGACGTAAACGTCAACGTCAAAACACGCCTCAGACACTTCCAAAATGGCCATCGCATTACAGGCATAGTGGGGAAGAATTCCGCAAGAGTGACTTTGGCTGATACGGTGCCGAGCAGTAATTGCTGCCAATGGTGGCCACTCAAGGTACTGACTTTGCTGTTGTGTTGGCGGACTCTTTGTCTATAAACGTGTGGATTTTCGCCTTTCTTCCATTAAAATTACATGAAATAATTACTCTTAAATTAACACAATAAATTCTTCTAAAATGGCTTAAAACGTTCGCTCGTGACGCCGAAGACCAGGGTTCGATTCCCCACATGGGTACTATGTGTGAAGTCTATTTCCGTGATATTGCTGGAATATTGCTAAAAGCGAGGTTAAACTAAACCAACTCACTCCACATATTTTATCCTAAGAAACCACGAACAGTGCTTTTAGGAACATCTTCAATCTACGAACGTTGACATTTGTTCCACTTTCACCCTGGAGTTGCCATGTCCTCAGATGTTATTCAACCACACTGGAACACACCATCTTTTCGTATCATAGACTTAAAAAATAGGTTCTACATTTAAGAAGACCCTCACGCAATATCTGTGCTCCAGGTTGTAAAACAACGAGCGTTCGTTACTTGAAAGCAGTGATGAGTAGAATAAAAATGGTCTATGAATCCGCTGTCATCCTTACTCCTCCTTTCAGAGCTCTTTGAATACTGTCAGTGGAACAGAAATAGATTTTAACAGCTTGTCTGGGGAATACTTGTCCATATTTTGTGTCAGTTGTTTGAAGAATCGCAGTACACGCCATCTAACTCAGTTCTGTTGAAAACCGTTCTCCTATTCTTTAATTTAAACACATGAAAAGACCACAGTTCAGACAACATAGTCATTCATTCAATCTCGCCCTCTGGAATTAACAGGTTAAAAATAGTAGCCTACTTATAGAATGTTAAGAGGAGAATCCAACATTATATTATCAGGAAAGCCATATTCATTGTCAAACATTCATTGAAAGGACATTTTTCCCGAGAAGAGTAATTTGTCTTTAATGCGTTTTCAAGGGATTTTACTTGGCCTAAATGTGAAACAACTTAACCAATTACTATCAAAGGCATTAATTTCTGGAAGGTTCAAATACATCGCTTCTGACAGCTAATATTCAGGAGCTGACAGATCCACCTTTCGGACAAATATCATGCCCAGATTAGCTCCAGTGTTATCATGCAACACTAACATTCGACCTTGCAACCAGCCACAAAGGGTTGTCATTACAGTTCGCTTACCTTCATTATGCTACTCATTCGCAATCTCGTTCTAAGTCCTCTGCCTCGACCTGTCGCCGAGTCTAGTGTGTAACAATAATAGCGTTGTGTTCCTATCTAGGCTAATACCAGGCGCCCCAATCAGATGTCTGATGACTTTGTCCATACCGGATATAAATGTGCTACATCATAGATCATCCAAGGACCATTAATAGGGCGACCACAAATCGCTTCTCGTGATACTTAGAGGAAAGCTAATACTGGTTTGGCCTGTATTGGAAAGAGCGTTGGGTTTTCTTACGGAGGGAAACGGATCGTGGAACCTAGTCTGTGTAGATGCTGCTAACAAAGACTGCTCTTCTGTAACCAAGGTCAATGTATTTTTCCAACGTCTTTTTTATCCTGTTCTTCAGTCGGATTGTAATCACCAAGTATTGATCTACAGTTGGTTTTGACGATATTTGCCAAGGTTCGTGCTTTGTCAAGAGGGTAGGTGGGTGATTAAAAATAGATAGAATTACTTAAACCGGATGTGGAATTTACAGTTTTGTGTAATGACAAAAATGATTACTTGTTTTGTGAGCTTGACTTCAGATTTTCCTAGGCTGCTGGACATTACGCTTGGTCTGATGTTATGTCAGCAACTGGTTTAAATAATCATAACATAATTTTCAATAAAACGATTTTGAAAGGAAGGTCTAACTAAAGAAAGCAAATGTCCGCATATCTGAACAAACTTCACCGGCTTTGTGGGCAGGTTATGTGAGTGAGTGAGTGAGTTTAGTTTTACGCCGCACTCAGTATTACAACTATATGGCGCGGTCTGTAAATAATTGAGTCTGGACCAGACAATCCAGTGATCAACAGCATGAACGCCGATCTACGCAATTGGGATACGATGACATGTGTCAACCAAGTCAGCGAGCCTGACTACCCGATCCCGTTAGTCGCCTCTTACGACAAGCATGGGTCACTGAAGATCAGTTCCAACCTGGATCTTTGTCCGCACAGGTTATGTGGCTATATCATGTGTTTTAAAGGAAGCCCTGTCATCAGCACTAGGTCTGCCATTAGTTTTGTTTGTTTGTTGTTTAACGCTGCACTCAGCAGGTTTCCAGGTTTCCGGCGATGTGTCAATAATCGAGTCTGAACCCGACAAACTAGTGATCAACATCATGTGTATCGATCGACGCAATTAGGTTACAAATACACGCATTAACCAACACAGGGAGACTGACCACTGATCACTTTAGTCGCCTAGCTCTTACTACAACATGGCTTGATGAAGACAAGGATCTTGATTCACCCGGATCTTCACGGACTAACTACTATCAGTAAGCAGATGTACTGTCAGCGCAACAAGGAAAGTTAATTGTGAAATGTGTATCCGAAGCTGGGTGATAGAGTGAGTGAGTTAATTAGGCATCATATCACTGTTCACAGTCGTCTCGTCATATCGAGTCCATTGTATGTCAAAAACGCTGTTTTACGACTTCTGCCTGTAAATATTCAACATGGCGGTAACAAGATGCTAGGGATCTTCTATTTACCATCGCTAGTGTTTTATCAGTACATTTGTTTTGCAATGATATGCTTTAGTTCTGTTACAAAAGGGCCATTTATACTGATTCTACTCTTATAGTGGGTCGAACGTGCGCCCACAGGTGAAAGGTCGGTGAATCGATCCCAAGGCCACATCATATCAGATGCCTTCATTATGGGTAACTTATCTGTTCATTAGACTTTGTCTGGAAAGATCTTATTGTCAACAATTCAAACGCAAGTAGCTCGGTCGCGTTACGAAAACATCCTAGTAAAACAAAAGTCTTCACATGATTCTACCGTAAGCCTGGCAGCAGAGCCGCGAATTTGTAGCTAGAAGGTTCACTTTATCCACAAGGGCGGTGGGGTAGCCCAGTGGTTCATTAGGAGTCCGCCCGTCACGCCGAAGACCCGGGTTCGATTCCCCACATGGGTACAATATGTGAAGCCCATATCTGGTGTCCCCCACCTTGATATTGCTTGAATATTGCTAAAAGCAGCGTAAAACAAAACTCACTCACTCTTCCTTTTCATTTTCGTGATGAACATATTCATTAATGACATAAAATATAAGAGTAGATCTTCGAGCGACAGGCGGTGGCGACTAAACACACATCCCCTTCAAGTCGATGCGTATGGTTATCAGTCCACACGCCAGGCCATTCATAATCATTATCTGTACAAGTCAAAACATTGATTACACAACAGTCTCGTTTCCTGTTGACTGGGTCCCGTCCTATTGCGCAACTTAGTACAATGACCAGTCCAGAATTTTTAGACCAATTCATTTAACTGGATACATAATTATTAATCAGAATTATTTAATACATCTAAGCACTTGTATATTACAACACTACGCTCTTTCTAATCCTTGCAAACACGTCGTGCAGCGTGCTCTGTCGTACAGAGAGCTCTGTCGTAGAGCGAGCTCTGACAAACGGAAATCGTGGAAATCTCAAAACGAGGCTCTCCCGCTAGAAAAGTTAGGCGGTCTGGTACGGACTTGATATGTTATCAATCACATTGTGCGTTACAGAAGTAAAAAACACATAACAGGTGTAACCAGTGAGCCAGATGCATTGTGAATAATTTTACGACCTCATTAAACTGGGGCTGCCTGTGACGTCTTAGTTAAGGTCATGCTGCCTACACCTCGCGATAAAATGAAGGAATGCGATGTTATTAAAGTTTAAAATTAAAATCCATTTGTAAATACCATTTTCTTATGAAACAAAGAATTGGAATTCAGTGTAACCATAGTTGTTTGTGATGTCTATTTTCACTTTCACACGAGAAAATTCGGATCGGCTGAAAAGTAGGTCATTGTCTGAATAGGTTAATGAGACTCATGTTTCGGTTTGCATCTGGCTTCGAGGATTTGTATTTAGGTATCGAGTGACTATAGTTCTACGACCCTTTTAGCAATATTCCGGCAACATCATGGGTAGGGACACCAGAAATGAACATCACATACTGTTCCCAGTGTGGGGAATCGAACCCAGTCTCCGGTATGCCGAGCGAACGATTTTACCACCAGGCTGCTCCACCGCCCTATCACTATAAAGTAAGCGCTGGTGATAAACTTCAGCTACCAGGATCTGTTGTTTGTTGAAATCTTTTCAGAAAGTTCTTACCGGATAATTCGGTATCAACGGAAATGATTGGATTTCAGAAATATGTCAGCACCATATCCTGGTTTGTAGCTTTCGCCAGAATGGCTAACATCTAAGACCTGCGTCACTTTGGGTTTCCCCCAGCATGAAATCAAGCAGACACAGGGTGGGAGAACTGGAATGCTGTTCGTTCATAGAGGCGTTAAAACAAACTCATTCGTTCATAGTAAATGGGTTGATGTAATTAAGTGAAGCGTTATTTATCGTCAAGAGGCCAAGGTTCAAGATGAGAGTGAAACAGCATATGGGCATATTATAGCTGGAGTTCCACCTTCAGATAACTAACCGTTACATCAGGACACCCTGGAGTTCCACCGTCAGATAACTAACCGTTACGTCAGGACACCCTGGCATGAGAAAGCGACACATCCATGGTGGCCATCGTCGTGTGGAATTAGTTTCGATATAATGTCGATTAGGACGTCAGTTTACAAGATCAGACACTGCCAATCGGGAATCGATGTGAGATAGGTTTCACACAAGAACATCTTATACCATTGCATACTGAGAATAAACTCCTCAGAAGCTGTAAAGGCCCACTCGATTCTGTCAAAAGACATATTGTTAGTAGTACTGTAAAGGAATGGGGTTCGTATGATCAGAATACAATCAAACATTAAAGATGTATTCACCTCCATAATGAAGATGCTGAAGCTGTGGTCCATTGTCCAGTGCCAATGTAAGGTGTTGAGTGGACTCCGTGAAGTCATAAGCCAAGGTGAAAAAGTACCAGATATCTGAGTTAAGCCTACATTGTTGAGTGTGAAGTTGGCCAGAAGTGGGCTTTACATATTACCCAAGAGGGGAATCGAACCCTGCCATTCGACGTGGTGAATGAACAAGGCTAAACCTCGTATATGAGATCATATTCATTGAAATTCCATAGATTACAAATCCACAGACAGTACGGCAGGTATGTTATGCATCTGATTGGATTTATGCTTTCTGTTGCCGTGTTAGCAAAATGTAATCCTAGCATTTCGACTTTCGACCTTATGGCTACTGCATTCATCTCTGTCAGTTTCTTTGTGTGTGGTACGTAAATGCAAGGAGTAATTGAAATGATGCACCTTAGACATGTTTCTTTACAGACCTCGTCTGAATATCTACATGTCGGCAGCTTAATTTGACAAATGATTCAGAACAGTACGCCATACATGAGACGCACTTATCGAAACAAAAAGGGGGATTACTTAACAAAGATGCTTAGTAATTATGCTGCTGAGAAATGTGTACACGCAAATAGAAAGTCTCACGAACGCATTAATTTTCCGCTTAGACAAGCACATGTCTTGTGAAAGGGTTATTGATTGAATACACGTTGAATTCCAGTGGGAATGAATTAAATTGTAAACAAAACCATCACTTACCTCGAATCGCAGTTCTCCCACAGGTGGTGCAGCAAACGGGACCCTAAAATATCGCTCAACCTTCTTGGAACCCAGCACAGTTTTAACAATGCCTCTGACTTGTCCATAAGCTGTGTCTCGGACAACATATTCCTCAGCCCCCGACGTGATCACAACAGCTATAAAGTAGGCCCCAACAACGAGCCCTGTCCACTGGAGTGACATCTTCCAAATGGATGGTTGTGTTTCCTTTCGTGTATCCCGTGAGCATAACCGCGCACGCGGAAGTTCCCGCCTTGGGAGATCGTCTGCTACGCTCCAGCAGACGTGAGTATCTCACAGCGCTGCATGATACATATACCAGAACAATTGAGATGCAGTGAACGAGGAAGAGGTCTGCTGTCGACTGCAGTCGTCTGTCCTGGTGCCAATTACAGAATGTAAGAGTTGTGGACTTTCTCGCCGTCACCGAACTTCGTTAGTTCCCTTGATTGAGACGAATCCACATCGACCGTACAATAAGTTCATCTATTTATAGTGAAGTTTTTCTTCCCTTTGAAGAAAATTAGTCTTATCGTTGGCTAACAATATCGTCTGCTTCAAATACAACCTGTCACCGTCCTAGTTAATCTGCAGACGTACACTTGACAGACGAGCTTAAACATTCTGCCAATTTTCCACTACTCACCCAGTACACAGAAATTAAATTTGAAAGGGGAGACCCCCAGAGAAGGTACACCCTTCAGGTTGACGGATTGCTATGTCCCTCGCGCTTGAGAAAGCGACGATAATTTCACGAACAGCGGAACAAGTCAAGAGAGTAAGAAATCCCAATATATCACGCGGTGTTGGTATTTATTGGGGCGTCATTATCGGAGATGCTTCGTTGGAAGTGCCTTGCATTCTCTTGATTAGAAGCCGAAGAATTAGCGAGACGGCAAACGAATCCAATCCTCACATTAGCAGTGTGGCTGAAGCACTGAGAAATGGTTAGTTCCTGACAGGCTTCGTGACTCGGCAGTGCATGACGAGACAACATGAGTCTGGAAGCTGATCGACCGCCCATTATGATATTTACTCAACGCTTTTTTCACAATATGTTTAGCAGTACAGAGAGGACATAAACAATGTCCTGTCAGAAGCAACGACCTCGAACTTTCGCAGCTAATTGTGTTGGCGATACCATACACGTGGAAAATCACTTAATGGAGACAGAGATTTATTGGCAAGAGAACTAAACACTCTGTGTTATGCATTGACCGTATCTACTTCTCGGAGTCGATGCATCGTTAACAATGATTATTGAACACTGGACATTCGACCCGTTCAACATGATATAGACAACTGGTTTTCCCGTACAAGCAAAACGAGCAGCATGGAAGAATGAAACGAATTTCAAAATCTGGTTTACAAAATGAAACGAATTTAACATCATCCCGCCGTTTACATTTCGTCTTGTTCATTTCTCATAGTAACCTTCAAAATGAGAATTGCATACGTTATAACGACATTTTATAATATCCTTACCAAGCCTACGATTTCACTTAATCCCGCCAATTAAACCGTTCACATTTCGTCAAGTTCATTTTTCACAGAAACCATCAGAATTAGAACTGCCTGCTTTATACCTACAAATGTCGCGACATTAAGCCAACTAGGCCGTTTATATTTCTTTCTGTTCATTATTCATACTAGTAACTTTCAGAATAAGAATTGCCTACGTTATACCGACATTTTCATGAGCCCTTAGCAAACCTACAGAGGCATCAATGGTGGATTCATGCAGCTTTACAAAATATTGTTATTTATCTGTAATCTTAGATATCAGATTTAATGAACGGCATGCATTCATCACCTGGTTGTGGTTGTATATTGTTTGACGCCGCAATTATTTGCATCACGAGTACATGCATCACTGCTGTCCCTGACCCATCAGACGAACGAGAGATATCACGACCAACGCCCTAAACGAAAAATTATTATGACTTGCAATTACCCAGGTTACATACCTAACCGATATATTCCATTTTAAAAGCGTACTTACACGATTCTGGTAATATGACCTGTGGATGCTTTGTGTGACAGCTTTCTGCTATGACTGACTGACTGACTGAGTTTGGTTTTACGCCGCTTTTAGCAATATTCCAGCAACATCACGGCGGGGAACACCAGAAATGGGCTTCACACATTGTACCCATGTGGGGATTCGAACCCGGGTCTTCGGCGTGACGAGCCAACGCTTTAACCATTAGGCTACCCAACCGCCCCTTTCTGCTATGAACCCTCCATTGGCTTTCTCAAAACACCATGATCAGAATACCAAGCTCTGACATGGGGTGTTCATGTGCAACGTGTCTGGTAGTCTGTCATACAGACTCTGAAGCAAATGTATCCAAAATAGCCCACTCAAGTCTAGAAAATGTGGCAAGTCTAGATTTCCACAGCTTCGGGGTGTCTGAAAATGAAGAAAGTCTCAGGGCTCCTTTTCATTATATTTTATTTTTTTACTATGAGTTTTTATTTTCTGTAAAATATGTTCATTTCAGAGACTAGTTGTCAGTCTATCTGTCTCACAGTCCCTCAACCATTTTATCTTCCCTAATGCCAAGCGATCCCTGCAATGCTGAAGCCCTAAATGAAGCAAGTCTAGATTTCCCCAGATTCAGAATCTCCAACTCACTGGGGCTCCTTTTCAATGTAAATGGGTTTATTTGTTACAATCAAAATTATATATATTCAGGGACTAAGCGTTAGTTTACGTGTCTGGCTGTTTTCTGTACAATTTTGCACCATGGCTTCGTACATCGTTGTTCATGCTTTCAACCCCTGGTTTGTCAGGTCAAGGTCATTTACAGACGGGCGTGAAACTTGCTGACCTCAGCGCAAACATCAAGTACAACATGTTCCTATGTATCAGAAGTTGGAGCGTTTGTTTGTATGTTTTTCTCTATATACAAAACCCTTTCTAAAAACAGAGTCGATTAACAACGAGATTCAACCTGTAAGACGTTGGCCAGTAAATAATAGGATCTGGAGAGACAAACCAGTGATAGAGTGAGTGAGTGAGTGAGTTTAGCTTAGCTTGACGCCGCACTCAGCAATATTTCAGCTATATGGCGCGGTCTGTAAATAATTGAGTCTGGACCAGACAATCCAGTGATCAACAGCATGAGCATCGATCTGCGCAATTGGGAACCGATGACATGTGTCAACCAAGTCAGCGAGCCTGACCACCCGATCCCGTTAGTCACCTCTTACGACAAGCATAGTCGCCTTTTGTGGCAAGCATGGGTTGCTGAAGACCTATTCTACCCCGGATCTTAACGGGCCACCAGTGATAGAAGTTATAAGCAACGATGAGCGTGATGACACGCAAATCATCGCCAGACTGGATCTAAATCCTTAAACATATCAACATGAACATTATGATGCACACGTAGTTGTTAATAAAAGAGTGTAATCATGCAAAACTACTTTTTGTTATTCAATGGTGTCCAATAACACCTTTCTGGGGAGTTTAGATAAACATGGATCTGTTATCGGAAATTCAATTTCTACTGGACTACAGGGGGTGTGAGTTGTTATCCCAGTGACGTAATAACCCCAGTTTACGCCTGGTAACAAGGCACATGACTAGATACAAGGATGGGCGGGTTATCATGTGAGCTGTGTACATGTTTACCAAGTTTTCAAATAGATTCACCACACCATGTTGTTGATCATGTTGATACGGGGCGGTGTGGTAACCTAGTGGTTAAAGCGTTAGCTTGTTACGCCGAAGAACCGGGTTCGATACCCTGCGTGGGTAAAATGTGTGAAGCCCATTTCTTGTGTCCCCCCGCCGCGATATTGCTGGAATATTGCTAAAAGCGGCGTAAAACTAAACTCACTCATGTTAATACACAAGTGTCAGCGTGCTTCCCGAGACTTCATTTGGCGTTGGTGCTTTAATTAGCACTCACAAGGACAATTGCATACCGGCTGACTGGTACAAGCCACTTGCCCATTTTCCCATTATGGCGTAACAGTATTTAACTGTCTAGATCAATATTGTTCACCTTCACGAGTGAGCGGGTCATTTTTAGACATTTTGACCAATATTCCAGCAAAATCACGACGGGGGACAGAAGAAAAGGACATCACCCATTGTACCCACGTGGGGAATCGAAACCAGGCCCTTCATGTGACAAGCGAACGCTTCAACCAATCGACTACCCGCATCCAGTCTGAACTCAAGAAACTCACTGTTGTCTCGGTTAGCTCAGTAAATCATATGCTCTTAAACAAAGTAAGTATATTCGGAAACAATTTCCAAACTTTAAGAGATATTAGATTCCAGTAATATAATAGCTGTATGGTAATAATGAACGAACTGGTAACACATCACAACCGGTAGTGAAGTATAATTGTGGACGTAATGAAGGCCAACGATACTGAAGGCTGATATGGGAAATTCCAAAGATGACGTTTCTGTCTCGGCCGTGTGTTATGCAACCATGTTGTGTCTACGGGGCTTACCGCTGTTCCGCTCCTCTTGCAGCACCTGACCATGTTCATGAAGTTGACGCACACGTTTCCATATTATGTGAAAGACGTGCTTAGTTGGGGACGGTCTGGGCTCATTGCTTGGCATGGAATTCTTTGGATGATCTCCTGGAGATGAACATTGACGATTCAATGCAAACGTGACAAACACAATGTTTGAGATAGTCCAGAGAGGTTGTCCCGATAGTAGCGTCCAGTAGCCACAGCATAACCCATCCACCACCTATCATGACGTCACAGGCTGGCATTTTGACGTCACCAGAAACGACCACGTCTGTCAAGGAACCGGGAGGTTAATCACCTGAAAATAGTACACGTGACCAGGGCCGATTACCCCAGCGTCGATGCAGCGCAAACATTGTCGTCTGTTTTCCAGATAGTAGCGTCCAGTGCACTTCCCTTCCCTTGAGTGAGTTTAGTTTTACGCCACACTCAGCAATATTCCAGCTATATGGCGGCAGTCTGTAAATAATCGAGTCTGGAGCAGACAATCCAGTGATCCTCAGCATGAGCATCGATCTACTCAATTGGGGTACGATGACATGTGTCAACCAAGTCAGCGACTTTGACCACCCGATCCCGTCAGTCGCCTCTTACGACAATCATGGGCTACTGAAGATCAATTCTAACCCGGATCTTCACGGGTCGAACTTCCCTTGCACAATAGGGAGTGGAATTCGCTCAGTGAAAGGATAACCTATCCACCGCCTATCATACTCTGTCATGATGTCCCAGGTTGGCATTTAGATGTCACCAGACACGACCACGTCTGTCAAGGAACCGGGAATTATCTGAATATATCACACGTGACCAGAGTCGATTACCACAGTGTCGATGCTGCGTCTACAATGTCGTCTGTTGTGAGTAGGAGACAGGAGAACACGTGACCGTGGAGCATGGAGATCAGCTGCATGTCCACGACGTCTAATTAATCATCTCATCCGTAACTCAAACTCCTGTCGCTTGATAAACGTTTACGGGAAATTGATTTCCCTTTGAGCTCGATTTCGTCTGGTTTCGTAATAAATAATAATAATATATAGAGATTTATATAGCGCCAATATCCAGATGAGTCCTGCTCAAAGGCGCTTTCGTATGAGTCTGACAAGGAAAGAGTCACTCGGAACTGTAACATGATTTGAAAAAGAATGTTTTCAACATTCTCTTAAATGCACAGATTTTCTCTGCACTTTTAATGCCCAATGGGATGTTGTTCCAAAGCATAGGACCTGCTTTTGAGAAACATCTGTCTCCAAATGTCTTTGTCCTCGTACGTGGCACAACTAGTAACTGGGCACTACTAGAACGTAGGGAACGGGAGGGTTGATGGCACTGGATCAGTTCATTGATGTATGATGGGCCAATACCGTGAAAAGCTTTGTATACAAGCACAAGAATCTTAAATTCTATCCGTTTGACTATTGGGAGCCAATGCAGATGCATCAGAACTGGAGTTATGTGCTCATATTTGCCGGTTCGAGAGATAACTCTAGCAGCTAAATTTTGTACCCGCTGTAACTTTGCAATTCGTTGTTTTGGTAACCCAACCAAGAGAGCATTGCAATAATCCAGACGGGATAACACGTATGCCTGGATGAGTGATGCAGCCACACGTGTGTTTATATACTTCCTTATTAGAGCAATGTTCCTGATATGGAAGTATGCCTGTTTGCAGATTTGGCTGATATGGTCTTCAAGTGAAAAAACAGAGTCCTGAATTACTCCCAGATTGCGAGCCTTTTTACTTGGTTCTATGATACTGTCACCAATTTTGAAAGCCGGCAGTGAGAGATGTCTTAAATTGGACTTTTGACTGAAAATGAGGAGCTCTGTCTTGTCATCATTAAGCTTCAAAAAGTTGATAGCCATCCATTCACGGATATCAGAAACACATTTAGATATGACAGCAAAGGAGAATTCAACTGATGGTTTACTTTGTGGTCTAAAAGATATGTACAATTGGGTGTCATCTGCATACAGATGGAATTGCAGATTATATTTTCGAATGACATCCCCAAGAGGTGAAGTGTACATTGTGAACAGGATCGGACCAAGGACTGATCCCTGTGGAACTCCGAAGAGCAGTTCTTCTTTCTTTGATGTTGTACCATCAATGTGAACGGATTGGTGCCGTCCAGAGATGTAGGACTCAATCCAAGATATAGCTTTGTCGGTGATACCAAGTCTCTTTCCAATGTATGAAGAAGCACTCTGTGGTCGATGGTATCAAATGCCGAGGAAAGATCTAATAACACAAGAATGGCAGCTCCATCATTCTCTACTGATTGTAGAATGTCGTTTTGAACCCGGACCAATGCAGTCTCGGTGCTATGGCCTTGTTTATAGGCTGACTGCATCACCTCGTGACATCTGTTGAGGGTCATGTGATCATAAAGTCTCTTCGCCACACATCGCTCGATTAGTTTTGAAATGAAGGGCAAGTTTGATACTGGCCGATAGTTCTTCATCACTTCAGGGTCGAGTAAAAATGTAAATTGTAATACTTGCAGCAAATTGTAATAACCCTTGACGTAAACTGTAATAAAAACGTAAATTGTAATAAAAATTGACGTAAATTGTAATACGCAAATTGTAATAAAATTGACGTAAATTGTAATAATTTTAGTTGCGGTAAAATGTAATAAATATTTACGTAAATTGTAATGACAGTTTCAATCGTTCGTCAATACGCGTGTGTTCGTTTTTCATTGCATTTAATACATCATATAAGCTTGTGAGGGTGATAACTCACCAGTTGAATTGAGTGCTCTTGGGATAATTTGCAAGGCCACAGCAAAAATCTGAGAGATTTGCCAATATAAAGATTGTTAGTGCGTTAACTCAAGAAAGAAATGATGGATTTTGTTCAAATTTGGTACCAAGGTGTCGTGGCGAGATTCACTGACACCAGTTGAATTTAGTGACCTTGAGATAATTTGCAAGGTCACAGCAAAAATCTTAGGGTTTTTCCAATATAAAGATTGTTAGCGCGATAACTCAAGAAAGAATTAATAGATTTTGATCCAATTTTATATCAAGGTGTATTGGCGGGATTCCCCCTACACCAGTTGATTGGGGAACTTGTGCTCATTTTGAGTTTACAGCGAAAATTGTATTGTTTTGCACATGTCTAACTTTTTAGTGCGAAAACACAAGAAAGAATTAATATATTCTGCTTAATAGTATGTTAGGAAAGTGTGTTGGGAGTATCGTCTAACGCCAGTCGAATTCAGTGATCTTCGGATAATTTTCAAGGTCACAGCGAGTATTCTTGCGATATCCCCCAAACTAATGGATGGAATTTGTTCGCTTTTTGTATCAAGGCATCCGATTACAGTTTCAGTAACTTTTAGATAATTTGCAGGGTCACGCAGAGGATTATTGCGATATTCAGATATTGACATGTGGCGGAAGTAATAGCTGTGTTTGTGACAAAGACTTTTACTTTACGGATTTTCAAAATTTTGTTAGCTATTGGTTTCTATAATTTCATGTTAATTCTACCAGCTGTGAAATTATTTGTGACACGTCTTAAAACTACCAGAGATTATTTGTGTTTGTTTTGAATATTAAAGTTAATTGTTTTTCATTATGGAGTTATTTTCACTGTTGACGCAAGGAAATATTTTACGAGCAACAGCTTTCAATATTTTAATGTTAATTACATTTTGAAGTTCTTCATGGCATATCCAAAAATAACAGGATATTGTTTGTTTACGCTTTGAAAAGTACGTTTATTCTTGGTTTAAACATTTTTATTCATGAAATTATGAATGGATTGGCCAACAAGCTCCGAGGAGCTTATTTGAAGGCCGCTCCCATAATCAAATACATGTATAAGTAAATGCAGAAACAGATGACACATTGTTACAAGTCTTACCAGCAATCAAGATAAGGATAATGCATGAATATCGATTCGTTTGTTTAGCAGTCAAAATCAAAGTATTTATGAAACATCAAATCGATCAGATCTTATTATGTAATCATGAATAGATTTTGATAATTTGTGTAGATCATTGCTAGTGAGGGATGTACATCCCCATAGTACAGTGTTGATACTAAACCCCTTTAAATAGAAATATGATTTTTGTCTCAATACCGTGTATTTATTGCATGTGAAGAAATAATGCACAGCATTTTCGACTGGATGACCACATGAGCACGAGGGGTTGTCGATGATGTGTATCAAACCAAACAGCATTCAAATCACTACAACGGAGCCTGAGACGAAAATGGATAATTTGGCATCTTCTTGGTCCATAGTTTAGGCCAAAGCAATATCATCTACAATATCATTAATATATATTATGAACATTAGGGGTCCTAAGACTGATCCTTGACGAACGCCTGCTAATTATTATTATTAGGATATTTATATAGCGCACATATCCACGCAACTAGTGCATGCTCAAGGCGCTGGTATTTTTTCCCTCGATCATTGGGTGTCAATCTCAACGGCACATCGTATTATCAATCTCAACTCCTCCCTGAGGAGTATACAACTCTTGCTGCCACTAGGCGCACCGAGTTATTGTGGCTTTCTCATCCTAACGAGGTACCCATTCACAGCTGGGTGGACTGGGACACATAGTCACAGTTCTTTGTCCAAGTTCACTGTACGTTGCTGTACCCGCAACTAGGTGTTTGCACGTATTCATGTGGCCACCATCTGGTCATATACCAACAGATTTGTGGGTTCTTTTAAGCGCACAGGGTTGTGTACTGTACACTAGGGGTTGTGACAACACTGAAAGAGTCTGCACACAAAGTTGACTCCAAGGTTTCTACACCCGTGGACATGTTATCCCGGCACCTCCAAGCTTGCTGGATCACTAGCCTGGCGCCTTAGCCAGCTCGCCCACCGCGCCCCTCATACTGGTCAAGGATTTGATGTGTGTCCATTAATTACAACTCGCTGGATTCTACCATTCAAATAACTTTCAAACCACTTTAGTAGGTTACCTTGAATTCCATAGGATTTCAATTTATGCAGGATTCCTTTTTGCCAAACTTTATCAAACACTCTGCTAACATCGCAAAATACCGCTCTTACTTCTTTTCCATCGTCTAGTGCTTTAGCTTTGGAATCATATAGATGGGTTAGCTGATTAGTTGTCGAGTCGCCGGGAGTAAAAACCAGATTGGAGATTTGACAGAAGGTTATTATCTCTCAGAAAATTATATACATATCTACAGATACACTTTTCAAATACTTTAGCAATACAACTTGTTAATGCTACCGCTCTATAATAAGAACAATCGTATATATTACCTGTTTTATGGATAGGGATTACGTACGCTTCTGTCCAGAAGGTGGGGAACTTAGACAGTTCTAATGACAAATTAACAATTTAGTTAGGATCGGGGCTAGTGGGTTGGCACACGTTTTTAATACTTTGTTTCCGATTTTATCAGGGCCTGTTGCTTTAGTAGTATCTACAGATAGCAATATATTCTTAACTCCCCCAATCTCCAATATTATATCTGTCAAAGTACTATCACAACGCTCATCAGGAGGAGGGGGGTCGTCATCAGGGTCTATAACTTCAGATTAATTGGTGAAATAGATATTCATAATTTCTGTAATATCGTTTAAATCATCGTATAAAACATCATCATCAATTATTGTATGACAAATAATTCTTGCCGATGTATTTTGCCAATAATTCTTAACTAGTTTCCACCAACTTTTTGTTCCAGTTGATTCACCTATTGCGATATCAATTTTGCTTGTGTGCTGCTTGTTAGCTTTACGTACAGACGATATTACCTTATTTCTAACGGGTCTGAATTTTTGCCATTCTAGCGGACGGTTAGTTCTCCTAGCGATTTTGTGTTGCCTATTACGTTTTCTAATAAGTGAGCATATTTCATTATTCATCCATAACGGGTCTCTTGGCCTAATCGGCACGGTTTTGTTTGGTATGTTCGCGTCGCAAACGTTGAGTAAATCGTCGGTTAGTTGGGATGCTATCAGATCCGTTTCCGTTAGCTTATTACCAGTAGCAGTTATGTCTTGTTTCGTGCGTTCCATATTCGCTGGAGAGTAATCATAGATTTTCCGCTTGTAGCACACTTCTTTCTGTATATCTGATTCGATGTTAACATACACCGGACAATGGTCACTACATATCGGATCTAGCACTCCCGAATTCCGTACTTTATCCAAACATGTGACAAATATCAAATCAATCAATGTACGAGAATGAGAAGTGATCCGCGTGGGTTCAGATATTAGTTGCTTGAGTCAATATGCAGCTCTTAAGTAATAAGTTTTTTGTTTATTTTCGCTCAATAGATCTAACTTAAAATCTCCTACAATGATAGTATACATATCTAAATCCACGGCATTTGCAATGCTGTTGTCAATAAGATCCCAATATACTTCACTTCTGTCTGCTCTATAGAATGTACCTATTAGATATGTTTGTTTCTTACATTTAAGTTTTATCCATATTGCCTCGAGCCCAGTTATATCCAATTCATCTATCAGCATTGCACACATATTATCTTTAACATACACCGCAACCCCGCCGCCTCGGCTTTCTCTATCTTTACGAAATGGCGCATGAAAACCCGGAATATTAATTACTTTGTTATCTATCGCCGAATGTAACCATGTTTCGGTCAGACATATTACATCATAGGTGCCCAACTCAATTTCTAATATATCTACTTTTTCTCTCAAACTTCTAACATTCAGATGAATTATTTTCAGGTCAGTATGAATAAGAGGTCCCGGGTGGGGATGTACATCGAAAATTTGGGTAATGTTTGTGTCGCTTTTCTTGTTGCTCATGAGGCTGAACCGTAATGGATCGCCACAATAGTTCCGGTTAGAAATGCAGTCTACTTTTACCTCGTCATTTATGACGTCCGAGACGGCTAGGTTAACACGGCTAGGTTAACATGACACGTATCGTAAACATACCTACACAATCACTTATATTATAAGTGTCGTCTTATATTAAACGGCCTTGGCCTACCTCTCAACACTTTGTTATTTATCATGTGAGCTAGGTTATGTAACTCGAAAACATCAGACATACAATTTGTGCAATGTTTGTGTCGCTTTTCTTGAGGCTCATGAGGCTGAACCGTAATGGATCGCCACAATAGTTCTGCTTAGAAATGCAGTCTTTTTATCTCTAATGTACAGCAATTAACAAAGTTGAGGTCAACACGCCTCACCAGTGGGACACGCAACAAACTTCGTCCTTGGCCCAAAGTAATAACAGGGCATATCGCGTAGAATCTCTCAGCAGCAGTAGAAGTGTCAGCCACAAAATCAGTATGACACCTTCCACCCTCCAGAAAATCTTGTCGCCTTGGAACTAGCCACAGAATGTCCAGGTTACTGACAACATACAAGGTGAGTGAGTGAGTGTGAGTGAGTTTAGTTTTCTACGCCGCACTCAGCAATATTCCAGCTATATGGCGGCGGTTTGTAAATAATCGAGTCTGACCAGACAATCCAGTAATCAACAGCATGAGCATCGATCTGCGCAATTGGGAACCGATGACATGTGTCGACCAAGTCAGCGAGGCTGACCACCCGATCCCTTTAGTCGCATCTTAGCACAAGCATAGTCGCCTTTTGTGGCAAGCATGGGTTGCTGAAGACATATTCTACCCCGTAATGAGGACGTGGGTGACAAGTATCCAGATTGAGATTAACCGTATAAAGTGCATGAGAATGGTGCAAACTGTAAATTTACTGTACATAAACAAACAAAGGGGCAGGGTTCAAAGCACGAGCTTGAACATGAACCATGGAAAGTTATACATTTTTTATATACATAGTGTAACTGAAATATTACTATATTACGGTCAAAGAGAGCAGATAATTTCATTTAGATGAACATTTTTTTAAATATGTAGCTGATATAACAATAAGTGTGGTTAAGTCTTCAGAGGAAACAGCAAAGTGCGACAATGGCTAGTGACTTCATGCAACAACCATTCTCTCTCAACTCTGATCGATATTGTCCTCCGAAGACTGACTGACTGAGTTTAGTTTTACGCCGCTTTTAGCAAAATTCCAGTAATATCACGGCGGGGGACACCAGAAATGGGCTTCACACATTGTTCAACATGGGTACAATGTGTGAAGCCCATTTCTGGTATGCCCCGTCGTGATATTGCTGGAATATGGCTGAAAGCGGAGTAAAACCATACTCACTCACCCAATTCAAAACTAAACTGACGTACGAAAGAAAGTACACACATGGTGTTTGGGGATTATTTGAAGAATACACTTAAACATGCTGAAAAGTGTTTGGACTGTGACTTTTGACTGACAAGTCACAAGCGTTGTGCAAGTGTTGCATGAAACGTATCACAGAGATATTCTTTACAGTGTTGTGTGTGAGATATCATGACAGTATAATACACAGTTGATTGAGATTGTTGGTGCTATAGCTGTTAAAGGCACACATCGAAATGACATGATTATCAGCAGCTTAACATTGGAATGTTGCAAATGGGGGAGTTCGAACAGTCATATTTCCAGAACATTCGGCTGTACAAGGCAGACCATCACTATGAGGCACTCAACCAAAGTGGCCATACATCAGAACTGGAGGACCAAGAATGTCCAACTCGCAAGATGACCATCACATGCGCAACCGGATGCTGTCAGTGACGTCATCAGTATAAACAGGAAAACAGTGATGAGACGATCCGGCAACGTTGGGCGACAAACGTCAGACATTGTCCACTTCGTATTTTGGATAGATATCTGTGGTGTTTGGGCAACATGTGAGTGAGTGAGTTCAGTTTTACGACACTTTTAGCAACATTCCAGCAATATTACGGCGGGGACACCAGAAAATGGGCTTCACACATTGGGCTTCACACATTGTACTCATCTGGGGAATCGAACCCGGGTCTTCGGCGTGATGAGCGAACGCTTTAACCACTAGGCTACCCCACCGCCCTTGGGCAACATGTACATGATGTTGTCACACGGCTTTAAGCTTTTGTCCAGCTCTCACAGTGTATTTTCAAGAATACAATGTTGTGTAAAGTTGTCATGGAAAAGAGAACAAAGAAAAGTAGAAAATGTGTTTTGGTATTGGCAATGAGGGCAATGATCTGGTACAGATATTGTTACGTATTTTCCTCATAGAAATATGTGGCCATAATTCCATCTGGATTTGAATAAAAATCCCTCTAGAAGCAGTTTTAGATGCGTAAATATCTTCTCCCAAATTGCCAGACTGACCACGCAGAACATTGGCATAAGTAATTCTATAGTCTGTTTGCAGTGAAAACGTACCGACGAAGTTCACTTTAAACAAAAAAGTATTTTTAATGTAAATCTCAGAATTTTATTCAACTTAGGATAAAAGTTGTTTAACAAACGATCATAGTTTCAAATCGCTTTTATTGGTTTGTATTACAAGGGGAATGCACATTAAATGAAACACCGAGAACAAGTGGGTTTGGTCTGAGTTAACGCTCATCACGTACTGCACGTGCATTTGTTTCACTGTTCCAACTACTGCGCTTACGCCCTTGTAATACAAACCGATAATAGCGATTTGAAACTATGATCGTTTGTTAAACAACTTTTATCCTAAGATGAGTAAAACTCTGAGATTCAAATGTTCAATTGGCAAGGTAAAATTATGAGGATTCGCAATCTTAATTTCACTTTATTTGATTTACTTTTTTGTTTAAAGTGAAATTCATCGGTGCGTTTTAACAAACAGATTATAGTTTCGAAGACATCATATTGTGTTCAAATATATAGAAAATAGGATCAGTTTTGCGAGATTGGGATTTTACTTGAAAACTGCTTTAATTTTTTCTTAAAGTTTGTTCTTTTTTCAAAACAGAAGGTTTGGGAGCCCCATACCCTTGCTCGTGGCTTTTATTAAATTATTAATGTCTAAGACCAGCTTCGCATTGAGTTTCTCTCAACACTAAGTTGAAACCCCGAACACTGGACTGGAACACTGGTCACAGTGGCGTTTAACCCAACTCACTCTCAAGCATAGTGTACGTTTGAAAGGTTAGAAAGTGGTATGTGATATAGAGGTGCCTGAATGTCGGTTCGAATCCCGGACGAGACTCAACTCGAAAATGTACTAGATTCTGTACTATGCTAAGAAAGTGTAATCCCAAATATAGAATGTGTTACATTTGAAAACTTTCTAAATGGCATTGTGTATTCATGGCAAGAGGATAGTTATCAAAATGTGTTACAGTAGCTGTATCAAGTAGGGCTGCACGGTATTACCGGTATACCGGTATATGGCAATATGCTGTTCAAACGATACGTATTGCAATATGTTTTCTGAGAACCGGTATATTGGGTAAAGAACATATCTGACGTTTTGGTGATTGTTTTTCTGGTTTACATTAAAATCTACACATACTTTCATTCACAACAGTTGTTTTCCTTCGTTATTCAATGGCACACTGAATGCTGTAGTTCTATAAATTTGTATAAAAAAGAAAATGACTATGCAACCTTATTTTGAGACAGCTGTTATCAGAACCATAACATGCATGTTTAGGGACTTATAATGCAGAAAATAGGACTGACATGCACAATTAGTTTCACTCACTGTCAAACACTTAAGGGCCCAATATATCGCAATACGGGTACCTGAATCGCATTATATTGCAATACAATTTATTTGTCAATACACAGCTCAAGTATCCAGTGGTTCCCGTTGATAGCGTTGGTCATGAGAGCCCCAGGTACTGTAAAGTCATCCATCTTACTGTCATACGAAACGCAACCACACACCATTACCGAGCTTTCACGGTTCAGCTGCATGGACCATCTCCTGGCGATATGCCTCGTCTACATACGAGGTAACGGCCGTCGGTAACGCATAGAAGATAGCGACTTTATCAGACAAATGAACCCTACGTCATGTCTTCGTGTAGCGGTTTTGTCGAAGTCTGCACCACGCCAGACATTCCTTAGACCTACGTTCAGTCTCTCAATATAATTCATTTTCATAGAAACAAACAATTCCTTTGAAATTGAAAAGAAGGAGCCCAAGTGAGAAGGGATATTCAGTGAGTTAGTTTTCTTGCTGATGACAACAGAACCTGAGGAAATCTAGATTTGTTTCATTTAGGACTTCAGCATTGCAAAAAGGACTGGGCAGAAGGGAAAATAATGAGGTTCAGGGCCGAAGGCCAGAGTTCGATTCCTCGCATGGTTACAATGTGTGAAGGCCATTTCTGGTGTCCCCCGCCGTGATATTGCTGGAATATTGCGAAAAGCCGCGTAAAACCAAACTCACTCACTGTGGTGGTAGTGGTGGACAGCCGCGCCCCCACTCTCTGTTGGCGGCGTAGTTCATGGGTCACGGGACAGCGTCTTGCCAGATGAATTAAGACTCGGTCATTACGATCACTGGCCTTCCTCGATCGGTCTTCCAGGTGTGTTGTTTTTTGTTTGTTGGTTTTTGGGGGGTTTGTTTGTTTTGTTTGGAGGGTGGGGGTTACGATCATGTACAGACCCGTGCCAGTTATGTTCGAGTACTTGATGTAATTTCCACATACTTACATGTTACTTTTGTGTAGCATAAATCATGAATTGATTTTCGTAAGATCCAAGCCAAATTTTGCACATTTGTGAGGAATCATCTTACCTACAATCACATAATTTCTTTTTAATTTCCCGTTTCTTAAGTATCGAATGGCAACAATTTAATCAACCTATGTACAGTGCCTTGATCTCCTTTAACATGGCGGCCTATGGGATTGTGCATTGTGGAACCATACGTAAGTTAATAAATGTGATGTCATTAGTTAAATAGCGGTCGGGAAAATTGAACAGAAATTATGTGCGTAAAGCAGAGATGATTTTACATTTGCCTGTCAAATTTTACAAAGATCCATCCTAACTGACTTCATGAAAATTATTTCCGAATATAACTGGCACAAGTCTAAACTTCGGCTTATAACTAAGCAAGTCGACTAAGAACTAAGCCACTGTCGTACGTAAAGGTGAAGACACCCAATCATCCGTATATATTCATTATGACATGAGGTGTGTGTCATTATCGCTCACATAGAAATCGATACAATGTGGTCTGGCTATGAATGCCACCTGAGCTCGCACACACGGTCGTAATGCTGAAACTAGGTGTTTACGGTCTACCAAACACTCAAGGACATCAAGGTACGGATAATGGGGAATTCAGTCAGAGAGAATGTTGGTGTGTTGTGATAGACTATCTTGACATTAAAACAGTAGGAATCCATTTGTTCGTATTTCGTTATTCTGTATGGCATACATAATAAACGTTGACGGTGAGTGAGTTTAGGTTTTACGCCGCACTCAGCAATATTCCAGCTATATGGCGGCGGTCTGGAAATAATCGAGTCTGGACAATCCAGTGATCAACAGCATTAGCATTGATCTACGGAATTTGGATACGACGACATGTGTCAACCAAGTCAGCGAGCCTGACCACCCGATCCCGTTAGTCGTCTCTTACGACAAGCATGGGTTACTGAAGACCAATTCTAACCCAGACCTTCGTTGAAGGTAAGTCACTGATTGATGTAAAAACGTTTTACAGAAGTCCCAAGTGTCTAGTGCTCACTTAATTTTCCTAACGATCGGTTAAAAATTACTACATAGAGCTTATGGAGTGTCCAAATGTTCTCTACTGACTGTATGGAGGTATAGGGAGGGTGTGCGCTTACAGGTGAACATTGAGGGTTCGTTACAAATCGATCGCTACTTATAGCAATTCACCTAATAATGGATAACTGAATCAATAGAAATGAAGAATGATTTCAATAGCGAATTTCATATACATAATAATATGCAAAGTCCATTGTTTGTTGTAAAGGGGGGGGAGGGGTGAACAGAATATCCGCCATTTTCTTTTTATGACGTAACATAGGTGTGACCTTTGTGTGACCCATCCTCCTCCGGGAGTCCCCTTCCGGTGAGTGTGTGACCTTCAGGTTGACCTCATTTCACATTGAGCTGACCGTGGTACTTTCCCAGAGGTATTTTTAGACTCGTGTGTGGGCAATACAAGGCCTCCGAACAGTCCCCATGTCATTCAGTCGCAAGAGACAAGGCACGCATCCTCTTGACTCTACTGATTCTGGTAGCCGTTTACCTCGAAGATGGAAGCCGCTCACCGTGATATCCTGAGGAAGAATTACTCCGGCCTAGTGCAAGCTATACAGCCAGTACAAGAGGTGGTCGACAAACTGTTACAGTTTAAAGTTCTCACTTGCCTCATGAAAGCCGAGATTATCGAGAAACCACAAACCTCCTTTGACCGGGTCAGAGCTTTATTAGATACCCTTCCCCGGTGGGGACCAGAAGCCTACACCCTCTTCTGTAAAGCTTTGGAGGAATGCGGAGAGATACAGGCCATGACATTGTAGGAATTAGAGACAGACAAGACAGAGCTACAGGATCCTCGTTGTCATATAGACTTAGGCAATGACGTATTTGTGACGGCCAAGATGTGGAATGATGAACTGAACATTCATGTAAGGAAGTACGATGTATATCCTAGTGGGAGAAGTTATCCTACCAAACGTGGTATTGTCCTGAGTTTGAAACATTGGCTGGAACTTAGTGGAGTCCATTTCAAGCTTCAGGAGGCCATCGATCAAGGAAGGACCCATGATTATGCTCATGTTGGAGCCAATATGTATGCTACTTTGGATCCAAATGGTGGTGTGGATCTACGACAGTGGGAGAAATATGAACACCTGGGAAGAGTGGTACCTACGGCTAAGGGTATCTTGTTATCCAAACAACAATGGCAGAAACCGAGAGACTGTTGTGATGTGATGACAGATTTCGTGCCAGAACTGAAAGAGATGGTTCCTTGTATGGGACAAGAGGATCATCAAAACCAGATAGGGTACCTCATGTGTTCCTTCTGTAACCCTAGTGACTAGTCACTGGGTGTAAAGCCATTCTTGGTTTAGACACTGTACTGTGCGGACGTGTTACCACTGCTCTGGGATATCGTCGATGTGTGTGGACATTACCCACTCGACAAGACACTCGATTGCTGTGCAATCAGTACTGAATGGACTTCATTCCAGAAAAGACTCGATTCGTTTAAGGACTGGCCAGTGCAGATGAAATAGAGTCCTAGTCGCATGGCCCAGGCCGGATTTGTGTACTTAATCAGAGGGGACACTTGCAAGTGTTTTCAATGTGGTCTCGTTCTCAAGAACTGGGAAGTAGATGACGATCCCGGGGTCGAACATGAAAAATGGTCTCCAGACTGTCCGTATTTGGCCCTGGTGGGAGTACCTCAGAAAAATATGACCTGCTGGGGTAGTCATGTGGATTTGCAACCAAGAGTGTGATGTAAAATGTGTGAATATTAGAAAAATCAATGTTAAGAGTACATATGCATTGGTTGTCTATGTATAGTCTTTTGTTGATGTATAAATAGAGGTTGACTCAAATACTAATCTCATTGAGATCCCAACCACGATAAGAGTTTGTTTGCTAGAATTATTATGGCTAGGTACGTGTTGAAACATTACGAATTTTTAAGGTTCATGTTAATGTTTCAAGACATTGAGGAGATTCGACAAGACATCTTAGAAATGAACAGAGAACAGATTCTTGCCGTCAATGGTATTATCAATAGGTTATTAAAGGGAAGATTACCAGTGACTCGATATGAAAGGCGTCGTTTCCTGAGGGAAAATGATAGAAATAACTACCTAGCTGTGTTACGAAGATTAGTTCACCCCTTTGAACGACAGACAGTATGTGGAAGAGTCTTTTTGCCAGATACATGCCTATCGTAGCATTTGTTTTGAAACCACAGTTTGTCAATGCACTTAGAGATGAGGCCATTCAAAATGCCTGGTTGTTTGATAGAGCATTGGCTTAGTACATCTGGTACACCCGGCTCAGGTTTAGTTTGTCAATCCGGGGAAAGAGCATGTATGACCATCCTGGCAGTGATGATGAAAGCTACACCAAGCCATGAAAGGTCAATTCAAACCGTGGATATCTATATATAACATGCCACGAGGGCTATCTAGCTTCATTTAGCTGTGGACCAATGACAGTGACACATTACCTCAAGTCACTCCCGTTTTCATCATGAATAATCCACAATACAAACTCTTCGTACCCGATGCCGATAAATGGACACGGTTTTACATGCTGAAGGGAAAGGAGATCCTTATCATTTTATAATGGGTGGAGGAGAAATATCTGCCATGATGTCTGTCGATCGATATTTGGAACTGTATGACCCAGAGTGGAAGAAAGGTAAACCAAAAGAAACTTCAGAGCAACCTACGATTAATTTTGTTACTCCTACTCAACAAGTGGTCGAACAGGCCAAGGCTCTTATTCAGATGCAGAAGAAAGGGGGATCTAAAGCTGGAAGTTCCTCCCAGATTCCCATGAAGAAACGGAAGACGACTTTTTAGATAAAAGCAGCCTGTAGACATGGTTCCCTGCCATTTAGACTCGGACCACAAAGCAGTCAACAACGTGCCCCGTGTGCAATCAGATTTTTTCCAGAAGGGACGTCATGCTTAGACATTTCAGGAATCAACACAGACGAGCAATGCAGCGACCACCACCACCACAAGCAGCACCAGCACCACCACAAACACCACCACAAGCACCACCACCACCACCACCACCACAAGTACCATCACCTATGATGCAACCAGTGCAACCACTTTTATCAGAAAGTATTAGCCAGTCATGGGAAGAATTTAGGCTCCTAAATCCATTTACCATGATCGTCTCAGGGCCCACCTCCTGTGGGAAAACCTACTTAGTGAAGCAGCTTCTAGAAAGGATGAACATTAAACCTTATCCTGAATGTATTTTATGGCTCTACAAACGATGGCAGCCACTGTATAACACCATTCAAGCCTGTGTTTATCCATATGTTGAATTTCATCAAGGCATTCCTTCTCACATCGAAAAGGATTCGTTTCTGGACCCCAGTCTTAATGTCTACTGCCAGCAAAGATCCAAGCATTACAGATCTTTTTACCGAAGGAAGTCATCATCGTAATCTCTCAGTGATAGCCTTGAACCAGAATTTGTATTACAGTAAGGATCCCACACAACGAAGAAACTGTCATTATCTGCTTCTGTTCAACAACCCTATTGACCAACAACCCGTCATGACTTTGGCGAGGCAAATGTTTCCAGGTAACACAGACCATTTCATGGAGCCATTTCTAAGGGCCACCCAGAAACCTTATGGATACTTGTTGGTTGATCTAAAACTCCAAACACTTCCCCATTTGCGACTTTGTCCCAACGTATTCAGTTTAAAAGGAGGCCTCCAAGCTAGGACAATTCAGTCCGAGTTAGACGTTCAGAGTGAGCAGACGTGTAAAGAAAACCTCCCAACAATGCCATCTTGTGATGACTGTGGACTCGTGTTTCAAGATGTGCATGATTTGCAAAAACACAGAAGAAACTGGTGTCCTGAAAAGTCTTCAGTGGGTCCACCTGGAATACCCCAAGTTAAAAGGAAGTGGGAGGAAGACGATAACTTCTCTGCTGTGAAGAGACCACGTCCTCTGTCAGATTGTGACTATTGCGGTCAAGTGTTTAGCAATAACCACAACTTACAAAGACATTTACATGATAAACAATGTCCTGAAATGGAAACTGATGATGATGAATCGTTAAACGATGTCACACATGGCAATAGGAAAAATAACATAGTTGATCTCGAGGAGCAAGGTATAAGACAAATGTATTCACGGACGCGTGAGCTGAATAAAGACTTTTTGGATGAGAAACGACAGCTGTACATGAGAAGAGGGTTACACAAAGACATGATACAAGCCAAACTGAAGAAATTCATCTGGAGCACGTTTAAAGAGACGTATGCCCGATTTATTACTTATCTGTATCATATGCAGTTGGGTCCAAAGACACAAGGAATACTGAAACGAGTACAAGACACGAATAATCTGTATCATGACGTGTTTTCCAAACTGTACCAATATAAATCTTGGGTAGAAGACTTAATTGATGATGATTATGACTGACTGACTGAGTTCAGTTTTACGCCGCTTTTAGCAATATTTCAGCAACATCACAGCGGGGGAAAACCAGAAATGGGCTTCACACAATGTACCCATGTGGGGATTCGAACCCGGATCTTCGGCGTGACGAGCCAACGCTTTAACCACTAGGCTACCCCATCGCCCCCGATGATGATCATGAAGACATGACATCTGATGTAGAGAGTGAAGGACAGGACGTTGGGGAAGGGCAATAATACAATTAGCACAACATGTAAAGCAGACATTTGGGACAGCTCCTATCCTAAAGCCTACTCATTTGAAATGGAGCTAATAAAGAATGAAATCTGTATATCTTTCTTGTTTCTTAATGTATTGTACCCGTGAAGGTGCGGGTTAGAATGAACCTTCAGTAACCCATGCTTGTCGTAAGAGGCGGCTAACGGGATCTGGTGGTCAGGCTCGCTGACATGGTTGACACGTCATCGTATTCCAGTTGCGTAGATCGATGCTCATGTTGTTGGTCATTGGATTGTCTAGTCCAGACTTGATCATTTACAGACCGCTGCCATATTACTAGAATATTTGCTGAGTGTAGCGTTAAACAACAACCAACCAACCAACCAAACATCACAAAATTTCATCGGCCAGAATTTATATCATAGTATTTCGAAAACAAACTGTATTAACACTCGGTGTCAAAGTCAAAAGTTGTGTCTTTGGCTTTTGACTTTTGGCTGGTTACCTTTACCAACTGATTATGTATATCTAGTGTCTTAACAATGACAGTATATTAACAATTGTTGTAAGGGGGTGGGGTGGTGGGGTGTGTAGTAGTGTAGTATGGGTTGCAGAAGATCAATTCAAACTTGGATCTTCACGGGTAGAACTTAAGTAAAAAGCTGATGCAATTAGTCCAGCCATTAGCAAATCGCTACGTTGTATAATCCTTTTCGCACACATACAGCGGGTGGCCACAATATTACCTACATTGATGGCGGCCGAGTGCGACGCCTCCTGTCAGCGCGGTTTATTCAAATGGTGATAGAGCATGAAATAAAGGGTGACTTACCTCAATAGTTGGTTATATGACCCTTGTTCCTCAGAATTTTCACTATTCCCCGTGGAATTGATCTGTACAAGTTCTGTATGTTGTTAACCGTTGTATTTTGCCAGATATCCCTGATTTCTCTCTCGAGATCAGCTGCCGACTGAATATGTTGTCGGCGTGCGGCCAACTTGTTTTTCAACATCAACCAACAATTTTCAATTATATTTGCATCCGGTGATTGTGCAGGCCATACCATGCCATTTATGCCATTGTTTTGTCTATAGTTCTGTACAATTCGGGCCCGATGCACAGGGGCATTGTCGTCTTGGAAGATATAATTATTTCCAGGAAAATAACGTGCTACAACAGGCCAGAGGTGAGAATCAATTATGTCTTTATATTTCTGGGCATTTATATTGCCGTTAACAACAGTCAAAGTTCCGACACCATGCCAAGTAATGCAAGCCCATATCATCAAACCCACTCGAGGCTGCCGACCTGGACACAGGCATTCGGGTAGGTACTCTTCGCCGGGCTGTCTCCAAATATAGACACGATTATTTTCTCCAAGAATAACCTTGCATTCATCACTGAATATTACTCTATTCCAGTATTTATCCACAGTTTTGTACCTCTGCCCTCTTGCCCATGCGAGACGTTTTCTGATGTTGTTCTCTCGAATTCTAGTAAGATATGTTACACATAGGGGCGGTGGGGTAGCCTTATGGTTAAAGCATTCGCTCGTCACGCTGAAGACCCTGGTTTGATTCCCCACATGGGTACAATGTGTGAAGCCCATTTCTTGTGTCCCCCGCCGTGATATTGCTGGAATATTGCTAAAAGCGGCCTAAAACTATACTTACTCACACACGTTACACGCTGCACAGTGTAATGATGATCATATTACTTATGTCACCTAACATGTTGATCCGCTCAAGGTGAAAGACGACCCGGGGGCTTACTTCTCCGACAGAGTTTTCAGACATGAAGCTTTTCTCATTACTTTGTAATTGTTTAGCGATAACAATTGGTTGTACTCAGTAAAGAGTTCGAGACAACCTGAAATTCCGTACTCACAAGTTTGACAGAATGAGGTTGACTGTGTTATGCATCCAATCCCACGGTTTAAGTAGAGGAATTCGCTCAACGTCACCCCCTTCTGCATACTAAGATATAGTAATGCGTGGATCTTGCTAAATGCATTTAACTGTATTAACAGTGACGCAGGTATCGTTTACATCAATCATCTAAAACAACCTCGCAGGCCGAGGCTCACTTAAGGATGAACCACCACTAACATGGAGACATGCTAGCAAATAGTAGTGCAAACTGTGGAAATTAAATACAGTCACCCAAAACCCTTTCCATACCTATATTAAAGCACGCTGGGAGTCTAGTCCACTATATGTCTCCGACTATTTCCTAAACTTCTGTCCATGAATCAGTACCAAACAATGATTACAGCAGGTGCTTGCGTAAATAAATGAAACGACATTTGATCTGCGGTTTATTTCTACAGTCCGTTTGGCTCAAAAGCGGGCCGATGATTTGCGATCTAACTCGAAAACTAATAAACATAAAATACTCAATGAAACGCTGATCATAATCAAAACATCATACCCACTCATATTGACACAGTTCACTGTTTGTTACGAGGGAGGAGTGCAGAGAAAGGGACAGCCTGGTGTTCGAGAAGCACGTTCACAGACAAAGTTATTTATTCATTAACCTGTGCTGTGCCGTCTCCATCCGTTCTCGAACACCTGGCTGTCCCTTTCTCTGCACTCCTCCCTCGTAACAAACAGTGAACTGTGTCAATATTTTAATGATAGATTGTTAATCAACTTTTTTATTTTTAGGACAAAACTTCTGCAAAAACCTCACAGAGTGGGTATGATGTTTTGATTATGATCAGCATTTCATTGAGTATTTTATGTTTATTAGTTTTCGAGTTAGATTGCAATTCATCGGTCCGCTTTTGAGCCCCAAACGGACTATAAATGGTGCTGAGATCAAGGCAATGGCGTGCTACGATTGTGTGAAGAGGCAGTAAAATATAACAATACCTTTAATCAAATGTGCACATATCAAACCAAGTGGAGATGCCTTTCAGTTCAGCATTAGCTTCCATGTGATAGCTTATCTAGGTTGCAAACATCATATAATTTGGAAATTCCTTGTTTCTGATTGGTTGGTCGAGTGAATCAAATCATATCAAAACAAATCTTTTGCAACTGATTCTGTGTCATTTGATTTGCAAATGCTAAATGCATTTAGCCAAATCCATGCACTAATATATGTCACTATCAGATTTCCACCTGTTCCCAAACTTGAAGAAACAATTGTCATGCAAGCACTATGCAAATGACGATGGCATTTCTGTTGCGGAAAACTTTTAATGCCACTAGGAACAAGCCTTCTATAACACTGGGATCCAGGAACTTCAGCTTCATTTGAGTAAGTATTCGGACCTCAGAGAACATCATATTAAAATATAATTCAACTGCATAGAGGCATTTCATCAACACATTTCTGCCACCCACCCCCTGAAAACATTAAAAATATAACAAAACTGAGAACATTTGTTTCATCGTGTGTTTTATTGTCATCTATCATCTGTACACTATACCTAAATCTGTCTGAAACTGTCCAAGTCTGCCTAGAGTGGAAAGTTGTACAATAGGTCAAACTCAAACGTAACAACATTGAGGGTCACACACTCAGTACACACAAGAGAGTGAGAGAACACCAAAGTTATCTTTCCCTGTCTGTAACACTGATGCTCAAAGAGGAACCCCCATCCTGGGTCACTATTTAACACAATTCCCAAAACAATAAATACATATTTAGGAAAATGGTTACGAGATCACCAAATTCAGTGCATGATGCCTGTCAAAATCTCATGATCATGACTGGTAGCAATTTCTATTATCCCTCTGCAAGGTACTGGGTTTTCCAGAGTTAAACATGACCCTTCTGGGTGGGATTGCCTTCTATTGCAACATCCTAGCCCATACACATTACTGGAATTGGATCTTCACAATGCTGGAACAATGTCATCATAGTTCCCCTGGATGGTACAAAGGTGCAAAACAGTCAATTCCATAACATGACTAGATAATTATTCAACAGATTATTTACTGTGGACAATTTGGCCAAATTTAGCACCATTAACATTTAGTTTGAATACATTTTAGACCAGACCTTCATAATAAATTCCAATATACTGTATCATTAAATATGATATCTGAAGACTGCTTTCCACTCAAATCGTGACATCCATTACATAAACAATAACAACCAATCCTTAGAAAATACTAAGATTCAAATACTATGAAGGCATATACAATTTCAACAAAACCAGTGCTTTGTAAGCAACAACTGGGAATGAATTTGTCAAAAAATGTCAAACTCTTTTTGATCTAGATTGCAGATATGACATTTGTCTTGTCAAGTTCAATGTCCTATGGTCAGTGTGACTGATGACCCAGCTGTCAAATCCAGCCATGTTACATTTGGGTTCTAAATCAGAAACATAACACCTAAAAATCGTAACTAAAAACATCACATAAAATCAAACAAATAATGTTACTTCAACACAGTGCTGAAATGTAAGTAAAATAAAGCTACAAGAACTCAATAAATTCTGCAACAGTTTCAACGAAAAAAAACATGTAAAAGTAGAAGAAACATTGAAATAATACATTTATATACATTTGTGAGGTTCAAATTACCTGATCCATGCTATTTTGGGCACCAGTCGTTTCATCAACATTTTTCTTAACACACTGGACATGAGAATGTGCTGATTTTGCCAACATCTGAATAAAAACAAGTTCGTAAATCAACATGATTTCATGTAATCCAAACCACACAAAATATTTGACTAAAGTACACCTTGCAGCTCAACACTACCGTTCTACACTACCACCTACAACACAACAACAACCATCCTCTCGAAAAAACAGTTATTGCGTGTCATGGACTTTCGAAATATGACACACAACTTGGAGATAGATCCATTTCAAATAACCATTTATCAACAGGAAGTGCTCCAAAATGGTTTGTCTCCTCCACTGAGTGTCTACCACACAATACATCTCCACAATACTGCTAGTTTCCCTATCCTGATTGAGACATCTGGCTTCTATCCATGTTGCACTATAAGTAGTATTGGAAATCTAACAAGGCCAAATTGATCACTGGCAAATAGGACAATGTCATTTGGTTTGAATGAGGTCTTTTAGAGTTACTTCCCTTTGATCAAACAATTGTGTATCTCTCGACAGGGATAAAAACTGTTTCTTAAGGACTACAAAACTGGTACTGATTAATCATTTTAAAACACACATACAGTATGATTTCTCAAAAGAATCATGAGAACTGTCAACTATGAAAAATAATTTCAGCCATTAAACTTGAAATAGTAACAGTATATCCTTATTTATGTACAAAAATTCACAACATTCTCACTGAAAATATTTCAATACCCTTTGACAATATTTAGATATAAAAAATATGCAAAACTGTCAAGGAAACCCACTTTGATGACAATTACACGTACGTACTGTAACGGAATGTCGGGGAGGGACACACCACGGGTAGGAAAACACGGACTTGCTACGATTCACTAATCACAAACTGACTACATATACAAAACTTTCAACACTGCACACTTGAAGGGAGATTATCTAAAGACTTTAAATTGCTAAAACATATAGCCATGTTCAAATGACTATCGCCATGGGGTAACCAACTAATGATGACATAATCCAGATATGTACTGGGTAAACGTTGTAAAAACCTATACTAAGAAGATAGTTGACCAGACATCTCGCATTTGGAGCAACAGGATAATCCATGGTATTTGATAGGACACTGAATTACCCCATCATTCTAGATTTAAGGATGTTCCAACCAGTTTGTTCAGAACCTAAGCAGTTAGAAGACTATGCCATTGGAGACCGAGCTTATTGATGAGGGAATAAAAGACAATTCCACATTTGCAAATTGATCACACTAAAATACACTGCTACAACAATCACACAATACTGAATATCTTCATTGTTAACAAGACACAGGTGTAAATATGAAACAGCATAACCATAAACTCTTTAAAATATCTATGTCAAGAGCTATGGCGATATGCTGTTTGTCCACACTGTGATTTACAAGTGACCCGTGGCTTGATTATGCTCTGTTGACAGTAGACTAACACTACAGCTCTGTATACGATTCCTGGTTAACAGAGATGAACAGAATTCTGTTCTTCATGATAATGGATATCCGAGTATTGTTCAGAAGCCTATACAGAATACACATGGCACCATGGATATTCATATCCAAATACAGAAGTCATCAATAAACCCATTCTCTGATACAAAGTGTGTATCTCCATTCTAATCTTGTAACAGTGTTATTAAAACAGTGTCAAAATGATGATATTGGTAACATGTGGCATTTACATTTTGGCAACTCTGAATAAAATATTTTCTTACAGATCAAATTGTAGGATCACTACTATTGTAAAACAAATAGTCATTTTACATTCACATGTAACAAACTTATTTAAAACATGTAAATGTTAAACATAAAACAAATACATTTGCTTTGAATACAAACAACTACAACACAAGCCATCAAAAAAGAGAAACTATCCACAAATGCAATATGAATCGAACCTGATTCTAGAAGTCATGATATGATAATGAACAAACGGGAAAGAGAAACAGTTGAGTCAGGATGACATGCTACAATCTAGCATGGACAGAATTATAAGTTAGAATCATCATTTTTAAGGCAAGGATGGAAAGCAAAACTGTTCCATTCTTGAACACCATTTCTAGTGAGCAAGGGCTGTCGTCTTCCAACAAGCCATTGGCTGCACATAAGGTTTTTGTTATTTTTAAAATGATAAAATACTTTTAAAAATGTTTATTGAATTATACATGCTTGGGAATCTGATTAAAATATATTAATAGTGTTCAACTAAATTAATTAGATAACAAAAAGAATGTAACTTATTTCATATGACTATATAAGTTGCCCAAACAAATGGATTGCGTCAGTTCCAAATAAGGACTATAAGGACAATCTTGTTGATATGTCAAATGTAAATAAACAAAACCAAATGCCTTTACCACAGATAAGCAGATAAAACAGACCCTTGAAAAATGTGTGTAAAATCTAACAGAATAAAAGAAGACATTTTCAAAGCAAACATCTAACATCACTGGATGAAAAAATATATTCATATGTAAATATTATTGTGAAAATAAGTTTCAATCTGAAGGAAAATATTTCAGGATTGTCTTATAGTGGAGGTCTGTTTCATGTGAGATATGCAATAGAGTAGTGGTGATATGCAAGATGAATGGCTTCAGAGCAGTAACGACTCACCTTAGTATCGGGTCATTGTGATACTTTGCTCCATGATATACGTACCGTAATGTCACGTGATGAATCACTACAGAACTGTATATCATATATATCAACCATAATTATACAGACAAAAGGTTCCCTGGTTTGAAAAGTAATATTTTCTGTAGTCATGTAAAAATCTGAAGCGAATTAATTCCGTTAATTCAAATTTCAGGATGAGGATTAGATCATGCTCTTCGCTGATGGAATACATTGCAAGTGTCGTTTTTTTCATTTCACATGGTGTATCATTGCCATCAAGATATATAGTACCACAATGTAGAGTATTCTTAGTCCTAATTATTAGTACTTAAAGTGTTTAAATCCAGATTCCTAGGGTACTATGGTATTTCAATCCAGGGAACCCTAAAGTTTCAGCTAACAGGACTGTCAATGCATGACTTTACAACCTAATTTCAAACACGGCTGATAATACTTTCCCATGAACCAAGTATTTTCTCAAGATTCACAATGATTCAATCTTTTTCTATTTAAAGGCAGTTTCCAGCATACTGGTGACAATTTTGAAAGATCGCCTACACAGAAAACTGTATCTATCGTTACTGTGTTGAAGCATGTACTTTAACATGTACCTGACCATTAAGGGCGCCAACTAAACAAACCTTTGATCTGGTGGACAGTTGTAATCTAAAAAATATATTAAAATCAGATCAATTCTCTTATCACAATACAGTTCCACAAAGATGGGTACTACATACATAAATGATTCCAATTCATGCCCTCCATACAAAATATAAACAAAATTCTTAAGCAATACTAACCAACCACTGTCTTTGGTAACGTATGACCCTATCACAGTGACCAGCAGATGGCTTAATGTACACAGGTGATCGCTAGTTTTGAGATGTTTATGTACATAATCTCATATACATATCAACAATATGATACTGGCATTGTGCTGAGTCGGATGTACGGGCTGCTGGACACTGGTGATAGGGTCATACGTTGGGGCTGGGCATATTCTGTTGTGATTCTCGGAAGCAGGATCAGGAAGCATGGAATACAGATTTTACTACTCTCTATATCCATTGCAGGCATTTTGGAATTTTGGCATTTTGTTTGGAAGATATAGGGTCCTAACCTTAGGCACTGCTTGATCAAGTTCTAGGACCCTTTATGAAGTATATGACATTAGCTAGCTAATAACCCATGTATTTGTATCATATTTTCCCATACATTTAAATTTTTAACAATATATCATATATCTCCGAATAACTAATAAAACTCACGCTTTAACATAAGATAACTATAATTAAGTTCTAAAATGAACTGAACCTGTTGTGTTCAGATTATCAAGACATAGTTCATCTTTCTTCCAAATTCCATGGTATGTTGTTTATACTTCATTCCTCAACTCTGTGTTCCTCTCAATCTCTTTTCTTGTCCTCTTTTGACTTGATGACATCGTTCCTCATGTCTTTGCTTTCTTCCTCCTTCTTAGGCTCCTTGGTTACAGCTCTGCGCATGGCATCCCAGATTCCGCCCATGAAGATGGCACAGAACAAGTTCTCGAAGGGCCCGAATGGGTCATGAATGCCAAGGATTATTGACGACAGCTTGAAGTAGATGAAGAAGATGACAACTCCGAAATAGACGAGTGGGTGTGGCACACTGATGAGTCCCTGTCTCTCCAACAGGAACACAAGAGAGGCCACTGCTGATGCCTTTGTGTAGCTGCAAGGGAAACAGTACAGGAGTTAAACAGAGAATGAGTGTTGGTTTGAGTAAGTTAATGAGTGAGTTTAGTTTGCTACCATTTTCCACAATATTCCAGCAACATCACTGCAGGGGACACCAGAAATGGGCTTCACACATTGTGCCCATGTGGGGAATCAAACCCAGGTCTTCAGGGTGATGAGCGAATGCTTTAACTACTAGGCTACCCCACCGCCCTTGATGGGTTTGATGCTGCTGTGAATGTCCAGTTGTATCATGTCATGTCAATATACTATTGGAGGAAAGACAAATACTACTCAAAACAATTTATGACAATATGCTGACGGACAATTGATGTAAATCTGGGATTCAAACCATCCAATACACCACAATGTTAGTGCCATGGACCACTTGGCTAAGTTGGGATCTTTTTTTTTTCCTTATGGTATTTGAATCTAGGAACACCCTGAATCTTTAACTCTCAACAATACAGCAAATTCAGCATACCCTGACTTTCACGGTAAATTTCAAATTCTGCAAAATGTAAAAAGCAAAATTCAAAAGCATGTTCCATTCTGAATTTGTCCTTGATTTACAACTATATTCCACAATGGAATCTTTATTGAAACCTTTAACTACGATCAAGAAAATAATTCCACTATCAGGCCTATCTAACTATAACTACAGATATAATGGAGTTTGAACAAATGCCGAATAGGCCCAAATGTCCCTGAGTTATTGGTGAATTCTCTGTTCAAAATCAATGAAATAAATAGGTGCTCCAGCTCATGCTCAAAACATCAGCATAGTAGACACAAGAAACTTGCTTGTAATCTACTCTGTAGATATCAGAGGGATTCTGGCTTCCATCAAACTTTTATATAGCACACCGTGTCAGCTCATAAATAGCCTTGCTCCAAGACTACTAAATGCTAAGCCAATGTGTAGTAATTCTATCCTTTAAAGAGGCAAGTCTTGATAAGTGGACTATCTAAGGACCCCAGTCTGTTATCAATATATCTTTTTAGAAATGATCATTTATACTATTAATTATTATGTTAGAGACTTGTGCAAGTCTAGCCCACAAATAACAATAAGTGGATACTGTAAAGGCTCAAAGCTTTCCATCAAACCAGTCAGTTCTGTTTATTGTTATCTTACTGAAACATTTCTGTCAAGATAAACTGTTAAGAGTTTCATTTTTAGCAACTACATGACAAGCATGCTGAGCCTAGATAACTCGATATGTGGTTCATTGATAAAATGGGCACAACAGCTGGTGTTGAATGATAAAAAGCAAATAAAACTACACAATATGAGTTGAGGTTTTGATGACTGTTTCTCTGTCATATAAAAACACATGAAACAATCATATGAAGCATGATGGAATTAGGAAGAAAATGGAATATATCGTTTTACAAAATGTTAACACTTCAGTTCAGTTTGGTGATGTGATTAATTTCAGATAAAACTATGACATGAATCTTTGATTAGATCACAAAATGAACCAGTCATAACATGTTAATATTGAGCTTATATTATTGTTCAGCATATTGGCTTGTGCAGAAAATAACAAATAGAAATAACCTAAACGTCACTGGGAAAAATGCCAGGGTGACAAAAATACTTACAAAGTTGGCTGTAAAAGTTCATTTGTGGTGGGCACCCAGATACCTCGGACAAGTCTATCAACGTTCTTCATCATCCCGCTGCCTGCACCTGTACACAACACAGACACAACACAGTATTATATACAACACATTATAAAGATTACTTTTCTTATTGTCTTTCTGAAATTAGAAGAAGTTTAAAAAGAAAAATAATAGAATGTCCGATGCAAAGTACACACCAAAATTAAACATGTCCACCTCATATACTTCAATATCTTATTCATATTGCTTTATTTAAGAAAATACATAACACTAAACCAAATAGCCATTTGCAAGGCAGTATTATGAGATCCTATCCAATCAACTTAACATAGATCTATTTAGAATATTTTCTTTTTTTCCTTTTATTTTTTTTTGCAACTGATTAACTGATTATACTAGATATAAAATCACATCAGCAATATTTCAGCACCAGAACTGAGCTCTTGACTTTGTTAAGTTTAATCAATTGTTTCTTGTTGATTATATGATCAGTCTGGCAACCTTGTGTTACTTTTCCTCAAACCCATTGTGGCAATCCAACAACAGAAGAGCTCATCACTTGGCTACTACAGGGCCACAAATGAAGCTTGGTTGGTTGGTTTTATAGTTTTAGGGCGACGTGGGCCAATAAGAGGCCTATTTGCGCCCAACACATTGACTTCATTTAATAAACAATCATAGGTTATTCACAAATGAAGCTAGGCTGCCACAAGTTATCTCCCTTACTTGGTAAATGTAGTCGCCTTCTTATTACATAAATACTCATTTTATTTCTGTGCTACTTGACTTTGAAGATCTTTTCTCTTTTGTAATTATTTTTTAACATGTTAAAGATTCAACTAACTTCATTTTCTTTTGATTTAAAATATGTGAACTTGATTCTTAGATGTTAGTTTATTTAACCATGTCACCATATGTGTAATAAGCTATTTCAATAGTTCCATATTTACTTCAGTGCCATTGAGCTCTTAAGGTAATGTTTGGAAAGTCTGTGTCATGTTAGACCTAGCCTATACCCATTAGATTCCACAAATGCACACAAAAAATCAGTTGTAACACAGTACAGGGTCAGCCTGACCTTACAACCAGATCCTGACATAAAAGGTCATCATCAAACGTCACAAAACACATTTTTGAAGAGTAAACCTAATTTAAGAACCACAAATATTGTTTAATAAACATGAATAGCATACAAATAAAATAATTATGATAATAAATAAAAATGAATTAAATTCTAGCAAAACTTATGAATATGCTAATTAGTCTCACCTATTTTGACAGAAATGATGCCAAGAGCATGTCCATTATTATAACTACCATCTAGTTATCAAAAAAGCAATCACCCCTTTCACTCTGCCACAAGTCATTGACCTAATGTCACTGACTTGCCAAGTGTTTGGGCAGATTCACTTCTGAGTAAAGAAGCAGCTCCAGCTTTCATAGCTTCTGCTGTGCCGAAACCTCAGATACAATTCTTTCAGGAATGATCTTAAAACTTCTGCATAAAAGCAATTTAAAACCTGTATGACATCAGTGATGTCACACACATGGTTGTATTCCTATAGGTCCAGAATATAGTATCAATCATATATATATACAAATTAACACCTTCTTTTTTAATGTTCATGGTAACATTGCATACTCAGGTGTTAATTTGTATATGATCTAATTGTTTTTTTTGGAGTGTTTTTGTCTTTTTCAAATATTGCGCTTAACATATTTTTTCACCCAAAATGTGATGCTGAATCATCAATTCCATATTACACAAACTGAATCCCAAGCACATGGTCTGCATGTGAAGGGAGATAACTCTGCCTGCCTTACTGCCTGCTGGTGGAGCCATATTGTCTGGGTGTGGTATGCCATGGCAGGGCTCCAGAATGCAGTAACTGAGTAATGTACCCGCAGCGTCAAGGACACGTGGCAGCATGTGGAGGTAACACTGAATCAGCATCTATAGGCTGGCTGCTGCATGCTCAGCCACATTCTGTGTTTGAATACACATTGTTTATGCTACAGTATGCACTGCATTGGTCCAACCAAGTCTTGTTGTTACCTTGCCAAGATACTTCTTATAATTACTGGTAGTATTTCTGAGCTTCCTGATAAAGGTAATAAAGTGATGACTGTACAAATTGATAGGCAGTACATTACTCATATGAAGAAAGAAATATTAATGGAGGCACTTTTCAGAAAAATATTATTTAGGCAACCATGACCGTAATTCTATTATTAGGTCTTCAGATATACATAAGGATGCATATTTTTCACTTGCTTCATGGTTCTGCTTCTAATGAAATGGAATTAAAATCCAAAATTACCCTTTTTCTTAATCCTGCTGATTAAATTGTGTAAATGAATGCATGAACTAGGACCCACAATGAATAATCTTGCAACAATATTTAATAAACAAATAAAACTTTCATATCCTTCATACCAGCTTCCTTGTAGTAGATGAGGAAATATAACAAAAAATCTGAATTGCTTTTTCTTCTTTGACACACATACTGAGGGATATTTTCCTGTCTAAATCTGTAAAGCTAGTACACTAAACTTGTGGCCTTCAGGGTAAAATTTAAGGTTAAAAATATCCCCATTTACTTCCTTTAGAGACTGCCAGTCTGAGAGTTTCTTCTGACGCATGTTAAAATACTGTATCCAGTATGGTAAAAAGAACATTTAGAATCTCGTTTAGTTTAGTCTTTAGATTGTAGTCCGATGCACCACTCAGGCAGGTGAGAGCTAAGCATAGACTAATGAGGTTGCAAGCATATTCTTGTGATAATACACTGATCAAGAATATAAGAATGAACAAAAACAAGCGTGCTGTGTCCACGTAAAACATTAATATAAATCAGAAAATAACACATCTTCTAAACACATGTTTAATATATAGTAGTCAATTTTATGTGAACATTGAATCTGAGTTGATGAGATCCACTGACGTGTTACACTCCCAATGTAAACTATAGATATTTGTACAGGAATGTATACCTGATGATCTCGCAAGTGGATTAGGGAAATATGCATTTGTTAGACACAAACTGCTTTTCCACGAATATGTGTTTCATTAACTGAAATTACCTGAAAATGAGCAATAGACTGTGATTGAAATAGAACCTCACAATACAGGAAAGGAACTGCATCTAATATAAATGTTCATACTAAGGTATAAAACTGTAACATTATAAAAGGTAAACATGGTAAAGGGACGTAGTAAGACTACCAGGAAAATTCTCAGTAGTAAAACTGCAACAAAAACAACTGTATATTGAAATATTTTATTCCTGAAACATGATCATCTCAAACATGTCCTCTTTAGTTTTCGAGAATAAACACACCGTACCCTCAATCTGTAAATATAAAACAATGCCTAGCTGAACTGAAATGTTTTATCTCAAATTTCACAGTTTTATTGACCAACTTTGTTAACATATGTTCATTCATACCAAAGTTTGCTGAAGGGGTACGATGTAGTGTTTTTGTCTGAGCATAATATAGGAGTAAGTGAGTGAGTTTAGTTTTACGCCACACTCAGCAATATTCCAGCTATATGGTGGTGGTGGTCTGAAAATAATTGAGTCTGGAACACACAATCCAGTGATCAACAGTATGAGCATCGATCTACGCAATTGGGAACCGATGACATGTCAGCGAGCCTGACCATCCGATCCCGTTAGTTGCCTCTTGCGACAAGCATTGGTTACTGAAGATCAATTCTAACCAGTATCTTCAAGGGTCGCATAATATATGAAAAATTGTTTTTCCATAATATTGAATCCCCAAAAGGGAGAGGAGTTGCATTGTATTCAGGTACACTCTATACTCAAGAAAATATCTTATATCTCAGTTCCTGTATTGCCCTACTGTAATTGCATATCTAAGCATTTATCATTACGCTGCTTCGCATTGGTATTAGGGCTTAAGCCATTTTGTTATACTTGGTTGTGTTCAAATGCCTTGTTTCAATGTGTGACATGTAAATAAACCTGATCATACTTTAATTAATAACTAGAGCCAAAGACCATAAACGAGGGACTTGGCAGTTATAATATCAAGAGTAGAACACTGAGATGAATAAAGCCATGTGAAACATGAGTGTATAGTTCTCTTACCTTTGATAGTACCAATCATTACTATGATGACATAAGCATTAGGGTAGAGTTTGGCCGTGTGGATCACGCCATGGTATACTTTGTGAGCCCGCTGTGTTTCTTTCAACATTGCTAACACTATCTTGAAAGGCAGGAACTTGACTATTTTGTAGACTATATCAAACGGTGAATAGAAGATTAGGTACCTGAAAGACAAAACATTTGATGCATCATTAAACAACATCAAGGAACATCTATCTACATGATCAGTGCTTGTGAGCATTTACCATGTTAGTCGAATATCGAGTATGGTTTTATGCAGCTTTAAGCAAAATTCCTGCAATATCACAACAGGGACACCAAAAATGGGCTTCACACATTGTACCCATGTGGGAATCGAACTCGGGTCTTCAGTGTGATGAGCAGATGCGTTAACCACTAGGCTACCCCACAGTCCGGGTTCTTTGATGTATGTTGTTTCAATATTTGAACCTGGGGTCCCATTATATCTTTAACTTTCAGAACTTTGGTAATGGCAAACACAGTCTGACAGTCATGATTACTTTCCAACAACCAGTTAAGATCCGGGTTAGAATTTATCTTCAGTATCCTTGCTTGTCGTAAGAGGCGACTAACGGGATAGGGGTCAGGCTCGCTGACTTGGTTGACACATGTCATCGTTTCCCATTTGCGTAGATCGATGCTCATGCTGTTGATCACCGAATTGTCTTGTCCAGACTCGATTATTTACAGACTGCCACCATATAGCTGGAATATTGCTGAGTGTGGCGTAAAACTTAACTCACTCACCCCACTTTCCAACACAGACAGTTCTTACACCATAATAACTACTAGCAGGACTGCATTGTATTACTGGTATACCAGTATACAGTCCTTAATTCATGCCTCTTTTAACCAAAGATCCACACAAATTTATTCACAAATGATGTTTTACTTCGAAATTGACAAAATGATAGAAGTGATGTTTCTCTCACAGCGGCCTCCTATGACCCTACTGACTTGACATCTTAACACCTACTTCAGTAGTTAGATAAATATCAAGAAAAACCGGATGCCTAACCTGTGCCAATCTCTATGAAACACTTTAGCTTTGAATCTTATGTCACATTTTGTATTACAATATAGGTACCTGCATCACAATACCCTGAAATGCAGGGGTTCTGCCAATACAGAACTCTGATAAACAGAGCAAATGTGTTGTTTGACTTTCAATGCCGCACTCAGCAATATTTATGCTATAAGAAAGAAGTTTGATTCTGGACCAGCCAGACAACTGATTGCTAATGTGAGCAACCATCCAAGCAGGCATGATACAGATGGCAAGCAATGAACAAGTCATTGAGCCTGACCACCTGTTCAATGTGGCCACCTCTTACAAACACCAGTATAGGTAGCTGGGGACCTGTTCTAACCCAGAATCCCTGTGGGAGGTTCACTGTATGGAAGTAATGCCATATGGAAATACTATTCTAAGACAACTCTTCCTGTCTATACAGCTAACAGGAACACCACCAGCAGAATCCTCTCAAGACACCTGTAAGGCCTAAAACAAAAAATGCTGTGGTTCCGATTACCCGACCGACCCTTGAATTCTGGTGCCAACCCTAGTTTTTTACGAGGTATGAATAAAATAAGCTTTCAGATACCATTGTTTTTTCCCAGCACCAACGGACATCGGTCATTCTGATAGAGAAAGTCGACATGATGGCTGCAAGCTACCTAGCCTACCTACCTACCCTAAATTGTGAAGAGGTGTAATCGGAACCACATTTTTTTTCTTTGGCCTAAGATATTTTACATCTAAATAAGGTATGAAGATACCACGTGTTACCCACCATACTACTGTAGCTGTTATCAAACTCTTGTGGTCTTTGAATGGTGTAAGGCAGGGTTCTCCAAGCAGCAAGTTAGCGATGAAACTGCCAGCAAAGCAAATCAACATACAGGAGAACCAGCAAGACAGCGGGTGCTTCCTGGAGAATGCTAGTGGGCCCGTCACTGCAACACAACACATGGAACAATGATCAGTGATGAGCTTGTACCTAGCTGAACCCAGGAATAGTAGGCATCTTTAGCTAAACAGTTGGCATGAGTGATAATGAGTGAGTGAGTGAGTTATTATTTAACGTCACATCGGCAATATTTCAGCCATATCATGACGAGAGTGATAATGATGGACATTAGCAGCTTTGTACTGTGGTGAAGTTTATACTCAATTAATAAATTTCACAATCTGCATCCTAAGTACAATCTGAATTCTGAGATCTAACATGTCAATGCATATTTACCTTTACATAGCTTGAAGCCTTTCCACATGTCTGAGTAAGGGTTTGACAGTTATGCAGAAATACTTCTGCAGAAGGTTTTATGTAACATTTTATACAAGTTAAACACATGTTGAGTCTATTCAAAGTCAAGTTGAACCAGTAAGCTTAGACTAACAACTAGTCTCTGAAATGAACATATTTTACAGGAAAAAAAAGTTCATAATAAAAAGAATTAAAAAATAATGAAAAGGAGCCCTGATACTTTCTTCATTTTCTGAAGCTTCTGGAAATCTAGACTTGTCACATATTCTAGACTTGCATAGCCTTTCTGGGATATGTTTGTTTCAGGGTCTGTATGACAGACTACAGTAAGCTACAGTAAGCTTAACTGATAACCGTGATACTCGCTCAGATTTTCAGATCTAAATTTCATGAAAACGATGTAAAAGCATGAGTTATAGACATCCGCTGGCCATGAACAAGGTGTATTTTTGTTATTCTTGACACTTGGGATTTATTTCTTATTTCCTGTTCGGTTTGAACCATGACTGTTCAGTGATGTTATCAGGATGTGTATCAGGATGTGATCATACATCCACTGTCAACTAAACATGGCATTATGGCATTGAGGGGGCTGCGTGGATGAGGATCATAATTTGTAGTTCATCCTCGTACAGAGAAGAAATTAACTTATAACCATCCATCATGTCCATGCTTCAACATGGTAAACTGTGGCTTGCATGACACAAAATGGAATTCTAGTATGAACACTAAATCTTATCTTGCTTCAAATGATAATGAAGCCCCTTCAGAGCCAGAAATTACCATAATTCTCTGACGATTACCATGGAAGGTGAATAATAACACAATCAATACCACACTGAGCCAGAACAGAACTGTCCCCACTGAAAAATGAACTCTGAATGTAATGAGACTCCGCATGCAAAATAAAGAGAAGAAAATCAAACTAAACTGTCAATAGACATAGCGGAAGTATGACATACAAGGACCATCAGACAAATATGACGACTACTTTTACATGCTATAATTCCATATTGACCTCCATAACTCCATGTTGAGCAGTCAATATGAGAGTAAATTACTTTTCAAATATTTGTAATAAACCAGTTATCTTGCATGTATTTGCTCTCAGAGTACAATGATCCAAATCTATTTTTACAACTTAACACTCACGCAATGTCAAAGACGTTTTCAGTCAGAAACATCTCCACTCTGATTTGTCAATTTCAAATCTATCTCCGAACAATCAAAGTGAGACTAAAAATGAAAACCCTTTCTCTAAACCAGATCACTAATTATGTTTGCTTTCAAACCCATCACTGTCTCTGAACTGTCAGTAATGCACACTGCTCTCAGAAGAATAAAATCAGCATGGTAAAGATGTAGTAGTGATTGCTATTAGCATGATTACCAGGATTAAACACATACAACCCACTATCGACAAGCAGTCTGAGAAATGTTCATCTGTTTCTACAACCACATGCGACAATGCCATATGATATATTTCCTTGTAAAAGGATGTGTAGTAAGACCTGTTAAGGAGAGCAAAGGATCAATTAAACACTGGCTGTTCCTCCTACTCTTGTATACAATGCACTCAAGATCATGGCAGGGTACCAGGCACCCTCAAGAGCAGCTGAGACGATAGATGTGAAACAAGGTGATATGCCAAATCATCTGATCAGATGATTTTACACCATTCTCAATAGATTTCAGTCTTACTGAAGTAAGAGACTACAACAGTGTGTGCACACAAAGCACCTGAGTCAGCTAGCCTTGATTTTATGCCATTCTCAATAGATTTCAGTCTTACTATAGTCAGTTTGACTTCATTTTAGACCGCTGAACTGCTCACTAACACAAAATCTAAGAAATGCAATAAAATCAAACGATGCACAGTCCTATGAAATCAACAGACCAATTCTGATAATTTGTCTCATATTGTGGACACCCGAATAAAAAGTTGTTTAACAAACAATCATAATTTTGTTGTCACTTTTCACTATTTCTTACGAGGGAGGACAACTTGCTGGTAGAACAGCCAGGTGTGCAAGTTATATGTGTGAAATTGAAATTTCACTGCACACGCTTGTTGATTACTTGGCTTTTCTACCAGCAAGTGGTCCCCCCTCATAAGAAACAGCGAAAAGTGAGCACAAAATAATAATCATTTGTTAAACTACTTTTTTATTCGGGTGTCCAAAATTATGAGACAAATCATCAGAGTTGGTCTGCCCATTTCATGTGACTGTGCACAATTTGGTTTTGTTGCAATTATTAGATTTTGTGTTAGTGAGCAGTTCTTGGTCTAAAATGAAGTCAAACGGACTATATACACGGTGATATGGACTAAGTGTTCATATTTCATGTTGTTATTAGACCAGATGAAATTTTACAAGCCTCGGGTTTAAGGCTAATGGTCAAAGTTGCATTAATACTGCAACAGTCTGCACCAAAACCTTTTGATACCACCTTTCAAAATTGATCAATGGGCATCTTATTAGGTGGAACTTCAAAATAATGTTTAGACTTTCATAAGCATGATAAACAAAGCTATCCAAGCTCACTAGACCGAAAGAACTACAAATAGACTCAGGATCCAGACAACAGTTCAGACTGCATTATTCTTTCCCTCAGGTATTGCACAGAAAAATGGTGACTGAGAACCATGAAATGAGAGCTAAGATGTGAAAAATATGTCGTAATGATGCTCCTTCTAGTCAGTGCTTGGTTTTCTTATGCTGATCCAATCATTTATCAATAGCAACTGGACAGCTCTGTTAGCATCTACATGGACATAGTGAAACAAGGTGATAGCGGTATCCATTAGTTGGCCCAGTAATGGTCAGGATAATGGATTTGGAACATAAAAATCTACATTTGGGGACAGGTTCACATCTTGTGCTTTGCAATATTTTCTCATTAGGGATTGCACAAATGTATGTGAAAGCTTCTTGGTGTTAAACTATCAGGCTCCACTGGAAGTCTGTACATGAATATCCCACAAGAGGTTGATGGTGCATGCAATTCATCCTCCCTTGTTTGCATCCTTATTTATGAGGGTGTCTGTAGATGGGTAACATCAACTGAATCATACATATCAAAATAAATGTAAAAATACTGGACAATCATACTGCTTCCATTGTCATCCGCAAAAATCCCAGGGGATTCCATATAGAACTAATGCATATCATTCAATACCCATTCTGATACAAATACATCCAAAACAAAGAGTGTAATTATTCTTCTCATGCTGGGGGCTATATTTCATATTTCATATGTATGGTTCACTCAAGATTGTGGTAGTATTAACGTTTTCATGAATTTGCTTTCACAAAGACGTAGGGACATACAATTTCAAAATTGCCATTGTAAGATCTCAGGGTCAGCATTTCTAAAACATTATAGTGGTTTTAAATCTGTTTTGGATGTTGAAAAGTATATTCTCATATTGTTTCCTGAAAAGGACCTGCTGAGGGTATATTGCAAATTTCGCTGTGCATCTCATAAATTGAAAGTTCAGTTAGGTAGATTTAAATGTTATGATAACCCCAATGCATTGTTATGTACTAAATGTCTCCTGAGCTGTATTGAAGACGAATTTCACGTTTTATATATTTGTCCTTATTATGACAAGCAGACAACTGGTTTTACCTGAATATTATTACAAGAATCTGTCTGCTTAAAAATGTATCAACTGACAGCATCCACTGACACAAAACTTATTAAATCTTTGTCGTTGCGATTTAAAAAGAAATTTGCCACTTTGATATTGTTGTGAATGATATAGCTGTATGTGCACTGAGTGCAGTTTTGTTTCTGTATTAGTAATATGGGTCACGTGGACCCAAATACTAAAACATTTGTCACTTGTCAATACCAATTCTGATACAAATACATCCAAAACAAAGTGTGTAAATATTTTTCTCATGCAGGGGGCTATATTTCACAATAAGTGCCCTCTGCACACCCACACATGGAATATTTTCTAAGAATCCAAAGCTATCAAACTGTTGGTACCATCAAGACTGTATCCCAGTATAACAACCAATATGAACTATTTGAAGTCATCATTTATATTTTCCAGGTTTGTATTAGAATAAAACTCAGATGGGCAACTGTGTGATGTAAAAATAAAATAATGCTCATTTCATGCCTTTTGTAAAGTGGCAAGTCAGTCAACTAATTTCAGAGTAGCTAAATACAAGCACCGCCTCCGTGGTGTAGTGGTTAGAGCGTCCGCCCGGAGAGCGGAAGGTCGCGGGCTCGATCCCCGACTGCGTCATACCCAAAGACGTTAAAATATGGTACTTGTTGGTACCTGCCTGGCGCTCGGCATTAATGGGTACAACAACGACTGGTCGGCTCGGAGTCAGTATAATGTGAGCGGGGTATTCATGCTTCACTGCGGCATGGTATCTCAGTGGGCTAGCACTATAAAACCATCTTCAGTCTGGGCTAGTACAAGCAGCCGCACATACACATACACACGCATGCACATCGTCATATGAGCGAAATATTCTCAAGCACGACGTTAAACCCAATTTCACCTCACCTCAATACAAGCATAATGCTAAGGGAATAAATGCTTAAATATGCCTGCTCTCTTTCACAAAAATTTTTCATTTAAGGCACTGACAATACTCTTCAACAACATATACTTTAAAGCTGATTCCTGTGTGTTTTTATATATTGATTTTCTGTTTCTTCTCTAATCACCCCAGAATGTGAGTGACACCTGTGTCCAACATGGCCAACTAGTTTCACAAGCCTCAGCCCAGAGCTAATGATGTTTTCTGGTGACTGACTGTGCAAGGCAACAATTCCAGATCACTGCTGAGATTCTCACAACCGTGTGTGGTCTTAGACCATAATAACATTCTCAAATAGACTCCTGGGAGATAATCACTGGATCAATATTTTCACTGTCCTTGCCACACTTTCTCTTCCCAAAATCTAATGAATTGCTCCATGAGATGTGATAGCATAAGAGAGCTGGAAACAAACACGAAGAAAGGTGGATTTATGTTATTGTGGTAATGAAATTTGTTTCCTGGATTAATCATGTTAATGTTGTAACCACCCTTTCAAAAGCGTGGTCAAACCACTTGTGTATCATGTATGATAATAATGGTAACGTCTCATATTGATTACCATGTTTAAGGGGATGAACATATCGGTATACTAATAGTCCCATGCAATAAGACCAAAGCATATTAAACCTACCATATCCCGGCTCTATTATCATTGCCAGACTGCTTGGGTTTCAGATCAGTGTATTTCTACGATACTGACATGTCCTATGGACATTTCTAGGACACTGACATGTCCTATGAACATTTCTAGGACACTGACATGTCCCATGGATCACTGACATGTCCTATGGACATTTCTAGGACACTGACATGTCCTATGGACATTTCTAGGACACTGACATGAACTGTGGATATTTCTAGGACACTGACATGACCTATGGGCATTTCTAGGACACTTACATGTCCTATGGACATTTCTAGGACACTGACATGACCTGTGGATATTCTAGGACACTGACATGACCTATGGACATTTCTAGGACACTGACATGTTCTGTGGACATTTCTAGGACACTGACATGACCTGTGGATATTTCTAGGACACTGACATGACCTATGGACATTTCTAGGACACTGACATGTCCTGTAGACATTTCTAGGACAATGACCTGACCTGTGGATATTTCTAGGACACTGACATGACCTATGGACATTTCTAGGACACTGACATGTCCTGTGGACATTTCTAGGACAATGACATGACCTGTGGATATTTCTAGGACAATGACATGTCCTATGAACATTTTTAGGAAACACTGACATATCCTATGCACATTTCTAGGACACTGACATGTCTCACAGAGAAATGTCTTGTCAAACATTGTTAAATTGAGAACATTTTCCTAAGCCATTTCTCTCCACTGGACTAGTCAGAAGATACACATGTGAACGAAGTAAATCTTATTTTAACCTGTCACCAAATCATTAATAGCACTGAGTATTTCAAGAAAATTCTACGGCATTCAATATCTCCAGATTAAAGAAATGAACGCTCTGTCTCTCTATTAAAACGATTTGATAATGGGTTTGACAGTGAGCGTTTAAAGTCTCTCAATCGGAGTCCAGTGCTTTACAAGACGATCAATATTGTCCATGGACAATAGCCCCCATCATGGGTATACTATGACCAGTTACACCCATACTTAAAGCACTAAGTTAACGGTCAGTACACAGTGTGGCTGTGGCATGTGGTCAGGCATTTACCCTACATTACTCTATCTACAGGTAAGCAAACAGACATGTTGACATAACTCTGATACCCACAGTCTTGAACTATAAGTAAGCAGAGTACATAAGAGACGTCTCTAGTCAAAGCTGGTTCTTCTTGCAGTGCATACAAGCAGGATATGAATTATAATGGATGCAATTAGCGTTACCATGGAAACAGTTCTGTTGTAAACATTCGGGATAAGTCTAAAGGATAGAATTATAAGCCACTCCATTAGGAGCATGAGTACTTCCCTATTGAAACAGTGTGGTGAAAAGGGCTTTAATGTCATGTGCAAGATTAATGCACCTAAATGTCACCCTGTGAATGTGTGCATAAATGCATGCCACTTGAACTAGTCGGGAGTACTGCCAGTGCAGTGCTAGGCAACAGATACATACCACACATTTAAAGAGGCTACCTACTTCAAACAGCATACTGACTGAGCCGGCCAGTCTAAAGTAAAGCACCAGGCATGACAACAAAAAGCAAAGTGTTGGGGAATGATGCAGCCAGGCCATTACAGCACCCGAACTGCCGCTCTCCAGACATCATCATCATCATGATGATATATTTACTGACGTTATTTTTGTCATTAGTAAATGAACAACCCAATACTCACAATACCTTCCAATTTATAATTCTGATCCGATCATTTTTCAGTCACATACTTCTTTTCTATTTTGATATAGCAAATTTCAAAACTTCAGCGCATAACTCTACAAAAAATAGTGCAAGAAAATTGTATTCTTTCACACACAAAATTGTTTGTCTTTCCCTTTTTGAATATCTATTCCATGCTGCCAACATTTGCAAGAAGAAGAAGTAATTAATACAACAAGAATCTGCAATACCTCAGCCATAAGTTACCATATTCAAATGTAAACTTTTTATCTGGACAACAGAAAGAAGAAAAACTTCCCAACTTTAAAGCTATTTAAGTATTCCAGACCCAAGCTCTCTGAAGCATCTAACTTATCTGTATAATAGATACAGCAGTAAGCTGTAACATGCTTAATGTGACAAAGCCATGAGTGAACAATGCTTCCATATGTGCATATTGAACATGCAGAACACAATGCATTACAATTCACAATCGTGAAGACAGATGATGGTGATACAAGAAAAACTCTGCTCTTCTCATTCTCAGTTCCCTGTGGACATATCCTGCCACTTCAAAACAACTTCTATTACTGCAAGAATCTACTGTCCATCTCTCTCTACAGACGATGGATTTCCTAGGTTAGATGAATGTGGCAAAGGAATATGAATACCAGAATTAGAATGAGAGTGTACTGACAGACTGCAGACATGTCAGGCCTTATGTTGGTTTACAGATATGCTGACACTAAGACTTGAAAATTTAAATTTTAAAATAAAACAGAAGGATAATGTGTTTCATCATACTGCCAATAGTAAAGACTGCTTGGACAATATAAATAACAATGAATTGAGGCTGTCAGATTTTAGTTGTACATATTTTATAAGGACCCAAACCCAGCTGAAAGTGCTTTGTTTTTTATCACCTACCTATCAAAATAGAACTTTAAGATGATAAACACTGTACAAAGAACTCAATTTAGGGGTACCTTCAAAAATGTTTCACTATATCAAAAGCTGTATGCCCAACAAAAGTCTGGCCGTGCTGTGGATCAATCCTACAACTACAAGCCACTGATGTACCTTGTACATGAAACACTAACACAAAGAACTAACACACCATCCAACACTAATTCTGCTGAGTCACAACTGCTTATATAAGTATCACGCATGCTCTCAACATTAACATCATTCATTTTTATCATGTATTTTAGAATTATCATCATCGCTGTTACTTTTTTCATCATTCTGGAAGTCAAGACTAGATATGTACCATAAATGTTGGGCATCTACTTCCCAAACATTTTCATCATTATTTTCATCACGTCTTGGTAATAGTCTATGGACTACCAGAATGATTGTGAAATATTATTAGACCTGGGGTTCTGACTCAAGTTTGTCATCAGTTAACTAGTCCTAAGTTAATGTATCACAATGGCAAGCAGATTTTTGTCTTTACTATCAAATCTCTGTTTCACTAGTTTTGAAGAAGCATTCAGCTGCATTGTGGTGTTTCCCCCTAGACTAGATGACAAGTCTGATGGAAAATGTACAAAACAATGTCACCCAAAAATATGTGGGTTTTAAACAATTGTCAAAGCAGTCGTGGTCATAGGCAAGGCTGTGTTTTAGCAAAGTACGACTTCATTTTACAGGTGTGTTTGTCAAGGGCAGAAAAATGGAAAACTATGGTGAAGATAATTTCTTGTATATATCAAGATGTCAGAGCCCAAATAATGTAATCCTCAACCACTTAGTGTTTGTACCATGTATAAACCTGGTACCCCCATACAGCACCAACGTGGCCAACACTTTCAGCATGTTCTGAGAGTTAATATTTAATGGACCGCCTCCGGTGTAGTGGTTAGAGCGTCCAACACTTTCAGCATGTTCTGAGAGTTAATATTTAATGCTACAGCAGCAAAGTTTCAGCCCAGAAGCAAAACATTCAAGACAAAGAAATACATGTCAAGTGTATTCCACATTGGCCAGAAAATATCACATCAGTACATAAAACCCCACCAGTCTTTCAGCCATGTTAGCAAAGTTTCAGCCCAGCCAAAACATCCAGAGTAGAACATAGTGTTTAAGGTAAGGTCATAATGACACTAAAAATGGTACAAAAGAAACCTGGGTTTTTCCTTGACCTACAAACCTAGCGGTCCAGAGATCTCCGAATTATTTATGTGGGTTCAGTAAAGTAAAGAAATGGAGTAGTGTACTGGACAGTAAGATTAAGTAATTACTTTAATTACAGGAACTGTATATTCTTGTGAAGAATTTGGTTCAATGAGTATCTGTGCATCTTCAGGGATGCAACATGTATTTTATTCTGTGTCCATACATTTGTGCTTACTGGATGCATTTCTGTGTCACATAAAACCCTGAGAAGCCTTCTTAAAAACAACATAAAATCAACAATAATAAAATCCAGCATCATTATTCCCAAACTGAAATCCTAATTAACATTTTTTTTTAAAATGTTCAAATTCTTAAACCAGATGGAACCAACTTTCTCTTTTGTACATCCTAGTAACAGTACTATCTGTTGTCATCTTGGAAAAACACTCAAAACGAATCAGTCATTTAATGGAAGGATTAACCCATTAACCTTCCCTTTTTGAAGAATGCCAATGTACCTTTTCCACCTCCTATGACCAACAATCATGGAAGATAACTGAACTACAGCCAACTAACACTTGTAAATCTGTCCTGCCAATAGCAGAAACAGACACAAACTTATCTCTAAAACCTTAAAAGCCTCAACATTTCACTCAAGAGTTATAAAATGGTCCTAATGTCAACAAGGCCTGTTTATAACTGGATCCATAATAACAGTAAAGATTGGGGAAGGAGACTCTGAGGCCTGCAGGCAGATGGTCTAGCTGTATATCTAGATAACCAGTTTACCATGCCTGTAGTGCTTACTGAGTGCAGGGGGGACGAGACAGGCTATTTCTGTCTACTGATTTACCATTGTAGTAGTGTATAACTCCTGCAGTGGATCAGCTCATCACACTTCATCCCAGCTTCCTACACACAGCAGCAGAACCTACTTCTTCAACAGTGTTCTAATTTCAGGGGAATCCTGGAGTCCATGAGGATTGCTTTATTGGTATTTCAATCTAGGATCCACTGAAGTTTGGACTTAGCTACTGAGGTTCCATTGACTATCTGGAAGAATTTTCAACTCTGTTCAATCTGCTTCACTAAATGATATGAACATATTGTCAATATGATAAACGTTTACAAAAGTAGTGAAACAGTATCTATTTATGTCCTTTATAGATACATTCAATATGTTACGTCAAGTAGTCCCTAATGAGGTTTGGGGAAATGGCAGGGTAAGCAAGACTTTATGAGTTTCCATTCCTTCATGAGGAAATGGCTGAGCTATAAATAAAATAACCAGCCATCATATCAAATATATAAAATCATGGAACATGAAATTCTAATGATATATTATTGGCTATCAAAAATGACTGCATGATCAGAATACATTTAATGCAAGATGATATTGATAAGCGATGTTGTAATTATGTTCTTTCAAGTCTTTGCCTCAATAAAACATGTGCAGGTTACCGGTAGTTGGTGCATCTTTTATAGAAAGAGCTTTTGATCAGCCAGTGTGTTCCCAAGATGAAACCGATATTGTTTGGAGCTAGTCTGAATTTGGACGGAATTTCTATCTGGCCAAAGGAACATATCTGGTATCATGCATGCTTTCCCTACAGGTGTTTACACAGCTACGTCTAACATAAGCACATGACTTTTTCAACAGTGTTCTGAGTTTTATTTCATAAGTTTGCTGGGTTTTTTATGATTTCAGAAAGTTTTCATTTTCAAATGCAAATGCCAAATGTTGGAGATCATGGAGAACATTTAATGACATCAACTTAATATATGGTGATGGAAAATTTGCACACCAATTTCTTTTCTGGACAAACATACAATTTGTTAATCATTGTTCTGTGTTTAATCACTGTTCTATTTTTTAACTTATATCAATGAAACCTATCAAAGGATAAAACTCCCCCTTTTCCAATTATGATTGGTTTGTTGTTTAACACTGTTAATCAGCAATATTCCAGCTATATGGCGGCGGTCTTTTAAATAATCGAGTCAGGCAATCCAGTGATCAACATCGTGAGCATCGTTCTATGCAATTGGGATACGATGACATGTGTCAACCAAGTCAGCATGCCTGACCACCCAATACTGTTTAAGTCGCCCCTTACGACAAGCATGAGTTACGGAAGTCCCATTCTAACCCAGATCTTCGCAATTCACGGGTTTCAAATTATGACACTTATTACACAGAAACAGTGTACTCCAAAACATTCAAAAGTTCTGTTAACATGGTTAAGGCAATTAGGTATCATTAAAAGCAAATATCCAACACATCAATGACACTGGTAAAACCCTGGGGTACAAAACATACTTCCTGCTCATCAGAACAAAACCTCCAGCTCTTATATATATCAGTGATTAGAAAAACTGTAACAGTATCATGTTTTGGGAAATGATATGGTGGTGTATTTGTGGTTTTATAAACATGTTTACCTTACTATTTTCACCTACATCCAAAAAGACTGGAACTGAAATTCTAAATAAAATACATGTCTCCCATCTGTTTCATTGACATATTTGTACACTCGTTTCCCACCTGCCAATAGAATATTATCTCCAATTCAGTGACAGTTTCACAGAGTGGAACAGTGACACTAGATATGTTAGAAATGTGCTCTGTCAGCAAGATCGGCTGAATGTTTCCCTAATTATTCAAAAATAGTTTTTATGCATTCAGCTCTTCAAAAAGTTCCACTCTATAAAAACTTCCCATTGACTGGTTTGTCAATCATCTATATACACCAAGAAATATTGTTTATCATGTTTCGCGTTGATGTTCTTACAAAGTCGAGTATAAAGATGTATGCCAACAACCAAAATTGTTTTCACGTTTCCATGGAAACAACAATGACAGCCATTGCTGTGGTAACCTCTGACCTTCAAAGTTGAGTCATCTGGCTACAATAGTTCCTGGTGTGAATATTTCCAGCTGTCTGATTGGCTGGAGCTGTGACTGGCAGGTGTGTAGGTTCTGCTAAGGCAAGAAGTGTGCTACATGGGTCATGTTTCTGGAGTGGTGATGTGAGTGCCCCAGGCATGCTTACAGTCAGCAGTCTACCCCTCACATATGTAGGTTTAGCTGCACCCAGTGCTTAGACATAACCTGACACAACAGAGGAAGTAGGTGACCAGCAGTGATTAATTGCGATGTCCTCAAGACAGCCATGATGGGCACAGTGGGAGCAACATGGATTCACAGTTACACCTAATCCTAGTTAAAACAGTATGATGATGGTATACATGTACTATTGTTGTTGCAACTAAACAAGATATTATACATCAACCACAATATGGCTTAAGCCACACTTGGGGCAGTGGGGTAGCAAGTGGTTAAAGAGTTCACTCGTCACGCCGAAGACCCAGCTTTTATTCCCGTCATGGTGGTACAATATGTGAAGCCCATTTCAGGTGTCCCCACCATAATATTGCTGGAATTTTGCTAAAAGCCGCGTAAAAGTAAACTCCCTCAGTCACTTCAGCCACACTCAAGTGATTTCTCAATACATGACAATGGCTCCAAAATATTTCAGCTGATGAACCTAAACCAGGGTTCCATAGTGCTGTGGGTGTATATGTAATGGTCATAAAAGCTATCAATGGTCAGGAATTCAAAGAAAGCCATGTTTGTCTGCATCAGTCTGAACCCAGCAGTACCAGTTTCTAACGTTTTGGTACAACATGCCTGAACATTATACTCTGAACCTCCACTGGACAACATAGACCCCCATATTAGACAAGTCAGATGGTCATTTAAAAAATAGGATCATGATGTAGTTACTAAATACAGTGTTAGAAGTCATGCATGGCGGTGGGGTAGTCTAGTGGTTAAAGCATTCACTCGTAACACAGCAGACCTGGGTTTTATTCCCCATATGGATACAATGTGTGAAGCCTATTTCTGGTGTCCCTCACTGTGATATTGTTGGAATATTGCCAAAAGCAGCGTAAAACTAAAATCACTCACTCACTCTGCAGTCCTTGAGGTATTTTGCTTTATTGATAATCTAGTACCCTCGGTACCCAATACACAGTACTGAATCATAGTAAATTGTTAGCCAAAAGTAGTAGTAGTAGTAGTAGTAAACAGGACCCTATGACATAAATGGACCAAATCTGAGCATGAAAGTCAAGGTATCCCTTAAAGGATAATACAAACAAGGAGTCCATGGTTTATACTAGAGCAACAGACTACAAGATCCCCAGCTTGGATCTCACTTGATTGTAAACACTGATTTATGTGATGTCAAATATCAAATCTGTTCATTGCTTGAACAGCTGTGTATCATGACAAATAGACAGCTATGATCTATGGATGTCAACTTGTTTTTTATTAATTGATACTTAAATCCAAGTCAATACTCATCTCCATGATTCCAAATCATAGTAAATGGGTCTGATTCACATCCATTCTTTATCCTAAGTTCCCAACACCAAAGATCAGGAAACACTACAGTAACCTTGAAAGAAACACCTGAGCTCCGTTCAATGGCAATGTTTCATTAGACATCTTAAAAGCCTTTACAAAGTAGAGCAATGCCAAGGTATCACAACCATCCTCCCACTGCACTAGCATTGGTACTATCAGAGGACTGGTGTGTAGAAACACATGGCACCCAAGACTGGGCTGTAGTGGCACAGCAGTGCAGCTTTGTTTCCTAACAATCTGTACACTTAACCAAGCTACACAACACCTGGCTCCTATACATTCAGAATGTGTCCCAACACTGGCACCCAGCCAAACAAACCAGTGATGACAATCAGATAGCTAATTATTCAATGGCAACAGATGCCTAGGAGGCCCTCACGTGAAGTCTGAAGTCGGTGAATAAAAGACATATAACATGTTTCAGTGAATATATATGATACATGGCCCAACATTTTTGTTAGACATTTAATAAATTGACCTGACTTGATGTTGAAAGGACTGTTATAGAGCATGAAATAATAAAAAGTGAAAAATGCAATATAAATCAGTGGGTTCTGGTGTAACACTTGAAAATGAAGCACGGTCATGTAGTGTATGACTGTTTTGTAATCTTCATAATATTAAGATGATGGATTCACTTCATTTTTCAGTATTCATTTGAATAAAGGAAAAGTATTCTTGGTACGCTGCCTTGACTGAATACAGAGTGTGCTGATTCTGTTCAATTTTAAAGATTCTGAGAAATTAGAAAGGCTAGACATGCTAGATTTTCAAAGTGAATTTCTAGATATCTGTCTGAACTCAACTGCTAATTGTAATACATCATTGAATTGATTGTGGAGGCCTGTTCACCTAAATTATAATATGTCATTTCTAAAATATATGGGGGAAAGAAATCATTGCCATATGCGTCATCATAAGCAATAGCAAAGTAACCATGGTAACACAACTGTACCATTAATGTCAATGTTGAACTCACAGTGAATTACATAAGTAACCACAACATGTCATGCATACTGTCATTCCTTGGCAAACAGGAAGCTGCGACTTCCTGTCACAGCTTTGAGAGCTGACAACCAACATTCACAACAAATATAAGAATTATGTTATGTAAACTGAGTCCATGCTTCATTTCAATAGGTCTGTTGCATTAAATATCTGCCAATCACTAAATATAAACTGTAGTAACCATGGTATATATCAACATACAATTAAGAATTTACTTCACTGTTTAAAATCATGGTATCCAGTGGTGACAGAATGTTTGTATTAAACTGTAGTAACCATTGTACTAGCCCAGACTGAAGCTGGTTTTATATAGCCCACTGAGAACATGCCGCAGTGAAGCATGAATACCCCACTCAGACATATTATTGACTTCACAGTCCTTGTTGTACCCATTAATGCCGAGCGCCAGACAGGGACCAACAAGTACCATTTTGGCATATGAACCTTCCTACTCCAGTGAACTCATACAAAGTGAACTCAGTCCTAATAACTTTACTTATCCATGTTTAGTACATGTTGTACACACAATTTCGTTTGCAATGTTTATCGGTAGTAGATGTGACTTCATGTTTACAATGACAGCCACACAACAAAGAGGTGTTTCACAGCAAACAATGATAACATGAGTGTAGGTATTCTCAAACTGCTCAACAGCAACATCTCTGGTAGTCTATAGTTACAACAAACCAGTTATAACAGTATCACCTATCCATGAGAAATGTCCATCTCAGTAAGACAGTAACAGTGTGTCATACTTCATTGACAATTCATAGATGCTGTGGAATACTGTTGACCGACTCACTGCACTCTAGGCACTGAGTTTGACAGTTTTGGTGTGCATGTCTTCTTTCTGTCACAAAGATGGTGGTAGCAAGTATAGTCAATATCCAGAGCCCTAGATAAGATTAAGCTCATGTGGGTACTGTACCCACTGTATTTTTTGAGTGGGTATTATGAATTTTGAGTGGGTATTCATTTTCCGTTACCCACTGCTTTCAAATAATGTGCGTATTTCAGTCATTTTACTCACCTAAGTATTATGTGACTGAGTAAGTTTATTAAGCAGGTATGTTCTGCCTCATGTCATACCTAATCAAAACCAACTTAAATATAATGGAAATGATTTCATAAAAATCACTAATCTTATACTGACAGTACAACACTTGTCCTATACTAACAGTACAACTTGATATCAATTTATGTCTTTTTCATTATGCAAGCGATTTTTATGAATATATTCCGTATGCATTTGTTTTACACTATTTGCATATCTATCATTTTAAATGCGTTATTGGTACGCAACAATTATTTATCAATACATAATTGGAATTTTTCTATGCATATTTTACCCAGATACGCAGCTTATCTGGGCCTCTGAATATCTCCCAATTTTTCCAGTTTATTCAAAAACTCTAAATTTAAAATGTTTAAATGAACAGGAACACCTGCAGATATAATGTGCTTGTGAATTCCTGGTGTCTGTCAGTATCTATTATTAAAAATATAAGAACATGGTAAACATCAAAACAGTGTAGTTGATGCACTTCATCCTAAATTTCATGGTCACATGACTGGCATACCATAAAACTGGAAAGCCATATTTCATGTGTATAAATGTCAAGTTGAACATGTATATGAACTTATACCCTGTCTGTAAACATATACATGATAGAGCACCAATGTCAGGATTCCAGCCAAATACAGGACACTAGTACCTCATGCTTGTCAATGGGAGGTGACTAGAATGAGGATCAGGTGGTCAATGTGTTAGTTATGGTCATGGCTGACTGTACCCTGACTACACTGGACGTAGATCATACTATCACCCACTGATGAGCAGCATATGGCTGGTCCAAACTCAGTCATATTTTACACTGCTGACTCAGCTTCCATATTGCTGAATGTGTCATAAAACAGACAACCACAAACATTTCATAAACTGGAGTTTTTCTCAGAGGAAATATCCCCACAGTTTTTCAATCTACTAACCTAAAGTTTAACATAACATCGGCAAACTCTGAAGGCTTTATATGTATCAGTCTTTCAATCTGCAACAACATGAATAATTTATCCCATATGATGAAAATATACACTGGTTTACGGCCTGGAGCTAATTTACCAAGCCATAACACCAGCTTAAGTAATTCCAGTTGAAAATATTTACTTACAAAAGTGAAAATATGAAAACACAATCAGCCAAACTAAATCTGAACATGTGCTCCTCGACCTACCCACATCATGGCTACAAGAATCTTGGCAGATTAGGAAGACATGAGATAATTAGCCCAAGCTCACACCACGAGTTATTGGTCTCCCACTGAATCCCAGCACTGATCTAATGAGATTCTTTCAAACAGGGCTGCAGGATCATCTCTGTCAGCTCAGGCATTGACAGAAATTACGCTTCATTTGGACAGATCAAAAGTCAGCAGAGATCTGCCAGTTCTAACATGGACACAAATTACATTTATTTCACACAGGGTCACTGGAAAATGGTTTAAAAATGAAATTACTTGAACATGGCTATCAATGTTGCTTGAATTATGGACAGCTGCTCAAATTATGGTTTACTATCAAAGCATGATTAGATGCAGGTTGCTTCAGGATGTCAAATTTTCCAAACTGTAATCATACATTTCTTTTCCAAATCCTTTAATCATATTACTTCCTTAACATCATTAGCTACTGATTATTAAAAAAAAGAAAAAAAATCTGTAAAAAAAAAAAAATCTGTAAAAACTCTTTCAGCGGTTCTGAGCTGAGGGAAGCTGACTATGGTCTGTATTGGTTATGGCTGGCTTAAAAGACTAACAACTGGAAATATCCATGATGGCAACAATTACCAATTATTTTCGATAAGAAAATTATGTCATCAATAATATCGTACATAACTATTTGAGGTGAGGTGAGGTGAAATTGGGTTTAACGTCGCGCTGGAGAATATTTGGCTCATATGACGACATGCATGCGTGTGTATGTGTATGTGCGGCTGCTTGTACTAGCCCAGACTGAAGCTGGTTTTATAGTGCTAGCTCACTGAGATACCATGCCGCAGTGAAGCATGAATACCCCACTCAGACACATTATACTGACTCCGAGCCGACCAGTCCTTGTTGTACCCATTAATGCCGAGCGCCAGGCAGGGACCAACAAGTACTATATTTTAACGCCTTTTGGTATGATGTGGTCGGGGATCAAACCCGCGACCTTCCACTCTCCAGGCGGACATAACTATTTGAGAGGAAATATAGCTTTAAAGGAGAATACGAGTGAATTGCAATAATTAGCTGGGTGAAAGACAAAATCATCAGAAACATATTCCCAAATTTTCAATTAAAAATTATGTATAATTATGTTTTAATCGCGAAACCAGTTTCTGTAAATATCAGCTTCGGCTATTATGCATATTTCGCTGCAACCCACGTGACCTTTCCGCTCGTGACGTCAAATGTGCCTAGAGTCCTCCATATTGCCAAAGACCAAGCGCTACAATAGTACAAATCGTGTTGTTTCTGTCGTTTTTGTAAATGGTACAATGGTGCATTCTGTTGCCTGGGGATGCACGGAATCATCGAACAATGGAAAGCCACCATTTCTTCCATTTTCCAAGTAAAGAGATAGACTTAGGCAGGAGAAATGGTCCGATCATTCCGAGTCAGAAGCGTATGAAAGAGACAAACACACATGGGGCATACAAATCCTAAAGCTAGGCTGAAGAAGGAAGAATTACCCACTAGATTCATTTATACTCCATCATTCCCTGTTACAGCTTACTGTCAGTGGTATTTTTAACATAAATTAAATCAAGTACGATTGCCAGTCGAATTGCCCCCGCTGCAAATTGCCCCAGCAAATTTGGTCAAATTGCCCCGGGGGTAGTTAAAATGCCCCAATTTATTTAAAATGATTAAATATAGGCCATAAATGCATAGTTTTGTCAACTTTGATATTATGTTCTTCATATAAAAGTATATACATAGTTATGAGTTCACTGATGGAACATTTATCAGAAATATTACTTCTTAATAACTTTTATATGAAGAACATAATATCAAAGTTGACAAAAACTATGCATTTATGGCATATATTTAATCATTTTAAATAAATTTGACCAAATTAGTAGGTGGGGCAGTTCCACTGGTACACATGAGATAGATATCAAAATCAGTAAGAGATTTCACATGAGCTTGAAAATGTTTCGCTATGACGTTCTTTTCGGTTTGGAGCCCTAAATGCTGCAGACTACCCGAAACATTGCCGAATACAACGGCAAATCATGAAGTACTTGTTGCTTTCATTGTTTTCCATTTTGTCCAATTACGCATGTTGGCATCAGACTCGCTATTTGTCAGTAGTGTGTGCCGTGAAAGTTGTTCTGTGTTCACATTGACAGATGCCATTCTAAGGCTATGGCCGAGTACCATAACTATTTCCAAAACCAAACACTGGGGAAACATACATTGTCCTGACAAGTATTTAATACTTCACCAGTTTTCGGGAATAACTTATTCAAGCGTCGCTGAATATTATCTCTGCTCTCGACCAGGCTGGGATTTTGTGTGGAGACTTGCTACGTTATTAATGAAAACTAGGATCCTACATTTTTTTCAACAAAATAACTCCAGTGTAATTTTTGTAGCAGATAATTTCTATTTTCCCCCGTCTGAAGCATAATTATTGTGTTTTTAAATCCCAGACACCCTACAGTCACCCATTTGACACAAAAGGAACTACAATCACATTGCAAAAAATATAATTCTTAGGAACTGGTCATATACTTATAGGGGTGGGTTTGCTGGTTGGAACTGTATCACATTTTGCTGTCAAATAGTATTCTTGTTAAATGATATGGTATATTTTTAAATTTATTTTGAACTCAAGCGGTGCCTCTGTTTCACTTGATTTTTCTTATTCATCTTCACTGGAAGATTGTCTTGCAAGATTTAAAATCGAATCATATTGATACGGTCTAACATCCATTTCAGAAATGACATCAGGAACACCTTTTACTGCTTCAGAATCCATGGACACTGTTAGGTTGTGAGGTAAAATCAAAGAGGCAGCCATCAGCAACAGGGACATGTGACGTCATGTCACGTGATACCCCCTCTGCTCATTAACTGTCAGGTGTTTCCGTAAAAGGTGGAAATACGTGTACGTCTTTTTGTGTTTTTATTGCTATTTTACAAACTTTTTGTTCAATTTTAATCCCGGAAGGTGACTTTTAGAATATCCTTTACAATATATAAAAAGTTTTGTTTTCGTTCGGATTCTCCTTTAAGGTTACACACACAAAATATTTACACAAAAAATGTCTTTATTCAAAGGCTGGATCTAAAATATGTTCAGGACTGTTTTTGTTGGTAATCCATCAATAAATGTATCACCACTGATGTGAAATATTGGGATTTGTTTGGGCCTTATATATTTTTTCATTTCTGCTCATAATTGATTCTTCAATACATATTGATAATCGATCTTGATCTATACTTAGTTTAAGATTATCAATTTCTATGAGGTATCTCAATAGCCAGCCCTAGTACTGATAGGACAAGCGTATAATGATAGGAGCTTTGTGTATATGGGATAAACATGCCTATTAAATCATCAACTACAAAGTGCATGGTATGGATCCTTGAACATCATAACCACTACAACTAATTCTACCCGTGAAGATCCGAGTTAGAATTGATCCTCAGTAACCCATGCTTGTCGTATAAGGCGACTAACGGGATCGACTGGTCAGGCTCGCTGACTTGGTTGACACATGTCATTGTATCCCAGTTGCGTAGATCAATGCTCATGCTGTTCATCACTGGATTGTCTGGTCCAGACTCGAATATTTACACACCGCTGCCATATAGCTGGAATATTGCTGGGTTCGGCGTAAAACTAAACTCACTCACTCACTCCTGCCCCTGAGTTGGGTAAATAATTGGCAATTGTGTACTAGTGATAGTTAAAAATTTAATGAGAGGGGTGTGGTGAAGTAGGAATTAATGTTGCATTCGAGATTCTTTCGATTATGTGGCAGTGTACATGCTTGCATGTGGGATGTATGAACTGTATGGACTTTTATTGTGTATCCCACTGCAATACCATGCAATAGATTAACATTTCAACTAATTAAACTGACTCAAAGCTGATAGTCCTTGTTTCATCTTCTTGAAGCTGAACACCAAGGCAGTTTAATTATGGAAACAAGTGTCACTCCAAGCAGATTGTCTATGCTCTAAACTACTGAGGCAGTCCCAAATTTTGATGGTTTCAGATGATTAGAAACAGCTCATTTTATATTGTTTAGTTTGCTCATGTTTGTGTTAAATCAGCATTTCTTTTCTGTAAAGGTTCCAATTATGCATGAGATTTCGGCCTTTGGAAATAACCTATTTTATTACCTCTTAACATCAATATCATCCCATATGGATAATGTAATCATGGCATCATCTTTAAGTTAAATAGAAAAGAAAATGCTCAAGAAATGACACTGTATTGAAAATGTTTGACCTGTTCAATTCATGCACAGTTGTTTACTTGTATCCATGGTTGGAAGAGAGCATAAAACATTCCTCATTAAAAATGAAAATACAGCCCTACCCACCCTCCACACTTTTGGGATAAACATGATAAATGAGCACTTAAAATTTCTAAACAGCCTAATTAAGAGGCCGATAAAAGGACAAGAAAAGCATCATAACTGTTAGCATATCAGTGGAAGGTATCGTAACAAGATAAAGTGTGACACAAGATACAAATATGACATAACAGTTATCCAGAAAACGTGTCATGTATTCATAACAGACCTCACCTGAGAAGCTTGATCAGGTTTCTCAGGTTTTATTACAAGCAAATTTCTGTTATGCAATAGCCGTAACTGACACTACAAATAGACATCATCAAGTTGCCATGTTGAATAACATGTAGTACAATATCCCTGTATAATGATTTAATAGTAGTTATAGCATCCTCAGGAGGTCTTACCAACGTCATGCGATACAACCATGACAACCATCACATGAAAATACCATGTGTGTTATTGGGTCCACATTTGACTCTTGGACAACTGCATAGTCATTCTTATTCATCATGATTAATACTGGTGAAACAGCAAGTTTGTTACAAACTAGCATGCTCAGACTTGGGCAATGTCTATTCCTGGAACAACCTGGGTGTTATCAAGACAGGGAACAAATAAACAAAGGGGTTTACATTGTATCTGTTAATGTAAAGTCCTTTTTAAAAGCATTTTGGCTTCTTGTTTAAGTTTAGCACCTGTAAACAACTTTGCATAAGAATAAATCATGACTACAACAAGGTTACAGAAAGATGGATGTTTTGATACTGGTAGATCAACACAGACAGAAGGTAAATTAATCAAGAACGTAAGTGACGCTGGTGCATGCCAATGTGTTATCTACTGGTGCAATGTGCAGTGTAATGGTGCATCTACCATCTTGGTGATACAGGCATCCTAGTGATACAGGATCCTATCAACACTGTACAACAGGACTGATCCTCAGCAATCCTTCTTTACAAGCAATTTATTGCAAGTCATTTCTTTGTGTGCTACTTTATTCTACCACATACGCATTACTGTATGGTGTGGTATTGTTGCCATTTAATCACTGTGTAAATAAAGAAACAGTTTTTCAGTCCGTCCAAAAAACCTGACCTCATGATAAATTCCTACTATTTGTCATGTTTATAAGTCAAATAAATCAAATATCATATGGACAATGTTTGGAGACTAAGTACTCATTCATTGTTTAATATCCCATTAATGTTTCTCTTACAAGAACTGTATCAGATATCAATAAACATGATTAACAGATGAATGTGCTGCCTTGACCGGCAGTTGGCATATAAGATACTGGAGTACAGTGTACACTACAGACATGCCTAGCATACAGTAACACAAACATTTCTACATATGTGACATACATACTCCAGTATTAAGCATGTGAGGTGTGAGGCATATCTTCAATGGGATCATGCAATGGGGTGCCCTTGGCACTCAGCCAAGTCTTGTCTAGACTGAAAAGTTAGGTCTCTTCTGAAACAACCCTTCTTTACTATCCATAACCTGGAGCTATCTCCACATCTAAAGTTACGACCCTCAGAACAATTAGTTTTACCCTACACTCCATTTTGACAAGTGACTCTATGACTTGTGTTGGAATGAATGACCTAAAGCAAACAATACCAGGGGATTAGATAGCCATGGGCAATGTAGAAAAACAATAAGCTTGACAGTAGTGGGATGTGTATGACTTGACAAGTTCCACACAAAATAGCTGCAAGGTATGTTCATCATACTGTTTAACTTATAGCTTCAACTTGAGAAATTGGTGGTGCAGATTGAGTGACACTTCCCTAGCTGACCCAGAAACAATGACAGGCACCTAAATGCAGACAACCAGTATGTTAAATCACTCACTCCTGGTCTTTACACAAAGTGAGACTCCACTGAATACATGCCATATACTGATGAATCACATTTACAAATACCAAGCTAACCTCTTCTTATAACTTTGATGAAACTAACACAGTTGCAATGACTGGTAAATACAACAAAGGACTTGTCTCATTCCAAGATGAAACATTTTACTAGCCTGAACATGGGTCTTAGCATCATTTTTCTTATGATTTTTGTGATTATCTGGACGATTTTAAGGTGAGCTTACTAGACGAGAGGCTTTGGACTAGTGGCAAATGTCACAGGCTGCTAGACATTCAGTCCTGACTCTGCCAACAAAAACAATTATACACTTCTGTAGAAAAGAAGATTAAATCAACACATACTACTAGTGTGTTTTGTTACAGACTAAACCATCAATGATATATACAAAGAATGAAAAATCAATGATTAAACTGACGTCCACTGCTCCACAACATAACCCTTTGGTAGGAACACAGAGAATGGCCTTGTCACATCATACCCATGGAGGTAGTCTGTCTCACAGTCCCTGAACCGCATTATTTGCCCTTCTGCCTCGTCCATTCTGCAATGCTAAAGCCCTAAACGAAGCAAGTCTAGATTTCCACAAGTTCCCTTTTCACGGGGGCTCCTTTTTAGTTTAAAAGGGATTGATAGTTTCTTTCAAAATCATATAGATTCAGAGACTAAACATTAGTCTACCCTAAAGGGAATCCAACCCAAGTCTATGACACATGGGCTTGTAACGCTAAAAACTGCCATCAAGGTATATACTGTCCCTGATGGGGTCTTAGTACTATATAAAAGGAGTACTAAGACCCCATCAGCTACAGAATATACCTTGATGGCAGTTTATAGCGTTACAAGCCCCTGTGTCCTCTGATATGGCACAACAAGCACTTCTTGCCACTCAGCTGAAGGTCGCTATGTCATGAAGTTGTAAACTTTCATGTTGACCCTAGCTCTTGCTTGAACACATGTCTCAACACAGTCATGAGTGTATGTGTACCATATTCACTCTAGTAATTGCACTAGGTGCTTTGAAAATTGATGAAAGGGAGCACTTACTAAATCCATTAACTGCAAGTAAAATTTGTTTTGAAGTTAAATTTGAGATAAAGAGATAGTGAACAAACTTTTAAGTGAAATGCCTTAGTATTGCCATAAGCAGCTTTATCTTTCAGTGATGTTATTTGAAAATGTAAAAAATAAAGGTCAAAATTCAAAATGATGCTAAAACCAGAACATATTGTTAACCCCCATTACCGGGGTTGCCATGGCAGCCATACTGAAAATCGAAAATTGAAACTCTTGAACGAATGAGCACATCATTACTTGATGGGAACAAGCACATGAAGATTCAGCTACACTGGTGCATTATCATGGTACTTTGTATGGTACAGTGTGGTTTTGATGGTGAAACGCCTTCTAAATGGTGTGCTGGTTGTTGTGGGTGATTAGTTCAGAAAAAAGTCTGAAGTCACAAGAAATTAATTACTATTTTATTTACTGGAACAGAATAACAATGTCTTACAAATAGTTTGGGTGACCGCAAAGAGTCGGTACAACCCTCTGAGCTGAGGGTTAGCGTTAACCTGTGTGTTAGTGAGTCTAACCCCTACTGCGTAACATTGTCATTTTCTAACTATTTATTTCAAGTTGAGACAATAAAAAGATCATAAATTCATTGATGATACAAAATGGGATGTGCCCTACAATAAATGAAATGACCAGACAGAGAGGGTGCTAACTGAACTGACACTAACTTTGTTCACACATTTACTGGATGCTTGGAAGAAGAATATGATATTGCAATAGACACTTTTGTATTGGGGTAAATCTTAATGAGCCTAAATTGAAGCATTAGCTTAGAGATGATGGTAGGTTTACTTTCCAAAACAGATTCAGGCAATTTCTTAAAATATATGGACATACCTTTTTATCTCATTGTCTCTCAGTGTGTCTTAGTGATGAGTTCTTGTTACCTTAGGCTAGGATTTATCTAGAAACCTCTTTTAAACTATGAACTCATAGCTTGAACCTTCTTGAATAGAATTTCTGTGACATGGGTTTTTATTACCTTAGACTGGTGTCTTTCTCTTGGCTATTACTGATCATGGTGGAACTAACATTTTACATTTATATTTTTGTAATATCTGATCCTAATATATTGCTTGTTGTGGTAATAATTAATCATTCAAGTTTGTATTAATTATTACTCTATGACAGCATGATGGCCAAGCAGGCCATGACATCATAAACTTCACATGACATTTAGTCAGATGAACTAAACAATATGTCTTTATCGACCTATGCACCCATCAAGGACAAAGGAGGGTATATATCTCAATGCAATAACTGATAAAAAAATATTATTTACATTTGTAAACAGTAATGAATTCTTGTACATAACCTGAAAATTAAAGGGTTATAGAGCTTGAAAATCTCTATAGGGGCAAACCTCAAAGACTGCAGAATTCCCCCTTGCCTATCCCTTCCCCAACACTCGATTTCGGAAAAACTGAATAGTGGTTAATCAATGATGCATCTAATGGATCCCCTGATCTCTGATCTGAGTAAATGCATTCCAGCTGGCCGTGTCATTAGTCAGCCATACTGAGGGATCAAGTGTCCAGCATCTAAATGGACACAGTCACTCCCACTGATGCCACACAAGCAGTTGTATGAATGGCCAAGCACATGGTGTACATCTGTAATTAGCACAACAATACAACCAACATCATACACTAATTTGTGATTCAGTTACCATTGTTAATGATTTGGGGCCATCTGTTTCTTTTGCAATGATGCAACGAGTAGATGATACATGTATATACAGAGAAAGATGATATTGATTTATTTAGGACAGTAGAATTGACTGCATTTATATAGTCTGTATCACAGTCACTGAACCACATTATTTTCCCTACTGCCAAGCCCTCTCTGTAATGCTAAAGCTCTAAATGAAGTAAGTCTAGATTTCCTCTGGTCTGAATCTCTGGTCTCCCTCAGGGCTGCTTGTCAATATATATGGATTTGTTTGTTACTATCAAAATTAATATACTCAGAGACTAAGCATTAGTCTAGCAATTATACTGCACTGTACTTATCAGAAGATTGGTCAGTCCAAGACATTTTCTTAGTATTGGTACTTTTGAAAAATCTTTCAAACCACAGAAAAAGTATTCACTTACATATAAGTGAATGGACAAATGATAAAAATGAGAAAAAACTATTAAATAATTTCTGTACCTTTCAAGAGTATTATGTTTGGCTGCCTTCTATATCTGTATGATTTACTCATCAATCATAATCATGATACTCAATCTTTTACTTATAATTAATTATTTCTTTATACAATGTATTACTATCATTCAAAAGCAGTATGCTCATTATCAATACTAACAAAATCGCCTGAAATATTAATTTGATTAAAAGTGAAAACAATACGCTCATTTAACATGTTGAACACAATCAAAATCAAAATCAAAATGGCCATGGTGACACGCTCAGAATACATGTATCACACATAGCAAATCTATAGTAAATCTGTAGTAGTTGCTACACCCATTACCTGTTTTAGTTCAACTTCAGCCCATATAAGGATAAAAAATAAAACAAATATTGATATCACACATCAATGTCTAAAAATATCAATAAGAAATAATCTTCAAAAACAAAATAGGATGCAATTGTATATCCCATCACTGAAATAGCAAAGGTTTTAAGACTATTTGAGAATAGTTATAACATGATGCGTTGAAAATATTGTGTGATCGTTCATGTCTGAATTTGGCATAAATATAATAATCAATACAATTTTTAAATAAAACATCTTTCCCAAAACAAGACCTAAAATAATCGTGATGAAAATTCTACTTTGAAAAATATTCCCATATGCAGAACATATTTTTATGCATACTGTTATTGTATCACCTGACTCAACCAATAAAAGTCAAGCCCATTGACTACAAGTCAAAACGCTAGCAGACGAATTTTCACTTCAAGGCGAGCTGTCAGGTCGGGATGCCAACCAAACATTGCAATCAGATATAAGAAAACATGTCAAATAGAAATGTATTAGCACGAAGAACACGTGCATTATGTTTTGGTGTCGGTTTCAGCGACTGCCAAAGATAGTTGTAGCAAGACAGAGCTCTGAATCCTCACCTTGCGGCATATCCTCTCGTACAGAACAGCACATTAGCACGTAATGTGCAATGTCGAAATAGGGGTACATTTTCAGTTTTGTAACCACCGTAGCAATATCCATGAATGTTTTTGGATCCATTGTTAACCACTCTAGCGCCAGTTTGATCGAAAATACGGGCCCACACGAAGGAGAAACCGGTGCTTCTTGGATGTCAAATTGACACTGGAGCCGGCGAACACTGATACAGCGCCTCTCCCTATTTATAAGTTCGATAACTCTTGTACTGTGCAGACCACTAGTGAAGCAATATTGCTCACGAAGAGTAAGGGCATTTTACTTTGTTGACACTTCGTTTAATACGTGATATGTCACGTTTGGAACATTATCGAAGTGAGTGAGTGAGTTTAGTTTTACGCCGAACCCAGCAATATTCCAGCTATATGGCATTTTACTTTGTTGACACTTCGTTTAATACGTGATATGTCACGTTTGGAACATTGTCGAAGTGAGTGAGTGAGTTTAGTTTTACGCCGAACCCAGCAATATTCCAGCTATATGGCGGCGGTCTGTAGATAATAGAGTCTGGACCAGACAATCCAGTGATCAACAGCATGAGCATCGATCTGCGCATTTGGGAACCGATGACATGTGTCAACCAAGTCAGCGAGCCTGACCACCCGATCCCGTTAGTCGCCTTTTACGACAAGCATAGTCGCCTTTTATGACAAGAATGGGTTGCTGAAGACCTATTCTACCCCGGATCTTCACGGGTTTCGTTGTCGAAGTTGAACAATTGCATACTATATAAACATATGTTCAGTCAATGTTCAGTCAACTATCAAAGATTTGTTAGAAGGTATTTATAGTTTACAAGAAAGCTTAACAACACAGCTTTATGCAAATCACGAAAACAAATTCTCAAATGCATTCATATTAAGGTGAAATGCATCTTTTTAAAAAAAGAATTAAATTGTCCATGCCGAAATAAACCAGTAACAGTGATTTAGATGTCCAACAGAAAGGTTGAAATAACTCTAGTTAGTGATGACGTGTGATGCTCCAGTTTGTGATGACATGTAATGCACTAGTTTGTGATGACGTGTAATACTTTAGTTTGTGATGACGTGTGATGCCCCAGTTTGTGATGACGTGTGATGCTCCAGTTTGTGATGACGTGTGATACTTTAGTTTGTGATGACGTGTGATGCTCTAGTTTGTGATGACGTGTGATGCTCTAGTTTGTGATGACGTGTGATGCTCCAGTTTGTGATGACGTGTGATGCTCTAAATTGTGATGACGTGTGATACTTTAGTTTGTGATGACGTGTGATGCTTTAGTTAGTGATGACGTGTGATGCTCCAGTTTGTGATGACATGTAATGCACTAGTTTGTGATGACGTGTAATACTTTAGTTTGTGATGATGTGTGATGCTCCAGTTTGTGATGACGGGCTACAGAATGTGATGCTCCAGTTTGTGATGATGTGTGATGCTCTAGTTTGTGATGACGTGTGATGCTCCAGTTTGTGATGACGTGTGATGCTCTAGTTTGTGATGACATGTGATGCCCTAGTTTGTGATGACATGTAATCCCCTAGTTTGTGATGACATGTAATCCCCTAGTTTGTGATGACGTGTGATGCCCTAGTTTGTGATGACGTGTGATGCTCCAGTTTGTGATGACGTTTGATGCCCTAGTTTGTGATGACATGTGATGCCCTAGTTTGTGATGACATGTAATCCCCTAGTTTGTGATGACATGCAATCCCCTAGTTTGTGATGACATGTGATGCCCTAGTTTGTGATGACGTGTGATGCTCCAGTTGTAATGACGTGTGATGCTCCAGTTGTAATGATGTGTGATGCTCCAGTTTGTGATGACATGTAATCCCCTAGTTTGTGATGACATGCAATCCCCTAGTTTGTGATGACATGTGATGCCCTAGTTTGTGATGACGTGTGATGCTCCAGTTGTAATGACGTGTGATGCTCCAGTTGTAATGATGACGTGTGATGCTCCAGTTTGTGATGACGTGCAATGACCTAGTTAACCCCCTGGAGGCCAAGGCTGCTATTCCTGACGCGCGTTTTCGTAAGATTCGTAAAAAAAGTGAACGTCTGGCATCCAAACCGTTAAGAGCCGGTATTCCATATCAGTTCCAATTCTAGTCAGCTCTGCTTGTATGTTAGTATTGGATTTCTAAACCAGATCGTAGAAAGTTTTCATGGACTGTAGAATGAAGCTTGAAAGGAGCATCGTACTTCTGTATGCTCCCTAGCTGACAGATGGTATTACAAGATCTTTTTTGGGAGATTTCGATATTATAATTACGTTATCTATGACAGGAAGGGAAGGTCTCTCCATTGCCTGCACTCCCAAGAAGCGACTTGATAGTTTGGTCCGCTTTGTTGGTAGCACGCAAGGCCTCAATTGGGTGGTGTAATTCCTCAATGATGTGTAGTAATTCGTCTTAAATGCTTCCTTAGGAATAGTATCGAATGTCACACCTTCAGTCTTATGTACGGAACCGCTGTATACCTTGCATGTGCTGGGGTGAGCTGTGATGACATAAAGTGGTATTTTTCTCGATGGCCAGATCTATGGCTTGAAGTGCAGAACGAACGCGCTGTTCAAGGGTAGTACTAGAAGGTGTTTGAGGTGACACCATCGTCAGTTGCACTGTGTGCATTTTGGACTCCAGGGCCTAGATTTTCGAAGCTCTCTTAGCGCTAAGATAGTCGTAAGTGCCATACATTAACATTACCTTACGACTATCTTAGCGCTAAGAGAGCTTCGAAAATCTAGGACCATAACTATATACGGGTTAACACGTTTACGAAGTCTTGCATAAATTGCACGAGAGAGTGGCGTCAGTACAGGCTGCTTTAGGGTGCCCTTATCGTGCACTATTCTTCATGATGACTGGGATCTCGAAGAATCACGATGGCTTCTATTGGCCCGTTCACACAACCTACTGACTCAACTTGTCTGTATATGGAGGCCCGTGAAGATCCCGGTTAGAATTAATCTTCAGCAACCCATGCTTGTTGTAAAAGGCGACTAACGGGATCGGGTGGTCAGGCTTGCTGACTTGGTTGACACATGTCATCGGTTCCCAATTGCGTAGGTCGATGCTTATGCTGTTGATCACTGGACTGCCTGGTCCAGACTCGATTGTTTAGATCGCCGCCATATAGCTGGAATATTGCTGAGTGCAGCGTTAAACAACAAACAAACCAACTGAGTATATGGTTGATTCTAGATGATACTCTACCAATGGATCTAGTAGATCCTATCCTCCTGTATATATAATGAATTCTTTAGATGGAGACAATTAAAACTGTTGCCTACATTTCCTGTCACGGATAATGTGATTTTGTCAACCCACTGAAGATAAAGTAGGGACATGGCAGTTGCCAAGAATGAGATGAGCTGTGACATCTATTAAAAGGAGGCGCCCAATTTCCCCTTGCCAGAAGTAAACTATTTCATTTTTTCTGATGACCTATTATATTTAGACAAGTAAGAGTTCCTATGCCATGCTAAAAGGCTTGTCAAACTCTCCTTCTGACACAGCATTGCATTTGTTGCATTCTGTGTTTGCTGTCCACATGTTCTTCCAGCGTGACTGGCATCTGAGATGTGGATTACGAGCAGGACTATCCAGCAGACACCCTGGTGAGGATGATGGCTTCATCTGCCACAGTAACTTTTCTGGACAAACTACATAAAAACTGGATTGTCCTTTCTTTTCATACACACTGTCTGCTGAAGGCTGTCGTCTGCTTTTGTGTTTGGTCTTATGAAATGATATAGCCCGTATATTACCGTTGATAAGCCGATCCTATATTAGTGAAGTTTACAGAAAGTAACAACAGTCAAACATTGTTCAGATGTGAGCAGCATCTTTTACGTTTGCGACTGGACACACAGGGAAGAAGTAATGGTTTCAGCCTCGGGCATGAACAGTTGGATTTCCTGTGGAGGATAGGGATTCCACACAACTGTCTGATATGATGGAAGTGAAGAGGATTATAACATTGTTTTGCGTGATTCTCAGCCTAAGCAGAAATTTCTGGTTATGATGTCATAAAAGTGTAGTAATCAGGGGAATATTTGGGAGGATATATTCCACCCATGTGGAAATCAAAACCAGTTCTTTAGTGTGATGAACGAACATTGTAACTACCAGCCATCCAGCCCACTGTCCGTCTGCATGGGGACGCATTTGAACTCAAATCCTTGCCAGTGATGTAAAGACAACAAAAGATCGCGATGACTTTTGATTTTATTCACGATGACATGTACAGCATAGGGATACCATTACATATGTTGCATGTATATGACCAGTTAAACAATCTACAGATAACATTTGAGGAGTAGGTACACAACACTTTCATTGAGAGGGTATCTACAGTTCATCAGGAATCTAATGTGGTTACATGGAGGTTTAATGAATCTAACTTTTACCCTTATAAAAACTTGAAAAACATAAATACATCACTGACTTTTCAGGATAATATATAAATATTCTGTTTAATCATTGACAACAACACTGTAAGGAGAGATTCTGCCAGAATTTCATCAGTGGAAATTAGAACGTGGGAGGTATACTACACCAAATTTGTTAAGGACCAAATAGTCGTCTTTGGGCTGTGGTCCTTACCAAATGCTGAGTAGTATATATAAAGGATCTATTTGCTTATAACACAAAAGAAATAACATACATTACCTTCTCTGTTTAGAGAGGCCCACAGCAACACTCCTCTACAATGATGGAATAACAATGAATCCATGACAACATGGCATCCTAAGGGACAGTGTCTCATTGTCTCAACTGATATATCACACAGATGGAGTTCAAGTCAAAAGGGTTTCAAAGTACACTCCAAAATGATCAAACCTGCTAATACTTAAATCAACATACTTCCAAAACAAGTTATTCAGTTAACCATTCTTGAATTACAAGCAAATTATTCAAATAATTCTGAGTATTAAAATTCAAAATGTATAATTTAGATGAGGACGAACTTGAATTTTCCCATAATCGCTAATGAGAACATGAGTATAGTGTGTGCCCTGGCCTGGCAGAATCTCTTGAGAACTTCACATATTCTAGACCAACAAATGACTCTGAGAGTATCATGTCAATGCATCATTCCTTTCAGACTCGCATATAATGTGTGTAAGGCAAATGTGGTCACAATTACTGACAAATGGCCCCTTCGTAAAACAATGGAACTTCCTTACTTCATATATACATACTGTGCTGGCACAGTCCACTTACATTCGGTAGGAAGAATCAACCACGAGACCCACAGCTATTCACTTGAAGCATATATGCATTACAAGAGTTAAGTGAAGCTAGAACAATTATATATTGGCCTCTCAGACTCTTCCCTAACCCAGACTCTTCATCAAACGTTTAACTTCTTTTACTGCCATTTTATCTGGGTCATTATTTGGTCCATATGCACAAAGATGTCATAGTTCCATGGTAACAGCTGTCATAATTACTTCTAAAAATAAAAACCATAATTTTTAAAATAGTGCAAATGACATGAAAAAACGTACCACAACCTTACCAATTGTTTTCTTGTACAGAATCAAAATAAAAGTTGCTTCAGCTGCAACAGATGCCAACCTTTCAAGGGCATCGACAATCAACCTTGCTCAAACTTTCTTAATCCTTGACACAGAGCTGGAGAGACTAGAATATTCATGATGAGCTAGTGACTGGTTATTAGTTTAAATAGATGTGTTATAAAGATGGTGATTATGAAGATGAGAAATATGGTAACACAGATATTATTCAATACAATGTTATCAATATGTTCAACTAAAACAACCACTTGCTGTAGAAAATACATTTTAGTAGAAATGTTGACAACAAAAGATTTTGTTCCAAAACATTTCACACCAAACAACAGCATGTAATTTGACTGGAAAGAATATTTCATCTAACAATTGCTGGTCATGCTTTCAGATCCCACTTAATTTACCTTGACAGAACATAATAGTCACAAAAGATGCCAGTTGCCCCATAAATAAAGTGAATGGTAGAAACTGTTCTCCGTGCATCGCTAACAGCAGTTAAAAGTTTATGGTTTATTTGTAGACATTGACCCTGTATTACCATCTTACTGACTAACCTAAGTTCGGAATTTCGGATATGTTTGGTTCCTCCTTCCCTACAAATTCTATGACAGTAAGAATTTCGGTGGACTAAAGGGAGGCCTGTAACTTTCATATCTTTATTATGAATATGGTCGCAGATACAAGATTCTACTCATGTTACCAGTTTGTTACTCTTTGGCTACATATGGTAGGCTAAGCTCCAGCTGCGCATAAGTTATGATCTGTCACTGATTTAGCCCAGACCTGCTATACACCTGCATAATATCACTGATAAACCAGTCGTACCTGTACATTAGTATACATTTACACATTTGGTAACCATGGTTACACTACAGTCACATCTGCAGCCACTTAGATGAGCCTCAGTTACCCTAGGTTACACCTCATTGACACTCATGGTACACCAGGATTGCTCCTGTCACACCTGTGGAGACCTATAGGACACAAGATACACCTGTTGTAACCATGCATACACTTGTTACACCTGTGGTAACCAAGACTGAAGTACAGTTTTACCTTTGGTTACCTAGATAAAACCAGTCACACCTGTGGTGACCCTCATGACACGTTACCTTGATTACACTAATTACACCTGTGGTTACCTTGACTATACTAGATACACCTTTGCTAGCAAGATTACACATGTATTGCTTGTGCTGCCTGATATTACACTCCCTATGCCCATGGTGACCTTGACTTCTCTAGTTACACCTGTGGTGACCTTCATTACACTAATTACACTTTACCTGTGCTTACCTAGATTATACTAGTTACAGAAGATACACTCATGACCTAGATTACTGAACAGTTACAACTGCTGTAATCAGGATTACATTACACCTGTGATTACCTAAATTACATTGTATCTCCACCTGTGTTACCCTTCAGGTACACGACAGTCACACCCACAGATACACCTAGGGTGTCCTTCAGTTACGCTGCAGTTACACTGCAGTTACACCTGTGAAAACCCTGGATTATCAATTGCCTGGCTACTACCTACATTATCTGGATCCTCAAGCATAATGGTTCCTGAATGAATGGTAGGTTAGTGAAAGACTCACAGATGCTGAGTGTTGGCCAGAGTTTCTGACATTGGAATGACTAAAGTATTGTTTGAGAGATAAATTACACAGTAAAGCTAGACACGTACAACCACATCTCAAGCTCTGCTTAGTTCGGCCTATGCTGTTCAAGAGCATTAATGACAAACCATTCTGAAAACATGCTTCTATATGGTTCTAGATAAGCTTATTGCACAGTACTGACAGCTGTACGTGTTATGGTGAACATGGCTGATAGCGAGTGTTACTTTCTATTGAACAAACAGTCCCATCAAACTGGCTGGAATTAGAACTGAGGGTACAAAGGCCCCATTCACTCTGAACTGACATTGGGACAACTTCCTCACATCCTTCATGAATCAATGAAGAATACAATTCTATTTTGTCTCTGAAAATGATCTCATCTAAAATCATAAGGATGCTGAGTGTGCTGACAATTCTTGAAAACATATCAATCTACAAGCTATGTTGGATGATGTTCAAAACAAAACAATCTGAGCATTGCACTTGATTCATTGGTAGCCATAATTGGAAGACAAAGCCAATCAAAATCACAGACAGCAAAAATATGTTGGGTGTCACCAGCTTATCTAGGCCTAACTGAAGCTGTTACACCTGTACACTGAGAGACTTATCACCTGTACACTGAGAGACTTATCACCTGTACACTGAGAGAGTTATCACCTATACATACAGTGAGAGTGCAATATACCACATCAGCAAATTCCGTGCCAAACTCACACACAGGAGGAACAAAACCATTACAATCTTTACAATAATAGCTTAAACCTACCAAGCGTCTAAGACAAAGTAATTCCTCACTAATTTTCTTGTTTTTCACAAGTAATACACACAGGAAATAACATACATAAAACTTAAATCTTCCATTCTCAAACATATGATACTATTAAAAAAATGAAATAAATATTAAATAAAAACAATTTTTCATGAGATATGTTTGACTTAAACTACACTTTCTATGAAATATAATTATAATGAACAAAGCTAATCAGAAATTTCAGTTACCTGAAAGGTATGGCAACCCTACTACACAAAGATGATGAAGCTGTATTCTCATATAGACATCCCTAATCCTGACAAATCATGTACCCAAGCAACATCACAGGTCAATTCTTCCAAACTGTAATATCTTTAGTGAGGAGGCAAGGTAGCTAAATCTGACGTGAATTACACACCAGTAGTTATGACTGGACACATTCAGCTGGACAACAAATACTGTATTCGCTGTTATAGAAAATTGCAGCACTGAAGCCATTCACAGAAAGTTTAATTTGTTTTCAAAGATCAAATGGCTGTGATCATGCTTCGTTAAAATGTCAATGTTTCTAAAAGAATTTCTTTAAAACCTACAACTATATATACCTTCAGCAATGTCTTTTTTGTAATTAAATTGAAAAATAAAAACCAAGCAAGTAAATATGGACTGCCTTGAATATCTTTTGTCTTAGTAATGGCTGAATATAAAGATCAGACTGGTAAGATATTGCTTAGAGCTGCTTATTGGAGCAGGGCACCAAACCAAGCAAATACAGTTGTTTCCATAAAGTATCCATGAAAAGACTGACTGACTGAGTTTGGTTTTACTCCGCTTTTAGCAATATTCCAGCAACATCACGGCGGGGGACACCAGAAATGGGCTTCACACATTGTACCCATGTGGGAATTCGAACCCGGGTCTTCGGTGTGACGAGCCAACACTTTAACCACTAGGCTACCCCACCGCCCTCCATGAAAAGAGGAAGTTGATGTGGAGACAAGAAAACACTTCTCAACATTGTTTCTCATACAATATTACCTTTCAGGTACCCTAAAAATGATATTCACAAAAGATGACAGATGAGTTGAGTTTTACATTGCTTTGAATAGTATTGAAGACATTTAATGTTGCAGAACAATAACAATTCATAATAAATGCTGTTTCAAATCTTCTTGACAGTATTACTAGGTGTATACATTTAGATTTACTTCACTTAACCTTTTGTTAATACTGTCTGTAAAACAAGAATACAACTTCACATCCAAATAAATGTCTGCAAAAAAATATAGCATTCAATAACAAGGTGAATATTTGTAACTAACTTTCAGCAATACAAAAAACTACAGTCATGCAAATATCATCGAGGAAACTATAGTTCCCAGGAACATGGGACACAGCAAATCAGTATATTAATATTTAACACAAGACATGGACCACAAAATACATGAAAACAAGAAAATCATTCAGATTCCTTGCGCATATTTACAAAACATGTTGAGAAAATTAAACAAACACAATCGTGTAATCTTCCATTCCCACACCTGTTTAGTTTATACACATATCTGAGGTCAAAGGTCATAACGAAGCACGACACATCAACCACACAACAACAATGCCACCTGAATATTTCTAATAGCTGTCATCCATAAATCTTATTGGGTCATACACTTCCTGTACTGTACCAGGGGCAGAATGCGCATCTAATACAGGTACATACTTCATAACATGTTAACTGTTGTTCTCTTGTTTACTGCTAATCTTTAGACTTGCTTTAAATATGTGTGCTGGAGAATGTCCTGTAATAGATATTCCATCTGCTAAGGCATGGAGTGCCATCCGTTAACTGTTTACCACTAAATACTTGAGTATACAAATTTAAGAATGGAAAGTTGATAAAGATAGTTTTATAGTTTTAAATTAGTAATTTAAGAGGAACAGTGCTTGTATTTTTTCTTACTATTTATGAAATGTTTCATTTCAGGAGAAGAATTTGAATGTCAGTCAAAATCGCCATCTTTCCATTTCATGTTGCACTTGTTTTGATAGAAATATACAAATCTACCCTCATCTCTGTCTCAGACATTTACCCTCCCTTGTCTCAAAAAGAAGAAGAAATACACGAACACAAATTTGTGTCTCACTACTTCACACAGACAGACAGGGGCACCATTTCTTCTGTGTTTGGCAAACAGTTAATTTGGCAGAATACAAGATACTCTCATATCTTCTATTCAAAACATGCAAAAGATTGTCAGCCATTTGGCAAAAACAAAACCAAACTCCTAAATTCAAATCTACTGGTTCAATATATTCTAAAATATAGGGCTCTGGCATAAAATATCTATATTCTCAAACTGTACAAAACACACCTCATGAGTGACGTAGATTATCAACAATCAATAAGAGTTCATACTCTAATCATATTCGATCATAAAATGACGGATTTGAAGAAAAGATCAGTGGCATTACAGCTACGATATTGAGCAAAGAGACCCCTATCTGCGTGGAAACGATCCTTAAACGTAACTGAACTGTTGATGTTGTATCTCTGGATGATAATACTGAGATATTTTGTTGATGACAACACAAACAGTTGGATGATGAACATTGACAACAAGCAGACCATGTGAAACACTTAATCACAGACTGGGATTTAATTCTATGACAGGGACCATACAAGTCTTGGAACTACGTGCCACAGAGTCAGAGTGAAATACCAATTCTTGCCATCAAGCACAGAAAGTCGGAACACATTGCAAACAGTGTGCTTTTCATTTCCTTACAAAAGCATGACAAGAAGGGAGATAACTCTATCTTTCCAAACACGGGCAATACTCTCTTCATGGAACCCTGTGTATCCCTGTGGAATACTCTTCATGGAACCCTGTGTATCCCTTGAAGAAGAAAGTTCTCTTCCTTTTCATGAAACATTTGGTGTAAATGATCCTTTTTCTTGTGAAGTTTGTATATGTAGAATATGACCTTGACCTGTTAATAACCTAGGGGAGACTACTGCTATAAGTCAGCCTCTGGCTCTTCCATCAGGGGCTCTTCTTCATGCTTCTTCACTCCTGCAATAGTGAAGACAGTCAGGTCACATGTCTGATGACTATTATTGTAAATAATAAGGTTTGTAGCGCTATACAATACATCATTAGTTGTGGGTGAGTTGGGTTTAATGCCTCTGGAACATTATTCCAGTTATGACAAGGCAGATCTGCTTAACGTAGGCACAAATCCCTATTAATATAAAAAGCTGGTTTAAACAAGGAATCACAGCTATAAAGGATGTATGTGGTAATGAAGGCTTTCTTTCATTTGATATCATTAAAAAGACCTACAACATTAAAGGCACATTTCTTGATTTGGAAAGTTTAATCAATAATCTTCCTGCGGAATGGAGAGTGGAAACTAAAAATAACAACACATATTCTATAACCTAAGCTTATCTGAACCTTAAATGGACCTGCTCTCTGACTCTAAAGGATGTAGAATATACTACGACAACCTTGACAAAAACACTCCGACTGAATCCACTTCATTCTTGTCTAAAATGGAACAATGAGTTTCATTCTGTTTTGAAATGGAAACTTATATATACTCAAACAAGAACCTTGTACCAAAAATTTCATTTGCTACTTCACAAAAACAGCATGCATTTTTGAGTGTTGATATCATTTTACTTCTTTAGTTCTTTACTTGTGTATATTGCTCTTTGCAAAAATTTATATTGAAAGTCACACAATTTACTGTATTCATCGTGTTTTTTTATGAATGTCAATAGTTTCTGGAAGCAGGTAGCAGAATTTATGAACAGGAGATGTACTATAGTCTGTTTGGCGTAAAAGCGGACTGATGAATTGCAATCTCACTCAAAAACTAATAAGCATACAAAACTCATTGAATCGCTGACCATAATCAAAACATCAGACCAACTCTGTGATCTTTTTTGCAGAATTTTTGTCCTAAAAATAACAAAGTTGTTTAACAATCTATTATTAAAATATTTACACAGTTCACTATTTGTTATGAGGGAGGAATGCAAAGAGGAATGGCCAGGTGTGCGAGAAAGGATGGAGACGGCACAGCACAGGTAAATGAATCCATAACTGTGTCGGCACTTGTGCACATGCTTCACTACAACTGGCTGTTCCTCTCTTTGTACTCCTCCCTCGCAATGTGTCCAGCAATGTGAAACACACAGTAAGCCGTTTAAAAAAACCACAATTAGCATGTAGTAATGAAGTCATTAAGAGTTAATTTAAGCATATAAGGAAAGTGCAAAACAGATTTGCTTACTGACTCAGATTCATGTTCACGAAGACCTGTTTACTGGCTCAGATTCATATTTACAAAGACCTGTTTACTGACTCAGATTCATGTTTACAAAGACCTGTTTACTGACTCAGATTCATGTTTACAAAGACCTGTTTACTGACTCAGATTCATGTTTACAAAGACCTGTTTACTGACTCAGATTCATGTTAAAGAAGACCTGTTTACTGACTCAGATTCATGTTTACAAAGACCTGTTTACTGACTCAGATTCATGTTTACAAACACCTGTTTACTGACTCAGATTCATGTGTACAAACACCTGTATCTTAGAGCCACATACCCAGTGTTCGAAATAGTAATATATTGCTAAACCTATCCCGAATGGCTAGCTGAAAATCTCAGATGATTTGTTCTTTATTTAATGCACATGAATATGATGAAGTCAGTTATTAAGGTGGCAAAGTCTGTTAGCGCAAAGGTTTTGTGAAAATCTTAGTTTTTGTTCTGCATTTTGATACTGATATTTTGCAGGGCCAGTGAATTAGGATGTGGGCTAGCAACATTTTTATTTAACTAGCCCTCCTGGAAAGTGACTTTTCAAAATTTATTCATACACTGTACATACCTGTTTCCTTCTGATAGTCATACACCGGCAGGACCTTCTTGGCTGAGGACTTGTTGACATTACCATGAGGGTTGTCTGGGAGAAAGACTGCAACTAGCAACGCCAAGATCACCAACACAGCCCCAAATGCAAATGGTGGACCTGGCACTACATTCTGAAACAATACACACCAGTGTCTGAAATACACTTTCTCCAAACAATCTTGACACTTGCAAGCCACAGTTGATAATCATTTTTCTCAGATGTACTTAACCCTGTGCCTTTAATAGTTACAGCTGTTTAATCACAGTGGTAGCTCCTGCTCAGATGTAAGGGAGTGTAAGATTTCTCTCACACACACACACACACACACACACAGAGAGAGAGAGAGAGTGAGAGAGAGAGAGAGAGAAAGAGAGAGAGGAAAAAAAACCACCCATGCCTACGAGTTACTATGTCAAATGTTTTGGCATGTATATAACTAACTGGAAGGAGAGAACTGAAAGGTTTCAAAGTTCTGCTCCAGAAAGGAGCACTACCACCAAATTCAGTTGAAGCCAAAATTGTTGCCTTGGAAACACAAAAATAATTATTTTATTCAAAATCCCAAACTACCAAAAGGCACCAGTTCACCACCAGATCTTTCTATGTGCCAAGTGTGGTGAAGAAACATTAAACAGTTTTAGAGATCTGCTCCGGAAAAGAGTACTACCACCAATTTCAGTCTAAGTCAAACTTGTTGCCATGGAAACGCCAAAAATATTATATTCAGAAATCCAAAACCACTGAAAGGCACCAGTACACCACCAGATGTATCTATAAGCCAAGTTTGGTGAAGAAATAATGAACGGTTTTAGAGTTTTGCTCCGGAAAAGACAAATGTGCACGAACGACGGACAGGAGTGCATTTTAAAACACACACACACACACACACACCCCTCCACCCCCACAAAACATGTTGTGAGGGATAAAAAAAACAACCTAAATATTGGAGACAGCAAGCAGGCTGTTATTTGAGATACAGTTTGATCAGCATCAATAAGCTAAATCAAAATCAACAGTATATTAATGAATGTTGTTGTAAACACAAAGCAATATTTCAGCTTTTTAATGACTACCTACAAACACTCCTATAATATGAGCAGCGATCCACAGAGCGGGTATGCTGACACAATCATCCTGGTCCAACATTGTAGCCAGATGCTTCCCACTGTAGTCCATTTCACAACAGGCATTCAGCACCAAGGTCCTATCCTGATGTGTAATCACCATGAGATGACTACTAAGTCAAGACAAGAGTCATCAGAAGATGAAATATCCCCCCGGCCTCCACATCTTTGAAAGAACAAATCATCTGACAGTGACTTAAAGTCCAGCTTGATTTTAGACTAAGTGCAAATTATTTCCATGGAAATCATGAAAAAAATAAATGACAAAAATCTGCAAATAGCAAAAGGCACAACTTTAGGATGTGTTTGATATATCTACCAAGTTTTGTTGAAAAATATTATACGATTTTTGAGTTGTGCTCCGGAAATGAAAGCAATCTTTACTTTTTGAGACTAAGTCCAAAATGTTTCCATGGAAACCGGGAAAAATAAAAATGACAAAAATAGCAAAAGGCACCACTTAAGGTTCTGTTTCATACATCTACCAAGTTTTGTTGAAAAATATTGGACGGTTCTCACATATCTGCCAAGTTTTGCTGAAAGACATTGAGAAGTTTTCCAGTTATGCTCCGGAAACGAAGCCCACCCCTCACTTTTGCAACTAAGTCCGAATCTTTTCCATGGAAACCGGGAAAAGTAACAAGAGTCATCAGAAGATGACATATCCCCCCGGCCCCCACATCTTTGAAAGAACAAATCATCTGACAGTTACTTAAAGTCCAGCTTGATTTTAGACTAAGTGCAAATCGTTTCCATGGAAATCATGAAAAAAATAAATGACAAAAATCTGCAAATAGCAAAAGGCACCACTTTGGGATCTGCCTCACATATCTGCCAAGTTTTGCTGAAAGATATTAAGAAGTTTTCGCGTTGTGCTCTGGAAACAAAACCCATCCCTTCCTTTTTGAGACTAAGTTGAATCATTTCCATGGAAACCAAGAAAATAATAAATCACAAATATCTGCAAATAGCAAAAGGCATCACTTCAATATCTGCCTCACATATCTGCCAAGTTTTGCTGAAAGATATAGAGAGGTTTTGAGTTATTGCTCCGGAAACGAAGCCCACCCCTCACTTTTGGGACTAAGTCCAAATCGTTTCCATGGAAACCGGTAAAAATAAAAATGCCAAAAATCGGCAAATAGCAAAAGACACCACTTAAGGTTCTGTTTCATACATCTACCAAGTTTTGTTGAAAAAATATTGAGCGGTTCTTGAGTTATGCTCGAAGCGAGAAGCCCACCCCTCACTTTTGGGACTAAGTCGAATCGTTTTCCATGGAAACCGGAAAAATAAAATGACAAAATCTGCAAATAGCAAAAGGCACCACTTAAGGTTCTGTTTGATATATCTACCAAGTCTTGTTGAAAATATTGAGCGGTTCTTGAGTTATGCTCTGGAAACGAAGCCCACCCCTCACTTTTGGGACTAAGTCCGAATTGTTTCCATGGAAACCGGGAAAAATAAAAATGCCAAAAATCGGCAAATAGCAAAAGGCACAACTTTAGGATGTGTTTCATACATCTACCAAGTTTTGTTGAAAAATATTGAACGGTTCTTGAGTTATGCTCCGGAAACGAAGCCCACCCCTCACTTTTGGGACTAAGTCCAAATCGTTTCCATGGAAACGGGAAAAATAAAATGCCAAAAATCTGTGAAATGCAAAGGCACCACTTTAGGATCTGTTTGATATATCTACAAAGTTTTGTTGAAAAAATATTGAGCGGTTCTTGAGTTATGCTCGAAGCGAAGCCCACCCTTCTTTAAGACTAAGTCCAAAAGCGTTTCCATGGAAACCGAGAAAAATAAAAATGACAATTATCTGTAAATAGCAAAGGCACCACCTTAGGTTATTTTTGACATATCTACCAATTTTGGTTAAAAATATCGAACGGTCTTTGAGTTATGGTCGGGAAACAAAATGATTACGGACGGACGGACGGACAGACCGGACGAGAGGCGACGACTATATCCCACCGCATTATATGCGGTGGGATAAAAAATCTAAAAATCTGTAAATAGCAAAAGGCACCACTTAAGGTTCTGTTTGATATATCTACCAAGTCTTGTTGAAAAATATTGAATGGTTCTTGAGTTATGCTCCGGAAACGAAACCCACCCCTTCCTTTTGAGACTAAGTCTGAATCATTTCCATGGAAACCAAAAAAATAATAAATCACAAATATCTGCAAATAGCAAAAGGCACCACTTTGGTATCTGCCTCACATATCTGCCAAGTTTTGCTGAAAGACATTGAGAAGTTTTCCAGTTATGCTCCGGAAACGAAGCCCACCCCTCACTTTTGGGACTAAGTCCGAATCGTTTCCATGGAAACCGGGAAAAATAAAAATGCCAAAAATCTGCAAATAGCAAAAGGCACAACTTTAGGATGTGTTTGATATATCTACCAAGTTTTGTTGAAAAATATTATACGATTTTTGAGTTGTGCTCCGGAAACGAAAGCAATCCTTACTTTTTTAGACTAAGTCCAAAATGTTTCCATGGAAACCGGGAAAAATAAAAATGACAAAAATATGCAAACACCAAAAGGCACCACTCAAGGTTCTGTTTCATATATCTACCAAGTTTTGCTGAAAAATATTGAATGGTTCTTGAGTTATGCTCGAAAACGAAACCCACCCCTTCCTTTTGAGACTAAGTCTGAATCATTTATCTGTAAATAGCAAAAGACCATACATGTTTGATATCCAAGGCCAGCCATTACTCAAGATGATCAGCGGCGACTATATCCCAGCATTACAATGGGATAACAAATATTACTTTCATTGCAATTAAATTAATTAAACTTAAAATCAAACTTAAAATGTTACCTTGTTTTACCTGTAAAATGTGTGCAAGTTTTCTGTAACACAAATACTGTGTAGATCAAAAACTATGATCATCATTTTTAAAGATGCTACCCATGTAAAATACATTAATCTCACCTGGAAATTTTTCGGAAGGGGATTAAAAGTGCTGTTAGATGTCTTGGGGTGTTTGTGGCCCTGCGGCTCGCTCCCATTGGCTGAGATGTCCACATGGAAGAGATAGAAGATGAAGCCAAACACTGCAGGCCCCAGTCCGTTACACAGGCCTCGGATACCTGTGACGATCCCTTGAGCGACACCTGCATACAACAGTCAAAACATTGGAAACACCACGCTAAAACAGTGAAAACTTTGAAATCAACACCACCTTTCACAGATTCAGCTACACTTTACGTTACGATAAATCTCCACTATACACTGGATGCAGCTATGGCTCAGCCCTATAATTTTATTACCTTCCTTTGCTGGCTCCGCATTCTCACAGTAGCCAATCAGCTAAGCCACCATTACAACCGAGCTTGCCAGTGTCAACAAAGACACAGTGTGACTCAGATTTGGGGGCAAATCATACAGACAAATTGACAGGTCTGAAACTTTTAGTGAGTTAATATTTAACATCACATCAGCAATATCTCAGCCATATCGTGACGAACTGAAACCTTAAAAAAATATATGCAAGAACTTCTTCTACCTCGTTCAGAGTACCTCTGCATCAGTTGTGTTGCCATGTTTAATCTGTTCGATAATTTAAGAAGCGAAAGCGAGTTGTGATTGGTATGTTCAACTTCCCGGTGTAGACACCTGATTGGATAAAAAGCCAGCCAAGGGAGGTAATAAAATCATCACATTTATTTAAAATAATGATAAACTTCCTCCCAGGGGGTCTTAAGTGTGAATGAAATCCCAAGTGTTACTTTGAAGGGAGGTAACTCTTACCCTGCTGATCAGCACTTGCATGAGCTGAGACAAAGGAGCTAATGGCAGGGTAAGTTATACTGGACATCGCGGCCACACCACCAGCACACCACATCACCCTGGAACACAACCATTAGAATCTCTATCTCACAATGTAACACCTATGTTCTGTTGAGACCATGCTGTTTCTTACAAAATGGACGTGAATAACGGACAGTGAATACTGGGGTTTTTTTGACATACAGAAACATTACTAGGTTTTCAAACAGTCACGCTGTGACTTCACAGCAAGGGGAGATAATCACTTGTCTACACAGGAATACCACTAGGGATAACTATGACTTAGTTTAAAATTTCTTTCCCTTTTCTGTGTGTCTCAGTGGTACCCACAGATAAAAGGCAACCATGATCCAGAGAGAATGTTTACAACATAATTCTGTTTTTTGTCATTCAAATGTGACCAAACTGTTGGTAAAGGGATATAATGACATCTAGACTAAACAACAGCTGAGCAATGATCAACACTTGCATACATTGACTGAAAACAAGGAAGGTTGGACAATAACTCATACAATGACCTTACATTTGATTCCTAAGAATGTTTTAATAAAATAGAATTTAAAACCCTGGCTACAAGGATATACAAACAAATTAAATAATGGCTGGATAATTATCAACTTTGTTGTATACATTCAAATATATATACTATTTCACAGTAGTCAGGGATGAACATGATGAAACTGAAGTATTTGTGTAAGTACCAGTATGTTATTTCAAAGTAAGTATAAAGTAATTTTACACTTACCATGTTTGTGATCCAAAGCCATAACAAGTTAGCTGGATTACTTCAAACACAAGGCCGAATAGAATAGCCTGCTTTGGTCCTAGATATTTCATTATTAAAGCAAGTATAAGAGTCTGAAAAGAAAATAATCATAATTGAATAACACTGAAAATAATGTACACCTGAAAATGGAATTTGAACAGTCACTGTAAAAGCTTCAATTGTTTGGCAAAATGAAACTTCAGAGCAGTCTCCATGACCAAACAACTTGCTATACTTACTTCTAACTATGGACAGCATGATAAGTACTAGTGTTGGGTATTGGTTGAAATCTCACAATTGATGACTGCTTCATTACCAACGATCAATCATCGAAAAAAATTGGTTAGCGTCATTTTTCAGATTTTCCTACCAAAGTTGTTATTGTAGATATGTATAACATGATGCAACTTGCTACTTTAAAGTGATGAGTAATATATCATGAACATAAACTTTCTGGAGTCTTCAAGAAATATTCAGTCATGACTTTTCAGTTGGTGAAGTGAGTTTTCTAAGAATTAAACAAGTTTTCAGGCCCTGACAACTGCGAAGATATGTTCCATCGTCAAGTGTTTCAAACACTAAAACAGCAGTTCCAAAATCGTTTGTGTTCGATTATGAGAAAATGTGATCGATTGCTTGGTCGTTTGGTCACTTCGACCAATCTTCGATTATTTCAATTAATCAGAACACCACTAATAAGTACTACTGAAACATATTGAAGATCACTCAGTTTGTTACATCATGACACATTAACTACATACATATGGAAAAAGTCAAGTGTTCTTCATAAGACTAGAGTATACCTTGATTGGTCACCATAATTTCAATGGTTTCATGGCATGTTGAAAATGTATAACCTGGTTTACTGCATTAGAAATTACAAAGTAGTAATTCTAACAGCATCAGAAACATCTGCTGCTACTAAGTGTATACACTTGTACTGGTTGCTGAACAGTCATCACCAATACACCAGTGTCACGTGTGAGCAGTTCCGGTCAATTACAATTCCGGTATTTCTCCCCATGGTATTTGACAACAGCAAAGGACAGCAAAAGAAAATTCTTCACAGTGAGTAACATAAGAGAAAAATTAAAGATAAGGTTACGAACCCTTTACTTTTTTTTAACTTAGTGGGGGGATGTCACATGATCTATATAATAGCAAGTTCAAGTTCACAATAGTCATTAACTGTTTCATTCCCTATCAATCTACTGTCAAAACACACTCAACTAGTCACACAATCAATTATTCGAGGTTACTTTATGATATAAATATATATTATTTCACGAATGACATGAGAAATTCTGAAATGGCGATAACTGTTACAGTTAATTGTAAGAAAACAACTATTTATACTGTCATGATTCCCTTCCGCCGCGTTATATAAAAAACACTATCGATGGCAGTGAATGGGCTGGACACATTGGTGAATAGCTAATTAAGTATCATAATTAATTCTGTTTCATTATTTAACGAACGGCGGAGTAATTTTGGAAATAACACTAAAATATGGCGCTAACTGTTTGGCATCCAGTACAGGAACCTGTAGACCACCAGGTGTACACTACACCATGTGTCTCCCACTTACCTGTGCTAGAACAGACAACACTCCCACTACTGCTATAAACGAGGCAGTTTCCTCCACAGAAAAGCCCATTATCTGGAAAACAGTAAATCATTGTAAGGTTCTTTAATCTAAAGCTTTGATGCCAAAGAATTACAATACATTTCTTTTTTGTTGCTGCCCATTGAGTAACATGACTACCCTGTTTAAAGGATCAGTATGCCCCCAGATTGCTTCTCAGCTCAGTTGGCAGACCCACCCAAGCTGCATTTCAGGCAGTACAGGTTTCAGGTCTCACATTCACCTTCTACTCTTGAGTGAACAGAGTGAGTGAGTTGGGTTTTGTATCCCTTTTAGCAATATTCCAGCAATATCATAACAAGGAACACTAGAAATGGGTTTCACAGGCAGTTATTTCTATATAATCCCAAATATAACATATGTTAGTTATTTCTAGTTGTAAATCCTAAAGTGAAATTACATTTTGCAACTAAATAATTTCAAATCAAGCAACAGTTAAATGCTTATGAGTTATTTCCCTTTGACCAATATTATTTCCAGTCCTCGTAACATGAATGCTCTGTTTTATATTGACACATCTTGCTAACTATCATGCATGTCTATTTGATCATTTTAAGTAGAACTTTAACACATGGATTATTACCAACGGAGCAAACTAGACCAAAAGAAAGATTCAGGCCCTGTTTTACTGACTGAAATCACAGGCTCAAGATGAGACAAACATAGAGTCTCTGAAAATATACTATGTGGAAAATCTAGACTTGCTCAATTTAGAGCGTGGTGGCACAGAAATGGGCTTCACTCGTGGTCCTGTGCATAGAGCTCAGGTCACAAATCAATTGAAGTTAAGCAACATTGGGCGTGGAGAGTCCTTGAATGGGTGGCTGTGTTTTGCAGCTTGACACCTGAGAGTTTCTAGGACTTCAGTCCTGCCCTAGAACAAAGCACATGTGATGCATGTGGTCTCATCTTAAGCAAGTGAGTTTGTTCAAAATTGCCTCTGTTCACCCAGCAGAAAATGGGTACCTGGTGGGATGAAGTCATGCGACTATAACCCTCTAGCCCTAAACAGCTTGGGTTATCCAGGGTAATAATAATGGGCGCTTCGAGCATGCATTGTGCATTGAGCAATGTGCATGATAAATGGACTACCATTACTATTATCAGCAATTACTGGAAAGACAGTTCCGGGACTGGGAAACAGACTCACTGAGGACATATTGTACCAACGGACATATTGTGCATTAGCTACAAAGGACTTACATTCCTAAGATAAACAAAGAAGCAAGAGTACTCTCCAGCCTCTGGAAGATAGGACAAGAAGACTGTCACACACAGCAGCATGATCAGATTGTCTTGCCCGACCTTGCGTAGAGACTGAAACAACAAACAAGACAATAGTAGTCCTTACAAGAAGAATCTGCCACATCAAAGATGAAAGCAGTTCACTGAACATGTTCAAATTCAAAGGAAACCAGTATTAGTCCATATTTAGTAGATTTACAATTCACACATGGAACATGAAATCATTGGTACATCTAACCAGAAAATGGTATGTAGTATTTAACAATTCATGTTCATACCACTTTACAAGTTACCCTTATATACAATTACATCAAGACAATATCATATCGCTGCATACTGGACCGAACATTCCATGAATTGTTTCAGCCCAAGCACTGGTGACAAATTCTACATCTAAATGTACCACAGTAGCAGTTGACAGTCTGTACCGCCAATACAATGACATCCTTACCCCAAAAGGGTCCGCCTTGTCCCATGAAATCTGTGACCCCCAGCTGGCTGGGCGGAGCTTCTCCGGCAGAGACTCCGGCACAGCCACCATGATGAACAGCACGTCCAACAGGGCCACAGCAGACGCTATCCAGATGACTAGCGACTCACTGTACATGCTGCCAAGGTAGGCGCCAATTGCAGGACTCGTCACCAAACTGGCAGCAAATGTTGCCGAGACCTTCACAGGAATAGAAATACACTGTCAATACAACATTCAGTAGGAAATCTTCGAAGGGCATTACGAAGAGGAATGCAAAAGAAAAGCAAGATTTATGGATATCAACTTCTTTATTGTGAATAAGATGACGTTTTGGAGCGTATGCTTCCTCCTTCAGGATTGCAAGCATACACTTCGAAACGTCGTGTTATTCACAATAAAGAAGTTTACATCCATAAATTTGGCTTTTCGTATTCAATAGGAAAGCTAACAAACATTGAAAAGCAGCGAGTGAGTGAGTGAGCCTATGATTCCGGCATTATTATGGCGACGCCAGAAACAGGTTCATCCATTATGTCTAATATGACGGCCAACTTTGCAGCATGTATGGGTCAACCACTTCCTAAGGTTTCTAGCAGATACAGCAATGCATTCAGAGTGTGTTCAAATACTATCAGCCCTGGCAAAACACTCTAACAATAATCCCCATGTTATAGGGCTTACAGAACTACTGGCAAACAAGGATAAGTTGGACTGGTTTGTGAAAGGTAGAGCAGATGTAGGCTAGTGCACGTGCATTACATGACAATGAAATTGGTTCCGCGTGTAGCTGCACACACCTTGCTCATAAGACTCTCATGTTGGTGTAGCAAGTCACACTACACTTGATCGCGGACAACCTGGGCCCCTTCGCTAATAATGGCAAGGGGCAGTGGGCGGCACTCATACATGCTAATATGGGTCAATTGTCAGGTCGGTGCTCAACTTATCCTTGTTTGCCAGTAACATGGGATGCTATGTGTCCTAATATCTTAAATACTTCCAGTTAAAAACCCTGCAAGATACAACAGGGACAGCAGGTTCATGTTTTAAGGAGGAGGATAATAACAGGCTCTCACCAAACCATAAGCTGCACTCCTCTCCTCCTCCGAGGTGACGTCGGCCACATAGGCAAATACCACACTGAATGTTACAGCAAACACGCCAGATATAGATATCATGGCAAAATACCACCTGAAACACACAACACATGCAGTCAGTACCATGACAATGTACAGCCATTTTTCAATTGGGGGGTATAAAGCACTGATTGGATCTCTTTGAGGTGAGGTGAAATTGGGTTTAACATCGTGATTAAGAATATTTCGCTCATATGACGACATGCATGCGTATGTATGTGTATGTGCGGCTGCTTGTACTAGCCCAGATTTAAGCTGGTTTTATAGTGCTAGCCCACTGAGATACCACGCCGCAGTGAAGCATGAATACCCCACTCAGACAACATTATACTGACTCCGAGGCGACCAGTCCTTGTTGTACCCATTAATGCCGAGCGCCAGGCAGGGACCAACAAGTACCATATTTTAACGTCTTTTGGTATGACGCGGATGGGGATCGAACCCGCGACCTTCCGCTCTCCGGGCGGAGGCGGTGGATTTCTTTGAGAGGTATGGGGGCACATGTAGCGTCTACGGTGATACACTGACCACTGACTGATTGTCATGAGAGGTATGGGGGTACATGTAAAGTCACTGGTAATATACTGACCAGGGACTGATTCTCATGATAGGTATGGGGGTACATGTAAAGTCTGTGGTGATACACTGACAAGGGACTGATTCTCATGAGAGGTAAGGGGACACATGTAATGTATACGGTGATATACTGACCAGGGTCTGATTCTCATGATAGGTATGGGGGTACATGTAAAGTCTGTGGTGATACACTGACAAGGGACTGATTCTCATGAGAGGTAAGGGGACACATGTAATGTATACGGTGATATACTGACCAGGGTCTGATTCTCATGAGAGGTATGGGGGTACATGTAAAGTCTGTGGTGATACACTGTAAAGATTCTCATGAGAGGTGGTGATGTACACTGACAAGGGACTGATTCTCATGAGAGGTACTGTCAAGGGGGACACATGTGTAAAGTCTATGTTATACTGACCAGGGACGGAGGATAGTGATATACATGAGAGAGGTAAGGGGACACATGTAAAGTCTATAGGGTTAATGACTGACAAGGGACTGATTCTCATGAGAGGTATGGGGGCACATGTGTTAAAGTCTGTGGTGATACACTGACAAGGGACTGATTCTCATGAGAGGTAAGGGGACACACATGTAATGTATACTGGTGATATACTGACCAGGGTCTGATTCTCATGAGGGAGGTATGGGGGCACATGTAAAATATCTGAAGGGACTGATTCTCATGAGAGGTATATACATGACCAGGGACTGAGTCTCATGAGAGGTAAGGGGGCACATGTAAAGTCTATAGGGTTATACTGACCAGGGACTGAGTCTCATGAGAGGTATGGGGGCACATGTAAAGTCTATAGGGTTATACTGACCAGGGACTGAGTCTCATGAGAGGTATGGGGGCACATGTAAAGTCTATAGGGTTATACTGACCAGGGACTGAGTCTCATGAGAGGTATGGGGGCACACGTAAAGGCAACAGTGAAGACCAGGAACGGCTTCCTGCCCCACACATCAGAAAGTGCACCAATCAGAGGTGCACTCAGAAATGACAACATCCCCTGCAACAGCAACGTCATGTTAATCACTATCCAGAGGGAGTCACTTCACAAAGTCATGACTGATCAGGCAAATAAGTGAACCGGTATAGTTAAATCATGACCGACACATAATGACTGACATCACGCATGATTCAGATTCAATTACAACTGATTTTGACTTTGGCCCAAAACTGATCAGGCATGATTCAGATTCAAGATTTTGACTTTGGCCCAAAAATTGACTTTTTCCATGTCACATTTTGCCAAATTACTGTTAAATCTCTATATTCAAAAAATGCCTGAAAAACATTTCTGACTCTCACCAATTATTTCAACCTGTTTTGAAATACTTTCATGACTGCCTTCAGCATAACAGTTTCACAGTATTCAACTTTGTACCCAAACCACCATCTGGTACAGCCACAAATTATAATCATTAATTTTCCATTTTCTGGAACACACATGAGAAGCAGATATGTCACATGTGGCTACAGTCAACACTTTGAGTTGATAATGTGCATGCATAATGTGCATAGATGCATAACTAACAAAACGTTATTCCTCTACAAAAAATTGATTTACACAGAATATTACTTGACAATCAACGGCAGAATGTCATTCATGGAAATACTCTCAAGTCTATCTCATTCCAAAGGTTTTTGATTTTCACAGTTTGTTTTGTCTGTTAGGTAATCCGATAAATTAAATTGATAAATAAGATGAAATGATTTCTAGTTGTCTATTGTAAACATCTGGTGGAGTTACACCAATGTAAATTGGCAAAAGCAGCGATATTCATGCACATGTGTAAATTTAAGTTCCTACAGTATGCTGTACCTAATATAACCAACTTAGTTTTATCATTATAAGGATTGTTTTAACAGGATTACAGCCATTTAATACAATTTGGCACTGATATCCTTCAATAAATGCACAAACAACGTAAAACCATTCAGAATTCACTTCATCTGAGATCCTTGACTTGCTCAGCACCTTTCTTGTGCTAACAGGGTTTGTAACATAAGTGTAAAAGGATAAAGTCTAAGATCTGCATCATATTGGAAAGTCAGAGCAATAGCTGTGGTACATTTGAAACCTCCTGCTGCCAATACCTCTGGTAAACCATGGTACCTAATATGATATAAGTGACTGTGTGATGTAGACTTACCTTCACTCCTTGGATGAGACCATTCATGAGGAAGGTGTGGTCTGGGAACGTCTTATTGAGAACCTGGAACAACACAAATAATTACCATAAACAGCTGGACAGGAAATGAAAGCTGCGCATTTATAGTGAACTATATTATTCACACTTTGCTAAGGATCAAATCATGGCTCCAACAGAAAACTATGATGTTGGGTCAAATTTCGTTTAAATATCTAAGCTTATTGTAAGCATGGATCCTAGGTTTCAGTATGTCATTTCATCTTGTGGAACCCATACCTGCTACTGACAGGTGTTGTGTATATGCCACAGACTCGTTCCATGATTTGCAAAATGGTTGGTTGGTTGGTGCATGAAAACCATTTTTATGGTTACTCATGTATCAAGTGCATGAGGTTAGATTAAAGTCAGTGACTGTTTGCCTAAAGAGGGGTTAACATATTATTATTTATCTAGTTTTAAATGGATACAATTTCAAATTATAAAACTACGTTTTCGTAAAGTTGTGAATTTTTGTGATCCTTAGCAAAGTGTGAGTAGCATATTTCACATGAGTCAAAAACATTGTCTTATAGTTGTTCAGGCAGTGGGGTAGCCTAGTGGTTAAAGCTGTTGCTATCACGCTCAAGACCAAGGTGTGATTCCCACATTGGTACAATATTTGAAGCCTCTTTCTGGTGTCCTCTGCCATGATATTGCTGGAATATTGCTGGAATATTGCTAACAGCAGCCTAAAGATTCACTAACCCCCACAGCTATCAGCTTGGCTGGTCTGACAAATTGTCACTTTCTCATACAAGCTACAAGCTTCCTGATATGTTCCAGCAACAGAAGTTATTCCATGATGGTACACCTACAGAATACCGGATACCTACCAGCCATATTGTTTAGTGTCATGTCACCCTAACCCTAACCCTTACCCTGACCCTAAGTAAACTCGCATGCTTTCAAAGATGGTGGAAGGTATCCGGTATTCTGTAGTCTTACCTTCCATGAACACTGAGCAGACAACACCCTCTTCAACAACTCACATAATCATGTTTTATATTTTCTGGAACTGAACCAAATATAGTACCTAATTGAAATATGTATTTTTGAATCAGGGAAAATGTATCCCAAGACGTGTGCTGAAAAAATATTGAACAGTCTCAAATGATCTTTCAAAATACATTCAACCCTGGATTGACTTTAATTTTTTGTGAAGAGTCACAGAGTGAGTGAGTCATGATTCTAAGTCACATCGGCAATATTTCAGGCTAGGGGTGAAACGGTATACTGCGGTATTAGTAGAACTGCAGTATTTTGCCTTTGGTTTGGTATACCATAATGCAGTAAAAAGAAAGCAGTATTTTCGGTTTTCATACCGTCATTTTATGAACCTTTTTATACTTTCTTTATAATGTCTAGAAATTGAAATTCTGTGCTGGACGGCAGCTATTTTCCCAGAAGTAAGTTCTGATATATCGAACCGAAACGGACCGAATCAAAGGCCTTGTACCGCAATACGTACCGTACCATGGTAAGAGTGTACCGTTTCACCCCTATTTCAGCCATATCGAGACTAAATTAAGTTATAGTTTTATAATAATTAAAAGTAAATTATATACACCTGTCAACAAAGGACAATAAAACACCTAAATTATCACAGATACAAATTTAAAACTAGTAATTTAATCAAAAACAGTTTAACTATTGAAGACAATACAGTATAAAAACAGGCTATAGGTCACCAACAACTGAAGGTAGATCACAATACCAGGGACCATGGGTACTTACAGTGCCTTTGCTACCTGCATGGACCCTAGCTGGATTTACACCATCTTTTCAACCCCTTGCGATTGTAGGAAAGTTTAGCCAAAATTAAAATTACGCTTAAAAATCATGGTAATTTTAAATTTACTTTGAAAGTTTTGGGACTTACGTGTCTTGTGAAGAAATGCAATGATAATTTTAATGGGAACATGTTTCTTGAGATACAGGTATCAGATTCTGTTTTTCAGCCGACTTTCTGTCTTATTCATAATGTTTCATCAGTATCACTTGAAATTTCATCATGAGAATAAGATATCAACTAATTGTGGCTAAAATATGCAGGAATGAAAATCTGGAAACTACAGTACTCACTGAGATGATGGGACTGGTCACCAGACCCCAGGCGAAAAACTCGAGGAAAATAACAACAAGAGCATGATAGATGCTGGGCTGGCTGAACCCGGAGGTCTGAAACAAAACACAACCGTTAATTCTCACACAGACAGACAAACACAATAAAGACATTATCATGTAAGTGTTTCTGATACAATACAGACAATTTCATTAGTTCTCATACAGAGTGAGTGAGTGAGTTAATATTTAACGTCACATCGGCAATATTTCAGCCATATAGTGACGAGAAAGGTTTTGCATACACAATTAATAAAAGTTGTTAAAAAAATCAGTCATCGAAGGACTGTAAAATAACTACAGTATCACAGGTGGTGTCTAAAAGTAGCATGGAAATCTAGAACTATTTTATTTACGAAGACAAGACAATATGAAAACAGGCTATAGGTCACCAACAACCGAAGGTAGATCACCATACTAGGGACGTTCTCATACAAACAAACACCACAAAGACATATATGTATTGGGTATACTGCCAGTCATACTGCTGTGTTTGTACCATCAAACAATTTCCTCAGATTATCGAGTTATGCGATCATACAAAGCCAAATATTTGTCCTGCTTCTGTTCAATACGCTCATGATCCTAAAACTCTTCTTTGGTAGAATGACATAACCTACATTTCCTTGTCATATATACTACTAAAAAAAGGTTGAGGACCACCCAATTCTTTTACATAACTATGGTAATCAGAGGTACAGATAAGCTGCGTATCTGCGTAAATTACGCAAACATTTATGTGAAAACCCAATTCCTATTAAGTCTATTGCGTACAAGTACGCTTGAAGTTTTGTAAATACTCAATAAATGTGATCTTACATGCGTACACACAAAAATGTCCAATTGTAGCCTTCGTACCGGTGGATAGATTAAATAACTGACGTATATTGAGATGTTCTATTTTAGGACATGAACTTGACAACTTGCAGTCTTTCTTATCGTTTCTCATGTTACAGATCAAAGGTAAATCACAGACACTAACATTTAAACTATATTATATTTTTAAAATTAATGGAAAATGGCAAAATACCCAAATGAGTTTGATTGAGGTGAGTACAATTTATTTCGTTACTCAAAGGAAAATTAGGATACCCAATTGAGATGAACACAAGGGAGTACATAACTCAATGACCCAAAAAAGTTATCTGTAGCTCTGGGTAATATAGACGAATTGTGGCATCCTCAACTAGCAGTATATATCATCAAAGTAAACTACTCTTTGATTAAAAGTTGACCAAAGAAGCAGTCTTTGCACTCTAAAAGTATGGGTCACGTACATGTTCAAAGCCGTTGTTTTATCACATCATGCAGAAGGTAAAACTAAAGACAGGTTCACTCCAAGGGCAACATGACAACATATACTGGGTATTGTATTGACAATATTGGCAATATAGTTTATGCAATGACATATAGCTTAAACATCATGCATAAACAACCCATGTAAGTAAAACCAAACTGAGGCATACACACGTTCACCACATATCATGGTTTGTCACATTAGTGAGTGAGTGAATGTAGCTTTTAACAATATTCCAGTGACATCATGGCGGGGAACACCACAAATGGGCTTCACACATTGTATCTATGTGGGGAACCGAACCCGGGTTTTCGGTGTGATGAGCTAACGCTTTAACCTTAACCACTAGGCTACCCCACCGCCCCTCATTATGTCACATAACATTTAGGGTACAAGGATTCTTCTGGAGTCATTGGGACTGGGACATTTTCATGATTTTGTCATTTGTTGATAGGGTATTCTTCTATATCTAAACCCGTGAAGGTCCGGGTTAGAATATTGATCTTGGTTGACACATGTCATCGGTTCCCAATTGCGTAGATCGATGCTCATGCTGTTGATCACTGGATTGTGTGGTCCAGACAGGATTATATACAGACCGCCGGCATATAGCTGGAATATTGCTGAGTGTGGCGTAAAACTAAACTCACTCACTAACTCTTCTATATCTAAACAATATTTGAAAAACATGTTTAGGACATTTGGGTTGATTGTCCCAGAAAAGAAACCAGTCTGAAAGCCTTGGATGATGACAGGGACCCTTTGACCTCCATGTATAATTCTGATCACCGATAGGGCAAAAGTAGCCATCAGAGGGGACAGGACAATGTGCCAATGTTGTACTGAATCAAGGGTTAGTCTTGAACAGAGAACATGAAAAAAATACAGAGCATAGCTGCATATTGTTAAAGGTCACATGCAACGTAAAACACAACTTTACAGATTCTGATACCTTTCGGTATGGACTTACCGAAACAAAGCGTCAAAAATGCAAATTCAACTTATAAAGTTGAAAAATAACGCGATGAAAAAAAACGCGCGAAATCGGAGTTCAAACGTTTCACTAATTTTCCCCAGACTTTTCTGGGGAATACGGGTTTCAACAGCTGGGCTGCGCTCATAGCACGTGCGCGAGTGAAATAGGTTCGCTTAACTAGGAAGTGGGCTGTCTGGTGAATACTCGGTGAAGGCTTTGGTGTGAGCTATTTTCATAATGTTTTGTTGATATCTCACAGACGCGAGCTTTTTATATGTTATGACAGTAAATAAACTGTTTATATAATTTCATTTGTCTTTTTCACCACACGTTCTTCTTACCGAGTCACTTTCTCAGTTCGATACTTAAAAGCAATGTCATTATTTAGCGTTGACACAATTTCTAACTGTGATATAGATATGTCGCTGTCACAGACAAAACTCAATGTCTTGTTTCATTGACACCTGTGTGTCTGCCTGCCTGTCTGCTAATGACAATATTCAATACACAACTGCGATCACTGACCACATGCAATTTGAACTTAACACCAATCAGGCTATACACCATAAACAAAACGCATTGATTTATGGCCCGAGTTCGGTCTCTGTCACATTATGTAATTACACAGACAGGCAGGTGTGATACTTTAACACATGACATGTTATGATGTCTGTTGATTGCAAAATGTTATACACAAAAACTGAGCATGTATTTACAAAACCCAACATCTCTATATATGCAGACACAATGAGCCGTGAAGACGGCATCTGCTAATGAACCAGCCGTTACACTTGAGTGCACACCCACCCGCTCTGACTGGGTTTGGTATCCCGGCTGCTTCGTTTCGAGGGAGGTAAACCCAAGTACAAAATATTGCACTTTTGATTTGCGATTATACGCTTATAATTTTGTTTATTTGTTTTCTCATAATCAGCAATGCATATTATATGTCATGAAGAAGTGATAATTGTGTTTTAATTATGTTTGATTTTTTGGTTGCATGTGACCTTTAACACGATTTTTCATCATCATTTAATAAACATCACTATACCATTTTTCAACAACTATTCAACAAAACAGTTTAAATCTGAAATCAAGTTAGTGCAAATCCAGCCTGTGAGATATTTTTCGTATGGACGTGTTTTTTCTATATTCACTATTCCCATTATAATAGAGATTGGCAGGGAAAGGCAGGGGCCATGGGCCATTTGATACATAAGAATAAAAACTGGCCCATTAAAATTTTGAAGTTTACTATTTACATGATTAATACAAGGGCAGTGGCCCATTCTAAATTCAGAAAATGGCTAATAATCCTGAAAATGGCCCATTGTCAAAGTTCTCTATCCCAAACCCTGAATTATTTGTGCTACTAATTTATATTCATTTGAATCACTGTATTCAAACATGGATGTTATAACCTGTCCCGAATAGCTTACTAAGCAAACCAAACCAGAACACTATACTACATATAGTGTAATCATGGCACTAAGGAAATAACTGAGGTTATCACCTGGTTTAGTGTCCAATATTCTGTCTTCACCAATAGTAAATAATGATATTTTATTATGCATATGGTGAAACATAACTAGTGTCATATATATCATATGCACACATGTGCAAACATAACTTTAGCCTAGCAACCACTGTTTCTGTATTTTGTCGGCTAGGGCGTCATTAAACAATTGAACGTGACGTCAATGAACAGGGCAGTCACACTTGATTACTGTGTTTTACTGCACAAATGTACATGAATCAAATGGATACCAAAGAAATTATTACACGCAAGTGTTCCACACGACTTATATGAAACTTGGGCAATACAAAATTTCTCACTTGTTTCGTATAAGTCGCATGACACACTTATTCGTGTAGTAATCTCAATATATCAAGCTAAATATCAGAATATACTCTTTTGTATTACTGACACCATCTGAATTTTTATGAAAAAGGTTTGAATAAAAATAACCCATAAAAGCTGTTTGAACTAGAGCATGTAAATTTTAGATTAAACAGTGACAGCAAATTAATAAATGACTACGTAGCAAAATCCATCTTTCCAAATAAACAGGTAATCTGAAGCTCTGCATTAATGTCTTTTCAATGAAAAGGACAGACTGGTAAATTTTCTGCATTGTCTAGAATTTCTCAAGTTTAGGTTCAGTTCCTCACTGAATATTATATGCATGGCAGGACACAACTCTAACACAATCATATTTCTTAATGTCAGTGAATATTTTAGTCCAGATAATTTTTCAACATCAAGAGTACGTACTCCTTATTTTTGCAATAAAGGAATACTGGAAAACCTTAAGAGTACATTTAGAGTACAGAATGGAATTTAATGGAGTATCAGTAACCTTGTGTTTCGTTTCATATATGCACCACAACATTCCTACTCTTGTGTAAACAGGGCAATAAACAATATAATAATACTTTTTCAGACAAAGACATCTGTAAATGATTCGTAAATGAGACCGTACACCATTGCTGCAATGCGTATCTGCTACGTTTTCTAAATTATTTCCTACCGTATCATGCATATTTTTTAGCCGTACATACGCCCCCTTATCTGGAGCCCTGTTTTAGTCTTACACACTGACAACCTAATGCAAGAAAATCTCTGCACGATATATTTCCATAAACATTATCAGTAATAAAACAACCCTTGACTTGTGATAGGTTCTACAGCCAATATTATTACAGTCCACTTCCTCAAAGTCCTAACAGTCATTTCATCAAGCTGCCGTCACACAATACTCCAATACATTTAAATATCAATCCATCAAAATGTTTCACCAGCAGAGATAGACACAATAGTCAAGAGTGACTTTCTGTTTTCTCCCCAAAACTAGGTCCAGGCTGAAATGAGCTGCAGACAAAAATGGTAGTCTGTCTCACAGTCCTGGAACCACAATATTTTCCCTACTGCCTAGCCCACCCTGCAATGCTAAAGCCCTAAATTAAGCAAGTCTAGATTACTCCAGGTTCAGGTTCAGAATCTCCCAACTCAACTTGTTTTCAATTTAAATGGGTTTATTTGTTACAATCAAAATTATATATATTCAGGGACTAAGCCTTAGTCTTACAAGATGGGTTTGACCGCAGGAGTCTACCCCTTGCTACATTGTTAATTAAAGCCTTTTCTCCTCTCAAGTCAAACCTTTCTTAGATGTCACTGTCGGTTTCAACAACAATTATTTAAAGGTCAGAATCCAAAAGGAAAGGTACCAAGAACCATTAAAACACAGCCCTGAAGCCATCAAAAGTGACCCACATGACAGTGAGGATGACTACACAATGTACAGGCAGAAGCAGTGATATTTATATTGAGCATCCTATATTGGTACACAGGCAGTAATTGGATGATGGGTTAGTAGAACATATTGGGATGCATAACAATGTAACCATTGGTAACTGTAATGCTATCAGGCAGGTTTAGGCGTGCTCAGGAACAGTCTGTACGTGAGATGTTATGAAAGGTTAGTTAAAAGGTCAAGGCTGTACCGTCATGAGGTGTTTCCAGAACATTTTCCTGTTACAACGCATCTGTAGTTTTTATCAAAGCCCTTCTATTTCATGCTGTTCAGGTAAACAAGCTGAAAAATAATACAAAACAAAAATAACTGACAGTAAACAACAACAGCTAAAGCACCACCACCACCACCTTGGTCTTGATTAGTCTTGATCAATAAACAATCATGAAGGGTTAAATCTTTGTTGTGGTCAGTTTAAAAAATATGATGGGCAAAATCACTGATTTTCAGATGAATGAATACATTCTGCCTCAACATGCAAATTTATGGCCATAGTCATTGTAAATATCTCAGTTTCAACAAGACAAACCATTGGTTGATCACATGAGCACCAGTCCATGTGTTCACATTCAGCCACGTCAATGAGTGAGTATTGCTTTAAGGCGCTGTTAGTGTCCAGCAACATCACCACCAGGAACACCTGAAATGGGCTTCACACATTGTGCCCATGTGGGGAATCGAACCTGGATCTTCAGCATGACGAGTGAACATCAGCCATATCAAGCACAGTGACCTCCCATTCCTCTTTGTCATCTCTATGGACAAGGGATGCTGGGGACACGATTTGACCCACAATGACCCAGAATTCCATCAATGACCACACAATTTTGCTGAGAAGATTCACCTCTTTTTAAAAAAAAGATCATTGCTTGGTCATGAAATGACCTCTAAAAAAATATTCCTGCTTAAAATGATAAAATAAAACAAAGCATTCAGAGGAAATAAAATGTTTCAGGGCGTTATCGATTTGTCAATAATCTCTGAAAAGATAAGTAAGAATCAATAAAATGGCCTCTGCCAACATCCATCATTGAATGAACATGATGAAAGTTAAGTTTGCATGCATGGTGAAATGACTTTTCATGGAAACAAGCCCTATCACCCTTTCTTGTCCAAGGTTTGGAAACAAGTACATTGGTTACTTTGTTTGTTTGCAGTACACAGAAATATTCCGAGCTATAAGATTAGAGCGTGTGAATACACTGATTCATGGTATGGCTATAACTAGCACAATGGGACCACTAACTTTAGTTCGTTATAACAGTAGTTTATTATAGTGGTGGTCCGATTAATTGAAATAATCGAAGATTGGTTGCAATGACTAAGCGACCAAGCAATCGATCATGTTTTCTCATAATCGAACACAAACAATTTTGGAACACTGGTTTGCATTAACAACCATTTTCACAAGGTTGGTTTTGTCTGTTACATTTCACAAGCACTACAAGCTCATTCCTTGTCATGATTGAATTATCCATGAAATTTAGGTTCATACCATACTAGTCATCCTTTAAGATGTGAAATTTGTAAATGCATTTTGTGTAATTTGCAAAAAAAAAACGAAAAGAACTACATGTTTTTTTCTATATTTTTGTGCGTTAACAACCATAACCAGGAGAATTTGATAAATGACGCTAACCAATTATTTTTTTCGATGATTGATCGATTGTCATGAACCAATCATCAATTGTGAGATGTTAACCAATGTCCCAACACTAGTTTTTTATACGCTTTTCAACTGAAATATATAGCCATTGACTTGGACCAAAAACACATGCAAATATATCTGTCAGTTCCTTATAAGTGTGTTCATCATCAGTGTATAAAACATAGCCCATCCCACCATCCTTGACGGTCTATTTTTGTGAAGGACGGTCTGTTAAATAAGTAAGGCCATCCTTTGGTCGGGAGAAAATATGAAAAAACAAACTTAACTTGGTTTGAACTTCGCCTCATCTATTATTTTTTCATTGTTTTAGTTTTTGGGACTGGCTGTGTTTGTTCAGGACTGGTCACATTTTGGGACAGCCAGTCCTTGGACAGGCCATATTTCAAAACTATTTTATACACTGTCATCATAAATGTAGTTTACTGAATTTGGGCCAGATGATCCTGTGACCAATATTGTAAGCAATGAACCACATCATGGAGTCCACTATCAACAAGTGACCAAGCCTGGCCATCCAATCCACTGACTCTTCTTACCTGGTACCTGAACTTACCTGGAATCCTCCCTCACAAAACCTCATAGTAACATCACACTGGTAATCTCTGTGCCATGTAAGTCAGAGTGCATCAACATGAAAAACAAAATATCCCCAGAACATGTTTCCCTCTATATTTCCTATCTCCAAGACACTGCACTGTGGGACACGATACAAATAACACCATCACGATCGTGTAATGCAATATGTGCAGGTGTGTGATGAACTCGTGACTGTTTTCTAATTACATTCTTGGTTGTCGATGAAACTTTCAGTTGAACACCTCACAGGTGGTTGCAGGGATTTAGATGAACCATGTTTTAGGACGCTGACAGATTATTATTGAAAATATCCAGAAGATTTTTCAAATAAAAGAATATGTAATATGGTAAATTGAATTTTCCTTTTAAGTTTGATGAGAGGTGTATATTTGTAAAACCATGAAGTATGACAGTTTTATTATGTTGCAAGCTGACTTTTATTGTATTTATCAGTTTGATGGATCAATTAATGTATCCTAATGGCAGGTTTGATTAATAATGTTAGTCATGAGGAAAGTCAGATGGGTTATCTCCCTTTCTGAAGGGTGCATAGAGATCTAAGATGGCTGTGCACAGTGGTAAACTAAGTTTCGAGCATCTCTGTCTAGTTGAACTGTTTATGCCTTTTGGGTTTGTAAATAGGAAAATGGAGTTGTCAGTAGTATTACAAACCATTCAGATTAATATTCATGCATGTAGCATTTACTGTAAAGAATTAAGGTAAATCATGTCTCATGACAAACAATACAGGGTGTGTTTGTACCACAACTGCCAGTGTGCATGATGTCATATTCTTTTGTCATGGTTAACTTAATTATTCTTGAAGTCAAATGTTTTTCACTGTTTATCATGATTGTGTTCTTAAATATGTTCATATAAACCAGATACTTAATAATCATATGGACATAGGACGGAAACAGTTTGGTCATCATGAATGTAGCAACAGCTGGTAGGCCTTAAAATGCATGTTCAGTGTACTAATACAGATTAATATGTCAGATGCTTTGGATTTTTTTAGCTTTGTCTATTCTCCTGTGCCCATCCCCCTGTGTCTCTCCCCAAACAAAATTTCTGAATAAATAGACACAAAAACCTTCACACCTCATGTACAACCAAACCAAAACTGGGACCAAGCAGTAACACCTGTTTCTCAGAACAATCATTACATGGACAGGTGATAACATGCAAAACCTTGACCATTATCAACAGAATGGTTCTTGATCCTACTATTAACCACAAGTTTATGTTGCTCCACTTGTATTGTGTGTCATGGTAACAATATTGCTGACAACAGGTTGAAACATTAATTAGCATCTAGAGGTTCTGTTCCATCCAACATGTCAAACATACATTTCCAACAAGCAACAATTTTCACAAATGCAAGAAAATAAATATGCTGCTACAGTAACCTGCTTCAAGAATACTATTATTACTAAACACACCACACTATATTTTATAACCTTGAAAATCACCAGCCAGCTTCTTTCTATTCAATATGTCCATTGTAAAACAATGCATCACACCTGCTCATGTCACCTGCAAATTGCCTGCCTAAACAGCCTGCTTGTACTGATGCAGGAAGGATGTGTAACAGCTTTCTGCACTACTTGAAGTCACACTATAGCAACAGGCGATCTGATGGCTGAGGCTGACATGTGGCATCAACAGGTACAGTAAAAGCAACATCTGCTGTTTAACACCAGGCCATGCAGCCTGTAGATACAGCTATCTGTATGCAAGAGCAGCTTATTGACACTCACATTAGGCTCATCATTCTGTATGCTGCCAACTGGGCATCCGCCCTAAATAAAGCAAGTCGTTTCCTCTGAATCAGTGAGATAGGGTCCTTTTCAATATAAACAATATTCCTGCAATATTACAGGGAGTGCCAAGATTGGCTTCACACATTTGGGAAATCAATCCCAGCTCTTTAGTATGCTTCAGCTCCTCATGTCCGTGTAACATCATTTATATGGCAATGTCCAGTCCATCAACCTGATTACATACACAGCATCTGCTGTCACTTTCAGACATGTTACGAGAAACATATTATGTTTGTTTTTGCTTTGTTTGCTTGTTTATTTGTTGTTTAATACTACAGTCAGCAATATTCCACCTATATGATGGCAGTCTGTGACCAGTGAGTGAGTGAGTGAGTATGGTATTATGCCGCTTTTAGCAATATTGCAGCAACATCACCGCGGGGGACACCAGAAATGGGCTTCACACATTGTACCCATGTGGGGAATCGAACTCGGGCCTTTGGTGTGACAAGCGAAAGCTTTAACCACTAGGCTACCCCACCGCCCCATTAGGACCAGACAATTGCATGATTGCCATCATGAGCATCAATCTTTGCACTTGGGACATGATGACACGTTTCAACCAAGTCAGCAAGCCTGACCCTCCGATCCTGTTAGTTGTCTCTTACGACGGACACAGTTGCTGAACACCAGTTAAGGGTCTTCAAGGTTCTATTATGGTTCTGAAGTTTGAGTTGGGTTTACAACTAAATCATCATGATCAGCTTAACATGAGATTTGTTTGTTGTTTATACTGCACTCAGCAGTTTTCCAGCAGTCTGTAAAATATTGAGTGTGGACCAGACAATCCATTCACTGACATCATGAGCATCAATCTACACATTTGGGATACGATGACATTTGTCAATGAACACAGCAAAGCCAAATCCTCTTAGTTACCTCTTATGACAACAATTGTTTGTTGGAGACCATTTCTAACAACACTAACTTAACATCACAATTCATTACAGTCATGGCACCAAGATTTTTTGTGTGGAACAGGATTCTGCATTTTAGCACAAAGACCATCAGAACTTCCTTACTTAAACTCTGACTAATAACAGCTTCAGTGCTAAGGTTGCTTGTCACACAGATCTGAAGATTGAAGATTGGAGCTTGATCTGTTGATAGCTTAGACAACAATACAGGGCACTGGGATCAGTGGCACGTCCACACACAGATGACAGTGCACGTTTCTCAGCATCCTGCACAATGATTGTTACAGTCATTTTACCATTCTCTCTAGAGCTATCAATTCCTGGCACACATCATCCACTGGGGAACTCTCAAGGGACAAAGCCTGAATGTGGGAGATGAGCAATTCAATATAACGCTACATGATCATAAAGTCCGATCAAACTGGTATGACAGTTGACATTTTCAGCTGAAGAGATATAAACACACTAATTTGTAAGTCTCAGCATCTCCTTGGAGATCTGGGCGGTAGATCTGGTTACCATGACTGATGACTTCAGGCTACATCTACCTTACTTATATGAAAGTGGAATCAGTGACTGGAAGGAGTTCTGGGCATGATGCCAAATATTAATACACAACCAATATACGAAATAGTTTCCAAATTTTGCCAGCCAGTCGGGATAGATATGCCTCAAAGTTACTAATCCACAAAATAATTCACTAGCCCGAAATTTGAATGTAGAAACTAAGCAAAAGATTACAAAAATAGATGAGAATAAGATATTGTTGACACAGGTTTCAACATTAAGCTGCTAATATGATGAACATCTTTATCAGTCTATAATCTTGATGATTTAAAAGTGTATTTTAACTTAACAAGTCATAGCGAGTGATATGTTTACAAAATGACCCCATGAAATTTCACCTGCCAGTCAGGCCAGTGACTGTGAACATTTACTGGTCCGACTTGATTTTTACTGGCCACAGGCTAGCAGACACAAGAGGACTGTGATCCGTTTGTGAGTTAACTCACTGCAATATTTCAGAAATTCATCACCAGTTAGCAAGAATGAGCTTACTTTCACTAACCATGTTTGACATTAAACAGGGGTGGGAGGTAGGATAAGTGGGCACTTTAACCTCTTTGCTGCTGGAGGCAAAATGATACACCAGTACACTGGAGAATTGTCAGTGAGTTTAGCTTTACACCGCTTTTAGGAATATTCCAGCAACATCAAGGTGGGGGACACCAGAAATGGTCTTCACACATTGTTCCCATGAGGCAAAACGAACCTGGGTCTTTGGCGTGACAAGCGAACACTTTAACCACAAGGCTACCTAATTGCCCCAGTAGAATTGTGAGACGATACAATAAACAATATGGTGTTTTCTTGTAGTGATACTAGATGATACTGGCTAAAATAAATTACTACTCATTTAATGACCCCAACCCCAAATTAGACAGGCTACAAACATGTGGCCATAACTAGTTTTTCTTCTTGGAACCTATTCTGAAATATTTATAGTCAAGAAGGTTCCAAGACATCTGAGGTGAAAATCTGTATCTCAATACACATCACTATATGTACTGTGATATACTCGTATTATGACCAATATATTGTGATACGTATAATATGACCTTGATATATTGTTTCACCACCATAGGCGACTCAAATTGTTTCAGTTCAATATAATGGATGCAATCTGGGACTTAGCCAAAGTGTTTAGTCTGCGTGCATTAGAAATTTGATCACCTCATAAAATACCATATGACAATAAGTAATAAACTGATACCAAGAGCAAAGTTTCCGAAACAGATTGAGAATGTCCAGCCATCTATGAACAACAGATATGGTCAACTAATTTCACGCACACTGGGTAAAAGTTAAAAGGCCATGAAAAACACTTCAGTACATCAAGCTTTATTCTGTTTACATGAAAATAGGGTTTAGCACAGACTTGTCAGAACCAATTTCTAGCAGGATCTACCTCATCAGATCCACTCAGCTGCTGATCCTCTGGCCAGTAGAAACTGTAGAGGGTCTGTAATGGTATTATTTGATGTCAGTGGCCAGAGGGCCTGGTTGACCTACTGACCAAATTGAACCGAAAAAGCATGAATTTGTTACCGCTATCATCAAGAACAGGTTCAACACAAGACACATAAAAAAATTCCTACAGCAACTGACCCTAAGCCCAATTTTACAGGAAACAGGTACTCTTAAAAACATATATGTGCATTTAAAGGAGTAAGTGAGTGAGTAAGTTTCGTTTTGCACTGCTTTTAGCAATATTCCAGCAATATCACAGTGGGAGACACCAGAAATGGGCTTCACACATGTACCCATGGGGGGATTCGAACCTGGGTCTTCGGCGTGACGAGCGAACGCTTTAACCACTGGGCTACCCCACTGCCCCTTACGTGTGTTTCAGTCACAGTCCACATACTACTGATGAATGAGATACTTTACATATAGATAAGATTTTTGTCCCTAATGCCACTGTTTTTCAGGGGGCATTTTCTTTCAGAAATCACGTAGCCCAACTAACCAGTAGATGATATTTTAAATCTGACCCTTCTTTAGAAAAGACAAATCGACACTTACACATCTACATCATTACAAGTTCTACAATACTAAAACCCCAGCCAAGGCAATGTTTTAAGTGACTACATACATAAATTTGAAATGTAAAAAATCAGTGATGACAACAGATGTTCATGAAAAATGTAGGCATATCCAGCTCAATTAGTTATCCCTCACAATACTGGCTCCCAAATTACAGTCATACTAACAGTATGTCAGCAGGAAATAGTCAACAGTTATCACCTACATATCACAGTATTATAGATCCGGCGTGTAACAGAGGCTTCTACTCTTGGGTCAAAGGGTATGACCAGGACACAATTAGAGGCCAGTGTGTACTAGAGGCCCAGCCTCCAACAGAGGAGTGAGTGAAATTGTTTAGTTTTACACTGCTTTAAGCAATATTCCAGCAAATCTCATGCTAATACAATGTTAATTTACAAGAGATATTATGAAAACATCTATCTAATTATAAACCATGGCAAAAAAATATATATATATCCTCAGTTTTCATGATAAACTTGTTGCAGTGAAATTCTATATTTCAGAGCATTTTCTAATTCCGAACATCGATTCTCCCAATCTGAAACCCAGATCTGTCAGTGTCAGCCCTGCCAGGTCCTCCGTCAGCTGGTCGGAGATGTCAGTCACAGGTGACAGGACATGGCGTCTTCATCAGCGCCAATCTGGTTGTCCCCACAGCAATAGAACTCATCCAAATCAATAGACAACGGAACATGGTAACAAGCTAGACCGGCAGAGTCCACACGGAACCAGCCGACATTCCTTGGACTTAATCACATCGTGTTTGGTCGAAATCTGCCTATTGTGACAGTAAAATTCCATGATTCGTCAGCTGCTAACTGGAGTGAAATGGTTTGGATGAACCTGTTTCTGTTGAGATTTGGGTCACCTCATAACAAACCTTGTAATGCCATGACTATATCAGGTGTGGTATTCTTGTTGAATGAAAACGAGAGTGAGTGAGAGAAAATTTGTTTGAATTGTAGGTTCAATAGGCATGATAGTTGTTGGGTAATAATCAGTGATAATACTGTTAAACAACAGCATACATATAATTATAGTATTATTAACATGATATAAGCAAACTTTCTTTTTTAAGGATAAGACAAATTCAAATGATTTTCTTCAGTCGACTAATCAAAGGTAATACGTTTAATATTGACAGAACCTACATATCTTATTTTCTGTCTTTGTCATGTGTATAGACTATCATATAGTCTCTCAAGCAAACATATTTACAGAAAAAAAACGGTACATAAATAATAATCATATAATATAAGGAAAAGGAGCCCAGAAACTTTCTTCATTTTCTGATCAAGACTCGCCACATAAGCTAGAATAGCATGCACTTTCTTCGATATATTTGTTTAAGGTCTGTATGACAGACTATCATGTTTATTGTGATGCACATGAGAAACAACTTAAAGAACCATAATACACTTTATAATTGACAAGGTTAGAAAGCATGGAGCAAGGGCGATAACTCTATACATAGCTATTTAAGATAAAGATAACAATTTTCAAACTCATTTTTGATCATGACCAGTAACATAACTGTGTTACAGTTCTTGTCTCTAACTTAAATAGCTTTTGATAAAACTTATTCCATATTTCACACAGTTCGTACTAAGTTGCAATGCATGCAACAAGGGCCATAACACTGATAAAAACTACAATCCAAGACCCCAGATTTTGAACTTATATAAGATTGTGACCAGTCCCATGAGGCTGTAAAATTTCAGTTGTCCTACTCAGGTACTTTGGGTTTTTTAAGAACCCGTCCCCAGTGAGAAGCAAACAGACAACATACCTCCATTCTAGCATCCCCCAACACACTTTGTGGCTACCGATCAAAATGTACTCATCTTGTCCTTGATTAAACATACAAGATGTACAGAATAAACTTGAGTCTGACAAAACATATTACTGTTAAATCTATGTGCATGCATGATATATGCTGATACACATGCGATAGATTATCAAATTTCAGGTACTTATACCATCACTATTAACACATGCCATAATTATAATACTTATACATATATTCACATATGTCTTTGTGCTTGAATATTCCTTTGCACACATGTAAAACAATACTGCTTATGAAATGATGCAGTTGGAGGAATACCTGAATAAATATATTATAAGACCATGAATATGACAATCATATTACTCCAGGAGAAAGTGAGTTTAGTTTTACGCCCGCATTCAGTAATATTCCAGCTATATGGCGGAGGTCTGTAAATAATCGAGTCTGGAACAGACAATTCAGTTATCAACAGCATGAGCATCGATCCGCGCAATTGGGAACCGATGATATGTGTCAACCAAATCTGCAAGCCTGACTACCCGATCCTGTTAGTCGCCTCTAACGACAAGCATAGGTTACTCAAGGTTCATCCTAACCCGGATCTTCACGGGGGTCCAGGAGAAAGTAGTGATCTAAACTGAACAGGTACAAAACTGGATCTATGGTCAATGAGTTGGGTTTTACACTGATTATAATGTATGAACATATTAAACCAGTTCTCGTTGACTTATTGGAAGAAAGCTCAATATTGAAATAGATGAATGAAGTTGACCACACTGGTGAAACCAACATTATGAGTTGTGTGCCAACAGATCCAGCACATCTCACGTGGCTAAGGGAAGTAACTCTGCACAGATCTGCATACTGTACCCCACGAGGCACCAGTTGGAGTTTACAGCACAAAATCAAGGGAGGAATAACTTCCTTTCCCAACCAGGGATATATTACTCCACTTTTGATAGAAATGTTTTACCTTTTCAATCATGCACAAAAATATTTTCAGGATGATGATGATGATGATGTTCTTGATGACAACAATAATGATACTAACATAAGTGTCTATTTAAATACTATTGAACATTGCAGCTTGAGTACATATTGACAACCTATTCTTCCAGAAGACATGATATAGGGGTATACAGTATGTAAAAAATACATGCCTGTTAGTAGATGCTAGGGAGAGGTATATGGGAGCTTGTGTTACAAAAAACACATACTATGTATACTGTATGATAGTGAGTGAAGTTGTATACAACTATTAGCAATATTCCTGCAGTATTACTGATCACAACACAACAATGTACATGTATAATGAATGAATAGAACCCTGAATTTCCGTATGATGAAAAAACCATTTAACCATCCTTATTATGACCTACGATTATCATGATCATAAAACTTAATGACACTAAAAATAAAAAAAATGGCTCTGTTCCCAAATTCAAAGTAGAATTGAGAATTGCAAACAAAACATTTTCTATCCAACATTATTTCCACAAATCAGAATGGCCCATTTGAAACAATAATCAGTGAAAGTGGTTCAGTGCATGAGCTTCATGTCAACTTCATAAGACCCACTCCCAGGAACATGTATGGTGGCTGGGTGAGTGAGCATTCCAAGCTGTGGGCAAACCAACTAATCATTCCCTACAAGGAACAGTCCTACCAAAGTAAACTTTCACACAGTGCAGAAAAATGCTGACAAGTCCACATTAATCGTGGAAATAGCAACAAAAACATAATACCTCGCTACTGAAACAGTAATTTGCTATTTCCACGATTAATGTGGACTTTTCTGCGTTTTTCTGCACAGTGGGAAAGTTTTCTTTGGTAGGCCTGAGGACACTGTGCATCCCGTTACAACTGGGTGTCCCAATACAGCCAATCAGCATCAACCTACGTGCTTGCAAATAACATACAGTGTCACATTTCTATATTTCATCACTTCTTCGGTTGGCACCATACAACATTGCCAGGGCGAAATTTTATCATGCCTTGTCAGACACTTAATCACGAATAAAGTGCAAAATATTCAGATTTTAAAGTTTGAATTTCATATTACACAAAGTGTAATGTACATAATATCAATAAATAAGGAAGGGTCAAAATGATACTGACAAAGGCTGAATCATAAATTATGTCTAATGACTTTCTGTTAATTCTAGCCCAAATATTAAACTTCTGATAGACTTGTTGAAAATGAAGACCAAACTGGGTTTTGGCAGACTGGTATGTACTATACTGCAAGACACGTATCCAGATACACCCATGGCACCTATGTATTGGTACACCCACCCTCCAAGCAACCCTCACTTACACTCATGGCTTCACTCGAATCCTAAAACAGAAATACACAACATGTGAAACAAACAACTCTCAGAAACCAAGGCAACAAGCAGTATTACGTAACTCAAGAATAATGAATAAACAACACACACCAAAACACAGTTTGTCTTATCAATTTTTTTTGCCTAATGACATAATGCATTTAGGATATTCACTGCTGTTTAGCCAATGTTCTAGATGTGCTGACTCAGTATATTAACCAACAGCATGTTGTATTAATACACATGATATAAGATGTAACTTAAGTCAAGCTTCAAGTGAAAGAAAATCCACTGCCTTACTTATTTTCCTTGATTTATTTATTGTGACATTTTCATTTGTTCAATGTTTGATTTTTGTTGGTTGTTAATCCATTCACTCGGCATTATTCCAGCTATATGATAGCAATTGTTAATACGATAGCGTACTTTAATTACTTAAATCTGGACCTCAGTGAATGGGATACTGACATGCATTAACCAAGTTAGTGACCCTAAACACACAAAACTGTCATGCAAATCATGGAAAATCAACCCAAATGTTAGCAATGTAAGAAACTGAACATGAATCTCAAACTCAAAGACCCTAGTCATTAACATTATTTGAGGGGCCCCGATCCCCAAACCATGGCAACAGATGTCAGTGACTATAGGGACCTCTAGTTTGCACCACTTTAGGACAAGCCTACCACACTGAATGAGTCAGTGTGGCATTCAGCAATATTCCAGCAACATCACGATGGTTTGGACACCAGAATACCCATGTGGAGAATCAAACCCAGGTCTTTGGCATGACAAGCAACTGCTTTAACCACTAGGCTACTTCACTACTCCCAACCCTACAATAACACTGAACTAACCATATCAGGCATGAAAAGTCATATCACCCTTCACTGAAATCCACATTTAGGAACCAATGTGGCCAAGCGATCCACATTTGATCCATGATTCATAACTGCTTGTATGTAATATATATTTCAAGAATGTTTATTGTCCTAAAAGTTAAGTTTCCATTTGGAATTGAAACATTTGAAAATACTTAATGATAACTTTGCAAAAATAACTTTGAAATAATCGGTTCAGTTCCCCAAATAAGTAAATTATATGTAAAATATGAATTAGGATTTGAGGAATCAAAAGACAAAAAGGCTGAACACAGTTCCCTTCAAAGCAACACCAGGAACAAAGCCAATCCATTAACAGGTAGATGCACAAACAGCCACAGGGTAAGATAAACACATACACTACATACAGGGGCTGGAAGATAAAGTGTAATAATTTTAACAAATGTCAATGCTGATTGGTCAGTTGGAGCTATATGACATCACATCGCTTCATTGTTGACAACAATATATCATACATCATACTTTCATCCATCACAAATGGATAACCATGACTGCGTCATCAAAACAATTGGTTTAATCTCAGCAATTAACGGTTGACATTTCATCTTTCTTCATTTCCTTATACTTAAAAAGGGGAATAAATAATACATGAAATAACATCAGAATCAAATATTGTACAACCTTCAAGAAAGAATCTTCTCCTTTGTTCATGCCTAACACTATCACTTCATCATTTCAATCAGGACAGAAGAACAGTGATTCCTTGTACTTCCTTCGTTATTTTCTAAGTATCCCACAAGCCTCACTATCTCATTACACAAGGGCTTCATGAGTCCTGCTCAAACCATTGTTGTCCTCGTGTTCTGACTCTCCATGCTTAGAATAATGGAGAATGTTGTAACGACGATGACATCATTGATTTACAGGGTACACCCAGATTTGTGCGCTTTGCGAGCACGGCAAGCTGATTACAAGCACTGAAACATACACCACATGAATACACTTTCAAATATTTATTCAAAGTGCATTACGCCTCCACTTATTTCTGGATGACATTTGGATATGTATGTAACTTAATTCCACCTAGAAAAGATGGATTACATTAATTATGAAGTAATATTGCTTAAAATACCTCTTTACTTCAGAAATCATTATCATGATTATACATCATATGTTATCTTGACATTACTAAATACCCAGGGATTTCACAAATTATACGAGGACCTTTTCAAAACTTAATATCAAATATTGATATAATATCAAACAGTCTTCTATATCATTACCAATTTTGACAAAAATTCTCCAGGATATTGTGGATGGAAATCAATGCTGTACAAAATGTTTTAAATGCAATAGTTTTAGTATAGCCAGTTGAAGTTTTGAGATTTCTGAACATCGTCAGTGTCCACTGTTACGGCACAGTTTATTTACTGGCACACCTAGCATGGGTTTATGCAGATCGTACAATCACAGATCCACAATAACATGCACTGCTCATCACACATCTGCACTAGTTTTACTGATCGCATATCACAGATCTACACAGACTTACCAAAATTAACACTGAATTTTGGAATCCAGTGAACTATTTTATGTGAAATTTTATACCTACAGTCATAAACTTGCAAATGGGCACAGGAAGTAAACTGATGTCAAATGTTTGACACTTCCTTGTCTTCAACACCACTGTTTCCCTAAGCTGACCTTGAGTGTTTTCAAGGTTCAGTGAAATCTGCCATGTCCAAATGAAGACCTATCAACAAGCCTGGTGCATGTCACACATCAACACATCTTGCATAACACTGGCCATTGTTTCTAGCTAATTCATCATAAGAATATCTAACTAGCTCGAGGCAAGGTGATTCTGACACTGGAGACAGTCATGGTTTAATTACTTAGGTGTAAGAGGAAAGGCACATCCCAGGTTAGGTGTGATTTACACAGGAAATTGTCTATGATGTCTAATGACAATTTTCCAAAATAAGTAATCATGAATAATTATCAGTTTCAGAATATAACAGCAATAAAATGTACAATGATAGTTTGTTGATAACACATTAAGAGGCATGGAATATCAAGAGTGAGTCAGCTTATACAGCTGAATAGTGATATTACATGTAGTGAATTTTTATCATGTTGAATCAACAGTTGGTAAAATATGGCTTTCACATTAAGTTTCTACTTTCTAGACCTGTGAAGGTCCGGGTTAGAGTGAGTGAGTGAGTTTAGTTTTATGCCGCACTCAGCAATATTCCAGCTATATGGCGGCGGTCTGTAAATAATCGAATCTAGACCACACAATCCAGTGATCAACAGCATGAGCATCGATCTGCGCAATTGGGTCCGGGTCAGAATATTGATCTTCAGTAACCCTTGCTTGTCGTAAGAGGTGACTAACGGGATCAGGTGGTCAGGCTCGCTGGCTTGGTTGACACATGTCATCGGTTCCCAATTGCACAGAGTTTAGTTTTACGCCGCACTCAGCAATATTCCAGCTATATGGCAGCGTTCTGGAAATAATCGAGTATGGACCAGACAAACCAGTGATAAACGGCATGAGCATCAATCTGCGCAATTGGGAAACTATGATATGTGTCAACCAGGTCTGCAAGCCTGACCACCCGATCCCGTTAGTCGCCTCTTACAAGCATGGGTTACTGAAGATCAATATTCTAACCCCGACCCTCATGGGTAAAAATCACTTAATAGTACAGGATCATGAGAACATTTGGAAACCAACAGAACCTTGATTGAACAACAATCCCTATCATGACTGATGACACCCCCTCAATATCCGACACTTGAAATGTCACCTTACATCAAGGACGTCCATCAATATGCTATTCCTAGTCAACAATCATGACGTCTAAGATTTGAAACCCGAGATACTAAGCTGACATGCCCTGCAAAAATACCTTTAACTATAATGGCAGATATACAACAGATGCCTTTATGTACATGATGAAAGTAACATAAAAAATGACCAAGTACAATAACCATAAACCTAAAATGACAAGAAGACAAAGTCATCAATATCCCCCGAAATGGCAAAATACTCTTCATGATTATGTCTATGAGTTATGATTATGTCAAATATTTAGGTGTGTATATAGCAAAGTGGAAGGAGAGTATTGAAAGGTTTTTAAAGCTCTGCTCCAGAGAGGAGCACTATCACCAATTTTAGTTTTAGTCAAACTTGTTGCCATGGAAATGCCAAAAATATCTTATTCAGAATTCCAAAACTACCAAAAGGCACCAGTACACCACCAGATGTATCTATGTGCCAAGTTTGGTGAAGAAATAGTGAACGGTTTTAGAGTTCTGCTCCGGAAAAGAGCACTACCACTAATTTCAGTCTAAGTCAAACTTGTTGCCATGGAAACGCCAAAAATATTTTATTCAGAATTCCAAAACTACCAAAAGGCACCAGAAAACCACCAGATCTATCTATGTGCCAAGTTTGGTGAAGAAATATTGAACGGTTTTAGAGTTCTGCTCTGGAAAAGAGCACTACCACTAATTTCAGTCTAAGTCAAACTTGTTGCCATGGAAACGCCAAAAATATTTTATTCAGAATTCCAAAACTACCAAAAGGCACCAGTACACCACCGGATCTATCCATGTGCCTAGTTTGGTGAAGAAATATTTAATGGTGTGCACAGACGGACGGACACACGGATGGAGTCCATTTGAATACCCCCCACAAAACGTGTTGCGGTGGATAATTAACAGTTGCAGATGATGTGAATACGTATGGGTCAAATAACATTTTGATAGTGAGTGAGTGAGTGAGTGAGTGAGTGAGTGAGTGAGTGAGTGAGTGAGTGAGTGAGTGAGTGAGTGAGTGAGTGAGTGAGTGAGTGAGTGAGTGAGTGAGTGAGTGAGTGAGTGAGTGAGTTGAGTGAGTGATTGGAGTGATGGCGATAAGCAAGTTGGGACAAAAAGTTGTTTTAACAACTTTACTTGCGATCATAGATTCAAATAGCTATTATTGGTTTGTATTACATGGGGATAAGCGCAGTAGTCATCGGTACATTTTCACTGCAAACAGACTAAAATTCCCTTGCAGATATAGTTGTAATCCATGAATGAATATGTTATCAACCACCAGCAATGTGAAATATATCAATTTATTTCTGATTTTTTTTTTATTATTACTCAAAGTTACTTCTCCAATATTTATTGATAATCAATCAATATTTGTTTTTTGATTATCGATGTCTGTGATCTATATTGATAGCCGGCCTTTTAGTAGATGAAAGAGTCTCACAAGTTTTTCTCCAACAACATTTCAATACAAAAATAACCTGAAATCTAAACTTGAGTGTTAACTCTTTGTCCTGTTCCAGTTTTTAAGTATTTTAAGTTTCATTTCTATATAACCGGCCACAACTGTAGTTGGGATACTCTGATACACAGCGCCATGTGTTCCAATACATGGTATAGATTTATTGAACCTTCATTATACACTGTCACACTTAGACACATACTATATATCTACACAAGAAAAGGCAACACCTGATCTGCTTACAAGCAACACAAAGAAGGACAGTAGGTACAAGCAGTGATGCTATTGGACAGACAACTGATTGGGAAATACACATATGGTGGTCATGGTGAAGCATGATTGTTTCTCAATATCCACACACGATTGACACTCTGTGCCAAGGTATTGGAACAAAGCTACTACTGATTAATATATCACAATGATTTAACAAAAGGCGGTAGCTGACAATAAGCTCAATGATCAATAGTTAATTTGCATAACAGAAATTGTTTTTAAAATATGTGTCAATAAATTAGGAATATTTCACTTACATTTGGACTTAGGTGATGTGATCTAAGTATATAAAATTCTTCTCATAGAAAGGTTAGCAGGTTTCTTAACCTTCTTAACAATATTTCTTCAGCCATTGTAAACATGACACTACAAGTGACTACTATGGCAGTGTGCAGTATTATCAGTATTATCGGTATATCAGTTCATCAAGGTTCATTCTTTCCACAGTACGGATCACAATATCCTTTTTGAGTGCTTGGCTAATCAGGTAATTTCAAATGGCAACTTTTATCATGTGTTTCATGTTATACACTTGCCAAAACAAATTTGAAATGTTTCCGTAATTTTAAAATGCAAGCCCGCGAAGATAAGAAGTGAATTCTGAGTTAACTCCCTTAGGTGTATTCCTACACTTCCGTCAACAAAATCAAGGTCTCAAAGAAGGTGGTGTGATTGGTGGCAGGGATTGGGATAGAGAACTTTGACAATGGGCCATTTTCATGATTATTAGCCATTTCTGAATTTAGAATGGGCCACTTCAAAATTTTTATTCTAATGTGCAAAATGGCCCATGGCTTTCCCAATCCCTGTGGTGGTTGTCATCATCATCTTATTTTGTTTTATATATGAACTTCAATTCATGTAATGATGTTTCTGTTTGTATCTGAATTCAAAATTTGGAATTATACAATATATTGTGATACTTATCTGCCTTGAACCTTTAATACCCATCCCTAACTCTGACTTACTATAGTAAAATTAGTATATGTACTTGTTCCAGGGTTTTACATGACGCGTGATTCCTGCGTATTCGACGCAACAATTTTGTAAACGACTCTCAAAATATTATCATATGAGTCAAGCTTGACGCAAGTTTTATGGGTGACCCTCACAACTCAGTTCAATAAAATCGATTTGATAAGCAAAAAAATGATATTGTCAGATTATTCCAGAGAACTCAGAGGAGACAGTAATCCTGGACGTTTGAATTGAACAATGCTGTAGTTTCATTTGGTGGTGTGACATACATTTACATACTGAGAATGATTAACACAAAGAAATATTAAACTTTTCATGACTCCTAAATATTGAAAATGACTCCCAAAAATAAATATTGTGAGTCACCATGACTGCCATTTTTAAAAGTCTGTGTAAGACCCTGTTGTTCCAATACAATAACAAAGATGAGACAGGCTGCAGGTGAATACGAGCAGCATTAGCAATGACAAGAGTGAGAACAATTGTCCATTATTAGATAACAAAGATGAGACAGGCTGTAGGTAAATACAACAAGCAGCATTAGCAATGACAAGAGTGAGAACAATTGTCCGTTATTAGATAACAAAGGTTCAGAAAAGCTGCCATTTTTCTTCCTTAATCACTTTCTCATCACTAAATTAAATGTCCATGCTGGTGCCCAGACCATAAATACAAATAAATTACGACATAATAGCTACTAATACACAATGAAGCATACTGCACTTTGTATCGCTGAGCTTATGTAACCATGGTAACAGAACCATGCTGCATCAATACATCATTTCGGCCGTCAGTACAAGGGCACAATGGCAAGGCAGCAGGGTACATCTGGATGTAAGATTCAAAGCCGAGGTTAATAGTGTGAACACTACAAAATCCAGATTCATTGAGTAGTTTGGAAACTATCATTATTGCAACAGCCCAGATCAAAAAGTTCAATGGTAGGGTATCAATTGGCTGAGAGAAAATTACTAAATGTTGGTAGATTTTCAAATACTGGTATATCAATATTACGTAACATATACAAGTACATGGTATAGGTTGATAACCAGCTGATCACTACTGTCTCTCTCATATCAATTTAATACAACTATAAATCTCACTAAAATAGGGTATAGCTGTCATATAAGGCTGATCTGTACTGTAGTATATCCCTCTTGCTGGACGGCTTATATCGAAACGTCACATCATAATATAATAAAGAAGCTGTCATCCATAAAATATCATACCTTTCTATATTATTCATCAATAAAAAATACCAATCAAACAGTTAAAATAGGGTGGTTCTCCTGGTAGTTAACCTGACCAAATACTGACCACATCACTTTGAAATATTTATCCATAAAAGGACAATTTTTTAAATTCATTTTACACACAAAATTTAGACAACAAAATTTAGACAAAAGCAGATGCTTAATGCTCAACAGTATAACTAACAATATCGGGGCAAATTATTAGAAAACTGAGTTCATCTCCCTGACAATTTCCAAGGATACAAGCAAATAATTTCCAACAAACACTGAATTGAGTGAATAAATACAACACCTATCAACACCTCATGATTGGCATAATCAGGGGTTCAAAAATCCCATCGCCCGACGCCCGGGACAAGTCAGTTTTCATTTCAGGCAATCAAATTATGGTATCTTACTTGTCCGTGGGCTACTAGATAATTTCCACTTATGGTTTTAAACCGCAAATAAACTTGGATTTAATTTCATATCTGCTCAAAATGTAGCTATTACATTTCGTAATGATAATAAAGTAGAGTTATCTTTCTTTGCTATTTATCACTTTTCAATAAATAGTCCAGTAAACATTAACATCAAATACCATGTTGATTTCTTCTTTCATAATTACATCATCATAATTATGTCATAAAATCAGGGCAAGTGGAAAATTATTCAGGACAAGTTACTTTCTTTAAGTCACTTGCCCTGTGGCAAGTGGCTTTTTAAAAACAATTTGAACCCCTGGCATATAAATGTGTGAGCGGGCCAGAGACTGCATGTGTGATTCATTGTACATCATTGTGATGTTGACTGGCTGCTTGTCTGTCAACACACGATGCACTAACGAGGATGTGTGTATCCTGCAACAGACTGTGTATCAGTGCTGTTCATGTTTCACTAGTTTCAGATCACTCCTCAGACTGGTAGGATGTAAACTTGTCAGTATAGCAGCAGTCTGTATGAAATATTGGGTGGTGGCAAGTCAGGGTGGGTGAGGTGAAATTGGGTTTAATATCAGTACTTAAGAATATTTCGCTCATATGACGACATGCATGCGTGTGTATGTGTATGTGCGGCTGCTTGTAGTAGCCCAGAATTAAGCTGGTTTTATAGCGCTAGCTCACTGAGATAGCATGCCACAGTTAAGCATGAATACCCCACTCAGACACATTATACTGACTCCGAGCCGACCAGTCCTTGTTGTACCCATTAATGCTGAGCGCAAGGCATGGACAAACAAGTACCACATTTTAACATATTTTCATATAACGTGGCCGGGAATCGAACCGGTGACCTTCTGCTCTCTGGGTGGATGCTCTAACCACTACACCACAGAGGCGGTAGTGGCAAGTCAGAGTGACCCAGACATGTCAGACTGGGTGTTACCACTTTCACTTCCTACTTCACCGGCACATGAACATTCTAACAGAGAAAGTAGTCATCAAGTTCATTGATAAATAATTTGATGTTACATATCACTTAATACCAAAAAACAATCACAGAATCAAATAATTGAATTACACTGATTGGGCATCACTATGATCACGGGTATGTAAGTGAAAATGGTTTTACACTGCTTTAAGCAATATTCAGCAATTCCAAGAGGGCACACCAACAAAAGAGCTTCTTTCTTTGTACTTTTGAGGGGAACTGAACCCTGGTTTCTTGCATTATGAGTGAACACTTTAGGCCAACCCACTTGTGAGCATGGGTGAGTGAGTATGGTTTTAGCAATATTCCAGCAATATTATGGCAGGAACCCTAGATTGATTGATTGAGTATGGTTTTACATTGCTTTTAACAATATTCCAGCAATATCACAGCAGGGGACACCAGAAATGCGCTTCACACATTGTACCCATGTAGGGAATCAAAACCAGGTCTTCAGCGTGACGATCAAACACTTTAAGCACAAAGCTACCCCATCCCTTCTTCTGAAGTTTCATTTAGAAGTTTCAAGCTCACACAATCATGATAACATTTTCGAACATGATGAAATTAATTGTTAACCTGAATTTAGAATAAACAAATTATCAACCAACATGAATGTCATTCATAGTACTTTCACATAACTATAGTTACACAGCCACGCTGTGCCAGATTAATTATAGCAATATGGTTCTTCAATCATCATCATGATAGCCAAATGTCAATGTATACGTTCCCACTACTACTTAGTACTTACTGCTAAGGCCAGACCAGTCTTATTTCTTGTTTTACAGATTTTTGTCCTAAAAAAACTAAAAGCAGGAGGGGAAAAAAATAAAATCAACAGTCAAAGTAATAATACTAATATTCCTTCTAAATATTAAAAGTATTTTACTTCTAGCAATTTATGCAGTGTACATGGGGGCCAAAAAACAATCCAAAAACATTCTTGCAAGTTTACAGTTTGGGCCAATGAAAACATAAGGATTTTATTTTTTCAGCTGAGAAAATTTATTTTTATTTTTTTCTTATTCTTGAAAAAATATGACAGGCAGATCCGTAAAACAAGAAATATAACTTGTCTGGCCTAATGATGGTATTTTTATGTTAGAAAACTCAGCTTACAAATGCAAGCATTATAATGATTACATGTATCCTCGTGGAGATAGTTAATCATCAACGCTGTAGTCGTGGTCCTGTATCTACAGTCACTATCTGTCCTGTTCCGATATGGTATAATATCTATAACTTACCATGTCAGATGAATTAAGGACAGATAATGACAATGATTATGCGTAGTATATTTCTATATAATTGCCATACCACCTGCTGTGTTGTGGTAACATATATGGACCACAATTAATCAGATTTGAGGATATATGGCAAGTACCCTGTTTCGATCAGCCATATTGAAGATTAATTGTGGAGTTATAATGAGATGTTAGTTGTCATTAATGTTGCCGATTTGTCAGCACTGGGTTCATGTGAATGTCACACCTACTGCATGTCGTCATTCAGAATTGTACAGCCCCTGTCATGGTGAAATAAGAAGAGAAAAAGTGAGTTAGTGAATGAGTATGGTTTTGCGTTGGGGGACACCTGAAATGGGCTTCACACATTGTACCTATGTGGGGAATCGAAACCAGGTGCTAATGCAAATGCTAAAACAAATGCTTTAACCACTGGGCTACTCCACCGCCCCAAAAGAGTAAAAATATACCTTAATTTGATAAAGATTCTTATTTTTAAATAGGTCTTGAAGTTTAAATTATTTTCAATTACTTTTGGCAGAAACATGTTCAAAACTGCGCACCATACATGGCTGATCTTACATGTTAACCTTGTATAAGTACTATAAGTACCATCCAATCAGGTCTTTGAAAACACGTTGTCACTAGGGTGCAGCAAAAGTTTACAGACAAGGAAATTGAGGTCACACCTTTCATCAAGGACTCTTTTCCTATCGGTATAGAACACGATATAAATAGCTGAAATCTATTGTTAAACACATAATGTTGTAGTATGGACACTGATTTACTATTTTATTTTTTTCATCTCTCAATATCAGCAATGTCACCATAACCATTGTGAACTTTCAAGAAACAGGATACAGAATGATATAAAGTTACATACCCAGTAGAAGAAGAATATTTTACCAAATTCCGAACTTCAACAGAGTTGCTCACTCAAAGGTCGATCCCGATGGGTGATTAGAATTCTAGAGCAAATCCATACTTCATTGAACTAAAGACATTACACTTGTCATGAGCATAACACAGGACCTTAGTTTGGACTTACATCTAGTTTCCCAAAACTTCAGTTGTTTAATTATCTTAATCAAGTAACAAAAGGGATCCTAGAGATTTTCAGACCTAAAACAGCAGTATCTAGACCAGCCTAGTCTGCTGAAGCAAATATATCCAAGAAAGCCCACGCAAGTCTAGAAAATGTGGCAAGTCTAGATTCCACAGCTTCAGGATGAAGAAAGTCCCTGGGCTCCTTTTTATTCTATTTACAATCTTAATTTAAAAACTTTTTTTTTCTGTAAAATATGTTCATTTCAGAGACTAGCTGTTAGTCTAAGACCAGTCCACCACAACAGGCTTGCTTGGCCTGTATTGGATATATTTGGTTCAGTAAAATATGTTCATTTCAGAGACTAGCTGTTAGTCTAAGACCAGTCCACCACAACAGGCTTGCTTGGCCTGTATTGGATATATTTGTTTCAGTGCCAGTCGGACAAGCTAGGGATTTTGCCACAGAACAGTCCGAGTACTGAGTAAGGTAAATCCCATACTGTGACACAGACCTGTAACAGCCATGACAGTCATAGTGCTAAAACACCAAGCGGAATAGGCTGTGGGTTTGTTTACTCTCACCAGGCTTGGTCCAGTTTTGTAGGCCTGTTAAAGCATGACCATATGTCCCTACAATTCTCATAATGTATTATCATGTCTGGACATCAAATGATATGGAATTTATTACAACTATGCAACATTGACGTGTTGAAACACTTCCATATTATTACATCCCTTGCATCTAGCATCGAGGCTATCAGAACAGCAGTTCAACACTTCTCATATTTATCGGGGTGGTGGGGTAGCCTAGAGGTTGAAGCATTTGCTTGTCACACCGAAGACAAAGGTTTGATTCCCCACATGGGTGTAGTGTGTGAAGCCTGTATTATTGCTTAAATATTGCTTAAAGGGGCGTGAAACTCAACTTAAACAAACCCTTACTATCTCACTTTGTCTGACATTACTGTTTTGAATATTATTGTGAATCTAAAAGTTATTTACTGTTATGTAGAACATGGTAGAATATGAAACTTACTATTTATATAAAATATATACTAGGAAAGAACAAGTGAATCTATATTTTAAAAATACAGTAAAATACAGTTAATGCATGAGAAAATCTGATACATTACAAAAATATTTGGATTGCCATCCTGAGTCAAATATACCATTTAAACCGTGTTTGTCTGTAAGAATTTTTACACCTTATCATTATCAATGTTGGTGCGAATACAGCTGATAATATAACCATTTGCCTTGCGAAAATAGTTTTGACATTCCTGTTTAATAACAGTTCAGAAAGAAAGTACTTTGCAACATCATTTTCACAATGTTTCATTTTTGTTGTGGCAACATCAGAAAATAACGCCTACATTTGCAGCATTGCACATTTATTCTTGACATGGCTAACAAAGTAACATTTATAGTCAAATTCTCATTGATTTTCATTTAAATACTGTTGACTTAGGGTCGTGATTTCCTGATCAGTCTGTCAGTATAGCAAACATGGGGGTTGGAAGCAGGACAGGTAATAATATTGCTCAAAGTGGTGTAAAACCATATTCATTATCATCTCTCCCCTTCATTAACAGTCAAGTGGACGCCAAGTAGAATGAGCCGCCCTACTCAATATTCTGTTAATTCAGATGCTTCCACCGCAGAATACACCATCACACTCTCCATATGCAGCAAGTCATGAGACAAGGCTGATAGCCTGATCATGCTGATGGACAAGACGATCCTAACACACTTCCAAACCATGCCCTTTACAGTCCTATACCCATGGCTCCAATATACAGAGCCAGTAAACATCAAATATTCATCATGCACAACTGCAAAAACAAATAAACATCCCCAGGATACACAGCGATATTAGTAATGGATGGACAGAACCAGTGAAAACACTGGGCCATGGACATAGTCCACAAGGAGTCATGTCAGCAGCTATTCCGGACTTCAGGGCCCATTTCACAAAGCTCTTGTAGCGCTACGACTATCGTAAGTCAATATTACAGTATAGGAAGTATGAATGCTACAAGAAAAGTTACCAGAGCTTTGTGAAACGGGCGCCAGAGTGTTTGTCCATCACTTGCCACTGTCGGACGTCCCAAAGGGTATTGACTGTCATGAATGATCTGAGATCATACAATTTCCATACTGTCCATACACCAACAGAAGACATTACCAGAGGAAATCAGAGACATTATTTGACATGTCAGGAATTGTGAACAAAATTTCACAGTTGGCAAAGCTACTCGGTCTCTCTCAGAACAAATCGAAGAAGTAACGCAAGTAAAATGATGTGAGTGAAGCACATTGATGCTGCTTTACCTTACAGGGACTGAGTGAGCAGTAGATCAGCTGAATCAGCAGTCTGTGATCAAGTAATGAGTGGTAGATAGCATGAGTGCTGATGATCCATCTCATCAGCATACAATGACACACCAGGTCAAACAAATGTTCATCAAAACTGATCATTATTAACATGATTAATAATCTTGAAACAACCAGAAGAAGGTGCAACCCAGAAACAGTAACACTACATTTAATTGAACCGTAATCCCAGAACAAATTGACAGTAGATCCAACAGAAGGTGTAAGGTGAAATGTTAAAGTATGGGGCCTTGAAACCATGGTAACAGTGCATATAAAATTAAGTTGGTTGTGTAAAGATACACTAAACAACAAAGTCGGCACCAGACAAATCAGTGTTTGATATTACGAGGAGCAGGTCATGTGGACATATCAACCAAGTCCCCAAAATACCACAATCGATTAATAAGTCACCTTGTGTGACTAGTCATTGCTGGAGACCAACCCTAACCCAATAATGAAAGTATGCAAATACAAGGCCAAGGAGTGCTTGCTATAAATGTAAGTGTTTAGAACTGGAGATACCAGTTTCACAAACTATCGGGAAAATCTTCCAGGAAGCCAAGACAACCTTCAGGATGTAGAAAGACATTTTTAGGCTGCTACATTTGATAACTGGTCGGTTGTGATTGGCAGATATGAACAAAACATCACAAGTTGAGCTATTTGAGGAATGACACACAATCAGCATGATCTGCTAGCTCATAAATAGAAACTGTCTACCCGGGAGAATTCATTCCACTTCTGCATATGTCATCCGCCACTGACTGAATACCCTTAACTAAATGAGATAATACTACTCATAAGGGAGTTCAACAATACCAGATTCTCTCACATTATTCCATTTACCTTATCGTAGTAGATTACTTTAGTAATATGAATGAATCAGATGTTCTTTAACCTCCTTTCCTGATATACACCCCCTAATCATTATCAACAAATAATAGCTGCAACATTTTCATAACATTTGTGAACACACCAAGGAAATAAAATGTTTATACCATACCATCATCATGATCATTCCATCATCAGCTGACCATGTTAACAAATGTCAACCATGTTAACATTCGTATACCATGCCAGGCCTGATGAAAGGATCCCTCATTAAAAATCCATAAACATTTCAGTAACTAGATTTTGTTCAAAGTCATGTCTGACATTGTTCAATCAAAATCATCAATTAGAAGGAATTCTATAACAAGGTAACAACCTCCAGTACAGTTAGGATGTTTAGCAATGTCCACAACATGTCTGAATATATTGACAGACCAAAAATGAGACAGAGGCCCAGATAAGCTGCGTATCCGGGTAAAATAAGCATAGAAAATTTCCAATTACGCATTGAAATATAATTGTTGCATACCAATTACGCATTTAAAATGTTAGATACGCAAAAAGTTTAAAACAAATGCATACAGAATATATTTATAAAAATCGCTTGCGTAATGAAAAAGACATCGATTGCTATCAAGTTGTACTGATAGTATAGGACACGTGTTGTACTGTCAGTATAGGATGAGTGATTTTTTATGAAATCATTTCCATTATATTTAAGTTGGTTTTGATTAAGTATGACATCAGGCCTGCTTAGTAGGTGAGGTGAAATTGGGTTTAACGTCGTGCTTGAGAATATTTCGCTCATATGACGACCTGCATGCGTGTGTATGTGTATGTGTGGCTACTTGTACTAGCCCAGACTTAAGCTGGTTTTATAGTGCTACTGCTAGCTCACTGAGATACCATGCCGTAGTGAAGCATGAATACCTCACTCAGACCAGTCCTTGTTGTACCCATTAATGCCGAGTGCCAGGCAGGGACCAACAAGTACCATAGTTTAACATCTTTTGGTATGATGCGGTCGGGGATCGAACCCACGACCTTCCGCTCTCTGGGCGGACGCTCTAACCACTACACCACGGAGGCGGTCACCTGCTTAGTAAACTTACTCAATGACATAATACTTAGGCGAGTACAAAAATACAGTGGGTACAGTACCCACATGAGCTAAATCTTATCTGGAGCTCTGTGAGATATATCAGGTCATATGCATAACATACTGTAACTAGTCACTTCTTTCTCTGGGGCCGATATGAGTCTATTAGTGTTATTAATTCTGTTGCATGTTCAACATGGCCAGTGGTCAGTTATATAAGTATATGTCTTGTCACATTATAATGATCACTTTCTATTGAAAACAGTTAACTCAACTAGCCCTAACTTGTCCTTCAGTATCAGTTTCAGAAGATTTTATTCAGGACTGACTGACTGAGTTTGGTTTTACGCCGCTTTTAGCAATATTCCAGCAACATCACGGCGGAGGACACCAGAAATGGGCTTCACACATTGTACCCATGTGGGGATTCGAACCCGGGTCTTCGGCGTGACGACCCAACGCTTTGACCACTAGGCTACCCCACCCGCCCCTTTAATCAGGACAGCAGCATAGTTATTTCTCAAAACCTTTTTCAAAACAGGTTTGGGTCTGACTATGTACAATTATGAATTTGACAAGTTATAGTGCAAACAATAAGTTGGAATCCATGGTAAAAATAAAACTCATACATCTAGTGCGACAACACAGTAAATGGATATAAAGAGTTTCTTCTGCTGACTGAAAATTTAATGAATACCTTCGAGAAAATCCACCCAAAGCTATGGTTTTTAGCTCTTTTTGCAGAAAATAATTTCTACAGTAACACTTGATCATGACGACAAGGCAATGCCAGAACTTGAGTCACACTCACAGTAACTATAGGGAATTCATTTATTTAGCATGCATAAACTTAACTCGTGTAAAGCCTCAGTTAATTAAGTTTGCAAACATGGCATTCGGTTCACTTGGACAAAAACAAATGTGGAACGTTCTTGTGTGAACAATAGTTAGGATGCAGTTGTATGTGTTGACAGATTTTTGGACATATTCTCAGTGTTCAACAAACTGGTAGTGAAGATCAAAACGACCAACGAAATCATAACATAATCATTAAACATTTGAAAGATCATGAATGACATGACAGATCTGGCCCTGTTTGATTTGTCAACACACTCAATTCTTAGTCTTACTAGCTATTTCAGCTATATACCTGGCTTATGCATTGTGGGGAAGCTGGTTATTCCACTTATTACATGACGATAAAACATGTTAATGACTGGTGAAGTAATTTATTACTGATTAAAGTGATTACTTCCCACATACCTAAGGATCATGGTGTTGACATCATAAAAATTTGATAAACAAGATTTAAACATCACTTCACTGTGGAAATGGAAATGGGCATAAAGGTTAACCTAATCATGTTACATTTATATCAAACATAATCTAAATAAAGTGAAACTTTGTTACCCTACGTCTTAAACATAAAGTATCCTTGTGTATTCGGTTTTCGGTCATGTAAGGATTGCCGACCAACGTAACATAAAGTGCATGAATAAATCGACAATAAACAAACCTACCTCGTTTGTTTGTTATTTATTTATGATATTCAAATATCTGACGGATTAACCTCGTGTTTCACCCGCACAGCAGGCCTCATAGTTCGCTACGCACAGATCGTGAATACGGAAGTGACGTCATCTGTTTTCGTTCACTTCATTGGTTCTCCGTAAAACAGAAATCTAAGTGCAGTATTCGTGCTATGCTGATATTTTTATAATATAAAGTTGATAAACATCCAGTCCAAAAAGAATATTTGTAATAGTTCCAATAATAATTATTAGAAACTATGGTCGTAATAATTTCATGTGAAAGTTAATCATGATAAGACTTTGCTAGTTACATCACATGTCCAGACATGTTTTTCCTCCTCGGTTAAGCTGACAAAGGGCACGAAACTCATCAGAAGATCTCACTACCGCATGCGGAGGTGCACAGCTTGAGGTGGACCCAAAACACATCATGCAGGATGAGTACACTGGGCCCATGACACAGAAATATTCATTGGAGTTTGAAAATTAAATGAGTATTTTGGAAAATCGTAATAAGAGATGACCCTATCCAGTTTCCATATATTTTTTTCACGGCAGCACGCCGCGTGATATGTCATGTGATAATGATACATCATACCATAAACAAGCAGACTGACGCTATACTGAAAAGGTGGAGCTGACGATATTTTAGATATAGCATTTTGATTACATGAAAATTTATGCATTTGTAAACTTGGTTCTAAAACGTAACATTTACATGTGTTTGCAATCATGTACCTTCCTAAATTTCACACAAATCATTTTGTTAGTCAGTGCTGAAGCAGTCGACCTCCTGCCAAAAATAACCTGTCTGGTGACGTAATATCTCGCTAATAACCGCGAGAAATAAACACGCAAACAGGCGACCGAAAACAGATGTTGAACGAAAACAGATGACTCGAGGATACTTAATAAGTTAAAAGTGAATATACTACGTGTATTTGTGTTCAAATGACTCATCGTGGTCATGGGATTGAGATATCTTAGAACGTATTCCTATTAAACTATTTAAACAAAAGAAAGTACAGACATACCATAATCTAGGGCGTGGTGAATGGTTTCAGAATAACCTGAGGACCACGAATCATTGGATTCTTACCATTTCGAAAATGAAAACATGCTCGGCTAAATACACAAAGATATTCATGAAATGATGCAATTTCGAAATGAATTTGATCGAATCTGTAACACAAACTCGTGACAAATTTATTTGTGTGTTTCACAACTAATCGTACTTGTCGATTACAGTACATCGACAGTAACACACCGTATGGACGACAACATCGGTCTTCGAATCGCAAAATGACAACCCGGTTTCTGATTCGGAAACCAGGCTGGCGACACACCAATCATATGACAACAGATTCAAAACAAAAACGATAATCATACCGAAGAGCCTTCTTTGTAGCTTCTCTTCGACCACAGTATATTTCCAACAACTCTTTTTCTTTTCTTTCCCAACATTACGACGGCATTTTTCACTACAATATTATCAAGTCATTATCTCTGTGATTCGTGCCATATAATTTGGCCTTGACCTTCGCCTATCGCCACTTCATCGCCGCACTGAATAAGATTATTTTGCTAAAGTAAATAAAACTGCAAGGTAGATACAAAATTGATACAGAAATATACATATATCGTTTCAGAATTGAAAGATTATATTTCTACAGTACAAAAAGTATGAGATGAGAAGTACAGAAAATAGTGTCGGTTATACACTTCTGTGTTGAGTGGTTTATCGAGGCTAGCCAGTGCGAGCCTTTCACTGAATTTATTTGGGGACCGTGTCAACATGTAGAAACACTTTATCAATTATCGATATCGATTGGTCATTAATTGAGCCAAGTAATGGTTAATTGTTGACTAAAATACGACACTTATTTCCTAGAAACGTTCTTTAGCCGGAAATATTAATTATTTATTGTTTGTATATTTTAGCCAATTGCTGTTTCGACACTCACCCAAGTCCGGTTAAAGGCGAATGTGTTTGGTTGCGTGGCACATACAATAAGAAGATTAAGAAGAGAGCAATAAAAGCGTATGGTCTAGATACGTGGCTTAAATGATAATCCTGGTACATGCACGCAAGGAGATCTATACTTTCCATGAAACCGAGTCTAAATGTTATCAAACATCCCACATATTCATAAACAATATTCATTAGCGCCTTGAGCAAGCACTCCCACTATATAAGTATCATATAACAATAATAATAATTTTATTTTGTTCAGTAGAGAGAAGAAATGAACAAACTCATTTGGTTTTGCATAGAGAACACATTTGTTCACTGGATATGCTGGGAAAGTATGTTGTGGTTCCTTAAATTAGGTTTGCTCCCCTGAAACTGACAGAAAACATTTTTTTATATCTCCAACACAAAACCCAGTGTTCGACTTCAATGCGGATGGACAGAGGTAACTGTTTGATAGAACTGCATTTTAAAACCAACACCCGTCACAATGTGAATCTACATTTCTCATGCTTCAGGTTTCACAAAATATATATTTACGTAACAATACATACATTATGTTTGGGATTGACCACTTTCTAACTGACATAGTGTATCCATAGTTTTCGGCGGCCGTGGTTGCTAATGTACTTGTCAGAGGGTAGACTAACGCTTACTCCCTGAATATATATAATTTTGATACTAACAAATAAACCCATGTAACCTGGGGAAACATTGGCTTGCTTTATTTGAGGCTTTAGTATTGCAGGGACGTCCAGTAGCGGATACAGCTTTTTGAGAAAGGGGACCACTATTGAGAAAAGGGAGGGTGCACACTTCATTTCCACCCGAGTTTCAATGGTCATTTAATAAACCTTCAGGACTGGGGAAACACCCCTCTTTATGGATCCGCCTATTGCAGGGAGGTCTAGGCAGTAGGGAAAATAATGTGGTTCGGGACTGTGAGACAGACTAGTCAGAGGGGAACACACATACGTAATCTAGACTACCAGTTGTTAGACTTTTTGTGGTGTCTGATTTGGTCTTAATGGCTGACTGTGTGACTGTATCCTATTTAACACCAATAAGATGGGAACTTTAAGAACACTTTCATTTTTGTAAACTAATTATGGCTTTATTTAGAAATACCTTCAATAACTAATGTAACTTGCTCGATGTACATTGCACCTATGATACCGTTTGTATATACTATGTTGTATAAATGTACAATTATTTATGTACCTCTTATGCTGCAGTTTGCAGCCTGAGTGAATAAAGTTCAGTTCAGTTCAGGTGTGTTTGTGAATGACTCTGAGAATGTGCGTTTGAAGCCCGGATGGGACTCAATCCCAAAAGTACTATATATAGGCGGATCCAGAAAAGCAGGGTGCGCACCCACTACTTTGTGCTGAAAGTTTGTAAATGGCCATTGAAACTCAGGTGAAAATGAGTGTGCACCCCTCCTTTTCTCAATAATGTACCCCCTCTCAAAAGCTGTATCCGCTGAATAGAATCTACACTTTACTGCGAAAGTGTAACCCCGAAGATAACCCTTTATTTCGACCACTTTCTAAATGCATTGTGTATTCATATAAACATACGGTTTACGGTGTACCAATACCAAGTGTATCTGAATGTTTCGTGGTTTGGTACTGTTGAGTCTGTGTACACATGCCACCGTTTGTACGTGAAGTAGTATGTGATGATTTATAACATTAAGTTCACCAACTAATATAGTCAGCTGAAATAAAGAGGTAACTACCGGGACCTACATTGCGCCTCTATTGTAAAACTGGGGTAGTAATAACATCATGACAATCTACTACTCAACATTAGAGGGGCGGTTTGGTAGCCTTGTGGTTAAAGCATGCTGAAGTGACTGAGTGAGTGAGTTTAGTTTTACGCCGGTTTTAGCAATATTCCAGCAATATCACGGCGGGAAACACCAGAAATGGGCTTCACACGTTGTACCCATGTGGGGAATCGAACCCGGGTCTTTGGCGTGACGAGCGAACGCCTTAACCACTAGTCTGCCCCAGCGCCCCTGTCATGCCGACGTGACTGATTGAGTTTAGTTTTACTTCAAAATGTTACCAGCCCTGATGTCTGGCTGGATTTTTAGCTTAGTTCATACACTGCGACAGGGCCTGTATGGACGAATGTAGCGTACATGGTCCGGAATTAGTGAGTGAGTTATGTTTAACGCAGCTTTGAACAGTGCCTCAGTTATAACAGGGCGTGTCACCTTGATGTGGGACGGAATCAAAATTGACGCAGGTCTTTGAAGTCTACTACAAGAACAGGTATCGTGTTGACAAACTATGAGCTAGACCTGCACAAGGTCTATACGGTAAAATAAGGTCTATGAGGTAAAACAAATAATAGTTTAAATGATAATTTCTGAAGAATATTATAATACATAACAGACTGGGGTCCTTTAGTCCGCGTATCTAGACTTGCCTCTTCGAAAGATAGAATTACTATACATCCATGAGCTCAGCATTCAGTACAGCCTTGGAGCAAGGCTAACTAGGAGCCTTATCGTTGCGAACTAGGATTCGATTCCGGGATCACTGGGTTCTGGTACGTCAAAGGCACGCAACTCTGCACAGCTGATTGCGGCGCTTATGACAAGGCCAACCGTGTCTCCTATAGATGGATAAAGTTCCACCTGGTTTCCATGGTGTTGATCTGGGGCCTGTTCAAACCGAAATGATGACATCTTCGGACCACACTTATTTTACCAATACCTTTTGAAGTTTATATTAACTCTTGTATAGGCTAGTCAAACGCGTTTGTATCGCTATGTAGCAGGTATGTAGAGAGAAACTAAACTTAGGAATGTGTAAACAATCTAATTCCAAACAGGTTACGCAGACACTGTCTTAAAGTTTGTTTAGTAATGAAAAGAAACACAGTACATCATGCAGAGGTAACCATTACGATTCATAACTTGATGTTTATATAGTGTTCTTGTTATATTTTGCGATGCTATTTCTTTTCAACATGTGTACATATTCGACAGTTCAGAAGCTCTGCGTGTTCGCATAGAGACGGTTTGGAAATTAATTCTATGACGTCATTTCAAATGCGATATAATTGTGGTTATATGACTATAGGCGAGACGGGTGAGAACATGTCTTGTACACAGGGTAAAGTGTGTCATGGCAACACAGGTTGCCAGGCCGGAGGACCCCATGGCTCAAGCGGCAATGCCCGATTTCACGAAGGTTACATTGTTTACATCTTTTTCAAAATATCTACATATATACTTTATGTCACGTTAGAACTAACGTGTTTCCTTTCAATATCTTTATTGTTAAAAATCCAGTAGTCAGATCGTTTCATTGCGTTTCACAAAGTTAAGGTTATGCCGACAGGCGTATCCACCCATTTGTTACACTGGCAGACATATTGTACATAAACTCCCCATCTTTATAAAAATTCAAGAACGATAAATATAAAATCAGCACATCATCCAGCTATGGAGTTCATTTCATTCGCGACCAGCTCGTGTTATTCCGGCACAAGCCGATTAGCGACTCGTGCCCCTCTGGAAGGATTTCATGAACATAAGAACTACTTTAATCAGGAACGATAACTCTATCCCTGTTTGATTCCAATGGTACCGAAGCACTCGTATATTGTATTGATGTTTTCATTTTTATATCTTTATTTTAAAAATTAAACCTCTTTGATACAACTCAAAGAAAGAGAAGAAATATTTGTTCAACACATATTCTGACGTTATTATGGCCAACTGTTCACCTTATATTTCCAAAATGTGTATTTCTTAATAAGGTTTAAGAATCGCAAATGGGATTTGTTTGTATTGACTATGCAAGTGAAATAATCTGTTTTTCAGCTACATTAAATCCCTAAGCAGATATACTTAAAAATGACTTCAAAATATTTCTCAAACTGAACATTCGTGTAACTTGGCTTGCATACCACTGAGTGGAATTTTAATATGAATACGGTGAAAAAAATGTGAATGACCCCTAAAAGTCAGACTATCCCCAGAGATGTGAAATATATGTCCAATATTTACGATTAAAGTTAATTTGTTATAGATGAATATAATATTATTGTTTTGAAACTCGTAGCGATTTATAATCTTGTTTCATAAAAATGTTGTGAAGCGCACGTACAATCTCCAAAACAAGCCCGCAAGATCGCCAGAAATACTCAACTGGACTTATTGTGTAAACAAACGCACGTGCGTGTATTTGAATATCTCACCGTCCATGGCATTATCCTTATTAAAGACAAGGGGCGTAGCTACCAACATAAAAAAAGCCCCTGCTTACACATGATTGTTGCTAAAAAGGTTGGGCAAGCCCTCAATGATATCTAAATATAAAACTTTGCAACCAGAGACCATATACCGGTATATGGTCTCTGTTAGCAACCTATCGGGCTTACACGAAAAAAATGGCTTGCTTCGCGCCAGAAAACTTCACGAGGCAATATAATTCTGTTAGCTACGTTCTTTGTACTTTCCATGTGACGATATATATTTTTCATGATTTTTTAAATAATGACATAATGCCATAAACGATTTCAGTACTCGGGATTATATTTAAATATCAAAGCACCGCAATCATTACGCTCGTTCTGATTGGTTTGTCGTATTTTCGCATGTAACGAAAGGGGGACGAGTTTTCTTGGAGGTTACGGGAAGGGGCGAGTGGTGAGGAATGTGTGGAATGACAAACTAGTATTCTACCCTAGGCCGATGGTAGCTAAAATAACAATACATTTATCCTTTACAAAACAGTAACTATGGTCAGACACTTTGATAATACACCTTATCATATATATCGGGTCAATGAATAGGAAAGGGGGCTTTGTTGTGTTGAAGCAACATATATTTTACGGGCGCTTCCGATGAGCCGAATCCGAATGTCAGGATGCATCTTTGGAGTTTTTAAGTCAAATTTGACTGCTGAAATACTTTAGAAATATTATTCTTTTGGCTTTGTCGTCAAACACACGTTATTATGTCCCAGTACTAGTAGAACAAGCATTGTCACTAAGGTGACATAATCCCCCGCCGCAAATTATCAAATCAAACTTATAAAGTAAAAAAAATGAAAGTTTAAGATGAAGTTAAATGTCAACAAAAACATGACTAATCAACCTCTCTTGATATCTGGCTCTTTAGTTGTTCAAACACACACATATTTTCAAGACTGACTTTGACCTTGACATGAATGTCATAGTGTATGAAATATGCAAAACTAGTACTAAAGAAATTGCTTATTGAAAAACATTCAAGAGAAGTCTTAAAAGTCTATGAAGAAAATCCAGTTCTTAAAATATCTTGCTGACAATTCAGGTTAACATGCTGAAATCTTCAAAGTGTCGTCGTGATCCTAAAAATTATGTGAAGGTCACCAAAATTGACCGGGCCCTGGGCCTTCCCTAGATGAAGCTTGGTGTCAAATATGAAGAAAATCCAGTGAATATTTTTTTGCGATATCTTGCTGACTATCTTAACATGCAATTTAACATGCTGAAATCTTCAAAGTGTCTATGTGACCTTGAAAATTAAGTGAAGGTCACCAAAATCGACTTGGCCCTGCGCCTACCCTAGATAAAGCTTGGTATTGAATATGAAGAAAATCCAGTGAACGGTTCTTGATATAGATTAACATGCAGGTAAATTGTTAAAGTCCCCTTGTGACCTTGAAATGAAGGTCAAGGTCACCAAACCTGAGTTGGACCTTTCTTATACTGTGATGAAACTAGGTACCAAATATGAAAAGAATCTAGTCAACGGTTCTTAAGATATTCCAATTCGTATGTCGGTACGGACAGACGGGCGGAGCCTAATACTATATCCCCTGCTTCGAGCTTAACGCACGGCAGGGGATAATAAGAATAAAGGAATTCAACTGATTTCTCACTGATATATCTGATGTCAAAATAACATAAATATAAATCACCATTTTTGTTATTAATATACAGTTTATGTATATGTGGTGCATTGTCCTTGTGGGGTATTGTTCATGTATAGTATTGCCCATGTGGGGTAACGTCCTGCTCAAAGGTGTGTAGACACCATCATATAGCTGGAAAATTGCAAAGTGCAACAAACAAACATATAAGATAACTGCTTACTGACACTGATTCTTTTTATAACTTTAGGTGTAACTCAGTTCTTTCTGTAGTTTTCACCACAGGGGCGTGTCACGCTTAGAAACAGCGTTAGAAAGACATATAGGTATATAGACCCTACCCTAGTAATATTATATAGTACTAGGGTAGGGTCTATATACCTACCGGTATGTGTCTTTCTAACGCTGTTTCTAAGCGTGACACGCCCCTGTGGTTTTCACTCCCTGCATTCACACACCTATGTGGAAAAAAACCCATAGTACGTGAGAAATGTGGAAGAAAAACAAAGTACGTGAGAAATACTTGCTGTATATGCTTCCTCTGTGACATTTTCTCAGTAACTTTCTTCCTTTAATTTTTCTTCCTGAAAATTAGTGAAATCTACCAGATTTTCATCTTTGAAACTGAACAAACACACATTCATGTCGACACAATTTTCCAATAATTTATTCAACAAAAGATTTACATGATATATCATGTAAAAGACAATAGTTGGCACAGTATATATCACTATTTAACTGTATACAAATGCCAGAACTGTAGATGAATGTGTTTAACACAGTATACCACTCAACATATGGTAGGGATATACAGAGGAATGCCAGGAGGTGATAATATGTTACTGGCGGCCTGGAGATGAAGTCATACATACAGTATTCAATATTTACATGGAAGGAGCGGACGCTTTTCAGCTTCATTTCAAGGAAGAACCATTATCATAAGAAATCATTTCCTTAAAGTATCCATCAGATATGCCTGTCAAAAAACTGACCTTTCTTTAAATTGGCAAGTCTCACATTTCACATTTGTGCAATGAAACAATTATCACTTGTACTCTGCTGTAAATTATGAATATCAGTGTTATGCATTTACACCTGTTGTGATAAACTGTGTTTATATGGATGTTTGCCCTGTTTTTCTGTGAAAGGGTACCTGCAAACATTTAACAGTACTAGTGAAGCGAGATGTGGAATAGTCAGCAATATGTCCTGGGGTCTAAACTAGTGTTGACAGTTGAATCTAAAATGTGATGTTCACAGGGGATCACCCATCACCTGGTAGTACACTACTCAGCAGTCCCTGGGATCAACCAGCCCATGTTAGCTTGTTACTTTGACAAGCCCCAAAACATGTGACCTAACTCATCCTGCCTGATACATTCAATCTAGAGCTGATTATCTACAGGCTGCTGCCATGACTGCTGAAAAATTGCTGACTTCATCTAAATCCAGCTGTACAGTCTCATTAAAATCAGATATTTCCTACGACATAATGTCTCTCTGCGTGATGATCCGAGGACATTCTACCAGGTCACATCAAGTGAACTTTCTAATCAGCAAGTTAGCATCAAGGCTTCTAAATTTGATCTGATGTCATACATTGAAAATAAACATTATTGAGGTATTCCGAAAGCAAATAGATAAGTCCCACTATTATCTTGGTTATCACAAGCACATCTGAACAAAATGAATATAATCAAGGTAATCTGAAAGAAAAATAATACAGTCATGTAGACTATGTGGACAAGTAACATATCGTGTTTCTGAGGGCCATGGCATCTATACCCAAAAGGGTGTACATCAAAATAGACACAAATTTCAGATTACAGTTGGAATAGAAAGGAAGTTGAATTGCTATAGAAAGCTGTCAACTGATAAGTGTTCACGAATAGTGTCAGACCCTCAGACAAATCCAGCAGATTCACCAACAGTCCGATGGAAGTCTACAACCCGCCAGCCTCAGTATCCGACTGTATATTTCAATGAAATTAAACAGCAAACAAGTGTCACATAAGACAACTTCAGTCTGAAGTTGTTTTATGTGACACTTGTTTGTTGTTTATAAATTTTATGTTTGTTAATAATTTCAATGCCAATTATAAGAAATGCTAAATCTGAAATATGTGTTTATTTTTAATTCAACATGTACTGTGAGTTTTCAGTGGGTCAGACAGACATCTAGAACTTAAAGGACCCAATGTCCTGTTACTTTGAAACACCAATCGTGAATACTGACTGATTGGGTAAAGAATCCACACACCCTTTCAGAGCTCAGAGCTCAGAGTTCAGAAGACACAACCTGCTACAAGTCACCAGATTTTCATGCAGAGAGGTATGTATAAAAGGATCTGATTTTAATAAGATTGATGTTTGCACATCTTGATCACGACAGAGGTTGATTAGGTAGATGGTCAGTGCTTGCCCTTGCTGACCGGTAGAATGAAGTCTTTCAGGAAGGACTGGAGATCATCAGTCTTCATGTCCAGCTGCAGGAACCGGGTCACCATCCGCTCACATCTAAACACAAGCCAGTCAAAACACAATACAATGAGAGATCAACAATCGTCATATGTAGTACAGTCATATAAATGTACTGCATACTGTATAATCTTAGGTAGTCTGTCATACTGCCCTGAAACAAATATAGCCAATGAAGAACATGCAAGTCTAGAATATGTGTCATGTCTTGATTTCCACAGTTTCAAGCTGAAAATGAAGTCTCTGGGCTCCTTTTCGTTATATTTTATGATTATATTTTATGGACCTTTTTTTTCTGTAAAATATGTTCATTTCTAGATATTAGTCTAAATTTTAGGGCACTGCATTACATGTAGGTATAAAGCAAAGTTATAATTTGTATCAAACTCAGCAAGTCTATGATGACAAACTGAAAATCATTCAGTCTAGAACAGACTCACAAGCAATTTCCCATGTCATCTGCAAATCCACCAAATTACCGAGCTTCACCACGTACCACTCTTTAAATGAAAAGACATTAATGGGGAACTATTATAACTCAATCATCACAAGGATGAGACAATCTGCTGTCTTTCCTGGTTAAAGCAAACACCATAGCAAGAACAGTTAGCCTCAACAAGAATATCTGTCATCACCTCTTGAGCTGGGATGGTGGAGTAGCCTGGTGGTTAAAGCGTTTGCCGAAGGCCTGGGTTCGATTCCTCATACGAGTAATATGTGTGAAGCCCAATTCTGGTTTCCCCTGCCCTGATATTGCTGGAATATTGCTAAAAAGCTGTGAAAAAACCATACTCACTGACCTCTTGAGCTGTGACGTTGTATCCTCTGTATCCAGTCTGTGTACTTGGCGGCACTCTCGCAGCAGGGCCGACACCTGGAGTACACACAAAGGATTATAAGTGCCATGTAAGAATCTGAGATTGTTTTCCATAAAGTTGCAAATAAATATTGATGCAAAAAGCCCTTTTTATATCATTTCGTATTGTCATAGGCAAAGACAAGGTATGATTAGCAAGGCTGTGTATCATAAAAATTATTAACATAATGCAAGATATTGTGATACAGGTAACTGCATGTCGATACCTACTAAGATGTATTGAAAGCGAAGTCTTTGACAGTGATTGCCACTGATTGTATCATGCAGATTCTATTTTCTAACAACTGATGTAAACAAGAGTCATCAGAAGATGAATCATCTGACAGTTACTTAAAGTCCAGCTTGATTTTTTTAGACTAAGTCCAAATCGTTTCCATGGAAATCATGAAAAATATAAATGCAAAAAATCTGTAAATAGCAAAAGGCACTACTTCAAGATCTCCCTCATATATCTGCCAAGTTCTGTTGAAAGATATTGAATGGTTTTCGAGTTATGCTCCGGAAACGAAACCTACCCCTCCCTTTTGAGACTAAGTCCGAATCGTTTCCATGGAAACCGAAAAAAATAAAAATGCCAAAAATCTGCAAACAGCAAAAGGCACCACTTTGGGTTCTGCCTCACATATCTACCTATCATCTTGGAGGGACAGACGGACAGAGTTCAAACCTATATCCCCCTTCCACTTCATGGCGGGGCATAATAAACCAATTATAAATTTACATCGTGGTAAGATGATCATTATTAACCTAAACATTTTTGTTGTCCCTTGTTCATTTAAGCTTCTCAGAATTATTCCTAATTCAAATTGGCAGAAGTAAAATTGAAGGATGAGATTATACAATTTAAGGGCAGCACTGGAAGAAGAACAAGGCATGTCACAGGGTTATTCAGGATGAGAAGCTGCATGAGGATGCTTCTGCTAAAACAGAGTCTGTAAGTATGCAGTAATAGTGCAGATTCAAGTTGCACCTTGGGTCTGAACTGCAAATGTTGCCCATACACTGGTGCAAGTTTAGAACAAAACCTTCCAAGTCAGGGTGGCAAACAGGAGTATCAGATATTTGGCTCAAGTCAAATACCACAGTGGGAATACTGTCTATGGTGGAATATACTAAGGCATTTCCAGCAGTAAAAGAAATCAAGTTTCAGAAAACTCATAATAACGGGTAAGTGTACAACTGTCAGAACATGTGAGTGCTCCATAGATGAGAGGGAGAGAGTGATTACGGAGCTTACAGTGATGTGTATAGGATGATTTTGACCTCAGATATAAAAACACTGTGAAACATCCGATTCAAAATGAAAATGATGCTCCTGTATCTCAGTCTTTCAAAGAATTCTGCCAGGTTTATTTTGGGACCCCAAAGAACAAACTAAGAAGCTGTTACTGCAAGATGTGATCATAACACAAGACAGAATTGAATAAAGAAAAAAAGTATGTAACATGCATCATGGTATATGAGGTAAAACTGCAGTTCCAGGGATAAGGGACCTTCTTTGGCACCAAGGAAACAAAATAATACAAAGTTCACATGAAAAGTTTTGTGAAAGTGATATGAAAGGTAACAGACATGTGACCTACATCTATCCATTATTGTTTCTATCAGTAACAGACCACCTCCGTGGAGTAGTGGTTAGAGCGTCCGCCCGGAGAGCGGAAGGTCGCGGATTTGATCCCCAGCCGCGTCATACCAAAAGACGTTAAAATATGGTACTTTTTGGTCCCTGCCTGGCGCTCGGCATTAATGGGTACAACAAGGACTGGTCGGCTCGAAGTCAGTATAATGTGTCTGAGTGGGCTAGCATGATAAAACCATCTTCAGTCTGGGCTAGCACAAGCAGCCACACATACACATACACACGCATGCACATCGTCATATGAGCGAAATATTCTCAAGCACGACGTTAAACCCACCTCACCTTTATCAGTAACAAGTAGAAGTACACAGACACAGCAATTCATCATCAGAGACTGTTTTATTTACAACTGACTCATAATTTAGAATATCTGAAGAGAGTTCTCTGGTCTAAGTATATTGGGATCCGTAAGATTCGGATTAGAATTGGTCTTCAGTAACCAATGCTGGTCGTAAGAGGCGACTAACAGGATCGGGTGGTCAGTCTCACTGACTTGGTTGACACATGTCATCGTATCCCAATTGCATAGATCGATGCTCATCACTGGATTGTCTGGTCCAGACTCAATTATCTACAGACCGCCTCCTTATAGCTGGAATACTGTTGAGTGCAGCGCTAAACAGCCAACCAACCAACCTAAGTATATTGGGTAGACATCAGGATACAAGTATCTGACTCACCTGAGTTCCCCTGTTCACCAAGTCCTGAGGTAATCCTGCCTGTGCTGCAATGTGACTGGCATAGCTGGATGTAGTGTGTCCCTCAACAATCTGGTACAGGAACACAAGCTCCTCACCATTGTGTAGTGTGTCTAGTGTCTGGAAGAACAAGAATATCAGATAACACAAGACATAGCTGGATGTAGTGTGTCCCTCAACAATCTGGTACAGGAACACAAGCTCCTCACCATTGTGTAGGGAGTCTAGTGTCTCGAAGAACAAAAATATCGGACAACACAAGACATAGCTGGATGTAGTGTGTCCCTCAACAATCTGGTACAGTAACACCAGCTCACCACAGGGACTATTTACTATTTTACCTAAAGAAGTTTTATTTAATATGACACAGTCTTTATCTCTTGAGTCCCTCAACAATCTGGAAGGAAGGATTGGAAGGATGGATGCAGTGTGATCTGGTACAGGAACACAAAGCTCCTCACCATTGTGTAGTGAGTCACGAAGAACAAGAATATCAGATAACAGACATGGCTGGATGTGGTGTGTCTAGAAAATTTTTAGGAACACAAGCTCCTCCTTGAGTCTAGTGTCTCGAAGAACAAGAATTTAACACAAGACACAGATTGCAGTGTGTCTTTAAAATCTTTGAAGGTTTGGTAACACTTCGAATATAGGTGTCCCTTTTTTTTCATGAAACAGATCTTGCTTCCATGGAGTTTTGTTCCTGAAAAAATCACTCACAGCCATGTAGATTGCCTCGGCTAACCCTTGTGTACTGCATACTGCAGTTAGGAAGGTAGGTAACTCACTAGGAACTGGAGCTGGTCTGACTGGGGCAGCATATTCTGGTGGACGAGACTGTGGAAGTGAGTGGACATCAGGACATGTGGACACTGGGCGTTCTGTGCTAGCCAGTACTTCAGGCACGAACAAAACAGAGAGAGGCCATCTGTCTGGAAACGATCAATGTTTGTTTGTTGTTTAAACCTGCACTCAGCCATATTCAAGCTATATGACAGCAGTCTGAAAATATTCAAGTCTGTACTAGACAATCCAGTGATCAACAGCATGAGCATCAATGTAAACACTTTTATAGAATGACATGTGTCAACCAAGTTAGAGAGCCTGACCACTGATCCCAATTCTAACCCGGATCTTCATGTATGAAAACAGACCTGGCAGGGGTATACTTCTTGGTCAAAGTAACACGGTATGCTGCTCCTAGAGATACAACAATCAAGGATGGATGTAAATGGTCCTTGTTTTGAACGTAATGTTAAAAGACTTGGGAGAGTCATTTATTTCTAACAATGTGTGACAATGGATAGTTTTAAGATATCAAATCAATATTAATCAATTATGACTAATTTCTAAGAATAAAACTTACTGTCTCTGTGCCCTTTCCAAATTCATCAACAATCACCAGCGACCTCTCACTTGCATTTCTCAATGACTCGGCCATCTGAAAGAAAAGCAAACTATGTGTAAATGAGACAAAGAAATAAATAGTCAATGATGATGTGATCACAAAATGTTTGATATTGGCATATTTGATGTGTATATTTAATGTGCATATTCATAATGATCCAAATCGACACCTAAAGCATGCTCAAAGCACCAAATTATGACCTGGTCAAGGGAACAGTATGCACTCAATGTCTATTTGCAGCTCCCATAGGGGTATACAACATAAGCTGCTTGAGCCACTAGATGGTTAACTGTTGCAGTCACATTACTGTTTTATCCTACCATAGGTGGATCCAGAGCGGAGTTGTCCCCCTTTTGTCCTGAAATTTTATTAAATGACCATTGAAACTCTCGTGAAAATTAACTGTGCACCCCACCCTTTCTCAAAAAGCCGTATCCGCCCCTGACTACCAGGTACCCATTCACTGCTGGGTGAACAGAGGCACATTTTAACCAAAGTCACTTGCCTCAGGAAACACCACATACATTATGTTCTTCCATGTGGGGTTAAGGACCATGCACCACCACACTCACTTGTGCCTCTGGGGCAGTCTACTGGTAATAGTTTTAAGTATCTGCTTGTTACCTGGCCGATTCCACACATGGGTACAATGTGTGAAGCCCTTTTCTGATGTCTCCGGCCACGATATTGCTGGAATAATACTAACAGCAGTGTTATACCATACTCACTCCACTTGTACATCTACTACAAACTGAAACTCACGCCCAAGTTAATATGAAATGGTTCCAATGAGTGAGTTGGGTTTTACGCTGCTTTGGGGGGACACGACAAATGGACTTCACTCAATGTACCCATGTGGGAAATTAAACCCATGTCTTCAGCGTCATTAACTTTAACGACTAGGTTACCTCACCACACCTGAAGGGGTTATGCAGATAAACGTCAACATCATCCTTCAAATTAAAACTGATACATATTAAACCTGTACATGACAACTAATCAGTAGAAAGTATACCTGGTTGATGTCCAGCATAAAGGTGGACAGTCCAAGGGACACACTCTCCAGTGACTTGACTCTGGTGAAGATCCGGTCCACCATCCCTATAACAGCATGCTCTGCCGGGACAAAGCTGCCAATCTGGGCCATGTACACTATCAGGGCAATCTGGAGCAAAATCACAAAATCCCACAAAATATTTTAGAGACACCAGTCAATAAGTAAAAAGAGAAAAGACTTTTGTCTCGCACCAATGAAGCATTCATATTCCACTTATCCATTATATACTGGGTACACAAGATGGCCAGTGAATTTAACTGGAAATTCTGACTGTCACAATCTGCTGCGATAACAAGGTTCTTCAAACAATGGTATATTTAGAGTAATAAAAAAAACTGTATGATGTTTATCAATAACATACATGTAAATGCACAGGTCATCTACAAAGGACAAATGCAATACTTCAAAGGGGCACTCCAAGACTTCTTAACATGTATCACCCCAGCAGTCAGTAAGCTAAACTTCCATTGTGAGTGCTCATGTACCTGTTTCAGGTAGACACTTTTTCCACAAGCATTTGGCCCTGTGAGGAGCTTAATCTTTCCTCTGTCCCCACCACTGTGAAGATCATTGGGCACAAAGGGAGTGCAGCAGAGTTCTTGAAGTGGATGTCTGTAAGAAGCAACATAAACAAGAACTTGCAAATGATTCTGTTCTTATCATGGTCTTTAAGACTGAACGAAAATGTGGATATACCTGGAATGTTTGAATGAGAATAGGACAGTGTTTGACTTCAGTTTAGAATATTTCATAACAGTACCAACCTTCTTGATGTCGATGACTGGGTCTTTGACCAGCTCAGGTCCATTTCACATAGTTAAACTCTCTTGCACAAGTTGCCAAAGCCATGAGACAGAAATCTTGTGAGACTCTTGTCGCCAGAGGTGGGATCGGGTGGTCAGACTCGCTGACTTGGGTGACACACGTTATTCGTATCCCAATTGCGTAGATCGATGCTCATGCTGTTGATCACTAGATTATCTGGTCCATACTCAACTATTTACAGACCGCCGCCATATAGCTGGAAAATTGCTGAGTGCGGCGTAAAACTAAACTCACTCACTCTAATTGTGTTACCAGTCAAGTTCAGCAGCATGCTCCATGACGAGGTACAGTACATCTGTGTGTTCCAGGATCTTGTTCTGTAGGCGATGAAGGATGCTGGTCTCATGGTCTGTAATATACAGGGTAACATGAACATAACATACAGGGTTACATGAACGTAACACAACTGTCTATACAGCATGTGACATTGTTACATGATTTCACTACATGGAAGAAAAATAAACCAACAATTGTCAGCAATATTAAACATTTATAATTGAGAATATTGTTTGAATATCTATTGTATGTATAACTTACACCATGTTAGGTTTTCCCCTTTGATGAAATCTAATATATTTTCACATGACAGTAATGGATGTCATTTTATTGGATTTGTTTCAAATCTCATTATTCATAAAAAGTCATACAAATATGAAAAGTGTCTAAAAATATTTTGCATCATTAATAAAATTCAGTATCAACTGTTAGATACCTGTTATGTCGCACATTGTGTCACCAAGCAAGCGATCCAACTCTGTAAAATGTCAAACATACTGAAGCTTTCAGTTCAACAAATTTTGCATTAAATATAGAATATTGACCACCTTTCAACATAAATAATTCCATGTTTCATTTGTCTGTCTTAAACTGAAATTATCATCACAACATACTCACATTACTTTGTTTTCTATCAGTTATAATTTGACAAATCTGTCATCTTTCTGTTGTGTATTAAGCTTTTATAGGCAATTTGTTTTAAATGTCTTCTGACTTATTCAGGCAATGGTAGGACAATTTTTCATCATGCCCAGTTTAGTAGTGAAAAACAAATTGATAACAGAGAAAGGAAAGCAAACTTTAATGTTTTCAGAGACCATATACCAATGTTCATGATGTTCAGCCGCACAAGTATGTGAAGTATCTTCACATTTCACACTGTTCAACTAACGGAATTCATCTGTCACACACAAATAAACATTGTAAGTCTATGTTAAAGTATGGGAGATATGATCACCTTAGTGAGTGAGTGAGTGAGTTTGGTTTTAAGCATGTTTTAGCAATATTCCAGCAATATTACGGCAGGGGACACCAGAAATGAGCTTCACACATTGTACCCATGTGGGGAATCGAACCCGGGTCTTCGGTATGACGACCGGACGTTTTAACCATCAGGCTACCCCACCGCCCCGATCACCTTAGTGCAACAATCACTTTGTGGAACAGGGCCCAGTTCAACAGCTTAAATTCGTCACAGAAGTTGTCAATCATAAGTCATCACTGTACTGATGGGAAGGCAGGTATTGTTAAATCTTGCATTTTCAAATAGTTTCAAAAAGCACAAAAAGCAAGCCAGATGAACTCAGACTGATCAAGACCATCTGACCGAACTGAACACATCATCTTTGGTAGGGATGTATAAAAGGTTTCAGCTTAAATGGTTTTAGAGAAGTTGTGCAAAGAAAACAGACAACACAGCACGTCATGACTTAACATGGACCAGGACCAGTTTTGAAAGAATATTCTCAACTGGAATCATATGTGTGAAGATCTTGGTTAGAATTGGTCTTCAGTAACCCACGCTTGTCGTAAGAGGCAACTAACAGGATCAGGTGGTCAGGCTCGCTGACTTGGTTGACACATGTCAATTGCATAGATCAATGCTCATGATGTTGATCACTGGATTGTCTGGTCCAGACTCAATTATTTACAGACCACCACCATATACATTGTAGCTGGAATATTGCTGAGTGCTGCATCAAACCACAAACCAACCAACCAACTCAACTGGAATGAGAAAACACAACCAACAATACCAACTAACTGATTCAAACTAACAGTTCAAATCAACAACTAGATCACTTTACCCCTTGTACTTGCACTTCGGTAGTGCAGTATTTCATTTGAAAGAAACTGTGGTGAAACAGAGAGAGAAGGGTTAACAGTGCAACAGAAAAAGAGAGATGGTTAAACGTCATTTTCCTATTAAGTTCATGTTTACATGATGGCCACCCACAATATGATCAATTCTATCACTTGTTGTATCCAATTAACCATTCCTCAAATTTACTTGATGACACACTGTTTTGTATGAGGGATATTGCATAACAGTATATCTACTTCAGTTATCTATCATTCATATTCATCTCAACAATCAGCTGTCTAATTTTCTCATCAAAACATGTCTTTACTACGGTCTACTTACAATGAATTCTAGTCCCTCGATCTCATATTCCTCTGGTCTTTTCATCTTCTCAGTCTGAGGGATTGCCAGCAAATACCCTATCTGAAAAAAGGCTTTCATAGACACATAGACACATCCGGGTAATAGATAAAACATTCTGCACTTTAAATACCAGCCTTGGAAAGTTTAAGCTTTACACCAATGAATGTATTTCTATGAAATGAAAGGCAGTTGTTGAGAATAACTCATTAAATATTGGACTCCATCCTACATTATCAATCTTGTATCATATCTTCATTCTGTCACAATGAATACCTGGATCCAATCCTCGTCACAGTTTCATCACCATCTTTTCCTGTCTCTAATATATTACAGAATTTTGCTTGCTCATGAGAATAATCTGATTGGACAGCTGGTCAAACCAAAGTTGTGGTAAATAATGGAACCTGGGTGTTTACCATGATAAAATGGAGGCACAATAACACACTGGATAACCGGACACCCTTGATGCTATACTACAACAATTTTGAAACAGCAACTACGGTATGCCTCAGCATTCACTTTTATATACATATAACATTAAACTTGTAATTTTCTTGACTTTTTAACAATTTAAAGAATTTCCCTAGTTCCAACCAAACATGCATAATTAATTATCAAGAGCCAAATAATGCTAGTGCCAAACCACCACCACCACCACCACCATCATCATCATCATCCATAACTAGTATTTCATATTATAACATGCCATCTATTGGAGAAAATATTTGTTATGATTACCAAATGCCATTTGTGTACTCAAAAGGATAGATTATTTGTAACATCGGAGTTGGTGGGATTCCTTGAGGCAGCACCGATAGTCGTAAGTTTATGTTAAAGTATGGGAGTTACGATCATCTTAGCGCTACGATCGCTTTGAGGAACGGGGCCCAGGATATATCTATACACTGATGTTGTTACCTGTGGCAGGTAGATGATGTTACACTCCACTATGTCTGGACTTAGTCTGTCCAGTTCCTCTCTAGCTACTTTAGTCATGAAGTCTGGCAGTCCATTGTATGTCCTCTTCTCTGTAGTAACATGATCACAGATGGCAACATAACACAACACATCATTCATACATAAACTACACTATCATCGTACCTTGGAGATGAAGTCTTATCCTTATTACAGAAATGGGTTTATTTGTTGGAATCAGAACTTTGTGATTCAGCACTGAAATATCAGACATATCAAACACTTCAATTGTATTTCTTCCAATTACTCAATTTAGATTCTAATCAATGTTTAATTCATATACATAGAAGCTACAATAATCTGCAAAAATCACTATTAATTTTGTATCTAAATCATTAGGAAATTCTAGAAACCTGACATTAAACCCTCCTGTATGTATCTGCAGTGTATGAAATAAGGCCTGTCCGACCGCCCGAGACAGGTCAGATTTCAGACAGACGGTCTAGATTTACAGCTAGCCAGCCCGATGGTCTGGTAAAAAATTGAGGTGTTATATACATCTGAGTCATATCTTGGAGTCAATCCATTTTGGACTGGTAACATTTTGAAGTTACCAGCCCTGATGTCTGGCTAGGGTTTGGACTTATTTCATACACTGGTATCCAGTACCTACAACATCAGTATTAGACAACTAAGACAACGTAAAGAACTAAACACGTTCCTTGTTGTTAAACAAACTGAAAATTTCATGACAACTTTCAAAAAGTAAAATACTCACTTTCATCCAGTTCTGGGTCTACATTTGTCTTGACCACAAAATGATTTTGCAAAGTGGATTGTTCAAAGTCCACCTAATACATAAGAATATAACAATGGTTAGAGGAAACTGAACTTGGCATAACACTATTATATGTATTATATGTCATACCTAAGTACCTAGCATAATCCCATCATGATAAAGGCCATGATATCTATTACCATGGTGAAACCCATAAGCATGGGTATGGATGGTACCATCTCAGTCAGGGGAAAATCTAAGGTTTGAACCCACAATCAAACATAACTCTGACAGCGAGCTTTCACAGTGACATGGCAGAGAAAACATCTCATCAAATCAACTGACTTATAGCACCAACTTTTGTCGATTTCACTGTTAATGAGTTTTAAAATTTGTAATGTTATTATCTGAATTAACTATACCAAAATGTTTAACTACATAAGCACAATATCCTTCTGACAGTAACAGATTGATGATAAACTCACAATCCTGCTGATGAGTGTTGCAATCTTGTGGAGAGCTTCACTGAAACATGTGCTGATCTGAAACAACAAATCATCACTATTTTCTAAACTGATTTTCTTATGCTGCATTGAATAATGATTCTTAATAGTTTTGGCCATTGCTCCTTTCCTTTGGTTTTGTAAAAGAAATTGTATACTTTTCTGGGGGTTTTCACTGACATATACAATACCTGCAATCAGGGCTAAGTTCAAGCATATTGTCGGGGCGGTGGGGTAGCCTAATGGTTAAAGCGTTGGCTCGTCACGCCGAATATCCGGGTTCGAATCCCCACATGGGTACGATGTGTGAAGCCCATTTCTGGTGTCCCCCGCCGTGATGTTGCTGGAATATTGCTAAAAACGGCGTAAAACTAAACTCAGTCAGTCAGTCAAGCATATTATCAATACACTTTTGTACAATTACTTCCAGGAAGTCTTATACCATCTTCATGCCTGACAAGCTTATCAATCTGTACCAAGTTGCTCTCAGCAATACACACAGATCTGAGCACATGAATTTCCAAACTAAGAACACCTACACCAATTACATATGCATTCCAGCTTATCACAACATTAACAAGCTGGTCAATTACACTCTCCACTCTTGTCTTGCAATAGCCAACATGTTTTTCAACAAAATAAGAAAATAGTTAATTGAACAAGTATTATTCAGAGAGAAGATCCTTCAAAACTGTCCAGACTCACCTCGTTGAACACAGCAATATGTTGTGGTTGTGCCCGGCATACATCCCTGATGTAGATGGCATGGTAGGTTGTCTGCAACATGAGTGAGTGAGTGAGTGTGATTTTACGCCACTTTTAGCAATATTCCATCAATATCATGACGGAGACACCAGTAATGGGCTTCAGACATTGTGCCCATGTGGGGAATCAAACCTGGGCCTTCAGGGTGACAAGCGGATGCTATAACCATCATATATATCAGGCAACCCCACCACCCAGTCTGCAACATGAAGCTTAATCATGAAACTATCTCCCATTATATCATCATACACCATGTCAAAGCTTTCAGACATTGATATACAAACCATGATAAAAAAAACAAGTACCAGTCAAGAAATTCATTATGAACAAGAAGTTTATTTCACACAAAAAGAAATGTTTTGATATCACAACAGTTTCAAAAGCATATTAAGATTACTTTTAATCTAAAGAGCTCTAAGAGACTTTCATCCCTGACATTTTCACACCCAGCTAACACTTGTTCAGTTATCCAGTTTACCTTATACAAGGCTTGCCAGTCCCCAACAGAAGCCTGAGCCTGCAGCATCCGTGTTATGATTCTCTGAAAACATGAAAATGACCTTCCTAAGTATTGTTGTTCAATTCTAAGAAAAATACCTAACAAATACATGCAAAATCATTGAGTGGGTATATGTAAAATAAGCCTCATTTTAGCAATATGGTACATACAGAGTTATATATGCAAGAAACGAACGTTATTATTCAAGAAAACAGGTATTGCATCACAGTATATTGTTTGTTGTTTAGCCCCACACTCAGCAACGCTTCCCATATAACGGCAGCCTGTACACAATTAAGGCTTGAACAGAAAATCTAGTGACTGATATTGTGAACAATGATGAACACTGTCAGGATGTGATGACATCGCTATTAACCAAGTCAAGCCTGACGACCCAATGTATTTGGGCACCTTTTAAGCCTTATGCATATGTTGCTGGGGATTAATTTTAACCTGTAGTTATGAAGGTGTCTGCAAGTCTACATTGTGAATGACTTTTTGCCAATAAATGAATATGTCTCTGAGTGTGGGGCTAAATCTCAAAAAGGAATTTGCTCTTGCACACGATCCGTAATACCTACTGGTACATTCTTGATATGCTTAAGACAGTCAGACAGGGTAGTGAGGACCTCTATGTTCCTGGCATGCATAAAGAACTCTATTGCAGCGTGTCTCTGTTTCAGGATGTCCACATTCCGCAGAGGTCGCAGGAACCACAACCTACAGGACACACCCTCAGTACTAATGAACTCACATACAAGATATAATATGTTACCGTATATTACCGTAGATAAGCCGAATTTTGAGGACCAAAAAAAGCAGTCTGTAGAAGGGGGTCGGCTTATCTATGGGTTACACTTTCGTCAACATATTTCCACTGGTACTTTTTGGGTCTATGTGTGAAGTAGTTCCAAGACTTTTTAAAATACTCATGCCTGTCTGCCTCACTCACCTTAACATTTTGCTGCCTATTTGAGACCTGCATCTGTTTAGGATGCCTGAAAAATGAATAGTGAGTGAGTATGGTTTTAGCAATATTTCAGCAAAATCGTGGCGGGGTACATCAGAGCTTCACACATTGTACCCATGTGGGGAATCAAACCCCGGATCGTCACCATGACAAGCAGACGCATTAACCTTTAGGCTACCCCACTGCCACTGAAAGGAAAAGCAACATATGCTCATGTGTAGTGACATCGGATGTCGCAAGATATCCAGTCTTCTGTCAATACTGATACAGCATTTTCTTATATGAGGATTAAATAAAAAATGTAACAGTAAAGCTTTTCAAGGATGTATTATAAAGAGATGAAATAGTGTTGTCCACGAATCATGTTCATACCCACCAAACAGACTGAGGCCCTCCTTGGCTCCTGACCCAGACTTGTAGACAGAGGGGTGGGCCTCACGGTAGAAGATCTGCAGAGCACTACATCAGCACACAGACATAAAAAACTTAGACAACCACAATGAGAAAAACATAACAACAAACGAAGGCTTTATCTAAATCATTCTTAACACTGTTTGCATTGTCCCGCTGCCCACCACACAGAAAATCTGTTGCAATTAAGATAACTCAATAGTTATGTAAGACATGAGTGGGTGGGTGTTTGTTAATGCTAGTCTGAGCCACATTCCAACTGTGTGATAAATCAAAGACATCATGGATTCTTGAAACGCCACACACAGGACAGTGGTAGCATAAGCTGCAGTCTACCAGATGTGAATGCTAGTAGAAATGAATTTGGAAGCAGCTTTTATGGTGGATCGTTATATCAAAGAAAATTTTTGTTTGTTGTTTAACACCACACTCAGCAATATTCCAGCTGTATGGTGGCAGTCTGCAAATAATTGTGCCTGGACCAGAAAATCATGTGATCAACATCAATCTATGCAATAGGGATATGATGACATATACCAACCAAGTCAATAAGCCTGACCACCTGATCCTGTTAGTTGCCTCTTACAATAAGAATATGTTTCTGAAGACCCATTATAACCCAGATCTTCAAGGGTCATAAGACAATTAAATGACTGACACATGACTGCATCATACAAAGCATACATCTGATTAAATGAAATCTCCACAATTTGAGTCATCTCTACAATGTCTGTGAATGAGTGAGGGGGTTTGATGCTGTTTATAACGGTGTGCCGCTTTTATCATGGCACATCAGCTTTTGTGGGAGGAATGCCTAAACTAATATATGTCACAGACTTGCACTACTTTGGTAATAACCTTCGAGCACCCTTGGTGCTGACCAACCCAGAAACAACAGGGTATACAAGGATACAAACTCACAATCACAGGCATTCCCAAGGGACAGAACTCTGCACAGTGAATTGCAGTGCCTTTGATGACTGGCCCACTTGCCACCATTTCAGGAAAGAGTGTGCCTTTATAAATTAGCATGTTGCCACTCATACTTGAACTTGAAAACCAATGGTGATGTGAGAACAAAAATATAAGTGCACACTGATCCACTGACTGGGGTCATTTATATTAACCAGTACTCGCTTTCAGGATAGAAGAGGCATAGTCCTATAACAATAGCCTCATTGTAAGTTGTTATAATAATAATAATACTAACGAACATTTATATAGCACTAAATCCAACCACTAAGTGGGTGCTCAAAGCGCTACTGACCTGTAAGTAATGTCATCTATTATCATCTGATCTTCTCTGCAATAAAGATCGAAAAACATTTAACTCATTCATTTCAAAACAATTGTCAATCTTTTTAAGTCTATTTTGGTTATAATGAAAAATTATTCACACAAAATGGAAAATAAGGCCTAAAAAAAAATGTTGTGCTTCCGATTACCCACTGACCCTTGAATTCTGGTGCCGACCTTAGTTTTTTTAAGTGGTATGAATAAAATAAGCTTTCAGATACCATTGTTTTTTCCCAGCACCACATCAGTCATTCTAATAGAGAAAGTCGACATGATGGCCGCAAGCTTGTTTGAATAAACAATTAAACATTGATAAATGTGTTATTAGTTCATACTTTACTTTAAAAATGTGAAAAAAAAGAATTCCTACCTACTTACCCTAAATTTCAAAGAGGTGTAATCGGAACCACAGTATTTTTATTTGGCCTTAGTAAAATCTATAAAAAAAATTATATATTTAGTCTTATCCTGCATACAACTCGAAACATGGCTACAAGACGATGTAAAAATGAGAAAATGAACTGTCACTTCCTGATCTTGCATGAGTATCTGTCTCACTGGTAGGGAACTTGGTTACAGTGAGAGTGGAGTCTGTGATTTTTGCGACAGAAACTTTATCACTTGTGACAGATTCTTTGTGATTTGTCACAGAGTCTTTGCAATGATATGTGTTATAATAAGATAAAATGGTAATTATAGCTTTATTTTGTGGTATTAAAGACTATAAGTTTCCAAATCAACACATAATATCATCTTGCAACTTTATAATTTACTTAAATAAATCTAGCAATAGCATATATATCATTTTTATCATAATTAGAAATGAAAGTCATTTTGATGATAAATAAGAGTAAAACATCAAGATTAACAACCCTCAGAGAACTAAATATCCAGAGCGAATTATGTCAAGTTTTCCTCATGAAATTGTGTCATATATATCAATATTTCAACATCAATTTCACTAAAATAATATTTTAGAAATGTCACAGAGTCTTTAACACTGGTAACAGTTAATTTGAGATTGAAATATGATGGTAACGGAAAATTATTATCATTTTGTGTTCATTCAGGATAAGTCAATATGGTGTTCTGTTGGATATAAACATTTCCTTGGCCAATAAATGGTGTGCATCGTGTAATTTCAAGTCGCCCAAAATGAACAAGTCATAAGATAAGATGATTTCTTTATTATCTCAAAGGAAATGTTGTGTGCATCATGTACAGTTCTCCAGTCTATATAACATTTTTAACAAGTTCCTGCAAGTATTTGCACGTCACAATATCATTACTTCTCGAAGTGGAACCCATACAAATGGATAGTACAAAGCCCCATTCACAATGCCTAACTCGCATAGTCTGTACAAAAACAATTATTTTCAGAAGAAGACAATTTAGTCAATGTCTTCGATGATGATGATGTGATCTACACATTGTTGTACATAATGATGACTATCTGTCAATCATAAATAGACTTCATAATGTAAAGCGTTGTTTCATGTAACACACTATGTGAATAAACACTACAAGCTTGAGGGATAGACTGCGTTTTACATTCCTGTTCAAGTGGCAATTCATGGCTATTTTAATCTCATAAGTGGATTAATTGGATTGGTTTTTATTGAACTATATATTTCCGGAATATTGAAGTAAATCTAAGCATGGAGAAAACTATGCCAAAAAGGAAGGTATTACAGGTCCGCCTTACAGCAAATTTATGCCAGGAGATTTTCAACCAAAGTGAATCGATTCTGCAAAAGTCTATATAAGTAATTCACGTAAAATTCATATGCTTCATGGTGGAAATAAAAGCATGGGACATTATTCTTGACCACTTATGATGTTCTAGTCAACATTATCCTGACATGGAACAGTTTAGAGACCAAATATGAAAATTTTATATTGAGTTTAAATCACCTTGAATTATAGGTTCAAACATTGAGATGATCTGTAGACACGACAGATACATAAATAGGAACGTCCAATTCCAATTCATGAACAAGATTTAAGACATTGTGTCCCCTCAATTCCATTTTAGTGATTGTGAAATATCTGTGACCATGAATGAATTTTCCGTTACATCAATTTCATAATCACAAATTTTCTGTCACAATAGAGCAGTTCAGTGTTTTCAATATTTGTCTTCTTTTCGCTGATTAAACAGCACAAGCTTCTTTATAGTGGACGATAAACCCAATCAGAATGCTGACTTTGCATGCTACAATAATTTATTCAATCTCTTTTTCCAAATACAGTCAAATCCCGATGAGTCGAATGCCGGTGTCTCGAATATTATGCATAACTCGAAGTACCTGTCGGTCCCGACCATTCCCTGTTATAGTTGTCATCATTTGAATACCGGTTACACGAATTCGTCTCATAAATACACACGATGACTCGAGAAAGAAATTTGGTCCCATGAGATTCAAATAACAGCAATCTTGTATACATTAGCCGAAGTCAGTCAATGAGAAGTTGATTGGTGTAGCAAACTGATCCAATTAACAAACAGGCGCGGCTCACACCTTTCCGCCATTGACGGGTGAGTTCAAAAGGCAGATTAGTGATTTTACGGAATCACTGTCTGTGCTAATCAGACTGGAACTGATAAGGTGCCCCTATTAGTGATGGGAAAATCATTAGATAAACAAATGCTTAGGTGGAGGAATTAGGACTGGATCATCTTTTTTTCTACCCTCATAGACATACCTATGTCTCGAATACATCGATAAGTCGAATGTATTACTTGGTCCCCAGTGATTCGACTCATCGGGATTTGACTGTATATCAATTCATTATAACAAAAATATGAAAATCTTAACAATTTATGACTTTATATGATTATCAAGGGTTTTCAGAGTAATATAGCTATATTCATTCCTGAAGGAACATAGCATTGAGGTATAACGTTGATTTTGGATGTCTACAGACCTAGATTTACGAATCTCTCTTAGCGCAAAGATAGTCGTAAGTGCCATACATTAAAATTAACTTTTAGAGCTAAGATAGCTTCGAAAATCTGGGCCCAGGACACTTATTGTACCTTACCTTCACCTTGAGGTTGCTAAAATCACAAATACTCTGTCACAAATCATAAAGTTTCTGTCGCATAAATCACAAAGACTCCACACTCACTGTGACCAAGTTCCCTACCAGTGTGTCTGTGCATGTATGTTTTGTTTGTTTGTTGTTTAATCCTGCACTAAGCAATATTCCAGCTAGAAGGCGACAGTCTGCAAATAATCAAGTTTGGACCAAACAATCCAGTGATCAACAGCATGAACATCGACATATGCAATGGGGGTACAATGACATCTGTCACACAACAAGTCATTGAGCCTGACCACCCGATACCAGAATCTTGAAATATTTTTAAAATTACAAGACAGTGTAAACAAGAAGACAAAATACTCTTCATGAATATGTTTTGGCATGTATATATCTAAGCGGAAGGAGCGTATTGAAAGGTTTTAAAGTTCTGCTCCAGAACTACCAAAAGGCACCAGTACACCACTAGAACTATCTATGTGCCAAGTTTGGTGAAGAAATATTGTACGGTTTAAAAGTTCTGCTCCGGAAAAGAGCACAACAACCAATTTCAGTCAAAGTCAAACTAGTTGCCATGAAAATACACAAAAATATTTCATTCAAAATTACCGTAACTACCAAAGACACCAGTACACCACCAGACCAATCTATGTGCCAAGTTTGGTGAAGAAATAGTGAACGGTTTTAAAGTTCTGCTCCGGAAAAGAGCACTTAATTACCACCAATTTCAGTCAAAGTCAGACTTGTTGCCATGGAAATGCAAAATATATTTTATTCAGAATTTCAAAACTACCAAAAGACACCAGTACACCACCAGACCAATAAAAGTGCCAAGTTTGGTTAAGAAATAGTGAACGGTTTTAAAGTTCTGCTCTGGAAAAGACAAATGTGCACGGACAGATGGAGTCCATTTTAATACCCCCGCAAAACACGTTGCGGTGGATGATATGAAATCTGCTGAGTTCTGCTTTAAATAGATCTAAATGATATAGTAGGGTAAGACTCAGTTCCACCACATGCAGATGAAGGTGTTGTCTCACAGTGTGAAAATCTGTATGCCCAGCACCGGGCACCCTGATGTCAGAGTCTTCCAGTTCCACGCCCACACGAGCCTTCTCCAGGAACTTGAGCAGACCCCCTGCCGCCCTCACCTGCAACAACACCTGTCAAACTACGCAAAACATAATTATTTATGATGACAATAACCATCACAAAGAATTTATTAGTCAGGATGCGTGAACATCAAGTGTAAACATCATAGTGAGGGTGACAGACTAGGATTGACGCTGTACCCCCATCATCTATGCTGCTATATTTGTTTTAAACAACTGACCAATGCATGTTGTTACAGCAGCTATTGGTGGATATGGTTCATCAAGCATGGATATTTGGTAGGATTAAAGATACTGAGCACTGACAGGTAATGAACATAAGAAAGGGTAAGGGGGTACAATCTCTGACTGATGGACTGAAGGGGGAAGCTAGCTAAATGGTTGGCACAGATAATTAAATCAGTAATTCCCAAGCAGTCCAATGAAGGAGAATGAGTATACTCTAACACATCACATTACGGAAGTGGGGTGAATTGCTGGAGGTAACTGACAGTGAAAATAATCTGATAACTGCCTTATTGTTTCATAGCATCTGACTCCTTAATAAATGTCAGACTTTCTGTCACAAATGTCTATAACATCCTTTTCAACACAACATGAGTAAACAGGTATGCTGATAATACCACTAACAGTAACACAAAAACCATATCATGGCAATTATAAGTAATCAGGTCAAACCAGTGGTTGACAGCATGAGTGCAGATCCATCAACCCAGCAGGCACATCAACGTTGTTTCAACGTTGAGAATAGGTTGGTCCTCAACGTTGAAATTAGATTGAAAATAGGTTGTATATGAAAGTTTTTTAGACGTAGATGTCCGACGTGGAATCAACGTTGAAGTTTGACCTATTATCAACGTTGAAAAAAGGTTGTATATGAAAGTTTTTTAGACGTAGATATCCGACGTGGAATCAACGTTGAAGTTTGACCTATTATCAACGTTGAAAAAAGGTTGTATATGAAAGTTTTTAGGCGTAGATATCCGGACGATGGAATCAAGCGTTGAAGTTTGACCTATTATCAGCGTTGAAAAAGGTTGTATATGAAAGTTTTTTAGACGTAGATATCCGACGTGGAATCAAAGTTGAAGTTTGACATATTATTAACGTTGAAAATGGGTTGTTCCGTGGTTGTATATGAAAGTTTTTTAGACGTAGACATCCGACGTGGAATCAACGTTGAAGTTTGACATATTATTAACGTTGAAAATGGGTTGTTCCGTGGTTGTGTCTGGGAGGTATTACGCTTTCCTGTAAATAGACTCGCACTTCATCTTTAAACTACACTAAAGTAGCACCAAACTCATGCATCCAGCTAAAATACCCAAAAAGCTACCTGCAATAAACATTGTTCAAACATAAAATTGCAGTAAAAATATTTACCTGATAAAATACTTGGTTAAAATTCCACATTCAATATAATGTTCATTTAAGTTTTATGTCAGTTGGACGTATAATTCCAGTAAAAGAAAAGAGTATTCCAAATTAAAAACTATTTACTGTTGTATTGTTATCTTGAAAAGGTGGAAATTGTCCCGAGAAGACATTTTGTCTGAATTTCAGCTATTAGGCAGACCCTGAATAAACACAATGCAATTACTTTCACCATGAAAGGGATCCAAGATGAACAGGAACTATACCTGAAGACAGCACATAAAACCAGTAACTTTTTATGAAATCTTTATGAACACAAACGCACACAGAGAAACGTGGTTTAAAGCATAATGTAAAACATCACACATGACATAGTCTGTAGGTGATCTCTGTTGTGATAATAACACAATATCATCTGCATATAGCATTAAACTGACATACAGCTTCTCTTCTTTCTGCCACTCCCTGCCTGGCGGTCAGGTGGATACTTCAGAAACGTTCCTAACTCTTTCTTGAAATTTGCTTCGGATGCATTCCCATCTCATTCCCATGAGATAAGACACATTCTGAAATTTTATATTTAAATACATGAGTTATTTTAATATGGAAGATATATTGTCTTAAATGATTCAAGTATTTGTTTAATCAATCACTTGAAAGGTTCATTTCACTGCTGTAACTTGCCATGTGAACACATGAACAGCATCAATACAAAATGTGACGAAAAATGTAAACAATTTATATTTTTAACTAAAGGAATGGAAGTTTTCTTAAACATTTTCAAAGAAAATCCTCAATTGCAAGTTGATTATTCAATTAGACTATGAATTAGGATGAATTAGACGATGCTTTACTGTCATATATTATTTGCTATGGTCATGATGAAAATGCTGCAGTTGGTAATTAAATTACCAGAGATGATTGAATACAACCTTGTATTCTTAAAAGAAAACTTGCCGTTTTGCCCATCAACATTCATTCTTGACATCAAATTGTTTGACATTGTCCTGCAAAACAATGGAAGATTGTTGTTATTCTGTCAGATTGAGTTTTCTTTAGAGATTCTCGGAAACGATTGTTTCAAATTAAATAGGAGTTGTACTGATGTAGCAATTTTGCTAACAGGTGTCATAAATTGTAAGAAAAGCCATTTTACATTTAATGATAAGAAAACAAAATGGGTGGTGGTTCACAGGTCAAAGAACAAGTCTATTGTGGGAGGTCTTCCAACACCATTTATTCCCAAACACAAGGAAGTATGGATCATGGAGTTCTGAAAACAATAATGAGCTCTCATAAGTATACAATATATTCCCTATTATCTACTCTGTCTCTCTTTGTCATTTGTACACTCATAAAACTCAGATAAATAACTTCTTCATAATTCAGAAATGTTTACACTTAATCTCTTATAGGAACGCTTAGAAAATCTCTCATATAATGAATTATGTGTGCCTATAATATCTGCGACGTCATAACTATGCTTCTCTGAATCATGAACAATAAAATAATGAGATTAAACTCTACACTTCCAGAAATAATCTATCATACCCTGAATAATAAGACACTGAATAACATCTCTTACAACTCCAATCTACACTCAAAAAGACTTAAATGTACTCGTAAACAAACATCGCTGGCACACGCAAATTCTTGGAAACAGTGTATCTCTGACTCTCAATTCCAATAAATGGAAGTCCTACTCTATTTGACCAAAGGGGTGACAGGTGGCCAAAACATATTCAAATGTAGGTCATACACTGAAAATAACTCTGATTTAAAACACTACAAATATACACCTTCTCTCTAATATACTCGATAGATGATCTTGACAAGGGAACATGTACATAAAATGCTGATATCTAACAATACCTGTACTCTAAATAATGGACTCTTCCAAATCTCAGTATGTTTCACTGCACACACATTTAAATGCAAAATAATGAAAAACCTACACTTTGACAATAATAAAGAAACATCATATTCAAATTCTACAGCTGACCAAATACCTGAAGAGTGTGTCTCCCAGCAATAAACATCTATATATCTCTATAAATTTATGACTTCTGTCCTCTCGCGTGCTATCTTGCATCCAGCTCTTTTTACGTGAAAAACAATATAAAAGCCATGCAAGGAGTGCTCATTAAACTAAACATCTCGGGGAGAAATCATTGTCAAATTATTCTCTTACATGATCAGCCTTTGTGGTGGATATACTGGAAACAAGTGAAATGTTAAAAACTTGTTACCTTAGCATTGCTCCTTTTATGTGATCCACAAAATTGATGCCACCCAGTCTTCGAAGATGAGATTTCTGCAAATTCCATTAAAATTATATGTTATTTCATAATTAAATGTTCCTTACTAAATTACTTCTTTTGTATGGAAAATTTTAACCTTTAAGAGACATGAATCATCACATCCCTTCCAAACAAGTGTAAGAATGAAAGTCTGTGAGTGCAGTTTTGTTAATTGTCCCATCAAAGAATCATTAGTGAAGTTACACATTTTGTAAATAAATAAAAGTTCAAATAAATTATATGCAATTTCATCCTTAACAAAGACTTGCACAAGACATTTTGATGTGAATTTTCGTTGCATGATCTGAGAAAGATTTCCTTTCGCCATTCTCCACCCCACCCTCCCCCAAATAATATGCATATGTTGACATGGTTCAGAGCGTGCTCAATGCATAATTTACTGATAGACTTATTCAAAGCGAACAAATGTTCACAATAATGTGATGCAATATAAAACGTTGATAAATTCTATTCGATTTTGTATAGCTGCCCTTAGGGACCGTTCATAATGTATGGCTTGGGGTGATGATGATTTTTATGAAGAAGCATGTACAATGTGAATTACCCTCCCTCCCCGTAAACTGTATGTACGAAATAAGTGGCCAGCCCCACCATGCATGTCATGTACAATATCTATGACCCTCTCCCCTTCCCATAATTTCTAAGCATCATATTAAACATAGTGCGTGTGTAATGAAAATGCTGACCCCTTAGCTCCCCTGAACAAAATGGGTGACACCCCACCCACCCACCCACCCACCCCTTACAATCATCACCCCCACCCGCAGACATATAATTAAGAATGGTCCCTTATATTGATGTACTTCATTGATTATTTGAAAATGTATATTTGCAAAATTCAAATCAGGTGATGGGTGAAAGGAAATCTTATTCGATTATATAATAAAATGCCAAATATATGCATGCAAATATATTGAAAAATAACAAAACAAGTTCATGGAAAACACGGGCTTCCACTAAATTTTTGAGAAACATGTGCGTTACATACCGGGTACCCTTGTGAGATAAAACATGAGCCCTAATTCGAGTTTCTTGCTACATTGAACTGCTAGATTTAAACAACATTCCTACGTTTTCATTATACATGAAGGACATACTTACCAAATAAACACCAGCATGCCGTGAAGATGTTGAAAATAGAACGATATTATGCGTTGAACTTCGCCAAAGTAAACTGACAACGATCAGCTGCCTTTCTTGCGCGATAATTGTGCGCATGTCCGGATATGGCCAAGCGAGGCGATCTGGCATGTGTTTGAAAGCAAATTGTCGGGAATTATACAATTTTGACAGTTTTGTGGGAAAATATCAAATGTAATGCAATTCGGATAACTGATAACTTTATACCTAAAATCATTGATGTTTTCATTTTCAATTCGCGATTTACGTAATATTTCCGTCCGTTGATCGATACACAATCAAACAATATATAAGATTATATGTGTCACTAGCTTTCGATCTTGATCTTTTATGAAATTAATGTTCGAAATGATAGTTGCTAAGTTGGATACCTATTACCAATATGAATTATGTATCAAATTTGCCAAGGAAACAATTAGTTGACATTTTGTTGGTTCCTTACGTTGAAACAACGTTGGCAACTAAACGAATCTCGACTAACTTTCTTTGGTCGCATGATAAACGTTGAATCAACGTTTATGAAAGGTTGATCAACCAAACAACCAAAATTCAACGTTGATTCAACGTTGATTCAACGTTGATTCAACGTTGTGTGCCCGCTGGGAAGGTAATTGAGTGACTTGGTATAGTTTTATGCCTCTGTTACTCTATCAAGCGGCATCAAAATGGTCTTCATTCAGAGTACAAGAGTGGAAATTCAGATACTGGACACTCACCATGCAGACATTCTCAAAGGGCACAAGTGATGACATGTAGAGAGTGCGCTCCATGTCAGTGTAGTGGTCAGGTATTGTGGGGAGATTGAGGGACAGGATTCTTCGTTTGCAGATCGCAAGAGCTAAAGTACAAATCATACAAATCACACATATCACACAAGTCCACTTTCCTCTTAAGATTGGGGAATGAATAAAATAACTGAAAGAAAAGATATTGCTGAAATGTCTTAAACTTGCAACCATAATATGTGACTGGGCTTTCACTTCAACTCTCTTTTATCAATCAATATTGCCTTTACTACTGGAATAATTACTACGAAATGTATTTTAACACATTCAGCAGTGTGAACGTCATAGAGCATAAGAAATACAGGGAAGTAATTACTGAGGGTTTATGTGTACATGGGTAGAGGAAACTCATTCTGAATTCATTCTGAATTAAAGCTCCATGAAATGCTTTTGATATAATATTGTATTTTGACCATGGATAACTTATTCTTCAACAATATACACAGGTCCACACAGTATATGGTCAATACAGGCAGTATGGAAAGGGAAGTAACTCCTGCAGTTTTACCAGTAGTTCAGGCTGCGACACATTAAATGCCCATCAACTATAGCTGACTAAACAAGATAAATCTCCTGTCTGAGCAGAAACAAATTACTGAAAGTACATGTGCCTCCATACATATGAACTATGAACACTACATTTCACAGGACAGTGCAGTGCAATTGTGATATTTTGTCGTATGCCCTTGATAATATTCTTGAAATGTAAATATAATATTATATTCTCATGTGTTATTATTTTCACAAACATAACACAGTTCTAGTTAGCCCAGTTGTTCTGGAGTGTGACTTTCACAGTTTTATGTGAACTGTTAATAATATGTGGTTTCCATGTACAATAATTACAAAATATTTTGAAGTGAGCAGCTGTGGCAATTTTCTATAAACTTAAATACAGATATTGGTAAATTATATGACATAATTGTAGCCTTGTAATTTTGTGGTGTGTAATTTGGTGCAGTGTATTTTCAATTTACACACTGTCACTCACATACACCAGATTTATTTACAAAAGATTCCACAACATTTTTTCCTGGCAAAAAACACATTATAGAAAAATATTCTGACTTTTTCAAACATACATAGGTTGAGAGCAGAGTCTGTAAATTGTATCATTCCCTACAGTACTGACAATGTGTATTGCATCAGAATGTTAACATACAAAAGTCGACACTGGGTAGAAACTGCAACACTTCTGTATCCTCCTCCTCCTCTCCACTCCTCCCAACTTGCGGGGATGACACTAGGGTAGAGATAAATATTATACAGAAATGTGAAACCTGTTACATTCTCAAAGGCAAAAGAAACTGTGCTCATGCTATTATCAATCATACTGTGATTTATTTAGAACCAAATAAAACATTTTAAATTTCTTTCCTATTCATACAACACAAATAATGACCTGGAGTTTAACTGTACTGACATGAATAGGCTTTCTAAAGATATCTATTCCTGTTAAAGGATTAACAGTTAAATTTTTGTTTTCTTCATTAAAAACTTGCAGCAGTTAAAAGGGACAGAACATCGGAGTGGACTTCTAATGTTACCCTAATTTGTATTAAAAAGATATCAACATTATTAGTGACAGAGATAGCATGGTGTTATACCACTTTTAGCAATATTCCAGCAACATCTTAGAGAGGGACACCAGAAATGGACTGAATGCAGAAAATTGAATCTGGGTTTTCAGTGTTACGACTGAACACTTTAACCATTAAGCTACCCCACCACCCCATCAACACAATAAAGCTGTCCAAGGGTCATTCTGCCCACACATATTTAGAAACCTCATCAATCAATACACCTGTACAGTGGTAGCCTATACCACCTTAGAAGTTGACAGTTGGATCTCATCTTTTATATTATCTCAATCATTTTGAAGGTATTAGAAAAAAGTACCCAAACATTGCAATGAAAGACTGAAGAACATAAAACAATTCTTTTACTCTGTCTTCATTGATAAAACTTTTAAAATGTCACTTAACATAACATATCATAGTCACTGATTTTCATTTATTTACACAAAATGTATATGATCAGATCACAATTACTTTGGCCTTGTGCAGAGTTGTCAATAATGTTCTTGGTAAATACATCATTCAGATAAACTCACAATTTTCTTTATGTCACTATCAGAGAAAGAAAATATTGACAATAATATTTCGAATGCTATTTTCCCCTCTGTAAAAGTGCACAATGATGACTGGATTCCCTCCCTCATCATGTGATTATCACAAGATTGTTTTCATGGTCATTTTTTCATGCCATGAATCTCTCATGGTGACTGGACAAAAAATTGCAAAGGCTGAACAAAGAAGTCAAATACAAACAATTTATGTGTAAGGGGTGAAACGGTATACTGCAGTATTAGTAGAACCACGGTATTTTGCCTTCGGTTCGGTATACCGTAATGCAATCAAAAATTCGGTATTATCGGTTTTCGTACCGTCATTTATTAACCTTTTGAAACCTTTTCTAAAATGTCTACAAATCGAATCATTTTGTCAAAATCTATGCATTTCTTTGCCAGACGGACGCTATTTTCCCGGAAGTAAGTTCTCATATACCGAACCGAAAAGGACCGAACCGAAGGTCCTGTACCGCAATACGTACCGTACCTGTGTAAGCGCGCGTACCATTTCACCCCTATAAGGTACCATTCCAAATATATGGCTAGGGGGGTGATGATGATTTAAGGGGGGAAGGTTCACCCATTTTGTTCTTGGGAGGTAGGGAGGTCATCGATTTTGTACACATGTACTCGAGGAGGTCAGTAATTTTGTACACAGGACTATTAAAAAATAATGCTTAAAAATTATATGCATTAGGGCCCATTGTACATGCTTCTCAATAAAAATAATCATCACCCGACTAGGCATAAATTATGAACGGTCCCTAAAGAAAGGATGATGCTAAATTTATTCTGTGGATTTTACAAAACAAAAAAGCTGCATGTGCTAAATATTAAAGTGAAAGCTCTTTAATCAGGACTCTGTTGCCTTTCAGACAATCTTGCCGGGAATGTTTACATAAAGGATAATTACTCCGTGATCTGTTGCACAGAATTTTGTCAACAGAGACGATTTACTGGCAATGGTATCCCTCAGATTGAAGGGGTTTCATGTTATCCAAATCAGGAATGTCTTTCTTGGACATAGAAATAGCAACATGCCTGGATATCCAAATATTTCTGTTTTTTGGTTACACTAACACTGTTGTTAACACTTTAGAACTAAACATAATTAGCACAATGAAGTATAAAAATTACAAAAAGATGGTTCAAAGGAACCTTGATGCAACAGAGTTGTTGCATAAACATTTTTCAGCAAAGCCATAAACAAAACAAGGAAGTCAATTAACTGCGACTGTTTATGGAATGTCAAGAATGGATGCACACTAAAATACAAATCACAGACCCTTTAAGTAAGCTGTTAATACTGACGTGCTTGCTTGAGAAACTTCACCAAGCGCTCATCCTGTTTTGAACTTGCAACAACTTTCTCAGGTCTAAGCTGATGCAGGGCTAAATGAAAGGAGTCAAAGTATCATTTCATTAGCAACATCTATTGTCTATGTGACTATTCATATGATGTAACTTCATAATGCACCCAACACTACATCTCTTCATACGTCACCAGTTACAAGGAAATCTAATGAGTAATGAGATGTTTCATAATACTTCCTGCTTGATTCATTAAAATTAATTAATACCAATAATTGTACATTACTATTCTAACGAGTATTACATGAACATGGAACTGTGAGCATATATTGTAGAGGTGGATGGATCTTCAAGACATTCTACAATGTGTCTGGACATGTTTGATTTGATTGGTCAACAAGAGGTTTCAAATCACAATTACATGACTCCCATTAGAGCCGACAATATTTCTAGGAAAGGACTAAAGCCTTAGTTGACATCAGTAAAGGCCGAGTTTCAAATGGTGATACTAACAAATGTTATCATCAAAATGCAGAGTTGCACTGCCAAGAATATTCATTTGTGTCAGTAAACAGCATGGAAATGAATAGAGTGTTTGAGTGTGTGCATGCATAGTATTGCATACATGTACAAAAATGTACCAGTACTGGTGCCAACAATGAGCTTTAACTTTGAACTGTCAACTCACTTGTTACATCACAGCACATTGTCTGGAGAATAAGGTAATGTCATAACAGCATCAGGGAATTTATCAAGGATTATAAACTCTTGCTGGCAAGGTAGGGAAAAATTGTTATTTGTTTAAATATTTTTTATTCTTAAAAGTCCCTCTTTTCAAAGGATTATAAGTAGATCAATTCTAATGTTGTATTTTGAGACTGCATTCAATGCAATATAAGTATAACAACATTTTCCTATTAATTCATCCTGATATCAGTGAAATACCATAGTTCTACAAAGCCATAAAATAGCTATTTGTTAGATATACTCAAAGGCCTCAATGAGGCCACTTAATGTCAATGAAAGAAACGGGCAAGATTATTCAATATCTGAGGAAGGATTTGGCAGAGATCCTGCAGGGTAACTGTAGAATTTGGATAACATAGCATCGCTCCAGTTCATCACAGACATGTTCATTGGTGACAAATCAGGGGATCATGAGGGTCAGGAGACCACATTAACAATGTTCTGCACATATCATGGAATAATAATTCATACAAAATAGACACAACTTTGTCTTAATGAAAGGTTTGAGTCCTTGATACCTTAGGCTAGGATTTATCTTGAACATCTGTGAAATTGTATAGTCGTAACATATACCTATTTCAATGGTATGTCTGTGAGATGAGTTTTACTACTTTTGACTGGAGTCTTTCTCTAAGCTATTACTGATCATGCTGAAACTAATATTCTATAGAGAATACTACACTCGGTCTCATTACATACATAATATATCTGAAACTCATGACCTTCCTATGTTATCTGACCTACGCTCGCCGCCCGGTCAGATAACATAGGAAGGTCATAATTCATCGTGATAATTCGTGATGTAATGAGACCGAAAGTGTGGTATTTTATTTATTACCCACGCCTTACATGCATTAAATTGACAAAATAGCGTATTTTTGTTAATATTTTGGTTTCAAACCCAAACCGGTTTCATAAAGAGGTTGCGGAAGAGTTTTGTACTGTAGTACAATATTTGCATGACGCCACTGCAATGACGCCACTGCCTTGGTAACCGGCGACGCCACGATGCATGTCAGTTGTCATCGCCTGCGTACAGCCTCCTACAGTAAACTACTCTCCGTAGCACCCGTTTCTTGGTTTGCAGTTGCTTCATTCTGGCTAACATCACTGGTGGAAACATTGCGTTTACGTTTTTCGACGGGTATAATGTCTCAGTTCGACTCACAATTAAACAGCGACACGGCAACGTTCGCGATGTTTACATTCCCACAATGCATTTAGTTGTAGAATGAATGGATCCACGTATTTTTTATGAATGAAAAAATAGTTACGTCAGAATGTGACCTAATTGAGAGGTCATCGGTTATCCAATCAAATCGTTAGAATCTCAGGTCAAGTCGTTACGACACAGGTCAACGCAATACGACACTCGTGTGACGTACGAGATTAGTATGCAACTACCAATACGTTGACCTCGTGGGTAATAAATAATGATATTTTCCTAATATCTGAATCCTAATATATTGCTTGTAGTGGTGTGACGAAACCCTGCATCAAGTTGACTTCAATACAATTTATGTAGTCCATGTGTGCTTGTCACGGACATATCATGTCAAGTATTAAAGTCAACTTTTGAACCTAACCTAAATCTTGTATCATGCAACTAGCCCATAATATTCAGTTTTCCGTCTATATGATCTAATTTATATAAACGTGTTTATTTTGGGAGAAATACAGTATTTTCCTCTATTAATGCCAATAGAAGACTATTTTCAAGTCTTTATTGAGACTATATCTTCATTATTAGTGAATGTAGAACAATTAAAATAATATGTGATGGTAGCCACTAACGTCTGCTATCACATGTCCAGATTTGATTCATAAGATTAATGAATATTTTTTTGGCTTTATCATAAAACTTGATGCTTGAGAAACACAGTCTCTAAGTTTCAAGTATCATTTTCAATCTTTCTTGGCCAAGTCAGAGGTTGTCCCCCTCTGACGTCCGGCAACTCCCTATAAATTCTCAAACCATTCTAGTTGGGGGCAGTTCCCACGGTGGACTCACTCCAACTAGGACCTCTTGGAACGCTGGACACAGGAATATGCTGGTAAGTTCCTTGTAATCTTACCTTCAGTCTGGCGTTCCAATTATTACTTCACGTAATACACTATTCCTGTCAGGGGTATTTTTATTATAACTGGTTCTTCATGTCCATATAGGCTTATTAGGAGTTCAGCTCATTGATACATATTGCAATTTTAATTTGGGTTATTCAGATCTACATGTATAGTCCTAATAAATGTATTAACATTACTGTTTGGTTGTGCTCTTTTTTATTATATAATATTTTATCTTAGTCACTGGTGCGGTCATTATGGTGTCTCTAGACGACCACACATGGTTGAGCCAATGACCCTTAACGCAGGGGTCATTACCGCTGCCAGCACCGTGACAAGACTAAAATTGGGGGCTCGTCCGGGATCTTAATGGTCTATTGTTCTAGTGCCAGGACTCGGGTAGTTGTTACGGTATCTACAGTTAGGATACTTTGGTACCTGCTTGAGAGGTCAGAGAGAGTGTGATATATTCTTTCTACAATGTCTGAATTGAGCCAACCAACTGTTGCCATGATAAGAAGGACTAACAAGGAGGACCTTTTGAAAATGGCCAGTGCTAATGATGTTAGTGTTGACCAGTCAATGAATGTAAGAGAGATAAGGGATACGTTGATAGAGGCTTTAATAACTTCACCACCTGAAACCGCGTCTAGGGGGGATGGAAGTAGTTCTGATGATCAGTTCAATTTCGGCGATAATCTGTCTTATGAACAGAAACTAGAATTTAAGAAATTGGAAATGCAAGAGAAGGAGAGAGAGTTTGAAAGAGAAAAAGTTCGGATGGAGCATGAGTTGAAGCTTAAGCAGCTTGAGTTGAGGAATAGGGTTCATGAACAGGATACTGGTAGCTTTAAGGTGAATGAATGCTATCGTTCAGTCCCTAATTTTGATGAGAATGAAGTTGAAAGATTCTTTCATCAATTTGAGCGGGTAGCTATAGAGCTAAAATGGCCGAAAGAATACTGGCATATTCTGATTCAGAGTAAATTTAAAGGAAAGGCTACCCAGGCTTACAACTCCTTAGACGATACTCAGGCTAGATCGTATCCAGAACTGAAGGCTGCTGTTCTAAGGGCTTATCAATTAACCAGTGAGGCTTACCGACAACAGTTTCAGAAACTAAGAAAATCCGAAAGTGAAACTTACTGCGAGTTTGTTTTCCATAAAGAAAGCTTATTTGATAAGTGGTATCGGGCAGAAGGAATAGATGGAAATCTGGATAAATTAAGAGAGTTGTTTATCTTGGAGGAAATAAAAAACTGTATGCCAGCTGGTTTAAGAATTCATGTGGAGGACCAAAAGGTTACTACATTGCAAGAGGCAGCAATAACTGCTGACAATTATGTACTAATACATAAATCAACAGTAGGACAACAGTCTAATGTGTCTAAGTATGACAACAAGCAATCAGGGAAACCAGGGTCTAATCAGAAGGGTGGCGCTCTAGGCAATGGCAATAAATCTGAGGGTGAGGCTATTCAGAATGGGAGACTCAATCCAAAAGCATCTAATAGTGATAAAGCATCAAAACCTAAATGTGCTTATTGTGGGATGAACAATCATTTGATTGTAGATTGTTATAAGAGGAAAAATGACAATCAAAAAGTGGTGGGTTTTGTTAGCAGTACAGCTCAACCATCACTCGGTACTGCCGTGCATTCACAGCGGCCTGAGCAGAAGTATGAAAAGTACATATCTGATGGTGTTGTTAGTGAAGTAGGTCAGGAGAGTTCTCAAAGACAAGTAACTATGTACAGGGACACGGGAGCTTGGCAAACTCTCATTGTTCCAAGTGCGGTTACTAATCCTGAAAAGTCTGCTACTGGGACAAGTGTGGTAGTTGAGATGGTAGGTAAAGTCTATCGGTCAGTTCCATTGCACAGATTTCACATCAAATCCGAATTTGTATCAGGAGAAGTGCTAATGGGAGTTGTGGATGAGTTACCTATTAAGGGTGTGGATATCTTGTTAGGAAATGATCTAACAGATAGCTGTTGTCACAAAGGCTGTGTAGAGGTCCTAGAGGTATCTAGTTCTCCAGTGACAGTGAACAGTAAGGAGAATGCCGACATTTTCCCTGCTTGTGTGACCACAAGGTCTATGACAAGCACAGAACAGCCTAAGGGTGATTTCCTAGGTTTATCTGATACTTGTCTGTCTAAAGCATTTGCGGCATCTACCGATGATAGTTCTCAAGCTAAGAGTAGTTTGGAATCCAAGACAATCGAGTCTGAGTGTGATGATAAGGCACAGGACAGTAATGTGCCAGGCGGGAGTCTGATAGGCTGGGATAAGGCTAGTTTGTGTCAGGCACAGAGAGAGGACAGTACTCTTAGGGATGCTTGGACGAGTGTGGTAGATGATAAACAGGTTGATATGGAAAATACATGTTTCTATGTTCACAACGGTGTATTAATGAGGAAGAGTGGCAAGGGTGAGACTGGGGATGAAACTGATGTTGGTATTCGGTATCAGGTGGTAGTACCAAAGCCTTATAGGCAGGATATTCTCAGCCTGTCTCATGAGAGTTTGTTTGCTGGTCACATGGGAAGGACAAAAAACTTATGATAAGGTTTCCAGTGATTTCTTTTGGCCAGGCATGTACCATGATACTGAATTATATTGCAAAACTTGTCATGTATGTCAAGTGGTTGGCAAGCCAAATCAAGTCATACCTCCAGCCCCTCTCAAGTTGGTACCAGTTGACGGGGAAGCATTCTCCAAGGTATTAATTGATGTTGTAGGTCCACTTCCTAAAACTAGTCAAGGAAACCAATACCTTCTGACAATAATGTGTGTTAATACACGGTTCCCGGAAGCAATTCCCTTACGGAAAGTTACTGCAGCAGTTGTAGCAAAAGCTTTGATTAAGTACTTCACGTTGACAGGGTTACCTGGTGACATTCAGTCTGATCAGGGTTCAAATTTCATGTCAAAACTGTTTCAGCAAGTTATGGTGTTGCTTGGCATTCGTCAAATTCGATCTAGTGCTTATCACCCCGAATCTCAAGGTGCATTAGAACGTTTCCATCAAAGTCTGAAAAGCATGTTAAGATGTTATTGTGAAGAGCATGAGAGGGACTGGGACGTTGGAGTTCCCTTTGTATTGTTTGCAGCTAGAGATGCTAAGCAGGAATCACTAGGGTTTTCACCATTTGAACTTGTCTATGGTCATACTCCTAGGGGACCATTAAAATTGGTCAAAGATAGTTGGCTTCAGGAAACTGGGTCTGAGGAGTTGTTGGATTATGTGTCACGAATTAAAGATAAGTTGTGGCAAGCTACTGAGTTAGCTAGAAAACATTTACAACAGGCCCAGGTTAGGATCAAAGGTCAGTTTGATAGAAAGGCCAAGGTCAGGGTGTTTAAACCAGGTGACAAGGTTTTAGTATATCTACCTATACCAAGTTCTTCATTAAAATCCAAGTTTTTTGGACCATACACAGTCAGAAGCAAGGTTAGTGAGACAGGTTATGTAATTAACACGCCAGACCGAGGTAGGAAGACTAGGTTCTGCCATGTAAACCTGTTGAAGGCATACCACGAGCGTCTGACTGTACAACCAGTAATGACAGTGAGTGGGAATGACAGTGAGGAGTCACTGGAAGAAAGTGACGTTGTAGACATCAAGTTATGCAATAGTGATATCTTGAATGACTTGGACTCTAAGTTGCAGCACACAACTGATACTCAGCGGGATGATTTAACAGCTATCATTGAAGAATTTAAGGACTTGTTCCCCGATACTCCAAGCGTAACCAATGTCATGATGCATGATGTGGACGTGGAAGGAGCCCCTCCTGTGAGACAACATCCTTACAGAATGAATCCACAGAAGAAGGCCTATCTCAAAGAAGAAATCCAATACATGCTGGACAACAACATACTAGAGCCGTCTAACAGTGATTGGAGTTCTCCATGTATCCTGGTGCCAAAGCCTGGCAATAAATTCGGACGTGTGCTGATCTGAGACAGATTAACCGATTGGTTAAGGCCGACTCTCACCCTCTACCACGCATCGATGACTGCATTGATAATGTTGGCCATGCTGTCTTCATAACGAAGCTTGACCTCCTTAAGGGCTATTACCAAATCCCATTAACAGAACGTGCCAAGAGAATCCTGACTATTGTGACCCCAGATGGCCTGTATCAGTATCGGGTCATGCCTTTGACTGAAGACGGCACCTGCAGCTTTTCAACGGTTGATGAATCTGGTACTAGCGAATATTGCTGGTGTGGAGGTATACATCGACGATGTCATTATTGGATCTGACACCTGGGAGGATCACCTGGCTACTCTGAGGGAAGTGTTTACTCGTCTCAAGGAAGCAAACTTGACAGTCAACTTGGCAAAATGTGAATTTGGTCAAGCACAAGTTACATTCCTTGGACACATAGTTGGCTTGGGGAAGGTAGCTCCAATCACAGCTAAAGTTGATAGTATTATCAACTTTTCTCAACCTAAAACATGTAAGGAGGTGCGTCGGTTCCTGGGAATGGCTGGTTATTATCGAAGATTCTGTCCAAATTTTGCTTCAGTGGCAGCTCCTATTACAGCATTATTGAAGAAGGGGTGAAGTTCAACTGGACAGAAGACTGCGAAAGCACGGTTTCCAGCTCCTGAAGACTATGCTCTGTTCCACACCAGTGTTAGCTGCACCCGTGTTCACAAAGCCTTTCAAACTAGCTGTGGACGCAAGTGCCTTAGGATGTGGAGCAGTGTTGTTCCAGGAAGATGACAGGGGAATGGACCATCCAGTGAGCTACTTCTCACGGAAGTTCAACAAGCATCAGCTTAACTATTCTACTGTGGAGAAGGAAGCATTAGGACTGGTTTTGGCGTTAAAGCACTTTGAAATTTATGTAAGATGTGCTTCGCATCAGGTTATGGTCTACACTGATCATAACCCATTAACATTTATCCATCGGATGAAGGACACAAACCAGCGGGTGTTGCGATGGAGTCTTATGCTCCAGGAGTACCCTATTAAAATTGAACACATCAAAGGAAGCAATAACATTATTGCTGACGCCTTATCGAGATGTGCTTGATGTGATGTGATTGATGTTATTATCATTAAGTCATGTGACTGTGTCTACGACAAGGCATACAACTGTTGATTAGTTTGATGGTTGTCAGATATATTCACTACATGTATATGTGTATGCATGTTTATCATATTCATTGTTTTCACGTAATGGTGTTAATTATTAATTTGTCAGCAAATTTGTACACATCTATGTATAGCAAATTTCCTAATTTTGAGGGGGGGTCATGTGACGAAACCCTGCATCAAGTTGACTTCAATACAATTTATGTAGTCCATGTGTGCTTGTCACGGACATATCATGTCAAGTATTAAAGTCAACTTTTGAACCTAACCTAAATCTTGTATCATGCAACTAGCCCATAATATTCAGTTTTCCGTCTATATGATCTAATTTATATAAACGTGTTTATTTTGGGAGAAATACAGTATTTTCCTCTATTAATGCCAATAGAAGACTATTTTCAAGTCTTTATTGAGACTATATCTTCATTATTAGTGAATGTAGAACAATTAAAATAATATGTGATGGTAGCCACTAACGTCTGCTATCACATGTCCAGATTTGATTCATAAGATTAATGAATATTTTTTGGCTTTATCATAAAACTTGATGCTTGAGAAACACAGTCTCTAAGTTTCAAGTATCATTTTCAATCTTTCTTGGCCAAGTCAGAGGTTGTCCCCTCTGACGTCCGGCAACTCCCTATAAATTCTCAAACCATTCTAGTTGGGGGCAGTTCCCACGGTGGACTCACTCCAACTAGGACCTCTTGGAACGCTGGACACAGGAATATGCTGGTAAGTTCCTTGTAATCTTACCTTCAGTCTGGCGTTCCAATTATTACTTCACGTAATACACTATTCCTGTCAGGGGTATTTTTATTATAACTGGTTCTTCATGTCCATATAGGCTTATTAGGAGTTCAGCTCATTGATACATATTGCAATTTTAATTTGGGTTATTCAGATCTACATGTATAGTCCTAATAAATGTATTAACATTACTGTTTGGTTGTGCTCTTTTTTATTATATAATATTTTATCTTAGTCACTGGTGCGGTCATTATGGTGTCTCTAGACGACCACACATGGTTGAGCCAATGAGCAGGGGTCATTACCTTAACGTGACAGTGGGTAATTTTTAATTATTATGCCAGCACTGAAGTGATCAGCCTTGCTGCAGCTGTTATCTCGGCCCAGATCATAAAGCCCCCACTTTTCAATCTAAATGGGTTTATTTGTTACAATCAAAATTATATATCCAGAGACAAAGCTTTAGTCTACATTTCACCATAAAATTCACTAAGCATTTTCAGTTTCAAAGATAAAATTTAGATAGACAGTCTAAATCTCTGGTCTCCCTGGGGTTCCTTTTCATTTTAAAGGGTTTATTTGTTACAATCAAAATTATATATATATTCAGAGACTAAGCATTAGTCAACTGGAACCTGGATTGTCAGTGTGTGTTTCGAATGTATAAAGTCTTGACGTGTGGTCATTACTCCTGAGGGGGGGGCACTACATGGACAGTCTATAATTTGACTGTTTCTCTGAAAATATCTCAAGTGCCACATGGTGTTTATATAGATGTAGCAAAGTGACAGACTGGAGAATACATTGTATTAACACCTGGTAGCTATCCAGAGGTGTGGCATGTCAAACTTGTTTTAGAGTGTTGAATAGAAGATTTTTCGGACTTCTGCACTTCTTAAGACTTAGTACTGCATCAAGTGGAAATGATAAGTGTCTGGTTGTCGGCCCTTTGTAAGTGAACATTGCTTGCCATTTTTCTCAAGTACGTCCTGTTTCATGCAACTTTTCACATTTAAGTCTCTTTAACACATTCTGTCTCTGGTTCAAATCCCCTAAATCATTCACAAGATTACCAATAAAATAATATTTTGGCCTTTGAGTACATATTTTGTGCTGTCACACCTGAAATGAAAATATGTAAAAAGCATGTAATTACCTCTTTTAAGTATGGAAAAATTGTCTGTTTCTTCAGTGTCCAGCATAAGGTGAATCAGCATGGTGTCAATATCGTAATATGCTAGACTGATTCGTCCTCCATGCCACACCAAACTCAGATACACCTGCAACAGAATCACATGCATGACTTCAGAACAGCTGACATGAACAAGACCTAACAGTGAAACATGTGTACCTTCAACACCTGATTGGGTGGTCCAGTATAGTCTTATTCCTAAGCAAGCTCACCCGTGAAGATCAAGGTTAGAATTGGTCTTAAGCAACCCAAGCTTGTCGTAAGTGGAGACTCACAGGGTCGGGTAGTCAGACTCGCTGACTTGGTTGACACATGCTCATGCTGTTGATCACTGGATTGTCTGGTCCAGACTCAATTATTTACAGACCGCCACCATATAGCTGGAATATTGCTGAGTGTGGCGTAAAACAACAAACCAACCAACCTAAGCAAGCTTAGTTTCCAGAGTTCAATATTAAGGGCAGGGTATGAAAATCCCAATAATTTCAACCATGTAAAACTTGCCAGTCCTGACCTAAACTTACCTGGCACCCACAAAATATCTTCATATACATGTCTAAATTTTAACCCGACCGTCGGGCAGGTGAATTTGAGAATCTGGCAGTCTGTGTTGAAAATAACCCATCCCGGGTGGTTGGGCAGGTAGGTATTTCGAACGCTGCTAAGGGGGTTGGGGGTCATTGGGTCCAGTACCCATGCTCATATACTATTGTAAACTAGGGACCACAATATGTATAAAATTTTAACGCAAAGCTATCACAATTACTCATTGTAGTTTGTCAATACAGGTCTGCAAATCAGATTCTACCCAGAAAGATCGTCGCGTGTTAGCTCCAGTGTTTACGAATAGTGTCTGACCCTCTGACAAATCCGGCAGTTTCGCCAACGGTCCGATAGAAGTCTTCAACCCGCCGGCCCCAGTGTCTGACTGTATATTTCACAATGACTTTGACTGAAGTTGTTATATGTGACATGTGACATTTGTTTGATGTTTAAAAATCTTATGTTTGTTAATAATTTCAATGCCAGTTATAAGAAATGTTAAAACTGAAATGTTTGTCTAATTTTATTCTATGGGTCCTGTGAATTTTCAATGGGTCAGACAGACATCTGAAACTTACAGGACCCAATGTCCTGTTACTTTGAAACACCATTCGTGAACACTGGTTAGCTCAAAATACTCATGGTCATTGTGACCTATCTTATCTTATAATTAAGAATGATTAAATGATGATTACATAACCCATCACACTTTTAATTGTTACATGTATGTGTTTTCTCAGATTGATATCATAAAGAAATGAAAGCATCAGACAGCTGTTTCAGTATCCATAAATTATATATTGGTTTCACAACTGTTGTATGTAAAGACAGGTCTTGAAGTTTGCTCATGTACTACCAGCAGATGAATTTAGAGACCCATTAATTTATTTGTATATCAACATTATCTTTATGACTAGGCCCCCTTCACTTTCACGCTTATTTTCAAATATAACGGGGTGGTTGGGTAACTAAGTGGTTAAAGCGTTCCCTCGTCACGTCAAAGACCCGGGTTCGATTCCCCACATGGGTACAATGTGTGAAGCCCATTTCTGGTGTGCCCACTGTTATACATTCTCTTCCCACAGAGGTTACTTGCAGTGTAGGAAAGATGTAGAAAATCTAGCCTGTCCACAGGACTGGCAGGTCAAATTTTTTACCAGTCCTGGCAAAATCTAGCCTGTCCTCCAAATATAAATAAAACACCTTCGGCAGTAAATATTCAAAAAGGTTATAATCATAATATATATGTCATTGGTTTGCTAAAATTGACCCGACATGAGGACGGACTAGATATTTTTTTAACCCGTCCTCCACAAAATTCACCCGTCTCGGACGTTGGGACGGGCTATCTTTCCTACACTGTTACTTGTCATATCTTCCTACGAACCTCTGTTCTAATACGGCCATATTTCCCGGTTCTCGTAAAATCCCCTAGCGGCAAAAGATTGCAACACTAATTATCTCCCTTCTTTCTATCCAATCAGAACACGTGTTATATCGACTTAGATTCAACTTGACTAACACAAGCAAATGTGGGGCCACAAATATCCCCCATCTGCCAGGGACTTGTGTTGATGTTACACACAAGACGTTTAATGGCTAGCTTGTCCGTTGTCAACGAGGGCGATGGAAACGCCACTGAGCAGCCATAACATGACTGAGTTCTGTCTAGAAGAAACGTTTGCGCATCGCGCAGGGGAAGAAATTTAGTTTTCTCGAAGCATACGGAAATTACCGAGGCCTTGCGAATGACCACTTTTGAAACAACGTTGCTGATTGCACAACTAAATCTGATTGCCTCCAATCACGAGTCTTGAACGAACACCATGAAAGGGCCGTATTAGAACAGAGGTTACGTAGGAAGATATGACAGGAGTAACCTCTGTGGGAAGAGAATGACTGTAATATTGCTAAAAGCGGAGTAAAAATAAACTCACTTACTCAAATATAGCTATTGTAAAATTCATCATTTTTCTGAGGTTAATGTTCAAGCAACATTTATTGCAGCATCCATTGCAGTCAAAGATCTTACAGCACACAGAAGTCTAATATGTCCTATAAATTTCACTCCCCTTGGTCTCATTTGTCTGCTATAAATATTAACAGACTGCTCATACTAATTGTAAGTGAAACCTCGCCAGACAAAAGCATTGACAACCCAGATTGTTTATCACATCTAACTGATGCATCATGTGACATTTCAGTGTTGATAAATCTGCGCTTACAGTAAATAAAGTATTTGTTTGTTCTGTACTATTGTTTGTTCCGTACTATTCTCCAAGACTTAGAAGGATTTCATCAAGAAAACATGCTTTGGTATTGTGTCCCTGTTTTTGATGAATGTCACCTGACTTTTTAACACACGGGCCCAAATGTCCCCAATCATCCAGTTCCTCGATCCGTCCCTGCTAGCTGTTGTATATAAATATGTAGCCTGTAAACATCTTAGAATGTCTTACCAGCTGAAAAGAAACATCTCCAGAGTTTTGAGTTACGATGCACCAACAGAATTTCTACTTCCACGTCTGTGACATGCATCACACAGATGGAGTCACTTACCTGAACTGAGGACAGATTGTTATTAAAATCTGTCAATGTTGAATTAATCAGATTACACCTTATAAACAAAGAGAAAGAAAACCTCAATATAAACCACTTCCAGTCATCAGGCAATGTGGTATAGACCACTGCCAATAGTCCTACAAGCAGGTACGTTACAAAGACTGACAGTCCCAGAAAGTTAGTCTTTGTTTTCGAAAATATGAATAAATATATTTATAAACCTCCAGTAACGTCACTCTATTGTCTCGCTAGATTCTCCTTTTACTGAGTAAACCTCTACAGGTAGTTTCACGGGCATTCTCCATGAAATCCCGTGGATTTTCTACAGAATTGCCTGCATCCTGGGGATTTTCTGAGGAATTGCCCTTGACTTTGAATTATTACTTGTTTTGATCATTGATATAACTTTGTCTTGCTAAAACTGAACATGATCGTAAAATATCACATTATTCTATTATATAGTGCCAATACCTGGCTTTGAACCTGCAACCGTCTGCTTACTGGCTTGGCAGTTTTATCCACTAGGCTACAAAGGATCGCTGTGAAGAATGAGATTGTTTGACAGTATGAACCATGTGGTCCTCACAAGACGGGTAGTGCAGGCAGCGCGCACATGCAGGACACGAGTAGAGCGTGCAGAGCACTTGCATTGCGTGTGCAAGGCAAGGTGTCGGCTGCCATTCCCATCCGAATTGATTTCAACAGTAAATACCAAATATTAAAACGAGAAGACAAAGTCATCAATATCCCCCGCAATGGCAAAATACTCTTCATGATTATATCTACGAGTTATGATTATGTCAAATATTTAGGTGTGTATATAGAAAAGTGGAAGGAGAGTATTGAAAAGTTTTTAAAGTTCTGCTCCAGAAAGGAGCACTATCACCAATTTCAGTCTATGTCAAACTTGTTGCCATGGAAATGCCAAAAATATTTTATTCAGAAATCCAAAACTACCAAATGGCACCAGTACACCACCAGATCTATGTATGTGCCAAGTTTGGTGAAGAAACATTGAACGGTTTTAGAGTTCTGCTCTGGAAGAGAGCACTACCACTAATTTCTGTTTTAGTCAAACTTGTTGCCATGGAAATGCCAAAAATATTTTATTCAGAATTCCAAAACTACCAAAAAGGCACCAGTACACCACCAGACCAATCTATGTGTCAAGTTTGGTGAAGAAATAGTGAACGGTTTAAAAGTTCAGCTCCGGAAAAGAGCACTACCACCAATTTCAGGCTAAGTCAGACTTGTTGCCATGGAAAAGCCAAAAATATTTTATTCAGAATTCCAAAACTACCAAAAGGCACCAGTACACCACCAGATCTATCTATGTGCCAAGTTTGGTGAAGAAATATTGAACGGTTTAGAGTTCTGCTCCAGAAAAGAGAAATGTGCAAGGATGGACGCACGCACGCACACACGGACGGAGTCCATTTTAATACCCCCCCTGCAAAACGCGTTGCGGGGGATAATTATGTCTGAAGTTTATCTTTCGGTAGGTTCATTCTGTCGGCACCCCCAATTTCCCTCTGCTGCGGGCTTACTTTTTCAAACAAAACCTCGGAGTTGGTTTTGATCCTTTACTTATCTACAAAACAAATCCAAATGGAGCCCTGATCAATCCTCAATTTCTAAAAGCCAATTTACCAAATTATTCTAGACTTCTATTCAATTAATTTTATTCATTTTTTTAAAATGTATTTTCTAGGACCTGTCGGACAGTTAGTGAGTCTAGTTTTACGCCGCTTTTAACAGTATTCCAGCAATATCATGGCAGGGGAAACCAGAACTGGCTTGTGAGACCAACAACTAACAGTACAATCAGGAATTTTTCCTGAGGCGTTGGAGATGCAGAGTAAAACTATAACACAGAGGTGCTGTAGTTCACCTGAACTCTTCCTTAACATTGGCAACACTAGTGCGTGTTTTTGAAACATGCAGTTTCAAATTAATAATTTTTCACAGTTAATCTACAGCCTACATGTGTATATTTGTCTAAATTCTGACTCAACAAAAATACATGCAAACAGTTTGGATATTGAGTGAAGCAGCATTGGTTCAGTTCATTCTTGTCGCCTACAGTTCTGGCAAAACTAGACTTTAAACCAAAAGTACACAATAAAATACAGATTGACATCGCCTAATATATTAGAAACATCAGTATCACTGATACTGACAGTCTTAGAAATTTATCACCTTGGCAACAGCAATAAGCATTGCAACAAACCTGGTAACTTAATCAGTCGACTGATGCTTTGTCTCTGAAAATATCAAATTTTGATAGAAACAAATTACTCCATCTAAATTAAAAAGAGATGAAAATTGAGTAGGGATCCTGAACTTGAGTCAAATTTAGACTTCCTTCATTTTGGAATTCAACCAGAAGGAAGATCCTGAACTTGAGTCAAATGTAGACTTCCTTCATTTTGGAATTCAACCAGAAGGGAGATCCTGAACTTGAGTCAAATGTAGACTTCCTTCATTTTGGGGTTCAACCAGAAGGGAGATCCTGAACTTGAGTCAAATGTAGACTTCCTTCATTTTGAGATTCAACCAGGATCCATACCCATGAGGACTGGCATCTTGCATGCCCAAGGGATGCATCTCATGCAGAGAACAACTGCACTTTAGAGGATTTGATGCCCCCTACTGGCAACATTATATTCCAACTATCAAAATAAAATCTTGATACAATATGAATACTTGCAACAGGAAAATCCAAATCTCAAATTTTTTTTATACAATACTACAACATGAATACAATGATACAATGACACAAGCAGAAATGACTTGCTAATGGGTACAACTGACAGTTATATCTTAAATCAGATCAGAATTCTATGAGCAAGGTTTACAGACACGAGAGTGATTTCAGGGAAGTGTTGTAAATTGAAATATACTGAACTAATATGACAAATATACAGTATTTTAAATGTAAATTTGTCAAAACAAATGTATTTCCTAAATTTCCAGTAGATTATCATACACATATGTTCTTGGCTTATATTTCCTTTGAAAAATCTAATTTTTGTTAAAATTTGATTTTACTCTGTGTGAATACTTAAGTTGATAAGTGCAATATGTATTTTTGCTACAACTTGCCAATTTCATAGTGACGAATACTCACTTCAGGAAATGATTTTGTCTCTCATATCCTGAATGATCTCAGCCGTCGGCTTATGTGTATGACTAAGGGTGGAAGTTCTCTAATACTTCCATATCGGTAACAATTTCACAATGTCTGCCCTACTGACAGTAAATAAGGTTGCGTTACACATAACTACTTGAACTAGACAAGCATTGCAGATTTAACTCCAACAGGAAATGATTTGACAAACAAGGTATTACAAATGATTTCTTCCATATCATATTTCTCAAGCAATACCATATATGACATTCTCACCAATTCTCAGAGAGAATGCCCAATTACCTATTTCTTCTGTCGTTTTGATTTGTACTTGTTTAGCAGACGAATAAACACAAATAAAAGTCAAAATCGCATCCAGTACTACCAAGTTAACATGACTTTCATATATGGGGTAAGTTTTTGTAAAATCAGTCTCTATGAGGACGATTATTACGTCCAATGAATTAGTTTGTAAGGTAACGTAGATGACAGTTTGGTAACGTAGATCACAAAAATATCATTGTTCAATTCTGACAGAATGGGCAAGACTAACGGTATTACGGGCAGGTGTGTAGGGAGAAAGAAGGAATGAATGTTATTCATGTGAACAAGTGTTTTTTGTGCAAATCTGTAATCTACGTTACAAACACATTCATTCACAACCTGATCAATAATATTACCTTTTATAAATGCTGTTGAATTGTCAGTGAAGTTCATGATTTTACCTCTCAGATGTCGATACTTTCTGTCGACTTCTTTTGCGTAAAGAGCTGCATTTAACGGTAGAACATAAAGTTATATTTTCAAGAGCTTTGACTTGATGAAGTTTGTTGTTATAATGCTAACAAACTCAACTGAGTGGAGAGGATGTTACATGTAATGTTGTTTTCTTAACTAAACCCAACTTTGAGATTAACGACTAAACTTTGTGAATGATATCGCCCTTCAATGTGTTATGCAGCCATCATAAAGAACAGTCACGTAGATTACAACGATCGTGTAGGGTGGTATTGTATGAGATGTGATGGAATTTTTACAAACCCCCTTTGAGTGCTACAATTTCTGATTTTCGTTCGCAATATGAAAATTCTCTGCAATACCCACCCCTAGTAGTTTTACAGCGATGTATTTACTCATGACTATCTGCTCAAAACAGATGGAGATGGACCTCCCATGTGTATATCTTGCGATGAAATGTTCAGCATCAAGCTTATACTGCTTCACTGTATGGACTTTTCCACTGCAGTTGTTTCTATCATAAGTTGTAACTATGTAATAAATAATAATAATGAGTGATTTTATAAAGCGCTAAAATACTCCAGGCACTAAGAGTCTGCTCTAAGCACTATGGTGAGTATATACACGGTATTTATAACGAGTAGGAACACGGAAATTTAGCAGTGATAGTATTTTCGGAAAAGGAATGTCTTTCAATGAGATTTGAAGTTGTCTAGGGTTGGTGACAGTCTGATATCATGGGGAAGAGAGTTCCAGAGAGAAGGTGCAGCATAGCTCAATGAGCAGTAGCCAAATGACTTTAGATGGCGTTTTGGTATCTCCAGAAGATCAAGATTTGCTGATCTTAATGTTCTCACAGGATTGTGCTTGGAGGTGAGGTGAAATTGGGTTTAACGTCGTGCTTGAGAATATTTCGCTCACATGACGACATGCATCTAACCACTACACCACAGAGGTGGTCGATTGTGCTTGGAGAGTATGTCACTCAGTAACTTGGCGCAGTTGTGTGAAAGCACTGATAAGCAAGTGTGAGAGACTTAAATTCTACTCTTGCTCACACCAGCAGCCAGTGCAAGGACTTCAAGACAGGTGTGATGATCCTTGCACCAGTGTTCTGCACCTTCTGGAGCTTTGTGAGGAGTCTCTCTGGCAAGCCGTAATACAGACTGCTGCCAGTCTAATCGTGATTGGACTAAAGAGCATACAAGGACACATGTGGCTTCTCTGGAGAGCATTTTTCGAATGTGACCAATGTTGCGAAGATTGTGATAGCAGCTTCTGCAAGTGTTGGTAACCTGGCTCTCCATTTGCAGATCAGAGACAATCACAAAACCAAGGTTTTTGACAGCAGAAGAGAATGGTATGTTGGCATTACTAATCGAAATGTCCCTGTCATTTGTGTTTTCTGTTTTTGTCCAACGACTGCTTCAGTTTTTCCATCATTCATTCATAATGTGAATGACGGATTGCTTGTTTTTGCATTTGGTGGCTATGACATATTTTGTTTGTAAAGAATAATGTAATGAATCTATGTTTTAAAAAAAAGAAATCTTTTGGACATGTGTATGAATTCAGACTTGATCTCGGCACTATATGGCTGGAATAATGCCAATGTGACGTAAAATCCAACTCAACTCAACTTTCTCACAGTCCCTGAACCACATTATTTTTCTCAACTGCCTAGCCCTCCCTACAATGCCTAAGCCCTAAATAAAGCAAGTCTATCTCCCATCTAACTTGGTCTCCTTTTCAATTTAAATGGGTTTATTTGTTATTATCAAAATTATATATATTCAGGGACTAAGCATTAGTCTGCATCTATCTTCAACACACATGAAACAGGTGAGACTCTAACCAGCAAATGCCACACAACCATTATGAAGGCACAGCAAAAATGGCCTTTAGGCCCATGGAGATATTTAGAACACACATTTTGTAACATGAACATGATAATATACTGTTAGTTGTACACATTGTACAATAGCAAAAACCTAAACCCAGCCTGTGTTTCATTAAGTAATTTATTTAACCTCTCTGTCCAAGAGGTAACACTTCTAACTCACAAGATTCGGAGGACTGTCAGACAGTAATGCATTCTCCAACTCACTAGAGTCATTGTCCACCATATTGGCAGTTAGTTGACTGTGTCATGCACAACCTCAAAGTCACCCCAAAAAGCCTGCTCACAAGTTTACCCAAAACTAAAACTATGTAAGACACCAACAATGTCGTAGTGGTGAGCATATGCAACAACACAAACAGTAAATCCAATAAAATCTTCGAAGACTGACATAAATATTACCACTCCGGTCAAAAGCTTAGGACATGGAGCTTCTCACATGACTACAGGCCATTACTCCAAGAAGGAAAAATCTGAACAAATGTTTCAGATGAGAGAATCAAAATATACACTTCATTTAAGGAAACGAAAAAGTAGAAACATTGGAGACATCTGACAGAGGTTTGCTGATATTCATACAAAATAAACATAAAATATAATTTCAGCCGTTGGCCCAGGGCCACACATCACCAAGCATCATTAGAGGACAATGGAACCATTATCAGGCGCAGGGCCTACCTAGAACGTGTGCAAACACCTCTTGCTCCATCACTTCAGCCACTTGTCTTAAGATTGAATAGAGTATAATTTTAGTTAATAACGAAAGGTTTCTCCATATCTGATAAAGACCCTGGGACTGTTAACAAACATAGCTACATTTCAGCAGTTACATCACCATTTTGAAATTACATCACACAGAAAATCTCTCACTCACAACAACTATTTGTTTGGACGGCCATTTTTGGGGCATGTTGGCTGACAGGTCCTGGGTATTAACTGTAATGAAAAGGAGATATAATAAACAATATACTGCAAAAAATGAGTATGGCGCATGTGCCAGAAAACTTGTCTCATCTAAATTTATGACAACGCTCATCTAAACTAAATTGACAGCTATTAGAATGGGTACAAGAGGTCAGAGGGAGGTATGTATCCTGTACCAGTGCTGCATCAATGGGCGCAGCCCTCTAGTGTAGGAAGACAGATAGCTGAAGCAGGATATATTATTCCTGTGGGCACAGACCACGAGCGTAAACATAGAGAAAGGATAAAGATGTTTCCTGTCGATTTCAATGGGTCAATGTGGTTGAATAAATTGACAGCTTCGTTACCAGCACGGACACTGGCTCTTGCTCAACCTGTCCATCACAGTTCAATCAAATCATGTTTGTTTACAATTCAATAGGAAACAACCCTGTACAGGTGATCATGGTGTGAGATTAACAGATTTCATATTTGGGCATGTTTTGAAAATCTTCACCAGATCAATTTTATAAGCTGAGTCAAACCTGTTTAACCCTATCTGCAAACAACAGAAACACCACACTTCAAACTTACAACAACCATCAGGTCTACATTGTTTCAACCTTATTGCAACCATCAGATCAACAACGCCTCGTCCTTTTGAAACCAACAGGTGACCAACATTATTGCAGATACCATGACATAGCATGCTTCAACCCTATTGCAGATAACATGCTGTATATTCTTCAACCTATTGCAGATACCATGCCTTATATGCTTCAACCCTATAGCAGATAACATGATGTATATGCTTCAACCCTATTGCAGATATTATGCCTTATATGCTTCAACCCCACTGCAGATACCATGCCTTATATATGCTTTAACCTTACTGCAGATAACATGCCTTATATGCTTCAATCCTACTGCAGATAACATGCCTTAAATGCTTCAACCCTATTGCAGATAACATGCCCTAGCATGCTTCAACCCTTCTTCAGATACCATGCCTTATGTGGTTCAACCCTACTGCAGATACCATGCCTTATGTGGTTCAATCCTACTGCAGATGACATGCCTTAAATGCTTCAACCCTACTGCAGATAACATGCCTTTTATGCTTCAACCCTATTGCAGATACCATGGCCTGGCATGCTTCAACCCTATTGCAGATAACATGCCCTAGCATGCTTCAACCCTTCTGCAGATAACATGCCTTATGTGGTTCAACCCTACTGCAGATACCATGCCTTATGTGGTTCAACCCTACTGCAGATACCATACCTTATGCTTCAACCCTACTGCGGACACCATGCCCTAGCATGCTTCAACCCTACTGCAGTTACTGTGCCATATATGCTTCAACCCCATTGAAGCTACCATGCCATATATATACTTCAGTCCTATTGCTGATACCATGCCTTGTATGCTTCAACTCTACTGCAGATACAATGTCCAATATACTTCCACACTATTGCTATGACCAGGTCTATCATGCTGCAACCATAATGCAGGCAAAATGCATAGCATTCTTCAACCTATGCATCAACACAATACCAAAGGTTCACTGAGCTTCAACCCTGCAACAATAAATCTAAACAAGTACAGCAACCTGACTTCAACCAACCATTCACCATGACGATAGGTGCATTGCTCTCAACATACTCAAAGCAGTGTGAAGTACATACTAGTGAAATCCTCCAACAGTGTGAACATTTTGAAGAATAAGCTGTTTCCTTGGGATTTCTGGATTCACTGTAAGTTCAAGAAGAACTCCAGACTACCATGACCTTTTCAAGTCAGTGCAAACCATATGTCCTATCCGGGATGTTTAAGTTGAGAGCAATTGAAGTAAGCCACTTATGGTTATTACTGAATCATACAGTTTTCTGTTGAACAATATGGACATCAGAACAGGATAACATTAGCAGATCAGGAACTTACATATCTGTAAATCAGTCACTTATTAACTCAATGACCTCCTTTATTCAGAATAATGTTTCATGCATAGAGATAGAAAATGAGACCCTTGAAGATCTGGGTTAGAATTGATCTTCAGCAACCCATGCTTCTCATAACAGGCAACTAACGGGATCGGGTGGTCAGGCTCGCTGACTTGGTTGACACATATCATTGTATCCCAATAGCAGAGAACGGTGCTCATGCTGTTGATCACTGGATTGTGTCTGGTCCAGACTCGATTATTTACAGACTACAGTCATATAGCAGGAACATTGCTGAGTGCGGCATTGAACAAGAACCAAACCAAAGCAAGACAATGATAAATACATGGCATATTACAAAATACACTCACAAAACCACATAATTTTGTATCAGTTGTGTACATATTGTTTGGAAATATAAGTCATATTTTGCTAATGTCTTTTCTACTTTTGTGTGGTCATTGAAATATGGAATTAAACATAAACAACCTGTTATTAAATACAAACAATTTATGATATTCTTATACGACAATCTGTGTCAAACATATTCTGAAATCCATTATAAACTCATCACCCTATTATCATTGATCATGGAATACGCAAAACAAATTTTGAGCCCCAACTGTGCTTGCAGAAATCTGACTGTGACTGATAAACATGATGCACACTGAGCAGCATGTGCATCCCTGTGTGATCATGTGATCCACCATTCACTGAAGTCATGTTATCTCACCCAAAGCATGTTTATCAACTGTTGAGCGAGAAATTACAACAGGGTTTCTCGAGGCTGGTTTGTCTACACGTCAAGTGGCCAGAAAGTTTAATTGTCATTATTCAATTCACAATTATCAGGTGATCACAGCCCAATGACCAACTGGTACAACACGTGATCGACCATGCCTACGACAATCATATGTAAAGACCCCAGCCCAAGACGATCATCCTCACACAGGTTCAAGCCAGCATCCAGAACAGCCACTATCATCCATGGATGAAGGGGAACTAACATTTTCCAGATGCTTACCAGGTACAATGGCAATTACGTCAGCGGCCCCATAGACCTCATCACTGACAGCAAGGTGTACTTTAGAGAAGGACAAATCGGGATTGAAACTTCAGAGGATGGGAAGGTGTTCTCAATACTGACAAGTCCATACTTTACATGAAAGGATCAAAGTCTGGCATCGACATGGAGAATGTTATGCAGGTTCACTGCTGGGATGGTGGCAGTGTTATGATTTGGGGAAAGGTTAGTGTTCATGGCAGGATACTTCTACACATAAGTCATGGTCCAGTTTCATTTACAACACACACTGCGTATTGAGAAGACCATTCACTCCTAACATGGTGGCAGGTCAACTTCTTCACATTCTGCAACAGGCTAATGCACGACCCATACACAGCACAAACCTTCTTCAGCATCACAATCTTTTCCTGAAAAGACCATCGCTGTCTATGGACCAAGCACCAAAAGAACACATATGTAGGACGAAATGGGGATGAGCCTTTCTGATGGGGCACAACCGAAAAATTTCAATGAGTCTGAACTTACTTTGCTTTGGCGCCAGATTTCAGAAGCTTTCACGAGGAGGGTCATCTCATCGATGAGATGAAGATGTGTAGCTGTGCTCTAGGCAAATGGTGGCCATACCCATTACTGACATTGACGAATGTATGAAATTTAAATTAGACCCCCGAAATTGTTATCGTTAAAGTATGGTTGCATGAAATGAATGACTGCTTTGGTTTTTCTTATGTATCCATCCTGATTGACAATTTCAATTTCAGGGGCAACCAGGGCCCCTTTTCACAAAGCCCTCGTAAGCCTAATATCTCATAACTTTTCTCGTAGCATTCATACTTCCTATACTTTAAAACTGACTTACAAAAGTTGTAGCGCTACGAGAGCTTTGTGAAACGGGCCCAGACTTTTTCAATATTTATCAGGGAGATTTCGGACATGCCTTTCCAATGGATTTCAGAATATTTAAGTCTACTATCCACAAATGGACTCTTGACAACACTTTCAACAGAATTTAGAGTTACAATATGAATTGTATGGAGTTTACTTGATAAAAGAGACCTGGCTTGACTTAAGCTTCAGACCAGTGGCTTAAGACAAAGACTGATAAGCATCCGTGTGATATTGATTTCTGACTGATCATGCTGATAAGATTAGTTCCTAGGAACATATCATTACGTCTTGTGGTGCTGTCAGTAATGGCTATACAACAGGCAAACTGCTGACATGTGATTAAGTAGGATGTATGGTGGTGGCAAACCCCTCACCTAGTTTCATAACTCATCCTATGCATTACACGTTTCCAATACTCTTCTCAAATTACTACTATATACTTTCTTCAATTAATATCCACCATGGTAAACTTGAATCTGTACCTCAGAACCAACAAACTACTCATATTAATCTTATACAAACATACCAATGCCAATAAAAGCTCTTATGTTGACAATGTAACGCAAATCTGCTGTAATACCAAATTCATCGACCCTGGAGCTTTTCTCTGATCAAATAACATACATTAAGGGATTTGTAATAAGCCTGAGAAAACACTGCCACAGCTTAGGTTCAGACAACAAACATGAATACATAAAACTATACGTGCACCCTATTAACGTATCTTGCAATCATAATCCATATGCGCCTACATTGTGCATTCCTTGAACAATCACTGGGATCTCAACATAAAAGTAAGATCCCAGCCTTGCTGCTTAACCTGCTTTTGTTTGGCGACAATACAAAAAGATGTGAGAGCATTAGTGTAAGCTGAAATATGTTGCAGCTGCATATGAACTCATTGTAAACTTAATGTGCTGCCACAAAAAGTACTGTGAGAAATCTCAGTGCATTTACCTTTGGTCTATAAGGTTCAAAGGTGCATGGCTGTGTTTTGCTAAAATGCACTTCCTTGGCTTAGGATTAATAGGGCCGGTGGTGTAGCCTAGTGGTAAAAGCGTCCGCTCGTCACGCCGAAGACCTGGGTTCGATTCCCCACACGGGTACAACATGTGAAGTCTGGTGGTGACCCCTGCCATGATATTGCTGGAATATTGCTAAAAGGGGCGTTAAACCATACTCACTCACTCACTCAGATTAATAGACCTAAAGTATTGATTCAAATTGATAAAAATTTGCCAAGTTTGCAGTATAGAAGTTTCTTCATTCATCCTTACAAGAAGTAAGATTGTCAATTGTAGGAAGAAGACAATGCATTGTGAACTGGTTACAGAACTGATAAAAAAACAACTAATGTACATATGGAGGAATGCATTGTTTAATGAATGAATCATTGCCTATTTGTCCTACCTGTGAATCAATGTCAGCAAAGTCCTCTTGTCTTTGTCTGAGTGTTGCCACATCTCCCTCCTCCATGTCTGACTGGGTGTCAGACACATCCAACCCATGGGTAGACATCTGGGCTGTCGTCTGGCTGGATGGACAGGGCGGCTGGTGAACAGGAGATGGGATGGGTGGATGGGGAGTCACACTGCTGGAACGACTGACAGAGGAGTTACTTGTAGGATGGAGTGATGGAGTGCTGGATTCAGCAGGTCTTGAACCAGTCGAGAAATAGCTGCCTGGAAGAGGTGATGCAGACAACTGTGGTGTTGAGTGAGTTGTGCCGAAACCAGAGAAATTACGTGTTGGATGGGTGGATGGGCAAATGGATGAACTTGATGCCATTTCAGTGGTTGGGTGATTGACTGGATGGCCAGTTTTGCTTGATGATTGACTCCCAAACATTTTCACAGGGTCTTTTTAAATTCAATCTGAAATAAGAGGTTAAAACGGTGAACATAGAAATTAGATGTTCTGTAGTATACAACAACAATATATGGTGTTTGAATAATTGAGTTTTATCTTATCTAATTTCAATTCAATTCCATATGTCTGCACACTTGAGGCACAAAAAGTAATTTGAAAAAGTGAGTGAGTGAGTTTAGTTCTACATCAGATTCAGCAATATTCCAGTTATATGGTGGGGATCTGTAAATAATCAAGCTTTGACCAGACAATCCAATGATCAATAGCATGAGCATCGACCTAAGCAATTGGGATACAATGTGTCAACCAAGTCAGCAAGCCTGACCACCCTATCCAGTTAGTCGTTCCTTAAGACAAGCATGGGTTACTGAAGATCAATTCTAACACATATCTTCACGGGTCAGTTTCAAAAATTTATGAAACAGATCTAACAGATCTAACAACAAACTACTTCTTACCAAATCCTCAAGTACTCAAGGATGGGTTAAAAAGTAGAAGTGATATTTAGTAGAAGTGTTTATCATGTTCATGAAAAGGAAGTCATCAAAAATACATTATACAATTTCAATGACAGGCATTCAGTAACCATTCTTGAAAACAAAAGATTTAGCACCAAAATCTGATCTAAGGGTAAATTAAATGTCTTTAAACAAGGCAATTTATTTTTCTTAGTTACTTAAAGTCACTATGTTACACCACACTTCTCTAAAAATACATAATGCATTTCTCTCAATAATACTAACTATCTGCCCTCAGGGAGGCTACCATATAATTTATTCAAATTGTTTTTACGCATTTAGATTGCAGTATTAAATTAAAAAGTTCAAATGAATTAATGCAACATTTCATTAAATCGACTCTCACGCCCTCTAACGGCCGAACATTATTTCAAGCAACCCCATAGAGTTATGTCCCTTGGAATGCTCTTTACGAACATGCTATGCATAACATGTGATTGAAACCAGTTTGGTAAACAGCGACAGTTTTCGATGTACGGAGCAATTGTTTACATTCCATATATGGCAAGTGTTCTCTGTTTTTAAGCTGTCCACTTCAAAGTTTCAATTATCGATTTCAGGCAAGTCATGAGGGATAATAAGTCTTTTATTGCATCAATAGGAAGAAAAAGTGAGTGCATATGCCCCAATATATATATAATATAGGCCAAAATATTGTCGAAAATGTGTGACATTGTGCCTTTAAGTACACTACATACATTTCAAACTGAAACATTCATTCTTGTGTGAAATTCAATTCAATTCAATCAAGTTCATTTCGAAATTCAGGCCACATGGCCATAGTAGAGTCGTAAGATAAAGTATCTTTTGGTCACATATCCAGAGTGTTACATCTCTGTCAGTCTCATTTTGAAACCTTTTCATAAATATGAAGCTATTGTGCATAGTACATTAATATCACACATTTTCAAACATAATTCTACCATTATGATATTTCTGCAACGTGGCAAGAAAACTATTTCTCAGGTGTGTACATTTCTTACATTAAACAAGACATGGTATTCATCTTCTATCGAACGAAGGTAACAGTTTTTACATACAGATTCTGTATCTTTTACAGATAATATTGACTAGAAAGTTATAATAAGATTATTACATGGTTTCTGTTGGCATTCATTGATTAGAATAGGGTTCATTTCATTAACCTGATAACAATTGCCACCCTGAACATAGAACATAATTAAAGAGAAGTGTTTCAGTAAAATTGTAAAAAAAACAACCTTTCATCGAGAAATAGATTAAGGAGCAGGCATTATCTTAACTGAGAGACAATCACAATTCAACTGTCAGAGTCTGTAATGAAGAAAACTTGATAAATTTACCTGCCAATGGCTAAAGTGTACCCTTCAATTTACAGTCTGGGTCATGACCACATAATACCTGGGCCCAGTTCCACAAAACCTTCTCAGCAGGAAGACATACTATAGTAGAGCTATCGAGGGACAGTGTGGTAGTCTAATGGTTAAAGCGTCCACTCATCACGCTGAAGGTTCAGGTTTGATTCCCCCACATGGGTAAAACATGTGAAGCCAAAGTCTGGTGTCCCCTTTCCAGATATTGTTGGAATATTGCTATAAGCGCTGTAAAACAATACTCACTCACTCAGTCAGTAGAAGCACTACCATACTTTAACATAGGCTTAAGGTGAGGTGACTTGAGGTGAAATTGGGTTTTACGTCGTGCTTGAGAATATTTCGCTTATATGACGACGTGCATGCGTGTGTATGTGTATGTGCGGCTGCTTGTACTAGCCCAGACTTAAGCTGAGATACCATGCTGCAGTGAAACATGAATACCCCACTTAGACACATTATACTGACTCCGAGCCAACCAGTCCTTATTGTACCCATTAATGCCGAGCGCCAGGCAGGGACCAACAAGTACCATATTTTAACGTCTTTTGGTATAACGCGGTTGGGGATCGAACCAGTGACCTTCCGCTCTCTGGGCGGACAATCTAACCACTACACCACGAAGGCGGTCCACATAGGCTTAAGACAGTTGTAGAGCTGAATGAGAGGATCACCTTGTGGACCAGGGAGCAGTTGTACAAAGCGATCGTAGCGCTAAGGTGACTTTAACTCCCATACCTTAACGTAGACTTAAGGTAGTTTTAGTGCTAAGGTTGCTTTGTACAACAGCACCCTGGGCCCTGAGCTAGAATGATGTTAACTACTTGCAAGTTTGTCACAAATTTCACAAATAAACCTTGAGTAATTTATCTGAAAATCCCAAAATGGTTCATAATGCACACTATGTGAAAACAGTGATATTTGATTCCAATTACAGCAAACAAATCACCACATTAACCTCTGTTAACTTTGCTTTTGGCTTCAGTCTCAAAATTTAGGACTTACATATGGCAGCTTTTTAAACATTTCTCACAAAATTTAGAAAGTGTAGAAGTTGTATTTCAAAAGATTTTTTGAAATAGTATTGACTACTATCATTGCAAAAGTTTAATCAATATCAATACATCAAAATTCATCAATTTTCAAAAATTCTCAAAAATTTTAGAAAGTGTAGAATTTGTATTTTACAAAATATTTTCAAATAATATTGACTGCTATCACTGCAAAAGTTCCATCAATATCAATACAGCAAAATTCATCAATATCAATATCAATACAGCAATATATTTATTTCATGCCAGTTAGGAGACAATTTCTCTACATTTCAAAACATGCAGTAATGATAATGCTTTTTGTTGAAACATGAACCCAAAATCGTCTTGTATGCAAAGGCTGATGGTACACAGATACTGAAGCTGATGACAAAGAAATAAAACCTGATCAAGTCATCTGTTTCCAACTTTTAACTGAGAAGTCATTACATTGTAGAAACACTCATTCACTGGCTCAATGGAAAGTCTGCACACTTCAGGCTTTTTTCAACAGTATCTCAGATAAAATTGAATTAAAACGTGCATGGTGCAATATTACATTTTGCCATAAGGCCAGATAAATTTTATTTCTTGTTTTACAATCCGCTGGTCGTATTTTTTCAAGAATACGAAAAAACAAAAAAATATATATAAAATCAAAATGTTAATGTGATATACTTTAAATACTCTTGAAATCAGTGTGAAACCTAAACTCACTCAACTTAGTTTTAGTTGATATAAACAAACCAAAAGAGTTAACATGGAAACTCATGTGGGTTTTTGCTTTGACTGGTGATTTTTTTTAAAAACATTTCCCGCCTGCCTCTAGGTTTTCTGAGGACAAAAATCTATCTGTAAAACAAGAGTTTGTGTCTTTACAAGCGGAACTTATCGTTAATTAAAAGACTATGCCTATTATCCATATCATGAACAACTATTGCAAGAACATTACATCACAAAACAACTCCCAAACCTGAATACATGTATTTTGTTTGAGAGGCTGTTATTGACGTGTTGATGGAAGAAAATATCTAATTGTGTCATTCCAGTGAAAAACACATCCAGGTGACAGAAAGACATGTTTTATTTGATTCCACAACCACAATGCCACAATACCAATTTGTTGGGAGAGGTGTGTGAATAAACCAATGAAAATGCAAATAATATATGTTTTTCATTTAATTCCTTCAGTAAAAGTTATTTCGCCAATTTTCAAAACCTTTTTTCACACTGTAAATAACACTAAGAAAATAATCATTCATAATGGCTGAAGATGTTCTTTCTCTTAATAATAACCATTGAATATCAAATCGTACATCATGCATATATAACATGCACTTTACTTCACTGTCAGATATCACAGACCAAGAATCAGATCCCAGCATTCATAATACCCCCAATTGTTTCCTGTTTGAAATATTTACAATATTATGTATATGTATCGGCTCTTTAAGAGATAACTTTTTCACTTCTTAAGGCTTAAGGTATTTCCAGCGACAAGAGACTCATTATCTTTGTGTTGTTCTACTTCATTAAATTACAGCGGTAGCCAGAAAAATAAATATTTACATCCTCTGTCACAGTTTTGGTCTCCAGTCAGTTGAATCTATATGATACCATGGTTTGAAATACATTCTGACATCAGGAACCACAGACTTTGGAAGCAAAGACCCTGACTATACACTTTTCAAACAACGTTGAAAGAAAGGTAAAATGCACCAGTTTTAAACTGAAGAAAACAGAAAATTCTGAACATAATGGCTGGTCATTTACTGTAGGCAACAGGCTGCAGCTTTTAAAACCCATACATGATATGTAAATTTACTACAATTCATAAGGACCCAAATGAATAAGAAACTATGGAATGACATATCTACCTCAGTGCCGTTGAACAAGCGATCTTAGTGCTAAGATGATTGTTGCTTCCATTCCTTAATATAGACTTACCACTGTCGTAGCACTAAGGCTCCTTCATACAACAGCACCCTGACATGACATATGGCAAACTTTATGTCATATCTAGGTTGTTTAAACATCAACAAAGTAGCATCATGTTTCTCTTTTAAACTTATTACATCAAGTTTAAAGAGACTTATGCTCAACAAAGGAACATGCTCAACAAAGTGAATATGTTGTCCACCACAGCCTGTGCTTGCAAGCTTTATAAGGACAGCCTGTGAACAAAAACTGTTCTGTCCAAGCAGAAGGTTGCCTGTCGGATCAACGCCAAAATATCAGGGTGCTGTTGTACAAAACAACCTTGGCGATAAGTCACCTTAGCGCTAAGATCGCTTTGTACAACAGCACACAAGGCACGATGACATATAACAACATCAGCAATGTCACCAATAGTAACCAATCCATCATATTAGAGGGCCCTTACAACCACAAGTGCTCCATTGAAACTCCACTTGGATAAGTGATAGGAAGTTACATATACTGGTTGAGAAAGAACAGCCAAAATAGTAGTATCTTGTTTAAACTTGGATTTTATCATTCATGCACCCATGTTACATACCGGTACATATACTTGAATGAAAACATCACTTCACTCAAAGACTCCAAACAGAGAGCGAGTTTAGCTTTTAGCAGTATTCCAGCAATATCACGGTAGGGGGACACCAGTAAAGGACTTCACACATTGTACCCATGTGGGGAATCGTACCTGGTCTTTGGCATGATGAGTGAACACTTTAACCACTAGGCTACCCCACCACACCCTACTCCAAACAAACACTGACATGGTTAAACCACCTGCATTTATTGACTCATAACTTGTTTCAAAAGTTAATTGAACTATTCATGGTTACCGGTACATCATCAAATCTGCAGTGTCTTTACACAGAGCAATTAAAACAGTGAACCAAGAATAAGATAACCCTGTTAAAAGAACTCCAATGAAATCAAGAAACGAAACATTTATTAAACCTTGGTTAAAAAACTCAGCCCCAGTCGAGACACCCCAGCAGCTATCAAACCTTGTTAAAAGAACTCCTCCCAAGACGGGAAACAGCCTAACAACTATAAACTACTGTTAAAACTACTCCTCAGAATTTGAGACAACCCAGTAACTATCCAACCCTGTTAAAAGAATTCCTTCCCATTCGAGAAACAGCCTGACAACTATCTAACCCTGTAAAAAGAACTCCTCCAAAGTCAGGAAACAACCCTAAAACTATCCAAGCCTGCTAGAAAATCTCATTCCAAGTGAAGAAACACCCTAACAACTATCAAACCCTGTTAAAAGTACTCCTCCCAAGTCCGGAAACAGACCAACTACTATGAAACCTTGTTAAAAGTAATTTTCCCAAGTCAGGAAACAGACCAACAACTATCAAATCCTGTTAAAAATACTCCTCCCAAATCGAGAGACAACCCCGAACCTATCAAACCTTGTTAAAAGAACTCCTCCCAAGTCGAAAGACAACCCAGACAACCCTGTTTCGAAAATCTCATTCCAAGTGAAGAAACACCCTAACAACTATCAAACCCTGTAGAATGCACTCCTGTCAAGTCCAACACAACCAAACAACTGTCAAATGTCACCTAACATATCCTTCCAAAAAGTCCAAAAACAACACAACTGTCAAACCTTGTAAAAAGTAATCCTAACACAAGCCCACAATACCACCCAACAACTGTCAAACCCAGTAAAAAGTGTTCCTAAGTCCAGCATACAACAAAACAACAGTAAAAACCCTGTTAAAAGTACTCCTCCAAGTCGAGAAACACCCCAACTTAACATGATGAAGTGAACGCTCACAATTTCAAAATGATTCAGTCAACAAGCACCCACCCCTCATGCCCCTCACCCTACATACTGGTATGTTTGTTTGTCTGTGTGAACCCTTCCCTGACCTGACCTACATCGCAGCCTGGATGAGTCACCGCGATAATAATAGCACACGTATATAATTGCATATCAACATATCCCTGCCTGACTGCGAGGAGAGGGCTTTCCTCAGCCATGGACTAGACACCGGGCCAGCTTTAATCAATACAGTCTGCATAAAAATTAGTCTGTCGTAATAATGTGCTCAGTAAATCCATTTAGGAACGTCGAAATCCCCTTCAATCAAACTGATGGAACTCTGAAGAATTATTGATTTTTCTTTCTTTTCTGAGATCATGTCTTTTAAAGAAAATGTTTAGCCAAGGCGGATTGATTTATTGACATCTAGATTATGCAAAATCTGGATTGGCAATTTCTGAGCAACATGTAATTTTAGAATTTGACATTGAAATCCTATTTTGCCCTAAGCTATTGCCAGATGATGTTGAATAATGTATAATCATTTCCTATCTGATGGCTCTTTCTCTGATAGATACTACACATACACACGCATTGAAGCTTTTAGTTAACATATCATTTGTTCTATGTCATGTAGACCTTGAAATAATGTTTGATGGATTGAAATGCTGTTACAAAGATGGACCAAATTAAACTACTTTCAAAATTTAAACTTTAAATTTTTATTCCAGTACACTTGGGGAGTATACAATACCTATGTTAATTTCAAGGGGAGTATTTTCATTCATCGAAATTCAATTTTATATATTACAATACAACCAATTAAGTACCCGCATAATTGCACATGCTTCAGGAACTGGTCATTACAAATGGTGAGTGTGGAGGCGGGAAGAATTATGGTGGGGCAGATAACAGTGACACAGGAAAATGGGGTCCAAACTTTTATCAAGGTTAGGAAGACTGGGATGTGAAAACAGGATAGTTCTGTTTTTTAAATAGGTTCATAATACTGATAATGCACTAAGGGTGTGGTCATTCAATCAGGGAACGGGTCCAAGGGAGAATAGCAAAGATACAGTCCTTAAAACAGTTCTCTTTCTCCCATCTCCCACCCAAATAACGAATGACCATTCCCTAAGTATATTATCAATATAAGTACAATATCAATATTATAGTATCATTATCAATATTATCAACCTATTTAAAAAAGTAGAACTGTCAGTTACTTACTCTGAGTGTAGTGTGATAAAATGGTCTTTTTTTAATATGTGAAATACATATGGGACACATCTTGGGATTGAGTATAAATTACTCTCATAGTTAACTTGTGCAAATGTTGAGACATCACTACACACTGGATGTTGATTGATACAGAGCTTTGATTGATTTCAAACACGACCACAATTGTAGTCATGTACATGTACTTCATTTCATTATATTTCACATTTTAGCCCATGCTAAACCCTTCCCATATGCATAACTATATCATCTGAAAAACATGACATACAACAGTAAAAACGCTGTTAAAAGTACTCTTCCAAGTTGAGAAACACCCCAACTTACCATGATGTAGTGAGCGCTCACAGTTTCAAAATGATTCAGTCAACAAGCACCATGTATGTTTTACCAATAGGGATGACAAGACTTTATGGATGATCAACTTCTTTATTTTTGACTATTTTTTGTCAAAATAAAGAAGTTGATCAGTCATAAAGTCTTGTCATCCCTATACCACCAACTTCTAGAATGTTAATCAAACAAATCATATATTTTACCAATGTTATACATTTTGAATGTGTAATTTGACCCTGAAATAAGTACTACAAAAAGCTTCTTTTTTTTCTCTTTTCTTATTTTGTGTGTGTGTGTGTATTATTGCATGTATCGTCGTCTGATGTGTGTGTGTGCTTGTGTGCGTACGTGCATGTGTGTGTGTCTGTCAAATTTACAGCTGTCTCAAAGTAAAACAATGTATATTCCTTATTTATTCATCATTTCGGAGTTCCAACCTTGGGTAACTGGAAGTATAGGTCATTTCAACTACAACAGAATGGTATTTGACTGTAGTACGAACTCTGACTTTTTCATACCCACAGGGAACTATTGCTGCAATTAAGAAATCACCTCAAAGACCACCACAGTTATTAAGCTGAATGGTGAAGTCTCCATATCGGCAATGATTTCATTAATCATACGAACTGGTCCAATTTTGTAACATGGCCACCACGGCTTTCATGTTGGTTGTACTGATTTTAGTCATGTATCAGATATCAAAGTGTTATTTAATAGATTGTAAACCTTCAATTGCTTTGAATAATTTTGTTTTGATGCATAAATGACACCAACCTTCATACAAAATGTTAATTGATCACTCAGCTATTTCTGCATGTGTAATTAAAGTACAGTGAATGTGTATGACTACATTTCTTACCAGTGTTTTCCCAGTCTTTTGCCCTCAGAAACCACTGGGTTAAGAAACTATAACTCTGTACAGGATGTGAGTGATTACTTTAGCTTCCATCCATTTTAATTGAAATTTCGCTGTTATTTTTTATGTAAAATATAATCCACACCAATCATTCATTATCATGATTCATTATTTTTTGTTTATTTTTAAACCCATTGAGCAAGTTAATAATTTCAATTTCCATAATATATTGATTCAGGGCATAAAAGCCATATGACTATTTCAACATGATAAAATAAAAATAAAACTCATGCATGTCCTTGTGACTAGCACTAGATCGTTGTCAAATGAATGATATATTTATTAATCAATTAATCAAAATTTCATTAAATATATTTTGGGGAAAGAGCATTTATTCCCTTCTCAACCATGTGAACTTGGATACAGACAGGGTAAGAACCAATTACTTTTTAAAATTAATTCAAGGCCAAGAAGCAAGTGTGTACCAACCAAACATTCAGGCTCCTCTGATGACAGCTACTCAACTGCTGCCGTACCATGCTTCCTGGATGCCGTCTTGTTGCAGTTAATGAAAATTCTAGACCGTTAATCAAGAGATGTTCCAATTCACTGATTTCACTGACGACTTACATTTTCCAACCATGGAAGCAATAATGAATCTGTTATTTATCATCTAACAATTAAATTTATTCATATTAAACTTTGGGTGATAACAAAATTAGAAGTATGACATGGACATGGCCTGCTGTTTGTAGACTAAAGGGTATTCATATTTTGGTTGTAGTCAATTAAAGTAAAGATGCACCAAAACAGAGGGTTTATATTTGATTTAGCAATTCTGATTAATGATGAATTATTAATAGATCAATGATTATGCTTTTCTAAACATAGTATTCAACCTAAAACTTCCAACCATTTACATGTACAGCACACGAATGGGAAAGCAAAATAGATCACGTCGTAACACAAGAGCATATGTCAAAATGCTTTGAAGTCAATCAGAAATCATCTATTGATAACTCCATCCGAAACTTTCAATACAAATTACTTCACCGAATAATTTCAACTAAATCTTTCCTCTATAAGATCGGACAAAGTGATGATCAGCATTGCTCTTTTTGTGAACATGAAAATGAAACCATTGAACACTTATGTTACAGAATGCTGTAAAGTTCAGCTTCTAATTGACAGTTTTATGAGTTGGTTCGAAAATGAAACCAGTCGTAGTATTAATTTCAGTCTCTCTTCATTTCTTTTGGGTGACCCCAATGAAAGTTTTCTTGTCAACAACCTATACACTATCATGAAAAAATATATCTACAAATGTAAATGCATGCTTAAACAATTAAATTTTAACCACCTCCTACAAATTATAAGACTTCATTACAATGTTGAAAAGTATATATTTGGTGAAGATAATGAAAACTTTGAGAAAATGGTCTGGCTGTTTTACAGTTTAAACAACAAGTCTACCTCATCTTGTCCTCGCTCCAACCCTTTAACCTATCCCTCCTCTTTGTCTCTCCCTCTCTCTCTGTCTCTCTTAAAAAAAATTTTACAAATTTTTTTAAAAAATACAGCACACGAGAACCACCCACAAGTCACTCAGTTTCTAAACTGGACCATGGTAGCTGTAAGTGATTTTAGTTTAAATTTAATCTAACACAGGCAGTATTTCAACCATACCGTGATGAGAACTTGAACAGTAGTTAGAATAAAAACCTCTTATCGATGGTCAGTATAACTAGATTTTCACATGTACAAATTAGTACTGTGTTAATAAGAATTATAACTGGTTAACACTGGTTATGTGAACATGGAATATATATTGGAAAAAGGTTTAAAAGGTTCCGGTTATGTGTTTGATTGGCATTTAGAAGTTGATGAATAATAAGACAGGTTTGATACTTGTGGATAATAACTTCTTTATTTTATCATGATGTGATATTTCAGTATAGAATCTAAACCAAAATGTTGCATCATAATATAATAAAGAAGTTTTTATCCATAAAGAATCATACCTTTCTTATTAGGTCCCTGTTAGTTGGTTTTAACACTACAATATTGCAGCTGTATGAAAGTGGTTTGTGAATAATAGAAGTTGGATCAGACAAACTACTGGTTAAAAATGAAACATACAACTTTATGGATGACAACTTCTTATTTATTGCATAGAGCAACATTTCGATGTAGATTCTTACACCATTATCAAGCTAAAAGTCACTTCTTATTTATTGCATAGAGAGACATTTCAATGTAGATTTTACACCATTATGCAGTCACTTCTTATTGATTGCATAGAGAGACATTTCAATGTAGATTCTTACATCGTTAACAAGCTAAAAGTCACTTCTTATCTATTGCATAGAGCGACGTTTCGATGTAGATTCTTACACCGATATCAAGTTGTCATCCATGTTTCATTTTTGACTCACTTACTTCTAGAATGCCGATCACACAATTGAACTACTGGTTATTGATACTGATCAACATTATGACCATCATACTATGTATTGTGGGTACAATTACATGCTATCCACTTAGTCACCTGATCAACATCCACTTAGTAGCCCTGTATGACATCAACTTAGTAGCCCTGTATGATATCCACATAGTAGCCCTGTGAGACATCAACCTAGTAGCCCTGTATGACATACACTTAGTAGCCCTGTGAGACATCCACTTAGTAGCCCAGTATGGCACCCACTTAGTAGCCCTGAGAAACATCCACTTAGAAGCCCTGTATGACATCCACTTAGTAACCCTGTATGACATCCACCTAGTAGCCCTGTATGACATCCACTTAGTAGCCCTGCATGACACCCACTTAGTAACCCTGCATGACATCCACTTAGTAGCCCTGTATGACATCCACTTAGTAGCTCTGTATGACATCCACTTAGTAGCCCTGTATGACATCCACTTAGTAGCCCTGCATGACATCCACTTAGTAGCCCTGCATGACATCCACTTAGTAGCCCTGCATGACATCCACTTAGTAGCCCTGCATGACATCCACTTAGTAGCCCTGCATGACATCCACTTAGTAGCCCTGCATGACATCCACTTAGTAGCCCTGCATGACATCCACTTAGTAGCCCTGCATGACATCCACTTAGTAGCCCTGTATGACATCCACTTAGTAACCCTGTATGACATCCACTTAGTAGCTCTGTATGACATCCACTTAGTAGCCCTGTATGACATCCACTTAGTAGCCCTGTATGACATCCACTTAGTAGCTCTGTATGACATCCACTTAGTAGCCCTGAGAGACATCCACTTAGTAGCCCTGAGAGACATCCACTTAGTAGCCCTGTATGACATCCACTTAATAACCCTGTATGACACCCACTTAATATCCCTGTATGACATCCACTTAGTAGCCCTGCATGACATCCACTTAGTAACCCTGTATGACATCCACTTAGTAACCCTGTATGACATCACTTAGTAGCCCTGTACGACATCCACTTAGTAGCCCTGAGAGACATCCACTTAGTAGCTCTGTATGACATCCACTTAGTAGCCCTGTATGACATCCACTTAATAACCCTGTATGACATCCATTTAATAGCCCTGTGTGACATCCACTTAGTAGCCCTATATGACATCCACTTAGTAGCTCTGTATGACAACCACAGGTTGCTGGGGCCTGATGTAAATATGAATGACATTCACCATTTTGGTGAAACAAAATATATCATGAGACAGACAAACACAACTCATATAAAATACCCCATCAGGTGAAACAAAGGTGAGAGGTCTGTGTTACTGATTGTTGGGTTTTTTAATTTTAATTCCTTGATTCTGACCACCCCTGAAACACAACCTACGCAACCTACCTCAGGTGAAAGAAAAAGGTGAGCGATTTCACAACTCCACTAAACACACTTCCACTTTACATCCTAATATCGCCTGTTGTTCAAACACATACATTGTTTTTCTTCTTCAGAACATTAACTTCAAATCAACCCTGACAACATCTGTTTTATTGTTTAAATTAATTCTGACCATGCCTGAAACAAGACACTTGTCTGGCCATTCAGTTGTTGATTATAGGAGCATCAAAATTTAGCAATGGTCACTTTGTCAGCTCTAGATTTTAAACTGCAGAACATGCATGACACAATTTCTTCTTTTCCCGTGTAACACACCACTCAGCGCCTCAAACATTCTGCTGCCTGCTCAAGATATTATCTTCAACACTACATTAGTTTTTCATAATTGCTCATAGCAAAATGAAGGACTGTGTTCTGGTGATGTTCATGCTAAGATGAATAGATTGAAAACGATTTTTTTCTGTATGACTGAGAAAAAGCTTGTGAGAGAGATCATTTCATTTCAAGATTCCTGTAACTGATTTGAACTCAAACCCCATTCAGCCAGCCAGCCCAAAACTCTGGTCTCATCTCAAATTCTTGCCAACAAAATTCTCACGCACTTGAGATATGTATATATTAGCCAAATCTAACAATTCGTCTTTTGGACTGGATTTCTTTTACAAAGCCAAACTTCATTCTAATTACAGTATGTACTTACTATACGTAAAAATATAGAAGTTTTATGGTATTTGCATATGGCTTAACATGTTCAAACAAGATAAAATAATATCACAGACAGCAAGCAAACATTTCTTAGCAGGAAACTCATAGCTATGTTTTGTTCAGAATGAGTGATCTTCTGCCGGTCCAGCTTTTTATTGCTGTTTAATGTCACACTTAGCAATACAGCAGCCATTATGGTCAAAGAATAATGGTCAAAGAACAACTGAGTCTGAAGCACACAATCCAGCAATCCAGGGATTGAAATAATGACCATCAATGTAATGGGATATAATGACATATATCAACCAGTGAACCCTAGACCTGAAGTACTTCTCTTATGACCAGCACAGATTGCAGCTTTCCAGCTGTATATATATATATCAAAATAGAACATATTCAAAACTTTGAAACTAATGACTTCATACATTATAAATGGTAATATTGAAAAACAAGTTTGTCCTATTAAACTTAACAAGTAAAATGTACTTTTCCAGAAGAAACATAACAAGTTATAGGTGGTGTGAAAAAAATTAGTACACGAT